>NC_140989.1:319129315-319751815 GCF_052327205.1 Somniosus microcephalus
CTAGAGTCTCAGCCACTGCCTGGCCAGTTGGAGAAGCCTAGGCCCCGGGCCTGGAAAAACGGTGAAAGGTAGGAGAATTATAGAGGTTAGAGAAAAGATTACAAATGAATTAACTTTTAAAAAAACAATTTGTGTTTTAAAAGCAACTTTGTTTTTGCTGGAAATGTATATTTGAAAAGAAAGACGCAGAAAGCAGGAAAAAGAATGGAAGCAAGATGGCGGCTACTCACCTCGGTTCAGAACGATAAGGCCCCGCCCCCACACGCACCGATTGGTCGACTATCAGGTCACCAAAGCGTAGGATTGGTCAATCGTCCCGTCACTCGACGATAGGAGGGCCCGGCCGCACGCGCCAGCAAACCCGGCGTACGATTGGTCGACCTCGAGGTCACTCTGTCGCTAATGAGCGGATAATGAGATGCTAACTGAGGGAAGCGGAATGTTGAAGGTTTTTCGGATACCGCGGGCGCAATTTTGTCTGGCCGAAACGTAAATATGCTTACCATCGTTTTGGAACGGTGAGCTTTTCTTTCGACGTAACGCACGCTTAGGTACGCTCTGTAACTTTCGAGCGCATAGCCGGACAGACGCACACCCGAGGACAGACAGAAGGACAGACAGAAGGACAGACAGAAGGACAGACAGACAGAAAGAAGTATCCGTTTATATATATAGATATATAGATAGATAGACTAGTTTGAAGTGCCCGGCGGTGTCCGAGGGTCTATTGAGGGCATGTTTGTTGTTGGAAGAGAGAGAGAGAGCGACTGTGGGGAAGAGAGTGACTGGGGGGAAGAGAGAGAGCGACTGGGGGGGGAAGAGAGAGAGTGACTGGGGGGGAAGAGAGAGAGCGACTGGGGGGAAGAGAGAGAGTGACTGGGGGGGAGAAGAGAGCGAGCGACTGGGGGGGAAGAGAGAGAGCGACTGGGGGGGAAGAGAGAGAGCGACTGGGGGGGGAAGAGAGAGCGACTGGGGGGAAGAGAGCGACTGGGGGGAAGAGAGAGAGCGACTGGGGAAGAGAGAGAGCGACTGGGGGAAGAGAGAGAGAATGACTGGGGGGAAGAGAGAGAACGACTGGGGGGAAGAGAGAGAGCCGACTGGGGGGAAGGAGAGAGAGAGAGAGAGAGACTTGGGGGAAGGAGGAGAGCGAGAGAGATACTGGGGGGGAAGGAGAGAGCGAGAGACTGGGGGAAGGAGAGAGAGAGGGGGGGGGAAGGAGAGAAAGAAGAGAGAGGGAAGGATGAGAGAGACAGAGAGAGGGAAGGTGAGAGTGAGGGAAGGGGCTGGACTCAGAGCCCGGTGGGTGAAGGGCGGCCCCGCCATTTTGTGGGGTCGGCGGGGCGGTTGAGACCGCAGGGAAGGGCTTGGACTTAGAGCCCAGCCGCGGTGACCGTGGGGTTATATTGCGATGACTGTGTTATAAGGACAATGAAGCCAGCTACCCTCTGACCGGAGGAAACAGGAGCCACTTTCTTAAGGCTTTTAATCTGTGATTTAATAATTTCAAAATACTGTTACTTGTTCCACATTTAAATTTTATGTAGTTTAAAATACTTCTAACATTTGAATATAATTCTCTGGTTAATATTTGGGATCCAGGGTGTAGTTAGTAATGCTTGAAGTCTTAGGTTGCAGCTTCTGACCGCCTGTGTGAAGCAGAAACTCAGACATAGTTTGATGCTGAATCTTTGCTGGTTGTTCGAATGATGCCAATAAATCTGTATCCATTTCTGTGACTTTTTCTTAATTAGGAAATGCCCCTAATTGATGAAACGCCGACTCCCTCCTACCTCTTCCCCCCCTCCCAATCCTACCTCTTACCTCCCTCCCCCTCCTACCTCTTCCCCCCCCCTCCCCCTGCCTACCTCTTCCCCCCCTCCCCCCTCCTACCTCTTCCCCCCTCCCCTCCTACCTCTTCCCCCCTCCCCCTCCTACCTCTTCCCCCCCTCCCCCTCCTACCTCTTCCCCACTCCCCCTCCTACCTCTTCCCCCCCTCCTCCTACCTCTTACCTCCCTCCCCCCTCCTACCTCTTCCCCCCTCCCCCTCCTACCTCTTCCCCCCTCCCCCTCCTACCTCTTCCCCCCTCCCCCTCCTACCTCTTCCCCACTCCCCCTCCTACCTCTTCCCCTCCCCTCCTACCTCTTCCCCCCTCCCCCTGCTACCTCTCCCCCCCTCCCCTTCCTACCTCTTCCCCCCTCCCCCTCCTACCTTTTCCCCCCCTCCCCCTCCTACCTCTTCCCCCCGCCCCCCTCCTACCTCTTCCCCCCTCCCCCTCTACCTCTTCCCCGCCTCCCCTCCTACCTCTTCCCCCCTCCCCCTCCTACCTCTTCCCCCTCCCCCTCCTACCTCTTCCCCCCTCCTTCCTCTTCCCCCCTCCTCTTTCCCTCCCTCCTCCCCCTCCCTCTTTCTCCCCCCTCCTCCCCCCGCTCTTTCCCCCTCCCTCTCCCCTCCCCTCCTCCCTCTCCCCCTCCTCCTCCCCTCTCACCCACCTCCCTACCCCCTTCCTCCCTCTCCCCCTCCTCCCCTCCTCCCCCCTCTCTCTCCCCCCTCTCCCTCTCCCCTGCCCGAGCCCTCATCCCCCGCTTCCAATCCCTCTTTCCCGCCCGCGGGGCCCGGGCCTCGGCACCTGGATGAACGCGTTCCCTTGGACGCTTTTGGCGGCCTCGGCCGTCACCCTGATGCCGTTGGCCGAGGCGAACACCCGCAAAGACATGGCCCAGCCGAGTCCAGCGCCCCGGTCAGCTCGAGGTCCGCAGACGCTGTTCGTAGCCGCAGGCCACAAAGCACCTGAGCCCAGCGCCGGCGATGGCTCCACGGAGCTCCGTGCCGCCCCACACACTGACATGGCCCCGCCCTCCCGAGCTGGCTTCAAGACCGCCGATTGCGGCTGTGAGAGACGGCCGGCGGGCCCGGTTGCCGGGGTAACCCTTCCCGCTCTCCAAGCCCCGCCCGAGATCCGCACTCCCGAGAGCCCCGCCCCCCCCGCCCGAGCCGAGCGGGGAACAGAGAGAGACGCCGCGTCTCAGCTGCTCCTGCTGCGCGCGCACCCTTTACTAAGATGGCGGCGATAGCGGCGCTCGGCTGAGGCCCGCCCCTCCAGCCTTCACAAAAATGGCGGCTGTTAAGGTCCGTGTGTTATAGTGAGAATTACTACACAGACCATAAGAGTAAATTTTAACAGGTCTTTACTAGTCGAAGGTCAGGGCGGAACTGCCCAATAAATCATTACACAGCACTTATATACCGTGTGGTCACCACCGGTATTACAGTATACAGCAGCCAAGATAAAGTAGTGCAACTCTTAAAATAGTTCTCTTAAAGGTGGAACGGTTACATACACCACAATCCTCCCTTTTTAGCTTAACAGTATATATTCCCCATTAACATAACATAATAACATATATACACAACTTCATGTAAAACAGATCACAGATTCAGTCACTCTGGAGGCTTCCTGACTCGGTCCGGATAACGCCTCGGTGGTGTAGTAGTTTTCGGTGATGTAGTAGGTTCTTTTGGCAAGGTCGATTCGGCTTGAATGCCAGTGTCGGGTTCATCTGATTCCAGTATCACCGGATCGGAGGTAGATACTATGGGCATCTCTGCTTCATCATTAAGGCGTATAGAGTTGTGGAGTAGGTTGTCCCTTTTCGGATGACACTATGATCTGGTCAACATGGCACCTTATTATGCTTTCACCAATGTCCACGGTATACATCAGCGGTCCTAGTCGTGTGCAAATAGTTCCAGGCTGCCATTTCTCGGTACGGTAGTCCCGGGCCAAAACTTGTTGACCTATCTGGAAGGTTCTAGTTGGCCTTTCATTCATGCCTTGAAATTGCCGGTTCTCTACGTCCCTTCTGATGTTTGGCTTGATCAAATCCAGCCGGCATCTTAGTCTTCTATTGAAAACATCATGCGGGAGTTTGGTTTGTAACCACATGTGTTGCATTCCTGTACGCCAACAAGAAGTTATCTACCTTATGTTGTAGATTTATGTCTTCATTACCCATGGCCTTTATGCCTTCTTGAAGGTCTGGACAAGCCTTTCAGCTAATCCATTGGTGGCGGATGGTATGGGGCGGACGTGTAGTGCTTAACCCCATTGTTTTTTAAGAACTTCCTGAATTCTTCGGACACAAATTGCGGTCCATTATCAGAACAGATCTGTTCCGGCAGCCCATTCCTGGCAAATATGGTCCTTAATACTGTGATGGTTTTTTCCGTGGTGGTGGAGGACATCTTTATTACCTCCGGCTACTTGGAGTGTGCATCCACCCGCGATTAAGAACATTGAGTCCATAAATTGGACCAGCAAAGTCGATATGTACCCTTTGCCATGGAGATGAGGGCCACTCCCATGGATGTAGAGGGCTTGTGGTGGGGCGTTTTGACCTTCTGGCATCCTAGACAGCTCTTGGTCATTTCTTCGATGTCTCCATCGATACCTGGCCACCACAGAAACGCTCTGGCTAGGTTCTTCATTTTCACTCCACCCAGATGCCCCTCGTGAAGCTCCTTTAGCACTTTATGCTGGAGTTTGGGTGGAATCACCACTCTGGATCCACACATCAAAGTTCCTCGGCACACTGACAGCTGCTCTCTTCTTTGCGAGAATGCTGGCAACAGTGTTCGCCATGTGCTGGCCATCCCTTCACCGTTAAATCGTAGACTCGTGAGAGAGTCGGGTCATTTCTCGTTTCCTTTTCGATGGTAGAATTTGTTACTGGTAGACATTCCACTATGGTTGAGTGGAACATCTCCACTGGGTCCACTGTAGGCGCCTCTTCTACCGTTGGCAACGGTAGGCGCGATAAACCGTCCAGCATTCCCATGCTGTTTTGATCCTTTGTATTCTATGTCATATTGGTGTGCCCCTAGGAAAAGGGACCACCTCTGTAGCCTTTGCGCTGTCATAATGGAAACGCCCTTTTTAGGGTTGAATATGGATACCAACAGCTGGTGGTCTGTCAGCAGTGTAAACTTCTGGCCCTGCAGGTAATGATTAAACTTCTTTACTCCCCACACCAGGCTGAGAGCCTCCCTATCTATCTGAGCATAGTTGCGCTCAGCGGAGGTCAATGATCTGGATGCAAATGCGACTGGCCTTTCCAAGCCATTTGGCAACTTGTGTGAGAGTACTGCTCCAATACCATAAGGAGAAGCATCACAAGCTAAACGAATAGGTAGCGTTGGGTTGAAATGAGCCAACACTTCCTCTGAGGTGATCAATGCCTTGCTTTTGCGAAAGGCCTTCTTACAGTCCTCGCTCCACTTCCATGGTACTTCTTTCTGCAAAAGAGCATTCAGCCGGTGCAGCACCGTGGATAGATTTGGCAGAAACTTATGGTAATAGTTAATCAACCCTAGGAACGACCTCAACTGGGATATATTTTCCGGAGCGGGAGCCTTCACAACAGCTTCGATCTTGTCAGGTGACTTGTGCAGCCCCTCCTGGTCAATGACATGACCACAGTACGAGATTCGTTTCTGAAAGAACTCACATTTCTGGTGATTAACTCGAAGTCCATATTCCTTCAATCTGGTGAGCACCAGTTTCAAATTTGCAAGGTGTTCCTCATCGTCATCTCCTGTAATCAGGATATCGTCCAAGTAACATTGAGTGTTTGGAATTCCCTGTAATACCTGCTCCATGGCCCTCTGCCAAATTGCTGGTGCCGAAGCCACTCCAAAAACCAGTGTATTATATCGATACAAGCCTCTGTGCGTGTTGATTGTGAGATACTGGCGCGACTCTTCCTCAACTTCCATCTGTAAGTACGCTTGCGCCAGGTCTATCTTGGTGAAGTGTTTCCCGCCAGACAATGAAGCAAAGATATCCTCAATCCACGGAAGTGGATATTGCACCGTGTGAAGCACCGGATTAACTGTGATCTTGAAGTCTCCGCAGATGCGGACCTTCCCCGGTTCCCCTGGCTTGTTACTCGATGAACGCTTCATGACGGGAACAATGGGCATGGCCCACTCACTCCAGTCCACCTTAGACAGTACTCCTGAACGTTCTAGCCCTTCCAGCTCAGCTTCCACAGCAGGTCGTATCGCATAAGGTGCCGGTCTGGCTTTGAAAAATTTTGGGTTTGCATGTTCTGCAATCTTGATTTTTGCCTTAATTCCTCTCAGTGTTCCCAGTCCCTGTTGGAACACCTCTTTAGCATCATCCAATATTCTGGACAATCGTTCAGGTTTGACATTTGCACTGCTGGCAGTTGGAGAAGCCTAGGCCCTGGGCCTGGAAAAACGGTGAAAGGTAGGAGAATTATAGAGGTTAGAGAATAGATTTACAAATTAATTAACTTTTTTAAAAAACAATTTGTGTTTTAAAAGCAACTTTTTTTTTGCTGGAAATGTATATTTGAAAAGAAAGACGCAGAAAGCAGGAAAAAGAATGGAAGCAAGATGGCGGCTACTCACCTCGGTTCAGAACGATAAGGCCCGCCCACACACGCACCGATTGGTCGACCGTCAGGTCACCAAAGCATAGGATTGGTCAATCGTGCCGTCACTTGACCGTAGGAGGGCCCGGCCGCACGCACCAGCAACCCTGCGTACGATTGGTCGACCTCGAGGTCACTCTGTCGCTAATGAGCAGATAATGAGATGCTAATGAGCGGAATGTTGAAGGTTTTTCGGATACCGCGGGCGCGATTTTCGTCCGGCCGAAACGTAAATACGCTTAGCAGCGTTTCAGAAAGGTAAGCTTTCTTTCGACGTAACGCACGCGTAGGTACGCTCTGTAACTTTCGAGCGCATAGCCGGACAGACGCACACCCGAGGACAGACAGACAGACAGAAGGATAGACAGATAGACAGACAGACAGAACGATTCCTTTATATATATAGATAAAACTCGAATTTAGCACCAGCTGTACCTGTGTCACGTTCACTGCTGCAGAAAACATGCCTCAGCGATCATCACCTGGCCTTTGCACTACCCTGTTTGGTTGCCTCTCTGTCACTGGTAGCACAAGTTATGCCAATCCTCAGATTGTGGGCTATTGGCTTCTTGCTGGTTTCAAAAGGCAATTTTGCCTGTATCCCATAACCCATCGTATTCAAGAGCTGCATTGTTAATGAGAGCTGTCCAATGCTTCTATTTTCCAAAAAGGTAAGGAGTAGCAAATAGCTACTCAACCATGACATAGGAGCTTTCCTCGGACTTTGGGTTTAGTTATTATCTGCATATGTGTAAATATGCATCCACCTATATATAATGCATATATATGCCTATATACCTTAGGAAATCAGTTTCACACTGCAAATCATAAGTTTTAATAAAAACAAAATGCTGGAAACACTCATCAGGTCTGTATTTCCAGCATTTTCTGCTTTTATTTCAGATTTCCAGCATCTACAGCATTTTGCTTTTTTATCATAAATTGTGACCCATGTTAATCCCAACTACCCAGAATGAACATATGGCTCATCAACATTGTCTCAATTAATTCTTTTCAGAGTCTTTCACAGAGATGACAGAGACTATACGGATGGATTCTGGGAAGTTACAGATTTGCATCAAGCCCATTGGATAGTGCACATATGCAGGATGTCAGTTTCATGAATCACATATGGCTTTGAGGTCAATGATAGAAAACAAATTATGATGTTCCAAAAACAATAATTGGGATAGATTCTGTAATATACGGACAATGACGGGCAGGAAAAGACCCACTGGTCCATCCAGCCTGTCCCACACCTTGTGCGTCACAATACACACACTCCCTTACCCTACCCGAAACCATGTGATCTCCTGGGAAATGTGCAAACTATTCATCTTATTCTATCCTGCGTAATTTGGCCTCAGTGTGGACCTTACAGAGAATAAAATCACCTTTTCAGTATGGCGAACTACAACAGTGTTCAACCAGACATTACCCTTACACTGACAATAAAAGTAAGGATGGAAAATTCACACCTAAAATCATGGCAACAGTTATCATCCCTTACAGAATTGATTGCTGAAGAAAACCCATGTTGTATTTTGACCTTAATCCAAACCAACCCGATTATTCAACCAGTATGGTTTTCAAACATACTTTTAAGGTTATCAGGCTGCACCAGATACTTCACGTGACCCTCACCAAGAATCACTTCCATAAGTGACCCCTTGCTCCTTTATCGACACAATATCTGCCCCTAATGTTGTCTGGATTTAATCAGAACTACCATGAAGCAAATAGGGTGTTGCTCATTGTGGTGCATGTAACCTGTTCCACCTTAAGAGAACTTAAGCCTGTTCCACCTTAAGAGATGTACTACTTTCTCTGGCTGCTGTATACGTAATACTGGTGGTGACCACCGGTATATAAGTACTGTGTAGTGATATTGTATTTAGTATAGTCCTGACCTCCAACTAGTAAAGACCTGTTGAAACTTTATTCTTGTAGTCTGTGTCAGTAATTAATCTTAATACAACTGGAATACACAGACTTAACAGTGGCGACGAGTCCGATTCTTACCCTGCGGCAGTTTATATCCACGGTGGCTTCGTCCACAGAACGGGCGTCGAAGAGAGGCATCCACCCTCATCACCCTGCTGGAAGACACGTCGCGCGGCAGGCATCGAGAACCCGGAGTGCAGAAGACATCCTGAACTCGAAGCCTCCATCAGCGGCAGTCAGCTATCTTCTTTCTACCTCGGTGGTGGGTAAGCCGGTCAGCGACGCGAGCAGAAAGTTGGCCGCGTTGGCTGTACAGACGGGGGGAGGAAGACGGAGGAATAAGGGCGGTGAGATCGATCGCGACCGGAGATAAGGGCCGGGCCGCATTCGGGCCGAAAGGCGCAGCGCGGGGACATCGATCGCGGCTGGTGATAAGGGCCGGGCCGCTTTCGGGCCAAAAAGGCGCAGCGTCTGGGGCGACTGAAGGCACGAGAGCCGCGGTGAAGGCGAACGCAGCCGGTGCTAATAACCGGGCTGCAAGAAGGGTTGCGAGGCGCGACATCGGGGAAGCGCGAATGCCCGAGGGAGCCGCGGTGAAGCGGAGACAGCGTCGGGGGAGTTACTAACCGCTGGGAAAGGGGAGCAGCAGCGGCACGCCAAACGCCATTGCAGCCAGTGGGTGAAGACCGCCAAGCGCGGGAAAACCGCCATTTTGTAGGCGGAGGACGAAGACAAGAGCGGGAAGCTGCCATCTTGGGATAAAATTTAAAAAAATAAATAAATAAATAAAATAAATTGCAACAATGCCTAAACATGGGAACATTAATACCTTTGATAGCGACATCGAAGATTGGGCCATGTATGTAGAACGCATACAAAATTATTGTAAAGCAAATAAAATCCCAGATGCAGAGAAAGCACTAACTTTATTGAACTTAATGGGTGCGAAGACATACGGGCAATTGAAACACCTTTTATCACCAGATGAACCGGCGGATAAGACGTTCGAGGAGATTGTTACTGCTTGAAAAATCATCTAAACCCCACGCCGTTGATGCTAGCGGAACGATTTAAATTTTACAGCAGAAGGCAGCTGAAGGATGAAAGCAATGCTGAATATTTAATGGAATTGTGTAAGCTGGCGAGGTACTGTCAGTTTGGAACGGGACTGACAGACGCGCTAAGGGATAAATTTGTGTGTGGCTTATTAAAAGAAGATACACAAAAGCGACTGCTCGAGGAGAATGAGCTGATGCTTGAGAAAGCGGTCACTATGGCAGCAGCACACGAAGCCGCAGCGAGAGGCACGGCAGTAATGCAGCTACGGTCACCGGAACTCAGTACAAATAAATTGGGTTTGAGTACTGTAAAATGTTATCGTTGTGGAAAGACAACACACGATCAGAACCAGTGTTGGTTTAAAAACCAAGAATGCAGAACGTGTGGCAGGCCTGGCCACATAGCTAAAGTATGCCGGTCAGGAAAGAAGACCAGCAACAAAAAGTCACCGCAAGGAAAATACATAAAGGTGCACAAGGTGACAAAGACCAGTTCGAACGAACAGAAGTCAGATTCAGACGCTAGCAGTAATGAACTGGGTAGCTTAAGAGTACACAACGTTGGTAAGGATGCAGATCTCCAGACAATTTGGGTCACTCTTCAGATAGCAGGAGTCCAAGTAAAGATGGAATTGGACACTGGATCGGCATTGACGGTCATGAATAAGAAAGATTACAAAAGGTTATTCCAACATATTCCCCTACGGGATACGGAGATTATATTGAAAACATACACGGGGCAAAGAGTGTACCCCATCGGAAAGATAGAAGTAAAAGTGGTCCACAAGGGCGAAGAAAGCCAAGTAATGGACTTATATGTGCTACCTGAAGGAGGTCCACCACTACTGGGACGGGAGTGGATTAGGAAAATGAATATGGACTGGCACTCCTTAAAAGCACTAACGGTAGATTCCGGGGAAACAGATGTCAAACCTAAACGATTGTCCAAAATATTGGATGATGCTAAAGAGGTGTTCCAGCAAGGACTGGGAACACTGAAAGGAATTACGGCAAACATCAAGATTGATGAACATGCACAACCGAAATTTTTCAAAGCCAGACCGGTACCCTATGCAATACGACCTACTGTAGAAGCGGAACTGGAAGCGCTAGAACGTTCAGGTGTACTGTCTAAGGTAGATTGGAGTGAGTGGGCTACGCCCATTGTTCCCGTTATGAAACGTCCTTCGAGCAACAAGCCAGGAGAACCAGGGAAGGTTCGCATCTGTGGAGATTTCAAGATCACCGTTAGTCCGGTGCTTCACACGGTGCAGTACCCGCTTCCGCGGATTGAGGATATTTTTGCTTCGTTGTCTGGCGGGAAACACTTCACCAAGATAGACCTGGCGCAGGCGTACTTGCAGATGGAGGTTGAAGAAGAGTCACGCCAGTACCTCACGATCAACACGCATAGAGGTTTGTACCGGTACAATAGGCTGGTTTTTGGAGTGGCATCGGCTCCAGCAATTTGGCAGAGGGCCATGGAGCAGGTATTACAGGGAATTCCAGGCACACAATGTTACCTGGACGATATTCTGATTACAGGTGATGGTGATGAAGAACACCTCGCAAACTTGGAACTGGTGCTCAACAGACTGAAAGAGTATGGACTTAGAGTTAATCGGCAGAAATGTGAGTTCTTTCAGAAGCGGATCTCGTACTGTGGTCATGTCATTGACCGGGAGGGGCTTCATAAGTCTCCTGACAAGATAGAGGCAGTTGTAAAGGCTCCCGCTCCGGATAATGTCTCTCAGTTGAGGTCGTTTCTGGGATTGATTAACTATTACCATAAGTTTCTACCGAATCTATCCACGGTACTGCACCCGCTGAACGCTCTTTTACAGAAGGGGGTACCATGGGAATGGAGCGAAAACTGTAAGAAGGCATTTCGCAAAAGCAAAGAATTGATCACCTCAGAGGAAGTGTTGGCTCACTTCAACCCGACACTGCCTATTCGGTTGGCTTGTGATGCTTCTCCATATGGTATTGGGGCAGTACTCTCACACAAGTTGCCAAATGGCACGGAAAGGCCAGTCGCGTTTGCATCCAGATCATTGACCTCCGCTGAGCGCAACTATGCGCAGATCGATAGGGAGGCTCTCAGCCTTGTATGGGGAGTGAAGAAGTTTAATCCTTACCTGCAGGGCCAAAAATTCACACTTCTGACAGACCATCAGCCGTTGGTATCCATTTTTAACCCTAAGAAGGGTGTTTCGGTGATGACAGCACAGCGACTCCAGAGATGGTCCCTTTTCCTAGGGGCACATCAATATCAAATAGAATTCAAAGGTACAAAGCAGCATGGCAATGCTGATGGGCTGTCGCGCCTGCCACTACCTGAAGCAGAAGAGACGACGAAAGTTGACCCTGTTGAGTTATTTCATTCGACCATCATCGAGTGTTTACCAGTCACCAATGCAAGTATTGAAAGAGAAACCAGGAACGACCCGACACTGTCCCGAGTTTACGAGGTGACAGTGAAGGGATGGCCAACACATGGTGATCCACTGTTACCGGCATTCTCGGCAAGGCGAGACCAGCTGTCCGTCTGCCATGGTACTTTGATGTACGGGACAAGAGTGATTATTCCTCCCAAGTTACGGGAAAGAGTTCTAAAGGAACTGCATGAAGGTCATCTGGGGGGAGTTAAGATGAAAAGTCTTGCTAGGGCTTATGTATGGTGGCCGGGCATTGACCAACAGATAGAGGAGTTGACAAAAAGCTGCGCTGGGTGCCAAAAAGTGCAAAATGCACCTCCGATCGCACCACTACACCCATGGGAATGGCCTTCAGCCCCATGGCAACGCGTACATATTGACTTTGCTGGTCCATTCATGGACTCCATGTTCCTAATTGCGGTGGACGCACATTCCAAATGGCCAGAAGTGATCAAGATGAATACCACTACTTCAGAAAAGTCAATTGCGGTGTTAAGAACAATATTCACAAGGAACGGATTGCCAGAACAGATATGTTCAGACAACGGACCACAGTTCGTGTCGGAAGAATTCCAAAAATTCTTAAAGAAGAATGGGGTGAAACATTGTGGCCTATAAATTTGGTGACACCCCGCCAGCAGGTTTGCGCCGGAAACTTAGCGCCCGCCGCCGAGCCAGTTGTGCCCGCCCCAAATTCACTTTCAGCGCCCCAAAGCGGAAGCGGGCGCTGGTACAGGGTGTGCCCGCCCCGCTTGGGGCGCTGAAAGTGAATTTCAGCGCTGCCGGTCCCGCTGCGCCACCTGATGCGGAGCGGCAGGCTGCTGTACTGCAGGCCTCCCCCTTCTCTTAAGGGGGAGGTGCCTGCAACGGCCGGAGCCCCTTTGAAAGTGCCGGCAAAAGAGCCCGGCACAACGGCAAAATGACGGGCTCCACGGAAACCAGCCGGCAATGCCGTGGGGGGGGTGGGTGGAGGAGGCCGGGGAAGGAGGTGCGGGCAGGCGGCCGCCGAAAAAGCGGCCGGCCGCACCTCCGCTTTAAATAGCGCCTCTAAGGCTGCAGCACGGCCAGGTTTTCAAAACGTTGTTAGCGGCCGCCAGGGAAGAGGCGGCCGCTACTGAAGATGGGGATCGGCGTGGTTTCGGGCGGTACCGGGGCGCTGCGCACACCGATGACATCATCGGTGCCGGCGCAGCGCTACCGGCTTACACCGATTTAAAGGCCCACCTAATTTCAGCGGCGACGCAACTTCCGGCGCAACCCACTCTTGCGCCCCTAAATGGGCGCAAACCCAAGGGAATTTCTAGGCCTTTACCTCTGCCCCATATCATCCGGCGACAAACGGGTTGGCCAAGAGATTTGTCCAAACATTCAAAAAGGCAATAAAGGCCATGAACGATGATCAGGTTCCGTTACAACACAAGGTGGACAATTTCCTAATGGCATATCGAAACGCCGCTCATGCAGTGACTAACCAAAGTCCTGCCATGATGTTTTATAACAGGAGGTTGCGGTCCAGGTTGGACTTGTTAAAACCAAATGTGCGGAGGGAAGTGGAAAACAAACAGTTCCGGCATATTAATAACAAGTCCACTCGAAGTTTCGACGTAGGACAACCAGTGTTGGCAAGGGGCTATGGAAACGAAAAATGGCAGTCCGGAACAATTCGGGCCAGACAAGGACCTCTGATGTACACAGTAGATATTGGTAACAATGTGATAAGGCATCATGCGGATCAACTGGTAGAATCAAGAGCAAGGGTCGAACCCATGGTTGCGACAGAGACAACTGTGGAAGACGTTAATGAACCTGAAGCATCTACCTCGGCAGGGACTGTACCTGATGATGACGTCCAATACATAGGAAACCAACAAGAAGAGTCACCTCAGCAACAAGAATCAGAGACCACTGAAAGGCGTTATCCAAACCGAATCAGAAGGCCTCCTGAGAGACTGAACCTTTGAACTGTTTATACCTGAAGTTATATATGTATATATGTTATTATGTTATGTTAAATGGGGATATGACTGTTAAGCTAAAAAGGGAGGATTGTGGTGTATGTAACCTGTTCCACCTTAAGAGAACTTAAGCCTGTTCCACCTTAAGAGATGTACTACTTTCTCTGGCTGCTGTATACGCAATACCGGTGGTGACCACCGGTATATAAGTACTGTGTCGTGATATTGTATTTAGTATAGTCCTGACCTCCAACTAGTAAAGACCTGTTGAAACTTTATTCTTGTAGTCTGTGTCAGTAATTAATCTTAATACAACTGGAACACACAGACTTAACACTCATCAGTTCTGGGGCAAGTGTAATGTGGGCGAATGTCAAGAGCTGCTTCATGGCTTTATGAACTTCACTTCTCTTCACATGATAGTTGTTGAGCCAGCATCTCGAGCTGGTGCTGGCCAATGCGGTACATGGGATTATCAACATTAACCATTTCACGGCCTTCATGGTTAGCATCTACAGCCTCTACAGTCAGTCCAACAACAAAAAATGAGCTAAAAGAAGCAACTTTGGAGAGGGAGATGCACATTGTACACATTGGCCATGTGTTAGCTGACAAGCAGGCTCATGACAGTTAAGAGCTTTGTAGTTATCTTGTGGGGCTTTCTTCCATCATTTTGACACTGCTACCAGAGGTGAGTCATTGAATAGATGTAAAAGAAAGAAGTATGAGGGATTAGCTTCCTGGCTTGCAAACCTTGCGGTCTGAAGTCACCTTGCTTTGCTCAACAATGTGCGACCTGACCTGTCCAACAAAGGAGCTTCAGACCCATTCATTGCCTTGCCCCATGTAGAGCACCTAATTAAAAGAGAGTCTTGGGTTCCTTCAAAGAAACACCAGGGGAGAAGTTTGAGAAGGCATCAAAAGCCAAGGACTTGAAGTAAACTAAAAAGCATTCACCCTAGATCGTTCTTGAAAAGTTTCGTAAACAACATAGCACAGCAGCTGTCTGCATCATGCACTATCCACACTGAAGTCCTAGCAGACCTGAATTTACTGGATCCAGCAAATGGCTTCTGTCCCATGTATCGGACTTGATGAGGAGTAAATATTCTGCCTTGATCACTGCTTCAGGTTAGCTGCTCAGTATTAATGGCACTGGGAGTTTTGTGGAGAAACTCAGGGTGGCCTCTGTGATTTAGGACCTCTCAACGTGCCAAGACCCTTGCAAGCAGCAGTTGAATGTGAAAAAGGCTTCAGCCCAATAAACAATTGTAACAAACCTCAGAACAACATTGTTGGTCTCAAAAACAGCAAGTTTTATGCTTGTAAACTTGAATGAACCACCTCTAACCATGTAGGATTCCAAGAAAGAAAAAACTTGCATTTATATAGAGCCTTTCACGACCTCAGGATGTCCCAAAGTGCTTTACAGCCAATGAAGCACATTAAGTACATTCAAGGAAATACATTAAATCCTGACACCAGAAACAAAGGACAGCAAATGTCACAATGTAACATGATGTAGGCGACCATGTTATGATGAGGCCCTGTGGCAGTTGTTACAAAAATCTGTGCTATTTCTTGTCTAAACTGATCTTGGGAAATAAATAAAATAAGCAGCAGTTATTTAAAGAAAAGAACAAGGTCAATTTGTTCAGATATCAAATTTATTTTACAAAATGAATGAGGGGTTGATTGATAGAATCACAGAATGATACAGCAGAGAAGGAGGCCATTTGACTCATTTTGCCTCTTTGAAAGAGCTATCCAATTCATCCCGCTCCCCTGCTCTTTCCCCAAGGCCTTGCATCTAACTCTTCTACAGCGACTTGGCATCTATTTCTTCCTTCTTCTGCAGCGCCTGGGACATTTTCTTACATTAAAAGGTGCTATATAATGGCAAGTTCTTGTTGATACGGGCTAACACTACAGGTGTCCCATGTTCTAGACTGTAGGGAGTCTGATGCATAAAAAGTGAGGGCAATGGTGACTTTGACAGTCACTGGCAGTGCCGTATGGATGGTTGATCATGTCTGGGGGTCTTCCTGAAGATGACACAACTTTGTCACAAACCCCCTTCTGTGCCACAACATCCTTAGGCACAATAGTCCTGTCATTCCCATGCATTAGTACAGTCAGCCTAGTGTACTGCGTACCAGCAGGATCTGTAAGTACACTTTGTGTGGTACCTGATATCACAGGCAGCCCCTCCCTGTACCTGCTGGTCTCTCCTAATTGCAGTGCTGAATTGAGTACTGATTGCACACAACAACTTGTTTTCAACTCTAGTATGTAGCAGCAAACAGGCTGCAGCCTCTGCAACAATGCTAGTTTCACAAGCGGCCTCGCAGCTGTAACACGCTGAAGCAAGCCTAGGACCCAGTTGTTGTGTATGTACCTTTAAGGGAATAACTGGTCTCAGACTGCAGTACCGGCAGTGACCACCCCTGTATAAAAGGCCCTAGCAGGCTTCTCTAGTTTCAGTTTCCAGGTTGTCTCCATTCAGTAAAGACTTGTTATAATCAACTCCTGCAGTCCGTGTCTCAATTATACACGGACATAATACTGGCGACAAGTAAGAAACGAACTTACCTGCAACTCGGCAGCACCTCAGACGACGCTATTGAAGGTCGAAGCCAGAAGAAAGAAAAAAAAAAAAATAATCCAAAGGAACTTGAGAAACGGGCGTCAACCGTGGGCAACCGCCCTCCAAATCATCGAATTGAAAAGTGCAGGAGAGATTGTCGAGAGCCAGGCTTGGTTCTCCAGTCTGTGGTTTCCCAGCTAATCGGGCTGGTGGCAGGTAGTGCACTGATCCTTCCTGGGCTGCGGCGGGCTAGAGCTCCATCGGGTGGCTCTGCAACGGGGCCGGGCAGCGAGTCGGGAAGCAAAAAGAGAGAGAGAGGGTGGAGCACACAGGGCGCGGCCGGTGCTTCGAAGCCGGGCAGCGTTCGGACCTAAGAAGAGGGAGGGAAGTGTCCCAGAGGGTCCGCTCCACGACGGGAACGGTTCTTCAATTAACGGAGCAAATATTGAAGCGCGATAGAAAAATAAAAATACCGCGGAGAGCGGCGTTGGCAGCAGCGATCGGGGAGGCGCGAAGACCATAGGGCATCGCCATTACAGGATAGTAAAATAAATATAATCGCCAGCAACAGTGTTGACAGCAGCGGCAGCGGCGGGAAATCGCGGGAGGCGCCATCTTAACTCGGCGGGGAAGAAGGAAAAGCGCGGGAGGCGCCATTTTGATCCATCGGGGATGAAGGCAAAGCGCGGGAGGTGCCATCTTAGATTTTCAAGATGCCAAAGACTGGCGATATCACTGCCTTCGATAATGCAACAGAAGACTGGACCACGTATGTGGAAAGAGTCGAGGTATATTGCGAGGCAAACGAAATAGCCGATGAGAAAAAGGCATCGGTATTGCTAAATTTAATGGGCGCAACAACATACGGCCTATTGTGGGACCTGATTACTCCAGCCAAACCGAAGGCGAAGAGTTTTAACGAAATTGTTGCTATCCTACAGGAACACCTAAATCCTACACCGCTGCTGATAGCAGAAAGATTTAAATTCCACAGGAGAAATCAGCATAAAAATGAGAGCAATGCTGATTACCTTACGGAACTACGCAAGCTATCAAAGCACTGCCAGTTCGGAGCAGGACTGGCAGATACCTTACGGGACAAATTTGTCTGTGGACTCCTGAGTGAAGGAACCCAGAAGAGGTTACTCTCAGAGAAAGAGCTGACGCTAGATAAGGCTTTCAGCGTGGCAGTATCGTACGAAGCAGCAGCAAGGGGAGCTGCGGAAATACAACAAAAGCCACAGGAATACGGCACCTACGAAATGACACGGGGATTTGCAAAATGTTATCGCTGCGGCAGAACAAACCATGACCAGAAGGACTGCTGGTCCAAGGACAAAATATGCAGGCAATGCGGAAAGATGGGACACATTGCACGAGTTTGCAGGTCTGGGAAGAAGACCAACGACAACAAAAAGGCTACTAAGGAACCGTACAGGAAAGTACAAAAGATGACGGACAGTAGTTCCGAAGACCAGATGAGCGACAGTGAATCCGGGAACAAGAGACTAAGCTGTCTCAAACTTCACAACGTAATCGCAAAAGAGGATCACCGAACCATTTGGGTCACCCTCACGATAGCAGGGTCCCAAGTCAAAATGGAACTGGATACAGGATCAGCTCTAACTGTCATGAATCGACGAAACTACGAGCGGCTATTCTCACACATACCCTTGAGAGAGACATCCATCGTCTTGAGGACGTATACGGGGCAAAAAGTATACCCCAGAGGAAAAATAAGGGTGCCTGTTGAATACAACGGCAAGAAAATACGGAAATTGTATCTCTACATTCTGCAAGATGGTGGACCACCGTTATTGGGACATGAATGGATCAGAAAGATAAGTTTAGACTGGCACTCCATTCAGGCACTGATGGTGGCTGGTAAAAAGGATGACGACGTCACTCCTGGACGATTGTCAACAATCTTAGCTGATGCCAAAGAGGTATTTCAACAAGAACTGGGCACTCTTAAAGGCATAACCGCCTCGATAAAAATAGAGGAGAATGCAATTCCCAAGTATTTCAAAGCAAGACCGGTACCATATGCAATTCGCCCAGCTGTCAAGGCAGAGCTGGAGAATCTGGAGAATGCAGGCGTGTTATCTAAGGTAGACTGGAGCGAGTGGGCGACACCCATCGTTCCTGTCATGAAGAAAACGTTAAACAATAAGTCTGAGGAGCCAAGGAAGGTTCGCATCTGTGGGGACTTCAAGGTGACGGTGAACCCAGTCCTTCACACAGTACAATATCCTCTTCCAAGGATAGAAGATATCTTCGCCTCACTATCTGGAGGGAAGCGTTTTACAAAAATTGACCTAGCACAAACATATTTGCAGATGGAGGTTGAAGAATCCTCTAGGAAGTATCTCACGATAAACACTCACAAAGGCCTGTACCAGTATAATCGACTGGTATTCGGAGTAGCATCAGCTCCGGCGATATGGCAAAGAGCGATGGAACAAGTCCTGCAAGGGATTCCGGGGACTCAGTGTTACTTGGACGACATCCTAGTGACAGGTGAAGATGACAGTGAACACCTTGCCAACCTAGAGCAGGTGCTCACTAGACTACGTGAACATGGGCTACGAGCCAATCGCCCCAAGTGCGAGTTTTTTAGGAAACAGATATCGTATTGTGGCCACGTAATTGATGAAGAGGGGTTGCATAAGTCCCCTGACAAAATTGAAGCGGTAGTTAAGGCTCCAGCGCCTGAAAATGTGTCGCAACTGAGGTCATTCCTCGGATTGGTGAATTACTACCATAAGTTTTTGCCGAATTTGTCCACAATTCTGCATCCACTGAATGCCCTACTACGAACGGGAGTAGCATGGAAATGGAGCGATGAATGTAAGCGGGCCTTTCAGAAGGGTAAGGACCTGATCACTTCAAGAGAAGCATTGGCTCACTGCAACCCTTTACTACCGATAAGACTGGCGTGTGATGCGTCTCCCTACGGCATTGGGGCGGTACTGTCACATAAATTCCTTGATGGTTCAGAGAGGCCGATAGCTTTTGCGTCACGCTCGTTAACTTCAGCCGAGCGTAACTACGCCCAGATTGACCGAGAGGCCCTCAGCCTGGTGTGGGGGGTGAAGAAGTTCAATCACTACCTGCACGGTCAGAAATTTACTCTACTAACTGATCATCAGCCTCTCGTCTCCATTTTCAACCCTCAGAAGGGCGTACCGATAATGACGGCACAACGGCTACAGAGGTGGTCCCTTTTCCTAGGGGCACACCAATATGACATTGAGTACAAAGGAACTAAACAGCATGGGAATGCTGATGGATTGTCGCGCCTACCGTTGCCGACGGTGGAAGAAGAACTGGCAGTGGATCCGGTGGAGTTATTCCACTCGACTATAGTCGAATGTCTCCCTGTGACGAATGCAAACATAGAAAAGGAAACACGAAATGACCCGCCACTCTCCTGGGTCTATGATTTAACGGTGAAGGGATGGCCAGCACATGGCGAACCACTGCTGCCAGCATTCTCGCCGAGAAGAGAACAGCTGTCAGTGTGCAGAGGAACCTTGATGTGTGGATCCAGAGTAGTAATTCCACCCAAATTGAAGGATAGAGTGCTCAATGGGCTTCATGAGGGTCATCTGGGAGGGGTAAAAATGAAGAACATAGCCAGAGCGTTTGTGTGGTGGCCAGGAATCGATAGAGAAATTGAAGAGATGACCAAGAGCTGTACAGGATGCCAGAAGGTCCAAAACGCCCCACCACAAGCCCCTCTACATCCATGGGAGTGGCCCTCATCTCCATGGCAAAGGGTGCACATTGATTTTGCTGGTCCCTTTATGGACTCGATGTTTTTAATTGCGGTGGATGCACATTCAAAGTGGCCAGAGGTAATAAAAATGCCCTCAACCACCACAGAAAAAACTATCACAGTCTTACGAACCATATTCGCCAGGAATGGGCTGCCTGAACAGATTTGCTCTGACAATGGACCACAGTTTGTGTCTGAAGAGTTCCAGAGGTTCTTAAAGAACAATGGTGTTAAGCATTACACATCCGCCCCATATCATCCAGCCACTAATGGATTGGCCGAGAGGTTTGTTCAAACATTCAAGAAGGCTATCAAGGCAATGTGTAATGAAGATATACCCCTACAACACAAGGTGGGTAACTTCTTGTTTGCCTACCGGAATGCGACACATGCGGTTACCAACCAAACTCCAGCCATGATGTTCTTCAATCGAAGACCACGATGCCGCTTGGATTTGGTTAAGCCAAACGTCAAAAGAGATGTGGAGAACAGGCAGTTTCAGAATATGAATGAAAGGCCGACCAGGAGTTTTAAGATAGGTCAACCAGTTTTGGCCCGGGACTACCGCACAGAGAAATGGCAGCCAGGAACGATCTGTACACAGCAAGGACCTCTAATGTATACCGTGGACGTTGGAGAGAGCATTGTAAGACGCCATGCTGACCAGATTCTAGAGTCACTGGAAAACGTCAACTCCACACCACGATCTGATACACCTGGCGATGAAACCGAAGTACCAATTGCATCTACCGCAGAATCGGTGATATTGGAAGCAGACGAACCAAACAACGACATTGATCCTGACTCAACCTTGCCAGAAGAACCTGATACCCCAAAGAGGCGTTATCCAGACAGAATCAGGAAGCCTCCTCAAAGACTGAACTTATAATTGCTTAACTTCAACCAATGTATCTAGCAACCGTAATTGTAATTAGTTATTATTTAGTTGTTAAATGAATGTTATGTACTGTTTATCTAAAAGGGGAGGAATTGTTGTGTATGTACCTTTAAGGGAATAACTGGTCTCAGACTGCAGTACCGGCAGTGACCACCCCTGTATAAAAGGCCCTAGCAGGCTTCTGTAGTTTCAGTTTCCAGGTTGTCTCCATTCAGTAAAGACTTGTTATAATCAACTCCTGCAGTCCGTGCCTCAATTATACACGGACATAATACCAGTGGTCAATTAGACACACAGACTAAAGCTTAGTGTTCAAAACAAGTGAGGTTTATTCACCCATGGCAGAGATGAACAAAACAGTAAGAGCGACTAACTTCCACAATACACATTCTCACTCTTAGCACCTTCCATCTCCAACCCTTCTCTAACTGAACTATTTCCCTGCCTCTTATCCTCCCAGGGTGGGAGTCGTTCCTGATTGACCTTAATGCCTGTAAAGATTTCTTAAAGCTGCACCGTCTTGCCATGGTCTTTCTGAAATTTTATTCAATTTCTGTACCCCTACAGCAGATATAGAGCTCGCAAAAGCCTGTGGCTCACATATCGGGGTCGATTTTCCTGGAGACGTCAGGCGGGGTTTCAGGCGTGTGGGGGGAGAAAATCCCGAATTCGGGGGTCTCGCCCAAAACCCCGCTCCACGCAAGTTTCAGAGGCGGTGGGTACCCGCCCCGCACTGGGACCCGCCGACCCCAGGCGGGAAAGGATTAGTGCCAATTAACTGCCTGTTAACAGGTAGTTAACAGGCAGTTTTTAGCCTAATCCCTATTTTGAGGGGTGTCGTGTGGGATTCCTGACGGCTCCAAACCACGCCAGGTTAGAGCAGGCGGGCTGTCGGGTTGGAGGGGTCACGATGTCGGTGTTCAGGTGAGTGATGGGTGCATGAGTGCAAAGGTAAGTGTGTTTGGTGTGTCTAAAGTGTGTAAAGAACTTTTACTTACCTGTACTTACCTTAACAGTCTTTCTTCCTGTAGGCGTCAGGAGCGCATCACTCAGCCGGCACTTAAAGCTGAATGGCTGCGATCTGTGAAAAGTGACAGCCTTCAGCTTTGAGTGCTGCTGAGAGTTCTAACTGAGTCTGTGCAGAAGGACTCATGTTAGAACTCAGACTGTCAGTGTTTGGCAGCTTCAAACAGCTGTGAAACACTGATATTTCATCTGTCAAGAACTCTTGACAGATGAAATTGCAGTCTGTGACGTCACCTGTTGCCGGGTGGCCCTTAATTGGCCTGCTGAGCCCGCTGGGCGGGCTCAACAAGGTCAATCAAGGGAAAATCGCGCGGATTGGCCAGACATCGATGTAGGCGGGTCTAAAACCCAAAAGTTGTAGTCCCGCCTTCTTCCTGACAGCTTCGGGAAAATCGACCCCATCGTCTCTCTCTCACTCTGTTACACAACACTGCTGCAAGCCTCACACCCAAGTCTGACACCTTGCACACAATGTCACCTATTCAACCATGACAGGCACATCACCCAAACACATTGCACCACACTCACTGACACACTTCCCTTTCTCTTGCAGGCCAAGGTGGCTTACAATCAGCATGAGCAGCAGCAGGCAGGCAGGGGTGAAGCACGTCTGCAGAACCTTACTGCGCTCGAGGAGGGGCCATCACTGAGGCCGAGGTGAGCGGTGAGGTTGGAAACATTGCTGATGACAGTATTCCCATACCTAATCCTTCTTCTCACATCCCACTTCCCCCTCATCGCACAATCTCTTCTCACTTACAAGCTGCTGATGGTGTAAGCCTGTACATCTTGCTTTCCCCCTCCCACCTCCTCTCACCACAACCCGCCCCTTGTGCCTTTCTCCTTTCAGATACCCAAGAGCTGCCAGCAGCCCAGTTCCCAACCAACTAAAGGAGGAGAGTGATGGAGAACAGGTACCGTTGCTCGATCTGGCACTCCCAGGCACCAGCTCAGAAAATGGTACTGCACGAACTTTAGAGGGTAGTATACAGGCAGGATCTGCACATGGTGAGTCACCGGGCACAAGTGTTCTGCAGCCAGGCCAGGGGGAAAGGGTAGCTCGGGCGCCAGCTCCTGGAGGGTGAGTTTGCGCACAGGTTCTGCTGCACAGGACTCAGATGATGACTTTGATGGGATGGCCTTCAGAAGAAGAATGATGGGCATGCACACAGAAAAGTTTGGTGCAATGGCAGGCCTGCCAGAGAGCCTCTTGTCAATGTCAAGGAGCATGGAGGAGTCTGGCTCCAACATTGCATGGGGCTTTGCGCAGAGCTTAGAGCCCATGATTTCCAGGATGGAAGTGATGGGCAACTCCATTAGAGCACTTGTGGACCCAACCATGATGCTGGGTGTGATGGGTGATGTCGCAGCTTCCATTGCAGCACAAGCAGAAGCGACCCAACATCTGAGTGCTGCAGTGAAAGCTCAGACTGCTGCCATCATGGCTGGGTTTACGAGTGTGGAAAGGGGCTTGTAGGGTTTCACAGCAGTCCAACAATCTGTGCTCCAACAGATGGCTAGAAATGCTGAGGCGCTGCCCTGGGGAGTGGCAGTGACTCCTTGGAGCAAGAATCTGTTGTCCTTTCTCAGGATGACAGCATTCGTACTCCCACCATTGCCACTCAGCCAGTGCCCTTGCTGCTGCCTGTCAGCCAGCCAGCCCAGACTGCTGCCACCCATGCCGAGGTGGTGCAGTCTACAGCCGGGCCTTCTAGGCTCATAGCTGCTTGACGTTGTCCTGCAAGACCATCTGCAGTGTCGCCAACAGAAAGTCAGCAGCCTTCCACCAGCCATGCTGCAACCACTGGGGTAGCACAACGTAGAAGCACTAGAATAGGCAAAGGAACATGAAAGACAGACACTAAGGGTATGCACAAGGGTGATTAGTTGACTTTGTTATGTAGTACTGGATTGAATAATTTATAAATTATGTTTGGAATGTTTGTTTTGTCGTGGTTTTCACTTCAGCTTTGTGCCCAGGAGGACGCTGTGCTGTTCAGTGACAGAGGGATGGTAAGGTGGGGAAGTGTTGAGCAACGGGGATCTGGGATTTCATTCATTGGAACCGGAGTCTGATGAGGTGCTCATCGACAGCCCATCCGGAACAGGGATGTGCAGTCTGCCTCCTCCCTTCCTGCTCATTCTCTTCCTTCTCCTCCTCCTGCTGAGGTGGTCACAGAACCCATGGTGGCAAGGGCTGTACTCTCATGATGGCCAAGTCATGGAGGATGCAGCAGACCACTATGAAATGGAACACCTGCTCCGGCGTGTACTGAAGGGCTCCTCCCAAGCAGCCAAGGTAGCGGAACCATTGTTTTAGCACCCTCATGGACTGCTCGAAGGTCACTTCCCTAGCCACTGACTTCATCCCTCTCCCTAACATTTGTCTGAGGCTGAACCATACTGTTCGCAACCTTGGTGTCATATTTGACCCTGAAATGAGCTTCCGACTACATATCTGCAGCATAACTAAGACCCCCTATTTCCACGTCCATAACATTGCCCGTCTCCGCCCTTGCCTCTGCTCATCTGCTGCTGAAACCCTCATCCATGCCTTTGTTACTTCTAGACTTGACTATTCTATTGCACTCCTGGCTGGCCTCCCACATTCTACCCTACGTAAACTTGAGGTCATCCAAAACTCTGTTGCCCGTGTCCTAACTCGCACCAAGTCCCGTTCACCCATCACACCTGTGCTTGCTGACCTACATTGGCTCCCGGTTAAGCAATGCCTTGATTTCAAAATTCTCATCCCTGTTTTCAAATCCCTCCATGGCCTCGCCCCTCCCTATCTCTGTAATCTCCTTCAGCCCCACAACCCCCCCAAGATATCTGCGCTCTTCTAATTCTGCCCTCTTGAGCATCCCTGATTATTATCGCTCAATCATTGGTGGCCGTGCCTTCTGTTGCCGAGGCCCTAAGCTCTGGAATTCCCTGCCTAAACCTCTCCGCCTCATTACCTCTCTTTCCTCCTTTAAGACGCTCCTTAAACCCTACCTCTTTGACCAAGTTTTTGGTCACCTGCCCTAATTTATCCTTATGTGTCTCGGTGTCAAATTTTTTGTCTTATAATACTCCTGTGAAGCGCCTTGGGATATTTACTACGTTAAAGGCGCTATATAAATACAAGTTGTTGTTGTTGATGAGCTTCCTCGTGGCAGCGTGGTTGTCATTATATGAGTGCTGGCCACGAGTGGTGGGGTTGCGGAGGGGTGTCATCAACCAGGTGTAGAGTGGATAGCCCTTGTCTCCGAGCAGCCACCCTCAGGTTCGACATGGTGGCTGGAAGATTGCTGGCACATTGGACCTGCACAGGATGAAGGCATCATGACTCCTGCCAGGTTACTGGGCATTTGCCATCATGATGTGCTGGGCGTGGTTGCACATCACCTGCACATTAAGTGAGTGGTAGGCTTTGCGGTTGTGGTACATCTCATGATTGATGTGCGGCGCCCGCAAAGCCACATGTGTGCAGTCGATGGCGGCCTACACCATGGCGAAGCCCGATATCCTGGCGAAGCCACATGCGCACTCCTCCTGCTTCTCTCTGTTCAGAGAGAAGACAATGAAGTCCCTTCTCCTGGAGTAGAGTGTCTGTGACCTCCCGGATGCAGCGATGGATGGTGAACTGGGAGATGTTAGCTATGTCACCTGCTCCAGACTGGAAGGATCCGGTGGAGAAAAATTGAGGGTCATGGTGACCTTGAGGACCACTGGCAGCGCCGTCATTGCCCTGCTCTGAGGCTACACGTCTGGTTGCAGGAGGTGGCAGTGTTCTGTGACCACCTCCTTGGTGAAGTGGAGCCTCCGAATACACTGCTCCTAGCTTAGATGCAGGTAGGTGAAGTGATATCGGAAGACCCTAGGTGGGTAAGTTCTCCTGCTGAGAGCCCTCCTGCCCCTCCTCCTTCTCCCTCTGCGAGCAGCTTGTCCTCTTCTTTGCGGCCTCGGCTCCGTCTCCCTGTCATGCTCAAAGGAAGAGGCTTATAAGGTTGCCAAAAAGAATAGTAAGCCTGAGGATTGGGAGGATTTTAGAATTCAGCAAAGGAGGACCAAGAAATTGATAAAGAAAGGGAAAATAGAATATGAGAGTAAACGAGCGAGAGACATAAAAACAGACTGTAAAAGCTTCTTAAGGTATGTAAAAAGGAAAAGATTAGTGTAAGTAAATGTGGGTCCCTTACAGGCTGAGATAGGCGAAATTATAATGGGGAATAAGGAAATGGCAGAGAAATTAAACAAATACTTTAGCCACGATTTCGCCAGCGGAGGCGGGATCGCGGCAGGAGAGGTGGCTGGCGGGCTCTGGTCCTGTTCCTGGCTGTAGCCTCTCTGCAAAAAGGAATTTCCGTTAATAGGGCTTGTTAAGCCCGCCCTGCGGGGTTGCCGGCTAATTAAAAGGAAGCGGGTCTGATGACGTCATTTGATGACACGTCATCAGCCAGTTTCCTTAGAGAGATCACGGCCGCATTCATTTTGACAGTTGTGCTGTCAGCGTTCTGCAGCATTGAGGTGCTGCAAACACTGACAAGCACTGCACAGAGGTGCACGGCTGCACCCAGACTCTTGCATGACTCCCTCCATATGCTTATGGAGGGAGCCACAGCATGCAGGGAGGTTCTCTTCCCTTCCAAGGGCGGAAGAGACCTCCCCAGGACACCAACGCAGCCTGGTTCCACATTTCACAGGAGGGCACAAGCAGGGATATCGTCAGGAGTACCCGGCTGCAGTGGTGCAAACCTTTCAATGATCTCAGTAGATCATGAAATGTTACTGCAAAGCTACACTCAACCTCATCCTGCTGTGCCACTCATCACATCCTCATCACTCTGCCTTCCCTGCCCTACTCCTATACATCCTTACTCACACCAACTTACCTTTCACCTCCACCCATCCCTCTCTATCTACATTATGACTTCCCCATCTCACTAGCCACCCCTCGCACACACCCCCATCCTACTGCAATCATACCAACTAACACACAAGGGTAAGCACTTGGGTGTTTTATGCAATGTTCATGTGAAGTTTCTGTTAATGTGTTGTCAAACATTGAAATCTTTATTTTCTACACTTTGCCTTATTGTACAGACCTGTGTTCACCTTTGGAAGTGTCTTAGTGAGTTGCAGTGAATGGTGAGACATAGCGGTATCCCCGCAATGGTGATGAGTGTGAAAGGAATGGCTTGGTCATTGTAGGAATGCTTTTTGGTGATGGTGTGGGGTGGTGTTAACCTGGCGCATCATGAGGCAGCCAGGGTGTACAGCGTCAAGTGAAGTAAATCTGGCCATGGTGATGCCATCGTTGGCCTCCCGGGCAGCAATGTTGTCGGGTGCTGATGCCCTGTGTCCTGTACAGCATCAGGTGATTATGAAGAAGGTCGGTGTTGTTGTTGGTGATGTTGGTGTGCCTGGTGATGTTGGTGTTGGGGCTGATCGTGGTGGGATTCAGAGGACCAAGGTGAGATTTTTTCAAGGTCACCAATGTTGCTGGAATAGATGGCAACTGAAGTTGAGATGACAAAAGCGATCTGTCAATGGTGAGAGAGCTTGCTCCAAGGATGTGACAGTGGATGGGGAGTTTACTCCAAACACTTCCAAACTGCATACAGCTCAAAAGTGTCTTCCAAGTCCTGAAGGCTCAAGCTTCGAACATTGGAAAGTGACCAGCTGTGAAATGGAAGCTTTCATACCACTTTTGCAGCTGTCACCTATTCACAGCAATGGGGAGACAGAGAGAACCCGACCTACTTACTTGACGTGATCTCTGAACGAAATGAACCCTGTTAACAATATGGTAAAATAGAAAAAGGCTGGCAAAATAGCAGTAAACAAGCACTTACCAAGCAGTTAAGTATCTTAAATGTCTCCCCCGCCGCTTGGTGTCGGGTCTGTTCTAAAATCACAGACCCGACACTCTGGAAACTTACATGGAGGCGGGTTCCGAACCCCGTGTCAATCTTTGTGATTTTGACAGTGGACCCGCCTCCAAACCCGCCCTCTGAGCACCGGCAAAATTCTGCCCTTTGTGTCTGTCTTCACGGAAGAAGATGCAAAAAACTTCTCGGAAATAGTGGAGAACCAAGGGTCGAGCGAGAATGAGGAACTGAAAGAAATTAGTATTGTAAAAAAATAGTACTGGAGAAATTAATGGGACTGAAAGCTGATAATTCCTCGTGGACCTGATGGCCTACATCCTAGGGTTTTGAAAGAGGTGGCTATAGAGTTAATGGATGCATTGGTTGTCATTTTCCAAAATTCCATAGATTCTGGAATGGTTCCCGCGAATTGGAAAGTAGCAAATGTAATCCCACTATCTAAGAAAGGAGGGAGAGAGAAAACGGGCTCAAGCTAAGTGAGTGGGCAAGAACATAGCAAATGGAATATAATGTGGAGAAATGTGAAGTTACCCACTTTGGTAGGAAAAATAGAAAAGCAGAGTATTTTTTAAATGGTGAGAGATTGGGAAATGTTGGTGTTCAGAGGGACCTGGGTGTCCTTGTACAGGAATCACTGAAAGTCAACATGCAAGAACAGCAAGCAATTAGGAAAGCAAATGGTATGTTGGCCTCTATTACAAAAGAATTTGAGTAGATGTCTTACTGAAATTATATAGGGCCCTGGTGAGACCACACCTGGAGTATTGTGTACAGTTTTGGTCTCTTTACCTAAGGAAGGATATACTTGCCATAGGAAGAGTGCAATGAAGGTTCACCAGACTGATTCCTGGGATGGGGGGATTGTCCTATGAGGAGCGATTGAGTAAACTAGGCCTATATTCTCGTTTAGAAGAATGAGAGGTGATCTCATTGAAACATACAAAATTCTTTCAGGGCTTGACAGGGTAGATGCAGGGAGGATGTTTCCCCTGGCTGGGGAGTCTAGAACCAGGGGTCACAGTCTCAGAATAAGGGGTCCGCCATTTAGGACTGAGATGAGGAGAAATTTCTTCACTCATGTTGAATCTTTGGAATTCTCTACCCCAGAGAGCTGTGGATGCTCAGTCGCTGAGCATATTCAAGACAGAGATTGATAGACACAGAGCCAGTAGAAATAAAAAAGCAAGTCACCTGAAAGTTGTTGGTTATCCCTTTAAATATCACTGGTGGGGGGACCCTTATGCAACTGAATGCACTTTCAGCTGTGATTGATTTGGAGAGGGCATGCAGTTGAGCGGCAATGATCAAAACAGCAGGTCGTGCATCAAATCAGCGTTGCAAGCTGATGGATGTCACGCTCCACCTCATTAGTATTTTTCTGCCAAATGGAGGCAATGGCCGCGCTACCGACCTGCCCAAAATGGCAACAGCCGCGCCCCACGCTGGAAGTGGCTGGAAGCGAGGTGGCTGCCTTTTTTCTGCCAAAACCAGCCTTAAATGCTGGTACTAAGCAGAGGAATTTCGCGACCAAATTATGTCTAAATGATATTTGTGGTGCCTCCTTAAGAGGGGGCACTTGTGCCGCTGTCTTTCCACAAATCCTGCATAACTCACTGCATGGAATTTCAGGACATGAGTGCAACCCCCACAGATAAGTTATGATACGGACTCTGAATCAGTTGTAGAATTACTGAAAAGAATTTTTTGTAAACTACTGCAATCTGCTGTAATATCTATTGAAACTGTGTGTAGAGCCAGAGGATGTAGGTGGGGTTTTAAATGAATTTTTTGCATCTGTGTTCACTATGGAGAAGGACGATGTGGACATAGAAATCGGGCAGGGGGACTGTGATACACTTGAACATATTAGCATCGAGAGGGAGGAGGTACTAGCGGTTTTAGCAGGCTTAAAAGTGGATAAATCCCCAGGCCCGGATGAGATGTATCCCAGGCTACTATGTGAGGCAAAGGAGGAGATTGCAGGGGCTCTGACACAAATTTTCAGAACCTCTCTGGCCACAGGGGATGTGCCAGAGGGCTGGAGAACAGCTAACGTAGTACCATTATTCAAGAAGGATAGTAGGGATAAACCAGGGAATTACAGGCCAGTGAGCCTAACATCAGTGGTAGGGAAATTATTAGAAAAAATTCTGAGGGACAGAATTGGTCTCCACTTTGATTAGGGATAGCCAGCATGGCTTTGTCAAGGGAAGATCATGTCTGACCAATTTGATTGAATTTTTCGAGGGGGTGACTAGGTGTGTGGATGAGGGTAATGCAGTGGATGTGGTTTACATGGATTTCAGTAAGGCTTTTGATAAAGTCCCACATAGGAGACTGGTCAGGAAGGTAAGAGCCCATGGGATCCAGGGTGCCTTGGCACATTGGATCCAAAACTGGCTGAGTGGCAGAAGGCAGAGGGTGATGGCGGAAGGTTGTTTTTGTGACTGGAAGCCTGTGTCCAGTGGGGTACCGCAGGGATCGGTGCTGGGTCCCTTGCTGTTTGTGGTCTACATGAATGATTTGGATGTGAATGTAAAAGGTATGATCAGTAAGTTCGCAGATGACACGAAAATTGGTGGGGTGGTAAATAGCGAGGCGGGAAGCCTCTGGCTACAGGACGATATAGATGGGTTGGTCAGATGGGCGGAACAGTGGCAAATGGAATTTAACCCTGAAAAGTGTGAGGTGATGCATTTTGGACGGACTAACAAGGCAAGGGAATACACAATGAATGGTAAGACCCTAGGAAAGTCAGAGGATCAGAGGGACCTTGGTGTGCATGTACATAGATCCCTGAAGGCAGCAGAACAGGTGGATAAGGTGGTTAAAAAGGCATATGGGATACTTGCCTTCATTAGCCGAGGCATAGAATATAGAAACATAGAAACTAGGAGCAGGAGTAGGCCATTCGGCCCTTCGAGCCTGCTCCGCCATTCAACGAGATCATGGCTGATCATCCAAACCCTAGCACCCGGTCCCTACACCGACTGCCATCCCACCCAAGCCCTATCCCCGTAACCCCACATATTTAATCCCCCCTAAAACTAAGGGCCAATTTTTATCATGGCCAATCAACCTAACCCGCACATCTTTGGACTGTGGGAGGAAACCGGAGCACCCGGAGGAAACCCACGCAAACACGGGGAGAATGTGCAAACTCCACACAGACAATCACTCGAGGCCAGATTTGAACCCGGGTCACTGGCGCTGTGAGGCAACAGTGCTAACCACTATGCCACCGTGCTGCCCAAGAGCAGGGAGATTATGATGGAGCTGTACAAAACGCTGGTAAGGCCACAGCTGGAGTACTGTGTGCAGTTCTGGTCGCCACACTATAGGAAGGATGTGATTGCTTTGGAGAGGGTGCAGAGGAGATTTACCAGGATGTTACCTGGGCTGGAGCGCTTCAGCTATGAAGAAAGACTGGACAGGCTGGGGTTGTTTTCCTTGGAGCAGAGAAGGCTGAGAGGGGACCTGATTGAGGTATACAAAATTATGAGGGGCATAGATAGGGTGGATAGAAAGGAACTTTTCCCCTTAGTAGAGGGGTCAATAACAAGGGGGCATAGATTCAAGGTAAGGGGCAGGAGGTTTAGAGGGGATTTGAGGGAAACCTTTTTCACCCAGAGGGTGGTTGGAATCTGGAACTCACTGCCTGAAAGGGTGGTAGAGGCAGGAACCCTCACAACATTCAAGAAGCATTTGGATGAGCACTTGAAATGCCATAGCATACAAGGCTACGGACCAAATGCTGGAAAATGGGATTAGATTAGACAGAGCTTGATGGCCGGCGCGGATGCGATGGGCCGAAGGGCCTCTTTCTGTGCTGTATAACTCTATGGCCTAGAAATTCGGTTGGCTTTGCACCCAGTTTTCGCCCAAAGAGGGCTTTTGCGCCACTTGCTAAACTTTCCCCGATATTCAGCGGTGCGGTAATGGCGGCGTTAGCCAGTAGCGCTGCACCGCCACCGATGACATCATCGGTGTGCGCAGTGCCCCGCTACCGCCCCGCTACCGCCCTGCTACCGGCCCGACCGCCAAATTGAGTTGCGGCCGCCTCTTCTGCGGCGGCCGCAAACAGCGACCAGAAAACGGGGCCTACCTGATGCGGTAGTGGGGCGAGTTAAGGTGGAGGTGCGGCCGGCCGCTTTTTCGGCGGCCGCCTGCCCGCACCTCCTTCCCCGGCCTCCTCCACCCACCCCCCCCCGCGGCATTGCCGGCTGTTTTCCGGGAGCCCGGCACTTCTCCGTGGTGCCAGGCTCATTTGCCGGCACTAGCGAGCGGCGATCACGCTGTTGCAGGCACCTCCCCCTTAAGAGAGGGAGGAAGGCCTGCAGTACCGCAGCCTGCCGCTCCGCAGCGGGTGGCACTGCGGCACTTAGCGCACCGATATTCAGTTTCAGCGCCCCAAGCGGGGGCGCCGAAACCCTTGATTTGCGGCCGGCTTCGACTTGGGGCGCTGAAACTGAATTTCCGGCGGCCGCAAGTGGCTCCGCGCACAGCGGTAATTTCTGGGCGCAAGCGAGCTGGCCGCCCCAAACTGAATTTCTAGGCCTATGACTCTATGACTGTTTATCTGCTACATTTAACCAACTGTTCTATAGTTTACAAACCAAACCATAGTCTGATAGACTGTTTATTCTTTCATTTTCCAAAGTTGAGGAAGTTGTGCCAGGGCTTGTGACTTATCCATTAAGCTAAATACAAGGGTGTCTCTTCAACCCTGGCTCCCTTCATTACAAACAATTGTATGTATATGGTCACACTTTGGTTAATAGGGAGTGAGGGCATGGAGGTATCTGAGTAAAACCCCAAAATGTATCTCATTCTCGGTTACCACGTTCCCCAGAGAGTGGAAATTAAATTTTAATGCTGTTCCATCCAAGAAAAGGGAGTGTTGCTGAGAGTCCAGTATATACAGGAAGGGGGAAACCAAGCCTGAAACAGATGATTGTGCTCCTCACAGTGACTTACAGTATCATCCACCGTAATAGCTAACTGGTAAAAAGCCTCGCATACTTTCAGCCCTCAAAAATTTGCCTAAATTTCTAGGCCTAGAAATTCAGTTGGTTGCGCCAGCAGTTAGCGCCTTAAGAGAAGTGAATTTCGGGCGCTATGCGTGTAGCGCCCGGGCGCAGCGCAGTTTGCGCCTCGCCCCAAATTAAGTTGACCCTTAGCGCCAGCGCAAAGTTTAGCGCCCGCCCGGCTGCGCGCGCAGAAAATGACGTCACATCCTCGTGCAACGCCCTTTGCGCGCCCCGATTCCAAACTTCAGTCGGACCGCCCCATTGTGCGGCTGGCGGCCAGAGCATTTGTAAAATGGAACGCAACACAGCTGACGCGGGCCCCGGGGAGCGCAAATTAAAGGGCACGTACCCTGCAGTATAAAGGGCAGCCATTTTGCAGCAAACACTCTTGTGCAACGGATTTCTGGACACACAACAAGGAGGAGAGCTAACTGGTTTCGTACAGCAATAGCTCAGGTATTTTTGGACTCAGGCCAAAGCGCTGCAAGTGCCCTGTTGGAAATTTGACTGTTTGCCAGCATTTGATGGGGGCTGCATGGGGTGCCAACGCGGAGTTTCAGCGCCATGTGCGTAGGGCTCGCAGACGCGGGGTCAGAGGGGCAGCCCTGGCTAGAGGCAGAGGGGGCAACAGGCGTCGGCAACATAGGCCTTACCCAGTCAGGGTATACCGCCAGCAGCGCTCCTACCTCACCATGAGTGGCGCGAGATGTGTAAGAAGGCTGAGATTCCGAAAGGAGGTGGTTGCAGAGATCTGCCACCTGCTTCGCAGAGATCTGTGTCCAAAGCTCAGGTGCAGGACGTCTCTGTCGGTGGAAGTGAAGGTGACGGTGGCATTGAACTTCTATGCCACCGGCTCCTTCCAATCCGCTGTTGGGGACATAGCTAACATATCCCAGTTCAGCGTGCATTGCTGCATCCGCCAGGTGACCGATGCCCTTTTCAGAAGGAGACGCCAATTCATCTCCTTCCCCATTGCCCTGGAGAGCCAGCATCAGCGTGCAGTGGGATTTGCTAGACTCGCGGCCTTCCCCTTGGTGCAGGGCGCCATTGACTGTACGCATGTGGCTTTGCGGGCACCTTTGGAGCATGGCGAGCAGTATCGCAACCGGAAGGGCTACCATTCTCTCAATGTGCAGCTGGTGTGCGACCACAAGCAGCGCATCCTGGCTGTCAATGCCTGCTTTCCAGGCAGCTGCCACGATGCCTTTATCCTGCGGCAGAGTACTGTGCATGACATGTTCGAGGCACAGCCTCCCCCAAGAGGATGGCTACTCGGGGACAAAGGCTATCCTTTGTGTACCTGGCTCATGACCCCGCTCCGTGCGCCCAGGACCGCTGCTGAAGAGGCATACAACAAGAGCCATCAAAGGAGCAGAAACATCATCGAGCAAACTATTGGGGTCCTCAAGCAGCGGTTCCGCTGCCTTGATCGTTCCGGCGGATCTCTGCAGTATTCGCCGCACTGGGTCTCCCAATTTGTCGTAGTTTGCTGCATGCTGCACAACCTGGCTCTCCGCAGGATTCAGGCACTGCCACCTGACGTTGGCCCACCACCTCAGGAGGAGGAGCAGGAGGAGGAGGAGGAGGAGGAGGAGTACGTTCCCAGGAGGGAGCGACAAGGTCCAAGGGCCGTCCGTCGCCAGCTTATTGAACGTAACTTCTAAGCCCCCTGTCAGGGAATGCCTTGTGGCCATGAAGCAAGATGAATGCAGCCGCTCCGCAAGCCCTCAGCCGGCGAAGGCAACAAAGACTAACAAGAACAACCATGGACACTGTCTGAATAAAGATAAATTTATATTTGACAAAAATGAAACCCCTTCCCACATGAATCCCAAAAACAATCAATGGCCCCCACAAAAAGTGCAACAAACGACTCACTCCCACAACCTGGGGAGGAGTAACTCCACATTTGAACAAACCAGGCCTCAACCTCGGCCTTAACGCAAAAAACATACCCATAAACAAAACAACCATGGGCAAAATAAAGATGTCCACCGCCATATAAAATGAAAGCTGGCCACACCCTCTTCTTAGTGGCCCGCGAGGGCGAGACCTTGTCCAGCCTTTTGGCGCCCCTGCCCGGCCTGCTGCTCCTCCGCAAGCTCTGCCCAGTGGCTGCTGCGAGGCTGGGGGAAGGCGCCTGAGGGTCAGATGTCCTTCCGCCAGATGGCCTTGGGGGGCGGCCTACATGGGCTTTGGGCCTCGAGGGGCCGGCTGTTGATTGACGCACATGTGCATGCCCACCATCAGCTCCAGCCGTTTGCCGTTGACGCTCCACTGGGGGAGTGGCGGCGACGGATGGCGCAATGTGGGCAAGCTGGCGTATTGGAGGCGCTGGCTGGTGATGTCGCACGCTGGCACTCGCCCGGGCATGCACTGCACGATCCGCACCAATCAGCCGAAGGGCGGATCGCTGTGCTGCTGCAGCGCAGCGGGTGTCCTGGCGATGCCTGGCTGAGGCAGCGCGTGTGGCAGCAGTGAGTGCCCCTGTTGCCCTGGTCTGCGCCCGCATCACATCCGCCACTGACTTGACGGCATCAGCCAGCGACTCCATCGCCGGAGGCATCCGTTCCACTACCTCCATCATCATCCGGCCACTCTCGGCATTTGATGCCCCAAACTCCCGCACACTGGTCGCCAGCGACTCGATGGCCTCAGGCATCCGTCCCACCACCTGCATGAGCTCTGTGTGGCGGCGGTCCGAATCCTCGGCCATTTGGTCCAGCTGGCGCACCTCCGCCGAGGTGAAGGTGGCCGGACTGGAGGCGGGACTCTCCCGCTGGGGAGCAGGGGTCCGAGCTAGGCGACCCTTGGCACATTGCTGGCGCCGAATGTCCGCAGCAACTGCACTCCCCTCCGATCCTTCCCCCCTCTGGGGGGAAGGCCGCGGCCCACCCGCAGCCCTCCTGGGTGGCTGGACGCCACTGGTCCCAGCAGCTGCACTCCCCTCCGAAAGTTGCTCCAGGCTCTCGTCCAGGGAAGACGTGTCCAACACTTCGCCCTCTGCTGCGGGACCTGAGTCCTCCCCTGATGGTCCGGGTTGCTCTTCCTCCTCCTCCTCCTCCTGTTCGGAGGGGCTGTCACTGGCAGCTTCAGGGAGCTCTTCGTCACCAGCTGAAAGCAGGAAGGCACAAGAGTAGCTTCAGAGTGAGGAGAGGGCGTCAGCGAGGGAGTCATGACTGGTGGCATTCAGCGCATTGGTGGCACAGTAGCAAAGGAGGTAGCTCGGATGCGCAAGTGCAACGAGAGAGGGCCAAAAGGCGAGGTCCTTACCATTGCCGGGCAGCGGAGGGTCGGCTTCTCCGCACGCTCTGGGCACAATCACGCGGCCTCCCATGAGGCCACTCACGCGCTCCTCCAGGGGAGTGAGCTTCTGGAACTTGGCGCGGCCTCCCCCGGTGATGTCGCGGCGCTTGCGATTATTCGCAAGTTTAGCCTGCAAGAGAAAGGACGGGCTCTAAGTACGGTGTGTAGCTGTGACGTAGTGTGCACTGCCTCCCATGGTGGAATAGCTTGGCCAGAGTGTAGCCCTGATCTAGTGTGCACTGCCTCTCATGGTGGAATAGCTTGGCCAGAGTGTAGCCCTGATCTAGTGTGCACTGCCTCTCATGGTGGAATAGCTTGGCCAGTGTGTAAAGTGCAGAATGTGCAATTGATGCTCATGACTGTCCCAAAGCTGCTGGCTGAGGGTTGCCCATTAGGCCTTTCAGGTCCCTTTGCCCATCATGTCAGGTGTACATGCAAGAATGAGGAGGAGAGTGGAAAGGGTACTCACCCTGACAATCCTGGTCAGGTCATTGTATTTCTTCCGACATTGCACCTTGTCCCTGGGGGCATCGCCGTAGGACGACACCCTGGTGGCGATCTCCCTCCAGGCTTTGGTGTAGACGCGGTGGGTGGGATTCCTGCCATTGTCTGGGAACAAGATCCTGCGCCTCTTCTCCAATGCTGACAGCATGATATCCAGATCACGCTCTGAGAAGCGCAGGGCATGCTCACGGGCCTTCTCATGCGTTGCCATGGCTCCTTGGGCTCAGCAGCAGTGTTGAGGCCTAGTTTGAAAGCTGCAGTGTGCAGGGCATGGCAGCAGACCAAATCGTCCCTTCCCCCTTTAAGAGCTGGCCGGCGCCACGGGGTCTGCTGTCAATCAAAAAATGACCGCACCCGCGCTGTGCCCCGCCTCGGTGCTATCCCTCTGCACCGCCGGCTTAGCGCCTAAAGATAGTCATGTAACGCCTCTTTTAGCGCTCCAGCAACCTCTTAGGGCGAAGCAACTGAATTTCAGCGAGGGGGGCGCAACTTTGGAGCGGGCGCTAAAGTCGGGCAGGCGCTAACGTTAGCGCCCCAAAACTGGCAAAACTGAATTTCTAGGCCCTAGTCTTATACATGGGCATATACAATATTCACAAGTCAAATTAAGTTTTTTTCCATTAGGTTTCCTGGGGGGCAATAAAATAATACACCTCTCCTAAAAATGGGTGATTACTTTCAGCCAGAAGTAGAGCATATACTTTAAGACATGCTGCTGAGTTAGATGACCTCAACCGGGCAGTGCTAGAGGTGCAACAATTGGATTCACTCTGCTTAAATTATGAAGGGGAAAAATCAGCCAGGCAGGACACCCACAATTGTTCCAATGACTCCTCCTGGTGTACACAAGTATTTGGTGAGGAAAAGAAAGAAAGACTTGCATTTATGTAGTGCCTTTCACATCCACCGGACGTCCCAAAGCACTTTACAGCCAATGAAGTACTTTTGAAGTGTAGTCACTGTTGTAATGTAGGAAACATGGCAACCAATTTGCACACAGCAAGCTCCCACAAACAGCAATGTGATAATGACCAAATAATCTGGTTTTTTTTATCTTGATTGAGGGATAAATATTGGCCAGGACACCAGGGATAACTCTCCTGCTCTTCTTCGAAATAGTGCCATGGGATCTTTTACATCCACCTGAGAGAGCAGGCAGGACCTCGGTTTAATGTCTCATCCGAAAGACGGCATCTCCAACAGTGCAGCACTCCCTCAGCACTGCACTGGAGTGTGAGCCTAGATTTTTGTGCTCAAGTCCATGGAGTGGGACTTGAACCCACAACCTTCTGACTCAGAGGCAAGAGTGCTACCCACTGAGCCACAGCTGACACTTGAGGAGAAGATGGAGTTCGGCTGTGACACCGCCCGCCGCCCCCCCCCCCACCACAGTCTAACAACAGCAACTCTCTCATTCCCGAACTGCAGACCAGTGCCAGAAGAAGTCCAATGACCTAACCAGGGCAGGCAATGTAATACTCACTGGCCATGCTGGCATGTGAAGAATCGTGAATTATGCAGCCAAATGACACATATGAGATTATTAAGTATTAATAAGCAAATTAATAAGTAAAAAATCTTACAGTCTACACCTTGAGGGGGAGGCGACTCTCTCCGACCCCTCACTCAATCTTATTTCTTATCCTTCTGCAGGAGGCAAAATTCTAAGTTATTTGCACATCGACTAAGTCATCTAAGCATATGTCTCACGCAACACATCATGATACAGAGAAAGAAAATCATAATACAGTGTACAGAAAGCTGCAGTTTACCATATCATTAATATATCATGGACTTAAAAGATTTTCCAGTTCTCCCTTTACCCGTATGATAATTTTTGCTAAATTTATTTCTCTTTAGCCCTCAATTGTCCCAATCCAAATTCTAAGGCGCTCGTCACTTTAATTTCAATTTCAATCCCTCTGATGGGGACTAGTGTGTTTAACTCTATCCTGATTGTTTCAAAGTTGGTTTCTCTATGGAGTATGTGTCAGTGCCTTAGAACATAACAACATAAGAACATAGGAGTAGGAGTAGGTAATTTGGCCCCTCGAGCCTGCTCCGCCATTCAATAAGATCATGGCTGATCTGATCCTGGCCTCAACTCCACTTCCCTTCCCACTCCCCATAACCCTTGACTCCCCTATCATTCAAAAATCTGTCTATCTCCACCTTAAATATATTCAATGACCCAGCCTCCACAGCTCTCTGGGGAAGATAATTCCAAAGATTTACGACCCTCTGAGAGAAGAAGTTCCTCCTCATTTCCGTTTTAAATGGGTGCCCCCTTATTCTGAAATTATGCACCCTAGTTCTAGATTCCCCCATGAGGGGAAACATCCTCTCTGCATCTAACCTGTCAAGCCCATTCAGAATCTTATATGTTTCAATAAGATCCCCTTTCATTCTTCTAAACTCCAATGAGTATAGGCCCAACCTGCTCAACCTTTCTTCATAACACAAGTCCTTCATCCCCGGAATCAACCTCGAGAACCTTCTCTGAACTGCCTCCAATGCAAGTATATCCTTCCTTAAATAAGTAGACCAAAATTGTACGCAGTACTCCAGGTGTGGTCTCAACAATGCCCTGTACAGTTGTAACAGGACTTCCCTACTTTTATACTCCATTCCCTTTGCAATAAAGGCCAACATTCCATTTGCCTTCCTAATTACTTGCTGTATGTTATGAATCTTATGATCCATGAAGAAAGACTCATGAAATAACACTGGACGGCCAGCTGGTGGCACCGTCCAAGGAGTATAAATACTCGGGCGTGGGCCCAGCTTTCCCAGGACATTTTGTAAACAGGAACTAGTGAAAGATAACTAGACCTCCATGTTTTGAAACAAGTTGATTAAAGCTTTGCTTTATACTTGAACCAAGTGCGTAGTGAGTTTTATTACGTCAATTTAATCAACTTGATATCGACTCCATGCTCTGAGTAATTTCGGGAACAGCCAGCTACGACTTCAACTGCAGAAGGGAACTCCAGCGTAGTAATCAGTCCATCATGGACAAACTACTCAGACCCACCCGTCTTGACCTGGACCCAAATTCACCTACAACTGCTAAGGTATGGAAACACTGGTATCGTACCTTCAACAACTTCCTCAGGGTGTGTGGTGAGAATGTTCCTGATAAATTAGAGATACTTGCCAATTATGTATCTCCTCATGTGTTTGACTATAACGAAGACTGTGTAGACTATGACTCCGCTATCCTAATATTACAGCGACTATATGTCAAGGCCCCAAACGAAATTTTTGCTCGGCATCTATTGGCCACAACTCGACAACAACCTGGGGAATCACTTGACGAATTCCTTCAAAAGTTTTGCAGGCTCAGCAAGGATTGTAATCTTAAAGCTGTCACAGCTGAGCAGTACCAGAAGGAGCTAATTCGCGATTACTTTATTATTGGCATTACATCTCCCTTCATAGGCCAGCATCTGTTGGAGAATAAAACCCTCGAGTTACAGGCTGCCTGTGACCAGGCGTGTTCCCTGGATTTAGCAAAGAGGAATGCAGATACCTATCTTTTACCTCGTGCACGGGCTGCTGTTATCACTTTTAATGACTCTTTCAATAGGTCTCGGGTGGAAGCCCTCACTGATGATGATTCTAACCTAGCATATGACAACCCTACCCTAGAAGCCTTCACTGATGATGACCCTGCCCTAGTAGCATCTTGGCAATCTGGAAGGAAGTGTTGCTTCTGTGGAGGTGCATTCCATTATAGGAAATTTTGTCCTGCTCGTAACGCAACCTGCAATCATTGCAGCAAGAAAGGTCACTTTTCTAAAGTATGCCAGTCAAGAGCCTCTGTTTGTAAGAAAAGCCCCTTTTCTAAGGTATACCGGTCGAGTGCTCCTGCTAGTTTTGCAGCTACTATCTATAAAACTGCTCCTCCCCCAAGAGCCACTACTAAGGTTATAGCTGCTATCTGTGAAACTGCTCCTCCCCCAAGAACCACTACTAAGGTTACAGCTGTCAAGGGTAAAATTGCCCCTCCTCCCATCACAGCCATTTTCCCCCAAAGTCTGTCCCATGCAGCCACGAAGGTTTTGGTAAATGGACACATTCTGAGCGCACTAATCGACTCATGCAGCTCTGACAGCTTCATTAGTGAGCGGGCTGTCATTAAGTTAAAACTGCGTATTTACCCCTCGGACAGGGAAATTGCAATGGCTCTGACGACACTGACCACCAACTCTTCCGGCTTTTGTCGACCTTATTCTCAATGATTTCACAGATTTGGACTCATTTAAGTTTAAGTTATTTCTCCACCCGGCTTGGGGTGCTCAAAAACCTATGCAGTGATGTGCTCCTGGGACAGGATTTCCAGAAACAACACAAAAGACTCACTTTCAAGTTTGGAGGGTCAAAGCCGGAGCTTACTATTTCCAAAGTACCGTTTTGTGCGCTTCTGGCGGTTTCGCTCGACGAGCCCTCCTTGTTTGCCAATCTTTCCCCCCCAATGTAAGCCCATAGCCACTAAATCACGACGTTTCAGCCAAGACGATCGATCTTTTATCGAGGCAGAAATCTCTCGCCTTCTAGCTGACGGTATCATTGAGCCATGTTCATCTCCCTGGTGGGCTCAAGTCGTCGTTGTTAAAAATCCTCTGAAGCAACACAAGAAACGTCTTTGCATCGATTACTCGCAAACTATTAACCAGTATACTGACCTGGATGCCTACCCACTACCATGCATCGATGACATGGTCAATAACCTTGCCAACTACAAGGTATTTTCAACTTTTGATTTAAAGAGCGCATACCATCAAGTACCGTTAAAGGACTCTGACAAAAAGTATACGGCCTTTGAGGCCAATGGTCGGCTTTACCAGTTTTGTTGCCTTCCATTTGGGGTCACCAATGGGGTGGCCGTCTTTCAATGGGCAATGGATAGCCTAGTCAAACAGGAGAACTTAACGGACACTTTTCCATATCTAGATAATATCACCATTGCTGGTCATGACCAAAAGGAGCATGATGCCAACCTCCAGAAATGTTTTGATGTTCTCTTTCGTTGCAACTTAACCTTAAATGAGTCCAAATCTGTGAAATCAGTACCATCAGTCAACATCCTTGGCTACTGGGTGGGCAACGGTGTCATCAAACCAGACCCAGAGCGACTTCATCCGCTTCAGGAGCTCCCTCCCCCTACGAATCTTGGCTCTCTTCGTCGGGCACTCAGCATGTTCACCTATTATGCGAAATGGATACCCCACTTCTCCGACAAGATCCAGCCCCTGCTTCACGCAAAGTCATTTCCATTGGAGGCAATGGCTATTTCAGCTTTCAACCTCCTCAAGCGACAACTGGAAAAAGCCATGCTTTGCTCCATTGATGAAAATCTCCCTTTCATGGTCGAGTGCGATGCATCGGAGGTGGCGATCTCGGCTACCTTGAATCAAGATGGTCGACCCGTTGCATTTCTGTCCAGAACTTTGCAGGGTAGTGAGCTCCATTATCCTCCTGTCGAGAAGGAGGCTACGGCCATCATCAAAGTCAATGGAGTCATTTTCTCGCTCGTCGCCATTTCACACTTATAACCGATCAGCGCTCCGTGGCCTTTATGCTGGATAACCGGAAACGCACTAAGATCAAGAATAACAAAATACAACTCTGGAGGATGGAATTGGCCGCATTCGGATACACCATACATTATCGACCCAGCAAAGAGAATGTGGCCCCGGATACCCTCACGCGGGCATTCTGCTCTTCTATGTCAACTTCGACTCTTGCGGATCTTCACACTGACTTATGCCATCCTGGCGTTACCCGTATGCTGCACTTTGTGCGATGTTAAAATCTCCCATTTTCTACGGAAGCTGTGAAAAGAACATGCTCCTCCTGTAGAATTTGTGCAGAACTAAAACCGCAATTCTTCCGTCCATCGGATGGCTCGCTCATACACGCTATGCAGCCTATGCAGTGACTCAGCATTGACTTTAAAGGGCCATTGCCCTCCTCAACGCGAAACACCTACTTACTTACAATGGTGGATGAATATTCACGCTTTCCCTTTGCTTTCCCCTGTCCCAATATGCTTACTTCCACAGTGATCAAATGCCTCGATCAAGTCTTTTCCCTTTGCGGTACGGCCAATTTCATCCACTCTGATCGGGGTCCCTCCTTCATGTCAAGCGAACTCAAAAGTTATCTTTCCCAACGGGGAATTACCACAAGTAAAACGACACCGTATCATCCCATCGGTAACGGACAGGTTGAGAGGTACAACGTTATCATTTGGAACGCTGTTCGTCTTGCACTGAGGTCACACAACCTACCAGACCAGCAGTGGGAAACTGTGCTCCCAGACGCGTTGCATTCCATCAGGTCTCTTCTTTCTACGTCTACCAATGTCACGCCTCACGAGCGATTCTTCAGGTTCCAGCGTCGCTCCACACATGGGACGTCCCTTCCATCATGGTTGGCAGCTCCCGGCCCCGTGCTGCTCTGAAGATTCGTCCGGTCTGCCAAAAACAATCCCCTCGTCGACGAGGTGGAGCTAACGGACGTTAATCCCACTTACGTGCACGTGCGGTACCCTGATGGCCGGAAGTCCACCATTTCGCTCAGAGATCTGGCTCCCTGTCCAACCAGTCTCACGGACCCAAATGATAGAGGGTCCCACGGTAATGATGCCGACACTCTGCGCTCCTTTGAAGATGACGCCCTACCTGGGACATCAAGAGATCTGCCGGCTACTCCACTGAATCAACTCAGGGAGCCAAGCGCTCCCCATGGGATGGCCACCCGAAGCCAGGACGCCAGTCAATCCCCGGCTACCAAACAAAATGAAGCCAGCTCTGCGCCTGTGGGGACCCGCACCCGGAGTCACGATCTCCCCAGTCTCCCTCAGGTCGATCAAGGCGACACGGGCCCTGTCGACCTACCAGTACAGATCAAGTGACCCAGGGACCCAGACACGGTCCGGGGAGGCGTGCCTTCCAGCCACAAGCGAAGAGCTAAAAGACTGCAGCTATTCATGGTCCGGCTAATCCATTAAAAGGAAGTCATCGGACTTCCAAATCTTTAGGAAGGAAGAATGTTATAAATCTTATGATCCATGAAGAAAGACTATGAAATAACACTGGATGGCCAGCTGGTGGCGCCGTCCAAGGAGTATAAATACTCGGGCGTGGGCCCAGCTTTCCCAGGACATTTTGTAAACAGGAACTAGTGAAAGATAACTAGACCTCCATGTTTTGAAACAAGTTGATTAAAGCCTTGCTTTATACTCGAACCAAGTGCGTAGTGAGTTTTATTATGTCACTGTACCTGCATGCTAACTTTTTGTGATTCATGTACAAGGACGCCCAGATCCCTCTGTACCTCAGCACTTTGTAATCTCTCCCATTTAAATAATAATTTGCTTTTTTATTTTTCCTACCAAAGTGGATAACCTTGCATTTTCCTACATTATACTCCATCTGCCAGATTTTTGCCCATTCACTTAGCCTATCTATATCCCTTTGGAGATTCTTTGCGTCCTCCACACAATTTGCTTTCCCACCTATCTTTTTTATCATCAGCAAAGTTGGCTACAGTACACTCGGTCCCTTCATCCAAGTCATTAATATAGATTGTAAATAGTTGAGGCCCCAGCACTGATCCCTGCGGCACCCCACTAGTTACAATTTGCCAACCTGAAAATGACCCATTTATCCCGACTCTCTGTTTTCTGTTAGTTAGCCAATCCTCTATCCATGCTAATATATTACCCCCAACCCGTGAGCTCTTATCCTGTGCAGTAACCTTTTATGTGCCCTCTGGAAATCCAAATACACGCCATCTACTGGTTCCCCTTTATCCACCCTGCTCGTTACATCCTCAAAGAACTTCAGCAAATTTGTCAAACATGGTTTCCCTTTCATAAAACCATGCTGACTCTGCTTGACTATATTATGATTTTCTAAATGTCCTGCTACCACTTCCTTAATGATAGACTCTAGCATTTTCCCAGTTTAGGCTAACTGGTCTATAGTTTCCTGCTTTCTGTCTCCCTCCTTTCTTAAATAGGGGCGTTACATTTGCGGTTTTCCAGTCTGCTGGGATCTCTCCAGAATCGAGGGAATTTTGGTAGATTACAACCAATGCATGCACTATCTCTGCAGCCACCTCTTTTAAGACCCTAGAATGCAGGCCATCGGGTCATGGGGACATGTCCACCTTTAGTCCCATTAGTTTGCCTAGTACTTTTTCTCTAGCAATAGTGATTGTTTTAAGTTCCCCCCCCCCACCCCAATAGCCCCTTGATTATCCATTATTGGGATGCTTTTAGTGTCTTCAACCGTGAAGACCGATGCAAAATATTTGTTCAAAGTCTCCGCCATTTCCTTGTTTCCCATTATTAATTCCCCAGACTCATCCTCTAGGAGACCAACGTTTACGTTAGCTCCTCTCTTCCTTTTTATATACCTGTATAAGCTCTTACTGTCTGTTTTTATATTTCTTGCTAGCTTACTCTCATAAGCTATTTTCTCTCAATCAGTTTTTTAGTCGTCCTTTGCTGGTTTTTAAAAATTTCCCAATCCTCTGGCCTTCCACTATTCTTCGCAACATTGTATTCCTTTGATCATTTAAAAACGTGTCTCACTCTCCTGAGCCACATTAACCATTTTATGTGGCACTGTTGTCAAGTAACTGAACATGTCTGAGACCCATTCTTCAGTGCAAATTCACCATGCATTTTCGCATGCTAATTGCTTCATATGTAACAAATCACATTTGCGCACACACCAGTATCCCAATATCATGCCACATGTGCCACCCAATACAAGCCATTCTTGGGATTTCAGGTGATTTTATCAAACGATCTGGATATCTTTGCTCATCTCCCACTGCATGGTCCTGATGTCTTGGGTAGTGGTCAGACTATCAAATGCAGTTTTCTTAAAACGTTCATAGGCGAGGACACAAACCTCGACAAGAGAAAGCTATCAATTTACTATTCCCACCTGCACTTTCCTGACTTTCACTAGAATGTTTATATTGCCATTGGAGGCAGTACTGAGATGTTGGCCAAAACTACCTCTTTTGTTGGTGAATAACGTATTTGTTTGCATTGCTGGTTTGCTGTTGACAGTTGTAGCTATGTCACCAGAAACCCTACGCTGTAAATGCAACTTGAGCCTGATTGTCTAAGAGAACTGAACTGAACTCCCGTGGGCGGAGGCCTGCGATCTGGAAAAAATCTACACCCTTACCTGAGGGTTCCCGGGACGCACACGCTTCCGCTCCTGGGCCTCTCCAAACTCCAAGTGCGCAGGGCCCACGTATCCCAGAGGCGCATGTAGTTCGCAGCATCCCTGGGATCACGTGGGCCATGGGGAGCCAATCAAAAAAGGGAATCTCCCTTCATACACTTGACAGGAAGGCCTGTCAAATATATGAATGGAGATCACCCCAAAAACATAGTGGCCCAGAAATTCGGGTCCCCACGGGTGAGTACGCGCTGGGTACTCATGCATACGCCCAATGAAAGTGCCGGTTTCGTGCATGCACTGCGCATGCGCGGGAAACCTGAACTTCCTTTCCCTTAAAGGAAGGGGTTCACAGATCGAACGTGTGCGCCGGAGAGGCAGCACGTACACCTGGAACTTCCGTTTTTTTTCCAGGTTTTTCCGGGAGGGTAAGTCTCCAGCAGCTATGCTTATAAAAAGCAGTCGCAAGGCCTGCTTTTAACAAGGTAGGTGGTGAATTAAGTAAAATTAAAACATTTTTTCCACAGGTTTATTATTTTTAAATACTTTAAAGAAAGGTAAGTTTATTTTTAGCCCCGTTAGAAACTGTAATTAATGTTTTCAAAAATTTAAATTATTGTTTAAAATAGTTATTTTATGTAATTTAGAGTTATTTCAAAAATGTGATTTAAAAAAAAATTATTTGAAGTTTTAGTTATGTTTTGGGGCTGAATTGTATTCATAGATTTGACAGTTCTTCCTGTCAAATCTATGAATACAGATTCCCTGCTACCATTGGCTCTCCATGGCCCACGTGATCCCAGGGGACGCTTCGAACTAACTGCGCCCCTGGGATACGCAAGCACTGCGCGCCGACAATTGGAGGAGGCCCAGGATCGGAATTCCACGCGGGCCCACAGCACAACGGCCGGTGCGTTAGGTAAGTGCAGGTTGGAGGCTTGCACCCGCGGGAAGCCTCCGACCAGAATTTCTGGGCCAATAAAACTTTAGATAATTTTTTTTTAAATCACATTTTTAAAATGACTTGAAATTAAATTTTTTGAAAAAAATAATTAAAGTTTTTTATGGAGCTAAAAATAAACTTACCTTTTTTAAAAGTATTTTTAAATGATAAATCAGTGAAAAAATTTTAAAAACTTTTTTCAACTCTTATCCTGGTAAAAGCAGGCCTTACGCCTGCTTTTACCAGGCGTAAGAATTTTAAGGGTTTTCAGCGGGCGGAGGGTCTCCAAAAAGCGGAATTCTCCGCCCGCAGAGGCCCTGCTCCAGGGCAGCCGGAGGATCTGTCAAGACCATTCTTGTCAGATCGGAAATGCTGGTTTCCAGCGCATGAAACCGGCATTTCCGAAGTCCCTACGGGTGGATACATAGCGCGTACCCACCCGTAGGGATCAGAATATCTGGGTCAACGAGTACGAAAATTACTGGGCTATCTTGAGTCAATACCTGTATCTCCACTATTATAATTAAACATGCTTGCACTCTAGGGTCAAGCCACATTCCCAGTTGACGTCATCAGCAGTTACTTTTTGTTAATTTTTTTGTTAAATCAACAAAAACTGACAGGAGAAAACAAAATCAAAAGGATGTTTGATTTTTAAGCAGGGCTGTGATAGTGAGACTCTGTCTTTAACTGCAAGCACAGAATGATGCTATTGTTCTAACATATGCTTTTGATTTTCTGAAATCTCAGGTCATTAATTCTTTTTACAAATGTTACCATGAAACGATGTTTCAACAGATGCCTTCAATTACAATATATTAAAATGTAAAAACACCAGAGTTTCAGAAATACTTTATGAACCCAGATGTAGTTTTGCAGATTGTGAAATGTTGGCAATCAGATTGAGTAAACAAGCACAAATATTATCTGAAGGAGCCATCAGGGTCTGACTAAAGCAAAGCCAGCTAATACAATCATTAGCCCCTTGATAATTTTTGATGCACTGGAAACTCAGTGTAAGGACATTTCTGCAAAAAAGAGCATTCAAAGATATTTGACTCCTTTTGTTGTGTGTAAGAGATGAAATACATATAAATGGTTGCCTTTTATATTGGGACAATAAAGGATTTTGTAGAATATAAAATGAAACTCTCTTTACCATATATTTCCAAGATTAAAAGGTAGATAGCTTGTTTATAATATTCCAAGGATCCGATTATATTAGGTGAGGGTCCATAGCCCAGTTCATTAAAGATGCATGTAGCGACTATATTTACTTTTTGTTCCAAAATAGGATGTGACTACATTGGTGCTCCTTCATTTGGTAATATCTGTGCAAGGAGTTTGGATGATTAACTTATTGCCTTCTCCCCCTCCCCAAATGCCTAGAAAACCTGCCACAGAATTACACTTAGTTTTTTTCAACTTCATTGTCCTCCCCTCAAAGACTCTTGTGAGTTAAACTAAAATATGTTTATCTCAGCTGGATGAGCCAATAAATTGTGAGCCACAGTGTTACGTCCGTGTATATAATAAGAAACGGACTGCGGAGAACGGTACAATAGGTGTTTACTCAACGTGGCTCAAACTGCAACTGAAACAACAGATTACTACTCAGCGTTATATACAGGTGTGGTCACTGCCGGTACTACAGTATACATGAGCTGTAGAAAGTAGTTCCCCCCTTAAAGGTACATACATTACAATTCCTCCCCTTTTAGATTAACAGTACCATAACACTCATTTAACAATTAAATATTAAACTAATTACAATTAACACTTTTAACAAGCAACATTAGCTGAAAATAGTCTATTTATAAATTCAGTCTTTGGGGAGGCTTCCTGATCCTTTCTGGATAGCGCCTTTCCCGAGTGTCTTGCTCTTGGTGCGGAGGCGATTCTGGCCCCCTGTCATCGGTTGGTTCATCAGCTTCCGATGCTACTGTTTCTGGGGTAGATGCTACCTGTACGTTGGGTTCATCACCAGGTACGTATGGGCGAGGCATGGGGTTGACTTGTTCCTGTGACTCTAGGATCTGGTCAGCATGGCGTCTCACGATGCTTTCCCCAACGTTCACTGTGTACATTAGTGGGCCCTGCCGTGTGCATATCGTTCCTGGCTGCCATTTTTCTGTTCGGTAGTCGCGGGCCAAGACTAGTTGCCCTACATTGAAGCTCCTTGTTGGCTTCTCATGGATGTGCTGGAATTGCTTACTCTCAACATCTCTTCATACGTTTGGTCTGAGCAAATCCAGGCGAGATCTTAACCTTCGGTTAAAGAACATCATGGCTGGGGCCTGGTTGGTGACTGCATGTGTCGCATTCCGGTAGGCGAACAGGAAATTGTCCACCTTGTGCTGCAGCGGAATGTTGTCATTGTACATAGCCTTTATTGCCTTCTTAAAGGTTTGTACGAACGTCTCAGCCAATCCATTTGTGGCTGGATGATATGGGGCGGATGTGTAATGCCTTACCCCATTCCTTTTCATAAATTTCCGAAACTCTTCGGACACAAACTGTGGTCCGTTATCAGAGCAAATCTGCTCTGGCAAGCCGTTCCTGGCAAATATGGTCCGTAGGGCTTCAATCGTTTTCTCCGTGGTGGTGGAGGACATTTTGATGACCTCAGGCCATTTTGAATGCGCATCCACGGCTATTAAAAACATGAGTCCATGAATGGACCAGCAAAATCAATATGCACCCGTTGCCAAGGAGATGAGGGCCACTCCCATGGGTGTAGAGGGGCCTGTGGTGGTGCATTTTGGACTTTCTGGCATCCTGAGCAGCTCTTGGTCAGGTCCTCGATTTGTTTATCGATTCCCAGCCACCACACATAAGCCCTGGCTAGGCTTTTCATTTTTACCCCTCCCAGATGACCCTCATGAAGCTCATTGAGCACTCTATCCCTTAACTTGGGTGGAATTACCACTCGGGATCCACACATCAAGGTCCCCCGGCACACTGACAGCTGTTCTCTCCTTGTCGAGAATGCTGGCAACAGTGAGACGCCATGTGCTGGCCATCCCTTCACCGTCAAATCATATACCCGAGACAGTGTCGGGTCATTTCGGGTTTCCTTTTCGATACAAGCGTTAGTTACCGGTAGGTATTCAACTATAGTCGAATGGAATATTTCGACAGGATCCACTGCTGGTGCTTCCTCTGCAGTAGGCAGTGGCAGGTGTGATAGCCCATCAGCATTTCCATGCTGTTTCGTGCCCTTATATTCAATCTCATAGTGGTGCGCCCCTAGAAAAAGTGACCATCTTTGTAGTCGTTGCGCAGTCATCACCGGAACGCCCTTCTTCGGATTAAAAATGGAGACAAGAGGCTGGTGATCAGTCAGCAAGGTGAATTTCTGCCCGTGCAGATAGTGATTGAACTTTTTCACTCCCCACACTAGGCTGAGTGCCTCCCTGTCAATCTGGGCATAGTTACGCTCGGCTGAGGTTAGTGATCGTGACGCAAAGGCTATTGGCCTCTCTGAGCCGTCCGAGAATTTGTGCGACAGCACCGCTCCAATGCCGTAGGGTGACGCATCACATGCCAACCGAATTGGTAATGCTGGGTTGTAATGGGCCAATACCTCTTTCGATGTGATTAGTGTTTTGCTCTTCTGGAAAGCTCGTCTACATTTGTCATTCCACTTGTGGTAAACCACTGTTATTGTTATTCACTGTTGTTGTTGTTGTTGCACACTGTTGTACCAATGCATGCCTCAACATGTCTCGGCTGGGTCCACCCACAGGCCCAGGTATAAAGGTGATTGACCTGCAGCCCCCTGCCTTCTTGGAACCCAGTCAACCACGAGAAGCATGCTCTGTTCTTTGCTAATAAAAGCCTTTAGTTACTCTCCTAACTCTCCGTCTTTTATGAGTAATTGATAGCGCATCAATTTTATTACCAAAAACAAAATGTCGACAAACGCTGAACAGCAGGCTGCTGCACCAAACGCTGAACAGTAGGCTGCTGCACCAAACGCTGAGCAGCAGGAGCTGCTGCGAGCCCTCAGACCAACATGCCTGGACCTAGACCCCCAAGAAGCGGGTTCGGCTACCAAATTCGCGCATTGGCTGCGTTGCTTCGAGGCCTACCTGCAAGCCTCAACTGTGACCCTGGACGAAAACAAGTTGGAAATCCTGGCCTCAAAGGTGAGCCACCAAGTTTATACAATAATCCAGGACGCGACGACCTACGCGGCGGCTATCGATCTGCTAAAAGGGCAATACGCACGCCCGGTAAATACGGTCTATGCCAGGCACCTCTTAAGATCCCGCAGACAGCAGCCCGGGGAATCGGTGGAGGCCTTCCTACGGGCACTACGGATACTCGGCCGAGACTGCGATTGCAAAGAAGTATCAGCCGCAGCACACACGGAGGGACTGATCCGAGATGCTTTCGTTGCGGGTCTAAGGTCCGACTACTCCCGGCAGAGACTGTTGGAAAAGGGAGAAATGGACCTGAGAAAGGCAGTGTCCCTCGCGCTCTCGCTTGACGCGGCCCACAGGAATATGGACGCCTTCTCCCCTAACCGCTCCGCAACGTGGACGCCACAACCTTGGGTCATGGGACCGCCGCCTTCAACTGCTGCTGCGATGTCCAAGGCACAGAAATGCTATTTTTGTGGTCAGGCAAAACACCCCAGAGCACGCTGCCCGGCGAGAAATGCTACCTGCTCCGGCTGCGGGAAGAAAGGACACTATGTCAGCGCCTGCAAAGGTAAAACCGCTAACGCCAGCAGCGCCGCGTGCGAACCGTGGGGGCAGCCATCTTGTCCGCCATCTTGGGCTCCCCCAGCTGCGTGGGGATCGGGACCATGGGCGCCGCCATTTTGTCCGCCATCTCGGACGTCTCCAACTTCAACCACGGGGGACCCGGACTCAACCACCGCCTCATCTGACGACCACATCGACTCGCTCGACCATACGCTGGCCTCCGTGACGCTGGACCAATCTCTCCCTCATCAACTGTCCAGGTCCATGATGGACATTACGGTAAACGGCCGCGCCACTACCTGCCTTTTTGACAGCGGGAGCACGGAAAGCTTTATCCACCCCGACACGGTGCGCAGTTACTCTCTCCCGGTCCTGCCGACGCGACATCGGATCTCTTTGGCTTCCAAAGCCCAGTCAGCGGACCCTTTGTAGTGACCCTTTCAGTAAGGGGCACAGAATACAAAAATTTTAAACTCCTGGTCCTGCCCCATCTTTGCGCTGCCGTTCTACTGGGGTTGGATTTTCAGTGCCACCTTAAGAGTGTCACATTAGCGTACGACGGACCCCTCCCCCCACTCACAGTCTGCAGCCAGCAGCTTTTAAATCGCCCGCCGCGCACCATTTGCAGCCTCTCCACCCTTAAAGTCCCCCCCCCCTCCTTGTTCGCTAACCTCACCCGCGACTGTAAGCCCATCGCTACCAAAAGCAGGCGTTACAGTGCCGGGGATAGGAGCTTCATTAAATCCGAGGTAGCAAGACTCCTGAAGGAAGGGATTATTGAAAGTAGCACCAGCCCATGGCGAGCACAAGTGGTGGTAGTGAAGACTGGCGAAAAACAGCGCCTAGTTATTGACTACAGCCAGACGATCAATCGCTACACCCAGCTAGATGCATACCCACTCCCCCGCATATCTGACATGGTCAATCAGATAGCACAATACCGGGTGTTCTCGACGATTGATCTGAAGTCGGCATACCACCAGCTCCCCATCAGGGCTGAGGACCGCCAGTACACAGCTTTTGAAGCTGACGGTCGTCTCTACCACTTCCTCAGAGATCCCTTCGGCGTCACCAACGGGAGATGGGCCGGATGGTTGACCAGAACGCGCTCCAGGCCACTTTCCCCTATCTAGACAACGTCACCATCTGCGGCCGCGACCAGCAGGACCATGATGTTAATCTAGAGAAATTCCTCCATACGGCCCAGCTGCTGAACCTAACATACAACAAGGACAAATGTATGTTTCGTACCAAGCGCCTTGCCATTCTTGGCTGTGTAGTGGAGAACGGAGTCATCGGCCCCGACCCCGACAGGATGCGCCCCCTTATGGAGCTCCCCCTCCCCCACTGCCAAAAAGCACTGAAGAGATGCCTAGGGTTTTTCTCGTACTATGCTCAGTGGGTGCCCAACTATGCGGACAAAGCCAGACCCCTCATCAAGTCCACCTCCTTCCCCCTGACAGCAGAGGCCTGTGCAGCCTTCACTCTCATAAAAGGAGATATTGCGAAGGCCACAATGCACGCAGTGGATGAGTCCATCCCTTTCCAAGTGGAGAGCGGCGCATCCGACTTTGCCCTAGCTGCAACCCTTAACCAGGCGGGGAGACCCGTGGCCTTTTTCTCAAGGACCCTCCAGGGCCCCGAGATTCGACACTCCTCTGTCGAAAAGGAGGCCCAGGCCATTGTGGAAGCTGTGCGACATTGGAGGCATTACCTGGCCGGAAAACGATTTACCCTGCTCACTGACCAGCGTTCAGCAGCTTTTATGTTTAATAATAAGCAGAGGGGCAAAATCAAGAACGACAAGATCTTGAGGTGGAGAATCGAACTCTCCACCTACAATTACGATATCTTGTACCGGCCCGGGAAACTCAATGAGCCCCCAGATGCCCTATCACGTGGTACATGCGCCAACGCGCAGGTCGATAGACTGAAGACCCTCCACAATGACCTCCGCCACCTGGGGGTCACCAGGTTTTTTCACTTCATCAAATCCCGTAACCTGCCCTACTCCATCGAGGAGGTCAGGACCATGGCCAGGAACTGCCAAATCTGTGCCGAGTGCAAACCGCATTTTTATAGGCCAGACAGAGCAAGCCTGATCAAAGCCACGCGCCCCTTTGAACAGCTGAGCGTCGATTTTAAAGGGCCCCTCCCCTCCTCCGACCGCAATGTGTACTTCCTCAACATAATTGATGAGTACTCCCGTTTCCCGTTTGCCATCCCTTGCTCAGACATGACCAGTACCACGGTCATTAAATGTCTGAATGACCTCTTCGCCTTGTTCGGTTTCCCTAGCCATATTCATAGCGACAGGGGCTCATCCTTTATGAGCGACGAACTCCGGCAGTACCTGCTCTCGAGAGGTATCGCTACAAGCAGGACCACCAGCTACAACCCCCGGGGGAATGGCCAGGTGGAAAGGGAGAATGCGACGGTCTGGAAGGCAGTCCTTTTAAACTTGAAATCTAAGGGCCTTCCGACCTCTCGCTGGCAGGAAGTCCTCCCTGCGGCGCTCCATTCCATTCGGTCACTGCTCTGTACAGCCACCAATGCTACCCCTCACGAGAGAATGTTCTCCTTCCCCAGGAAGTCCACATCGGGGATCTCGTTACCGACATGGCTGACTTCTCCAGGACCCGTCCTACTGCGGAAGCACGTGAGGTCCCATAAGACGGACCCCCTGGTCGAGAGGGTGAGCCTCCTCCATGCCAACCCTCAGTATGCTTACGTGGTGTACCCGGACGGGCGGGAGGACACAGTCTCCATACGAGACCTCGCACCTTCGGGTGCTCCCGAAACACTTCCCTCGCCACCCACCACTACCCACGCCTACCCCCAGTACGCTTACGTAGCGTACCCGGACGGGCGGGAGGACACAGCCCCCACACGAGATCTCGCACCTTTGGGTGCCCCTGAAACACTACCATTGCCACCCACCACTACCCACAACCCAACCCCGCTAGACGGCATGCCGCAGCCCCAGGACCCGTCATTGACCACCCAACCACTCAATGAGATGCCAGATTCAACATTGGATGCTGCACCATCACCGCCGCCACCACGACGATCAGGACGGCATACAAGGCCACCTGATAGACTTACTTACACGAACCTTTAGTACACTTCACCCCGCCGGACTCAATTTTAAACAAGGGGTGAATGTGGTAAACCACTGTTATTGTTATTCACTGTTGTTGTTGTTGTTGCACACTGTTGTACCTATGCATGCCTCAACATGTCTCGGCTGGCTCCACCCACAGGCCCAGGTATAAAGGTGATTGACCTGCAGCCCCCTGCCTTCTTGGAACCCAGTCAACCACGAGAAGCATGCTCTGTTCTTTGCTAATAAAAGCCTTTAGTTACTCTCCTAACTCTCCGTCTTTTATGAGTAATTGATAGCGCATCACCACTTCCATGGCACCCCAGTTTGCAGTAGGGTGTTCAGTGGGTGTAGTATTGTAGACAAATTTGGCAAGAACTTATGGCAGTAGTTTACCAGCCCGAGGAACAACCTCAGTTGTGACACATTTTCCGGTGCTGGAGCCTTGACTACTGCCTCAATCTTCTCTGGGGACTTATGTAACCCCTCTTTATCGATAACGTGGCCACAATACGAGATCTGTTTTCTAAAAAACTCGCATTTGGGGTGGTTAGCTCGGAGCCCATATTCCTGCAATCTAGTGAGCACCTGCTCCAGGTTGGCAAGGTGATCACTGTCATTTTCGCCCGTGACCAGGATGTCGTCCAAATAACACTGGGTCCCTGGGATCCCTTGCAGGACTTGTTCCATTGCCCTCTGCCAAACAGCCGGAGCTGATGCTACCCCAAATACCAGCCGGTTGTATTGGTAGAGACCTTTATGGGTGTTGATTGTGAGGTATTTTTTTGATGCTTCTTCTACCTCCATTTGCAGATACGCCTGGGCCAGATCAATCTTAGTGAAGCGTTTCCCTCCAGATAGCGAGGCGAAAATATCTTCAATCCGCGGAAGTGGCTATTGCATGGTGTGAAGGACTGGGTTCACTGTTACCTTAAAGTCCCCACAGATGCGAACCTTCCTTGGTTCCCCAGGCGTGCTGCTCAACGACTTTTTCATCACAGGGACGATGGGTGTAGCCCACTTGCTCCAGTCTACCTTGGACAGTACACCTGAACGTTCCAGACTCTCCAGCTCTGCTTCGACGGCTGGGCTTCGAATTTTGGGCTTGCATTTTCTTCAATTTTAATCATCGCTGTCATGCCTTTTAGTGTTCCGAGTCCTTGCTGGAACACTTCTTTCGCGTCAGTTAGGATCTTTGACAGTCGCCCAGGTGTGACGTCGTCATCCTTTTTGTCAGCCACAGTCAGTGCCTGTATGGAATGCCAATCCAGTTGTATTTTCCGGATCCATTCACGTCCCAGTAATGGTGGTCCTCCATCTTGCAATACATACAGGTCTAGTTTTGGTGTTTCCTTACCATTATATATAACGGTCACCCTCATTTTTCCTTTGGGGTAGACTTTTTGCCCCGTGTACGTCTTCAAAATAATTTTTGTGTCTCTCAAGGGTATGTGTGAGAATAGCCGCTCGTAGTCCCGTCGGTTTATGACTGTTAGAGCTGATCCTGTGTCCAATTCCATCTTTACCTGAACTCCTGCTATCTTGAGAGTGACCCAAATGGTTCGGTGATCCTCCGTTGTGATCACATTATGTAGTTTCAGACAACTCAGTTCCCTGCTTTTGGAGTCGTTATCACTCTTTTGTTCATCTGAACTATTCTCCGTTATCTTATGTACCTTCTTGTACTTCCCTTTGGTCGGTTTCTTATTCCTGGTTTTCTTTCCCGACCTGCAGACTCGTGCTATGTGTCCTACTTTTCCACACTGTCTGCACACTTTGTCTTTGAACCAGCAATCATTCTGGTCATGTGTTGTTCTGCCGCAGCGATAGCACTTCTCTGTTCCATATGACATTTCGTTTGTGCCATATTCTTGCAGTCTCTGTTGTATCTCTGCAGCGCCCCATGCTGCTGCTTCATATGATACCGCAATGCTGAAAGCCTTTTCCAGCGTAAGGTCCTTTTCAGATAAAAGCCGTTTCTGGGTTCCTTCACTTTGAAGCCCACACACAAACTTGTCCCTTAAGGTATCTGCCAGTCCCGCTCCAAACTGGCAGTGTTTCGATAGTTTGCGCAGTTCTGTTAAATAATCAGCATTGCTTTCATCCTTATGCTGGTTCCGTTTGTGAAACTTGAATCTTTCTGCTATCAGCAGGGGTGTGGGGTTAAATGTTCCTTTCGTATCGTTACTATGTCTTCAAAACTCTTTTCCATTGGCTTCGTTGGGGTTACTAGATTTCGTAATAAACCATACGTCTTTGCACCCATTAAATTTAACAATACCGACGCTTTCTTGTCATCTAACACCTCATTTGCCTTGCAGTACACCTCTATTCGTTTGACATATGTAGTCCAATCTTCGACTTCATTGTCAAATGTGGTGATACTGCCACTCTTCGGCATTTTGGGTGTGGTTTAAAATGGCGTCTCCCAATGGCTTAAAATGGCGTCTCCCGCGCTTTCCTTCCTCCCCAGTTGCTGCCGACACCGCTCCTGGCGGTTCTCGTGGCAGTGGCGGCGCCTTGGAAGTTTCGCGCGCTTCTCTCTCTCCCTCTCTCCGACGCTGCTCGGCCCCTGAACACCGGCTGCGCCCTGTGCGCTCTGCCCTCTCTCTCTCTCCCCGTCGACGCTGCTCGGCCCTTTGCTGTGCCGCTCGGTCGAGCTCTATCTCGCCGCCATCCGGGAAGGGTCTGCGCACTACCTGTTGCCAGCCCGTTTCGCTGGACCACCTCGACTGGAAAGCCAAGCCTGGCTCTCAACAGCCTCCCCCGCAATTCCCGAGTCTCTGTTGGATGACTGGGCGGTTGCCCGTGGTCGACGCCCGAGTCTCTGGCCTTGACCTCCAATCCACTGATCTCCAGGAACGAATCCCCGGGAGGTGATGCAGAGTTGCAGGTAGGTTCAAACCTGCCTCGTCGCCAATGTTACGTCCGTGTATATAATAAGAAACGGACTGCGGAGAATGGTACAATAGGTGTTTACTCAACGTGGCTGAAACTGCAACTGAAACAACAGATTACTACTCAGCGTTATATACAGGTGTGGTCACTGCCGGTACTACAGTATACATGAGCTGTAGAAAATAGTTCCCCCCTTAAAGGTACATACATTACACACAGTAACCGTCATGTGGGGGGAATTTTAACACAAAAAAACAGGTGGGTTGGGGTCGGATGGGAGGTTTAAGTGTTAAAAAACTGAATCCTGGCCCCAACCCGCCTCCAACTCGCCCATTTCCTGTTTTAATGGCGGCGGATTGAGGGGGGTGGTGGCGGGGGCAGGCAGCCAACCCGTTCCCAGGAGGTGGGTCACCTATTTAAAATGGCCTGCCTCAGATTTAACCATCATCTCAAATTTAACTGTGGCTGGTCGGGTTTCTCTGGTTTCAGAGAACCCACCAGCTAAAGTAAAGTGAGGACTGCCTTTACACTTATCACCTGGATTGGGTGTCGCTCCCTCACCCAAACCCCGCGATCGGAGACCCTTCTGAGGCCTGCGATCCCCTCCATGAGGCCTCTGAATCCTCACCGAGGCCTCCGCTCACCCACACAAGGCCTCCGACTCCTCCCCTCTCCGAGGCCCCGAACCCTCCATGAGGCCTCCGACTCCTCCCCTCCCTGAGGCCCCGAACCCTCCACGAGGCCTCCAATTCCTCCCCTCCCCAAGGCCTCTGCTCACCCCCATGAGGCCTCCAATTCCTCCCCTCCCCAAAGCCTCCGCTCAGCCCCATTAGGCCTCCGATTCCTCCACTCCCCAAGGCCTCCGCTCACCCCCATGAGGCCTCCGATTCCTCCACTCCCTGAGGCCCCGAACCCTCCACGAGGCCTCTGATCACCTTCCCGGACCCCCCTCCACCTGATGCTCTGGCCGCAATGCTTCCCTCCCCCGCTGATCCTCCAGCCCGGTGCTTCCTTTCCTCCCACACCCCCCTGATCCTCCAGCCCTGTTGCTTTCCCCCCTCGATGCTCCGTTCCCGATTTCCCCCCCCACAATCCTCCTCCAGCCCCTGACCACCCCAAGCCCACACCCAATCCTTCCCTCCCTCCTCTCTCTAGTGCCACAGGCCTACCCACTCGCAGCCAGCCAGCCTCTCCATCTAGCTGGCTGAGGCTGGGAAATAGAGCTTTGAAATGCTAACCAGGCCCTGCCGTTAAATTTGACAGGGCCTGTGGGAAACTCGTTCTCCCGGGTTTCCTGACCGCTTCCTAGCCGCCCTCCCCGCCACTCCCAACCCGCCCTCTGATTAAAATTCCGGCCATAATATCTGACATTGAGGAAGAATCTCAATATGTAAATACATGAAGGACATTCTGCTACTTTGAAGATAAGACTAACTCCTAGAAATTCAGTATAGCTACGTTTGGGGCACTACAGCCGGGCGGTCACTAAATTTTGCGCCTGGCGCAACTTAGCACCACCTTCGCCGATATTCAGTTGCATCGCCCCAAGAGGTTGCTGCTGCGCTAAAGCAGGCGATGCACGACTATCATAAGGCGCTAAGCCGGCGAGCTGGGGCGCTACCACCGAGGGCGGGCGCAGCGCAGGTGCGGCGAGTTGCTGATTGAAGGCAGACACGCTGGCGCCGGTCAGCTCTTAAAGGGGGAGGGTGGATTTGTTTGGTTGCCACGCCCTGCACACTGCAGCCCTGAAGCAAGGCCTGACCATTGCTGCTTGACCAGTTCAACGCCCAGGAGAATGGAGAAGGCCAGGGAGAGAGCGCAGCGCTTCAGCGAGGGTGACCTGAAGCTACTGGTTGGTGCAGTGGAGCGCAGGCACCTTGTCCTCTTCCCTGAGGGTGGCAGGAGGCCGCTGCCCAACGAGTATCGAAAAGCCTGGAGGGAGGTGGCAAACAGGGTGACCTCCAACAGCGTGGTTGGCAGGACTCCTGTCCAATGCAGAAAAAAGTTCAACGACCTCACTCGGGTTGTCAGGGCGAGTACCCTTTCCAGTATCCTCCTCATCCCTGCATGTGCACCTCACTTTATGGCCAAAGGGACCTGAAAGCCCTAATGCACAGTCCTCATCCAGCAGCTATGGGACTGTCATGAAAATCACTTGCACATTCAGGACTTTATACACTGTCAGGGTTATTTCACCATGGGAGGCAGTGCAGGCAAGATGAGGGCTTGACACTGTCAGGGCTATTCCACCATGGGAGGCAGTGCAGGCAAGATCAGGGCTTGACACTGTACTTAGAGGCCGTCCTTTCTCTTGCAGGGCCCACAACCGAAGGCAGCAGCGACAGACCGGGGGAGGCCGTCCTGACCTCAAACAACTCAGCGACCTGGAGCAGCATGTGGAGCGCATTATGTCAGGCCGGCTGATTGGCCCCGTTGCCAGTGGAGATGCCGACCCTGTTCTGGGCCCCAATGGTAAGGGCATCACCTTTTTGACCTCTCTCTTTCCACTTGCGCCTCACACCAGCATCCTTTGCCACTATCGAACCAATGCAGTGCATAGCAGCACTCATGCCTCCCTCGCTGCCGCCCTGTCCTCACTCTAAAGCAACTCTTGTGCCTCCCTGCTTTCAGATGGTGAATCGCCAGGTGAAGAGGTGGACCCTCAAGCTGGCACTGTGTCTGAATCGGAAATCAAGGAGGAGGAAGAGGAAGCCGGCCCATCAGTGACACCCTCAGCCGAGGCAGCCCATGGCCATGATGGGGACACATCTTCCCTGGGGGGGAGCAGGGGGGAAGGGTCTGAGGAGAGTGAAGTTCCGGGGCCCAGCGGGCTGCAGCAACGCGGGAGGGGTGGGGAAGCTCGGCGGCCTTCTCCCCGGAGGGTGAGTGCGGCCTCCAGTCCTGCTATGGTGAGCACAGAGGAGGTGCGACTCCTTGCTGAAATGGGCGCCCAGGCTGAGTGCAGGCACACTGAGCTCATGGCTGCAGTTGCAAGGATGCCTGACTCCATAGAGTCACTGGCAAGGAGTGTACAGGAATTCGGGGCAGCACAGGCCAGGAGTCTGCAAGAATTCAGTGCAGCACAGGCCAGGAGTCTGCAGGACTTCGTGGCAGCACAGGCTAGGAGTCAGCAGGACTTCGCTGCATCACAGACGGCTTCCAGCCAAGTGCTCAGTCATGCCGTGCATTCACTGGCTGGTGTGATGCAGACACAGACCAGGGCCACACGGGCACTAACTGCTGCCACCCTCGCTGGATCGGCCAGGCATCGCCGGGGCACTCGCCGCACCGCAGCAGCCCAGCAGCCTGTGCTTCAGCAGATTGCTGCGCATGCTGCAGTGCTGGCCCGTGCGGGTGCCAGTGTATCAGCCGACCAGGGAGTGCCTGTGCTCTGTCAGGTTGGCAGCATTCCTGCAGCCAACACTGTCACTCTTCCACTGCAGCTGCCACCACCCGTAGGACAGACTGCTGCCGGCCAAGCAGAGTTGGAGCAGTCAGCAGCCGGCCCCTCCAGGCCCAGAGCTGGTCCAGGCTGACCCCCAAGGGCATCTGCCGTCTCACCATCTGACCCTCAGCAGCCTTCCCCCAGCCTTGCTGCAGCCACTGGGGTCCCATTGAGGAGGAGCTGCAGGGCGGGAAGGGGCCACTCGCGGAAGCGAGACGGATCACCCTCGCAGGGGAAAAAGTAGAAGGTGTGGCCAAATGATTTTTTTATATCTGAGGCCGAGAGGGTTTTTTTATATATGAAGGCCGAGACTGTTGTGTTCTTTTATATATGAAGGCCGAGACTGTTGTGTTCTTTTATATATGAAGGCCGAGACTGTTGTGTTTGTTTTTTATAAAGGCCCAGGATCATGGTCATTTTTGTTTAACTGCTTTTTGCATTTTCTGAAGGTTGTGAGAGCCAGTTATGTCTCTGACTGTACCTCAGCTGTGGCTGCAGATCTCTGCGAAGCAGGTGGCAGATCTCATTGACCACCTCCCTTCTGAATCGCAGCCTCCGAACACACTGCTCCTCAGACATGTTCAGATATGAGAACTGCTGGCGGTATACCCTGGGTGGGTAAGGCCTCCTGTGCCAACGCCTGTTGGCCCTTCTCCATCTGGCCATGACTGGCACTCTCTCACGGCGTCTCTGTGCCCTTTGAATGCAATGCAGTAAGCCAACGTTTCCACCCATTGCAGCCCCCATTATATGTTTCGAATCAAGGCTATGGCACTGAAAGTTAAACCCAAGTGCAAATCTCTGGCCTGAAGCCACAAGTACCTGTGCGAGCGTTGAGTCAAACCAGAAAGCTCTCTCCCTTTGTCTCTCTCCAAATATCCGCCTCTCACAAAGAAGGAGTGGAACAAAATGGCTGCCACTTATACTGCAGGAGGAGTCCCCTTTAATTAGCACCCCCCGCGCCCCGCAGCAACTGGGAACTGTTCCCCACTACCAGTCATTGGGGGCGCCAGGCGCACATAAGGGCGGCGCCACTGAAGTTCCAGTTCGGGGCGCACCAAGGGCGTTGCACCATGAAATGACGTCAGGATCTGCACGCGCAGCTGAGCGGGCGCTGCGGTTTTGCGCCGCCGATAAATCTTAAGCGAAGTTCACGAGAGGCGCAGATCGCGCCGCACCCAGGCGCTAGCCGCTTAGCGCCCCACTTCTCCTCCTCATAAGGCGCTAGCGGCTGGCGCTAACAACTGAATTTCTAGGCCTAAATCTGGTAAAGTAGCTAATGAGATGCATCCAGTGCTGCTGTTACCTGCCAGGGAAAGATCTAGCTCGTGTAGGTAAAGACTGTAATTGCCATATGAGCTAACTTTCAGCACAGAGAGAGAATAGTTATAAGACAGTGGTATGCAAATTCAAATCTTTATTTTAAACTATGTGCATTTAACTGAAGCTAAAGCTGAACTTTGAAGTGATTTTTTGTGCTTAAAATTCATCTTCTAATTTTGTGAAAAGTTTCATAAGAATGTAACTCCAGTGTGGAGAATTTATGTTTCTGCCCTGTGCCTACTGTGGGTGCCATTTTTTTTGTCTGTTTACACCAGTCATAGAATGGAAAAAAATAATTTGCGAAGATCAAGCGACATATTTCCAGTAGTTAACAACAACTTACATTCATATAACACCTTTAATGTAGAAAAATGTCCCAAGGTGCTTCAGAGGGGTAAGGATAAAAAGGACACCAAACCAGATATGAGGTGGGGTGACCAGAAGCTTGGCAAAGCGGTGGTTTTTTAAGGAGGGCCTTAAAGGAGAAGAAGGAGGTGGAGAGGCAGAGGGGTTTAGGGAGGGAACTCCAGAGAATGGCATGATCGCCAATGGTGGTTTAAAAGGGGGTGGGGGAGTGCACAAGAGGCTCGAGCCAGAGAAACGGAGAGGACTGAAATGAGGAGGAATTTCTTCACCCAGAGAGTGGTGAATCTGTGGAATTCTCTGCCACAGAGGGCGGTGGAGGCCAGTTCATTAAATATATTCAAGAAAGAGTTGGATATATTTCTTAAGGCTAAAGGGATCAAGGGATATGGGGAGAAGGCAGGGACAGGGTACTGAATTTCAATGATCAGCCATGATCTCATTGAATGGCGGAGCAGGCTCGAAGGGCCGAATGGCCTACTCCTGCTCCTATCTTCTATGTTTCTATGTTTCTATGAGTTTGGGGCAGGAGGGTTGTCGTGCTGGAAGAAGTTACAGAATTTTCAACACGCTGAAGTTTATGGAACGTGGTGGATTGGAGACCAGCCAGGAGAACATTGGAATAATCAAGTCTGAAGTTAAGGCAGTAGATATCAGGTATTGAAGTTAAGGCAGTAGATATCAGGTATTGAAGTTAAGGCAGTAGATATCAGGTATTGAAGTTAAGGCAGTAGATATCAGGTATTGAAGTTAAGGCAGTAGATATCAGGTATTGAAGTTAAGGCAGTAGATATCAGGTATTGAAGTTAAGGCAGTAGATATCAGGTATTGAAGTTAAGGCAGTAGATATCAGGTATTGAAGTTAAGGCAGTAGATATCAGGTGTTGAAGTTAAGGCAGTAGATATCAGGTATTGAAGTTAAGGCAGTAGATATCAGGTATTGAAGTTAAGGCAGTAGATATCAGGTATTGAAGTTAAGGCAGTAGATATCAGGTATTGAAGCTGTATTTTGATTGCGCGTCTCATTGCCAGTGAAAACTTTTGTGTTGTTACAGTGGATGGTTTGGCAGAGAATGCCACGTGGATTTTTCCTCTCAAAACAAATGGAAACTGTTCTAAATGTGCTTTGGAATTTACTCCAAAGTGGTGCAGAAGTATATGGTTAGTCTGCCTGGTGCTAAACCAGTGTAGAAATTAACAACATCGAAATTGTCCAAATACTGCTATGGGGTCTTTTATGTCCACCAGATAAAGTAGACAGGACCTCAGTGTAACATCTCTGAAAGGCAGCACCCCCTCAGTATTGCACTGCAGTATCAGTCTAGATTATGTGCTCAAATCTCTGTCGTGAGGCTTGAACCCACAATCTTCTGACTTGGAGCTGAAAGTGTTACCAGTGAACCATGGTTGACACTACGTAGCTGTGTGAGAGTGTATTTACGTGTGGGTGGGTGGAGAGGTGTTGCACACTAAGCTGATATTGCCAAGCTGCCATTTACTTGTACTCTTACATGATTAAGTTTGGAAGATCAAAAGAGGTTGAAAGCTGTTCGGAACATTGTTTTAAAATGGTGGAGGCTGATCTTATTGTATGGAAATGATTTTCTCATCAAACAGAAAGGAGAGAATTGCTCAAGCTCAGCAGAAATGAAGAGGCAAGAGACCAACACATGATCTACTTCAGAGAATATGCTGAATTGTTTACCTCCAACTCTTGGTCAACATTTGTATTGATTGAGTTAACATATCAGATTAACCAGGCTTCAGTAAATATATTTATGGGTAAAGGTAACCACTCCAGCAAATTATCCAATGAGAGACACAGACAGACCATACAGTTGAGCTGATATAAAAATGACTGATACCAGAGAAGCAAGAGAGCTTCTAATTCCATCCTCTCTGCAACAGGTAATAGATCTGCAATGGTTGGAGTCATGTATGGTATCATATAGCTGCATTGTATTAATTCTGGATGGTTGGAAGTAAGCAGTAATTTAAATTTAACCAAAGGGGTTAGAGGTGAATATAAATGACAAGATTGAAAATAAAGTGGCTTCTAGATGTCACCTTAATTGCAAAATTATGTGGATTTTTTTTACTCTTTTATTTTTAGAATTAGATATTCTGTATTCTCAATAAAATGAAAATAATGTTCAAAATATTTTAAAATGGTGCAGAAATTTAAATTGAAAACTGTGAAAGACTGCTGTGAATTTATTAGTACAGAAATACAATCACATGATTCATCGAGTTTACAAGTTAGATTGCCGATTGAAAATAAAATTAAAGGACTATTAAGCTTAGGTTATAGTTGTTTATCATAATAACCAGGGCCTATCATTGATACTGAAAGCTGTAGAATTGTATTAATTATGATCTCAGATGCTGTCTGTAGTTTGCTCCAGCGGTTCAAAAGAAATTGCTACGTTGCCATTACATGCTTTAGCAAAGTGTGCCATTTTTACATGAATTAGCAGCGTCGCAAATTTGTGTGATCTGATATTGTGAATAAACAAAGGCTGCAGCTTATATTTGTTATGCACATTATTTTAATTAACGGTCACAGTTTGGTATTTTAAGGTGAGACGATAAGTATTTGCTAAAGTGTGTAATATATTACTAAATGTTTTTATTCATGTACATCGGTGTTTTTATAGTTGGGGTTTTAAAAGGTAATACTTAGCAAGTATTTGTAAAAATCAAATTTGTTTTGCTATATTGGGAATAAGGGAAACAAAAGAGAAAATAACATAAAAATGGGAGAAGAAAACTTTTTTAAAACTTAAATTAATTCTGTGTTATCAATGTACGAAGATGACATTTGACTTTATAAAGATTTGATGATTTTCTTACCCCCTTTTCAAACCCTAACCTTATAAAAATCCATAGAAATTGAACTTGGATTGAAACATTTGCTGCACGCTGTCTCTTTATTGTGTCTCTATCTTTGTGGGCTGAATTCTGTTTTCTTCTGCCAGTTATCGCTTTGTATTTTGTTTGTTTCTCATTCTATGTTCATTCTGTCCCCCAATTTAGCTCTGTTCTCTCTCTTTCTTTTGCACAATATCTACGTCCTGTGTTCTGCCTATCCCTTTGCATTCTCTATTCTCATTTATGTTGCCTTTTTGCTCCACCCTATTCTTCTGCCTGCTGTCTCCATTCATTTGGTTTCTCCTCCATTGTGTTGATTCTTTCCTTTTTTCTTGTTGTCATTGTTCTCTGTATGTTCTTCCTGTTTTCTTTCTGTCTCTTTTACTCTCTCTACATGCTATCTTTCTGCTCACTTTACTTCTACATTCGCTCTCTCTTTGTTATTTCCCTCTGTGTGCTCTTTCTCATCTGTTTATCCTTCTATATGTTGTTTATTTGTGCTCTGTGCTTATTGCATGTTTGCGTGCTTTCCTAATTTATTGCGTTCAGCATTGAATATTTACATTTTTTTCCGGTGTACATATGAAACAGCTGGTGTGTATGCTTCAAAAGCTGACAAGTTCCTTACATACTCAAATGGTCTAAGTATCAGACTGTGTTAGAAACTGATCTGAGACTATGGGTTGTGAAGAGAACATTTGAACTGTTAAGTACTTTAAATGCTTACATTTCAGTCCTATAGCTGCTATACAAAACCAGATTATGAATTGTACATATATTATAAAAGCACGAGTAAAGGTGTATTTCTCCAGTGAATTTGGTCACTTCCATTTCAGTAATGAAGTTCACACTGTTGCTGTTCATACTGCTATCTGCTCTCAGTTGCAAATATTTACCAATATCTACATTGTGAGAGCCACCTACATATATTTTAGTGAAAGGAGTATGTTATTTATTTATATATTTAATTAAAAAACTTTAATTTTTTTCATTTTTGCAAATAATTCTCCTCAATTTCCTTTCACTTCAGAAAAATACCAGACTTATTTATTTTTCTGCCACTGCACCACCATGCCACCCAATTATTTTGGCTTGTTACTATATTGTTTTTAAATTACATTCTGTTGGCCTCTACATGATTTACCATGACAACACCATGAGGCTTGCTTGTTGCAGGTGAAATAAGAAATTATTTTTGAAATAAGAAATGTCAATACTTCCCTCCCCTTTCCCATAACCATAATGGATCTGTTGCCAACTACACATCACAAAGTTATCTCCTTCACGCAGACACTTTTTCTTCCCTCCCTTTCACAGAGGCCCTCTTTATCCCTTCTCCCTTCACAAAAATTATTTTTTCCCCATCACCTTCTTCCCACACCTTCAAAGAGCCTTTTTTTAAATCCTCTTCCACCACAGTGGTTCTCCTTAACGCTTTCACCTTCAGAGAGGCTCCTTCAACTCCCTTCACAGATGTAATCTATCTGTTCATAATCACTCTCTTTTTCCCACAGCCCTTTCATAAAGGTGCTCATCTCCATCCCTTGTTCACGAGACACGTTTTCCTTTCCCTCTGTTCAGAGGTGCTCTTCCTCCTGTTTCCCATTTACAGGGATGCTCTCCCTCACTGATGTCAAAATTTATTGCAAGATCAGGAATCCCCGCTTGCAACAACATGGCAGGGTCTGTTCCTAGACCAAAGCTAAAGTGTCAATAGGAGCTGGAGCTAGCACTGATAATGAGGGGTGCACCAGAGAGCAGAATTCTGGTAACCCCTGCCAGAGCCTCTTGAATCCTCACATTCCCCTGCCTAGGGTAATCATAACCCACAATTTGAGAATTATTGCTTCATGCAGTACCATTGTTGTGTGAATATAGAAACATCCAGTGCTTATACAATACCTGCAAAATCCATGTTGTCAGGATTTATTTATTTGGGTCAAAATATGTAAATGTTTTTATATTTTTAGAAAAAGGAACAAGTCATTTGACCTAACAAGTCCACCTCATTTTGATAGATCTCAACTCCACCTACTCATCTCACTATATTGTTTAATCTCCAGAAACATATTTGATTATTTTTAAGCCATTTATGCTGTCTGCTTCAATGACCTTCTTCCCTGGTAATTTATTCCACAGTTCTATTATCCTTTGTTTAAAAAAAAATCAGCTTTCATGCTCCTGACTTCCTAATTTTTAAACAAAGACAGAAAGAGCAATCAGCATCTTTAGACAGGACAGTCAACTTTTCAGCTGAGTGCTTTTCTTGTATATTTTGATAAAGGTATGTACCAGAATCATCAACTGGTTGTCCTCTCCACAGATGCTGACTGATCTGCTATCTATTTCTAGACAAAAAAGGCATCATGGGGTATGGGGAGAGAGCGGGAATTTGGTATTGAGATAGAGGATCAGCCATGATCATATTGATCATACAGGCTCGAAGGGCCGAATGGCCTACTCTTGCTCCTATTTTTCTACGTCTATGTTTCTATGTTCTATGTTTCCAGCTTTAAATGTTTTGGTTTCAGATTTCTAGCATCTGCACTCTTTTGCTTTTTCCTAATTTTAATATGTGTCCTTTGCTATTTGAATCATTCTTGGTAGTAGCAATTATGCCTGGATCAATTTGTCCATCCCCTTGATAACCTTGAAAATATCAATAAGATCATCTTGAAGTTTTCTCTTTTCCAAAGTCTTTGTGTACATATGTTTGTTTCTATTGGGGCAGGTTTAAGTTTTCTTGTATTGTCTCCCTTTCAACTTATTTAGATATCCTTGCACCATACATCACTCTTTGACTTATAGGAAAGGATACTTCATACACATATAAACATGAGTGCAAACTGAATATTAAGGTTTACTTATCCTTTAAGAGAATTTTATCACAAGTACAATTATACTAGGCGAATGGTTTGAGAGTGATTTGGTCAGTTTTAGCTGTTTTTAAATTTATTCTCGGGATATGGGCGTCGCTAGCAAGGCCAGCATTTATTCCCCTTCTCTAGTTGCCCTGGAGAAGGTGGTGGTGAGCCTTCTTTTTGAACCACTGCAGTCCTTGTGGTGAAGGTGCTCTCACAGAGCTGTTAGGTAAACAGTTGTAGGACTTTGACCCAGGGCCGATAAGTCGTGATGGTGAGTAACTTGGAGGGGAACATGGAGGTGATGGTGTTCCCATGCACCTGTTGACCTTGTCCTTCTAGCTGGTGCAGGTCGCGGGTTTGGGAGGTGCTGTCGAAGATGCCTTGGCGAGTTGCTGCAGTGCAACCAGTAGACAGTACGCACTGCAGCCACGGTGTGCCAGTGGCGGAGGGAGTGGATGTTTAGGTGGTGGAGGTCACTTTAATACAGTCACAATATATAAGGAGGTTAAAAATCAACTGCAGCCAGTACCATGTTGCCAGCCTAACGCAAGGCAAATGTCGTGAAAATTTGTTTATCTCCTGACAAATTTGCTCATGGAAGGAACCAAGCCAATCAAATATAAACATACCATGTGATTGGTTCACTTACATGAAAAACTGGCAGCTCCTTTTGTTCTGAGCTAACAGTTATTTAAATTTAACAAGCCTGGCAATTTCTTGAGGGGCATTTAAGTAAATTGAATTTTTCAAATTATTGAGTCAGTTTTGAAGCTGAACAGATATAGAGCAGTTAGCTCCTGCAGTTGGAAAGTATAAGAATAGAATAACTGTGTATATAATAGTTAACTGTAAAATATTAGCTGGGCATAGACATTGCATTCCTTTATTATTTTCTTTTGAGGAGTGGGTTAGTTTAATATCTACTGTAAACTTATATGTATCACTGTTATATATCACTGGGCAGCACGGTGGCATAGTGGTTAGCACTGTTGCCTCACAGCTCCAGGGACCCGGGTTCAAATCCGGCCTCGGGTGACTGTCTGTGTGGAGTTTGACATTCTCCCCGTGTTTGCGTGGGTTTCCTCCGGGTGCACCGGTTTCCTCCCACAGTCCAAAGATGTGCGGGTTAGGTTGATTGGCCATGATAAAAAAATTGGCCCTTAGTGTTAGGGGCGATTAAATACGTGGGGTTACGGGGATAGGGCTTGGGTGGGATGGCTGTCGGTGTAGGGACCGGGTGCTAGGGTTTGGATGATCAGCCATGATCTCGTTGAATGGCGGAACAGGCTCGAAGGGCCGAATGGCCTACTCCTGCTCCTATCTTCTATGTTTCTATAATCACTTGTCCACCTGTGGCACAGTAAATTCACTTATTTGTTAAAGTCTGAAACAAGATCTGATTTTGTGATGGTCTACTGCTTTTCAAAGATGTGAGGAAGGTCCCATGGAAGCATAGGATAGATCCAGCATCTGCAACACTTTACAAAGAAGTTTTCTATTCATTATCCTATGCTCACTGTCAAAACCTTACCTTGGCAACAGAGCCAGATACTCGTGAGACCTTAGGAAGCAACAGCTTACCTATGAGAGCAATCTAACATACAGAAGTCAAAGTATCTAGAGTTAGAGCGGCAGAAAATATCCAAAACGTAACAGGAGCATAATACTGTTTCACATCTATTTTGCTTTTTTTTGCAGGTTCAAAGCCAGTGGTCATAATGATTACGTTTCTGGGTATTTCTATTGCAACATTGTTACTGGCAGTTAATTGCTATGGAGACAGCTGTCTATTAGGAGTAAATCACAAGGCATCGCCTGGTCCTGAGCCAGGCATGAGGGCGTGCAAGCAATACTCCCAATGTAAGTTAAAGCAATCATGCCAGAGGTAAATGAAAACTTTAATGGTCATGTGATTCTCTATAGGGCGGGAAATAAAGTCAAACTTCGAATTGCATAGGAAAGTAAAGGGCCAGAGAAGACTATCCATCCGGCCAGTCCTAAAAATCCACTCCCTTGAATATCTATCCAATTCTCCCCTAAATTTCTCAACAGGATAAGGGATTAGCCATTTAGGACTGAGATGAGGAGAAATTTCTTCACTCAGAAGATTGTGAATCTTTGAAATTCTCTACCCCAGAGGGCTGTGGATACTGAACTGTTGAGTATATTCAACACTGAGATCGATAGATTTTTGGGCACTAAGAGAATCAAGGGATATGGGGATAGGGCGGGAAAGTGGAGTTGATGTAGAAGTTCTGCTATGATCTTACTGAATGGTGGAGCAGGCTCAATGGACCATATGGCCAACTCCTACTCCTATTTCTTATGTTCTTATGTAACACTAAGGGCTTGATTTTGTCAATGGGGAGCTTTTGGAGGCGGGACTCCTACTTTTTGGGTTGTAGTCCTGCCTCCATCGACTTGTGGCCAACCCACGCTATTTTCCCTTGATTGACCTTGTTAAACCCGCCCAGCAGGCTCAGCAGGCCAATTAAGGGACACCTGGTTACTGGTAACGTCAGCGATTGACATTTCATCTGTCAAGAGCTTTTGACAGATGAAAAATCAGCGTTTGACAGCTCTGTGAAGCTGTCAAACACTGACAATCTGTCTTCTAACTTGAGTCCTTCTACTCAGACTCAGTTAGGGAGCTCTCCAGACCAGAAAGCAGAGGCTGCAGCTTTTGACAGTTCAGCGGCCATTCTGATTTCTGTGCCGGTGAGCTGAGGGACTCCCGAGAACTGAAGGAAGGAAGCCTGCAGGAGAAACTAAAGGTAAGTAAAACTTATTAAAACACTTTACACTTACCTCACACACTTACCTCTGCACACATGCACCCATCACTCACCTGCACAACGGACATCTCGACCCCTCCAACCCCTGCAGACCGACGGTCCACCTCACTAACTTGCCGTGGTTCGGAGCCCTCGGACAGCCCACACTTCAGGGCTAAAAATAGGGATTAGGCAAAAAACTGCCTGCTAACTACCTGTTAACAGGCAGTTAATTGGCACTAATCCCCTTCGAGCCTCAGGGAGGCAGCTCCCAGCACAGGTCGGGTACCCACCTCCTGGGACATTGGCATGGAGGCGGGTTGGGGGCGGGATGGGTTCCTGCCCCCCGATTCTGCAATTTTCCCACCACTCCCGCCTCCAAACCCGCCTCCTCGGGGCTTGGAAAATCGAGCCCTAACTGTCTACCTGGGCAATCTATTCCACACATTCACCACTCTTACTGTGTAAAGTAATTAAATATAAACAATCGGTGTGCCTTCCCTCTTTTAAGCTTGTGTCTTTGTATCCTGGTTCTAGAGTTTGTGGCACTTCCCTCACTGTCCTGCGGTGCCTGGACTCCATTCTGCATGACCCCACAATGACTGATATCTGAAAGTCACCAGAGCGGGGCATCAAACCTAATTCCATTGCTCTCTGTTGCAGTGATTAGTCCTTCTGTAATATTCCTATTTGATAAAGGCAGATCATAATGATATTCATATATAGAGTTTGCAGACTCTGTAACCTTCTCAGAAATACTTGAAGTTTGTTGATATTCCAGAACTGTGTCTTATCTGCAAGTTTTAGAGAATGCTCACCACTGGACTTTCTTTCCAAGGTTATTTACTTCCTTTTTTTCCAATAGCTTCATGCTGCTTTTCCAACTACACCGAACAGCTGGCTGTGTCCCCAGTCTCTAAGGTACATAATACATATTGGGACCGATGTGGCCAACTTAGCTCAAGGTAAGCTAACATCTTATTGAAGATTTTCAAGACTTCAGAATTGTGAAATTTTTAAATGGCTGCTGTTCTCATTGGGTAGAACTAATCAAAACTGTGGCCATTTAAGACAATAGCCCAGTGTTTATGATATTGGCAGGTTCCAAGCCAGTGGTCATAATGATTACGTTTCTGGGTATTTCTATTGCAACATTGTTACTGGCAGTTAATTGCTATGGAGACAGCTGTCTATTAGGAGTAAATCACAAGGCATCGCCTAGTCCTGAGCCAGGTATGAGGGCGTGCAAGCAATACTCCCAATGTCAGTTAAAGCAATCATGCCAGAGGTAAATGAAAACTTGAATGGTCTTGTGATTCTCTATAGGGCGGGAAATAAAGTCAAACTTTAAATTACATAGGAAAGTAAAGGACCAGAGAAGACTATCCATCCGGCCAGTCCACCGTGGCAAGTTGTGCAATAAATCTGTTAATTTGTGCACTGATACCACAAACTTGCTGTGAAAGCTGCTAGACTGTTGTTAAAAATGTAGGGACCTATGAACATAGAAACATAGAGGATAGGAGCAGGAGTAGGCCATTCGGCCCCTCGAGCCTGCTCCGCCATTCAATGAGATCATGGCTGATCATCCAAACTCAGTACCCTGTCCCTGCCTTCTCCCCATATCCCTTGATCCCTTTAGCCTTAAGAAATATATCCAACTCCTTCTTGAATATATGTAATGAATTGGCCTCCACCGCCGTCTGTGGCAGAGAATTCCACAGGTTCACCACTCTCTGGGTGAAGAAATTCCTCCTCATCTCAGTCCTAAATGGTTTACCCCTTATCCTTAGACTATGACCCCCGGTTCTGGCCTACATGTAGCTCCTGTTCCATACAAACAACAACAACTTGCAATTATATAGCACCTTTAACATAGAAAAACGTCTGAGGCACTTCACAGAGGTGTAATCAAACAAAAAAGGACATAGAGGCAAAGAAGGAGATGTCAGAAGGGGTGAACGAAAGTTTGGTCAAAGAGGTGGGTTTTAATGAGGGCCTTAAAGGAGGAGAGGCAGAGGGTTTTAGGGAGCGAATTTCAGAGTGTGGGGCCTAGACATGGCCACTAATGGTGAGACGAAGGGAGAGGGGGATTCACAAAAGGCCAGAATTACAAGAACGAAGAGTTCGGGTGGGGCTGTAGGGCTGGAGGAGGTTACAGAGATAAGGAGGAGTGAGGCGATGAAGGGGTTTAAATATGAGGATGAGAATTTTAAATTTATATTGGTGGACTGGGACCCAATGTAGGTAAGCAGGGACCGCCAGTGATGGGTGAGTGTTATTTGGTGTGGGATAGGATATGGGTCATAGAGTTTTGGATGAGCTAAAGTTTACAGAGGGTGAAGAGGGGAGACCAGCCGGGAGAGCATTGGAATAGTCAAGTCTGGAGGTGACAAAGGCATGGATGAAGGTTTTATTGGTAGATGGGCTATTGCAGGGGAGGAGGCAGCTGTTTTTACAGAAGTGGAAGTAGGCAGGATTTGTGATGGAAAGTATATGGGTCAGAAATTCTGCCCGAGGTCGAATAGGAGGCGGAGATTGTGAACAATCTGGTTTAGCCCGAGACAATGGCCAGGGAGAGGGATGGAATCAGTATTGAGGGTATGGAGTTTGTGGCAGGAGTAAATGGTTTCAGTCTTCCCAGTGTTTAACTGGAGGAAATTCTGGCTCGTCTGAGACTGGATATCGGACAAGCAGTATGAAGCAGTCTGACATCACAGAGGCAATGGAGTGATCGAGAGAGGTGGTGAACAGGTAGAGCTAGGTATTGTCAGCATAGTAAGAGCTGATGTCTAGTGCCCTAAGGGCAACTATGGTTGGGCGATGAACACGGTTTTCCCAGTGTCGACAACATCCCAAGAATAAATTTTTTAATCTACTTTGTTGATACAGTATTAGCGAACAAATGCTTATTGCATTCGTATGACATTCCTATGTGCACTGTTTTAACAGAGGATTAACCCATTTAAAACAAATAGGTTAGTGTCTGAGCTAAAATACCAGACTGAAGAATTTGATGTGGACATCAGAGTAACATCTAGGCTACTGTGTTTGCGCAGAGGTAAGAAAAGCAGTAAAACAGACAGCTGTCATTTTTTATAGTGGTGATATCACACACATGTGAGGTCATAGAATCATAAAATGGTTACAGCGTAGGAGGCCATTCGGCCTGTCGAGCCCATGCCGGCTCTCTGCAAGAGCACTTCAGCTAGTTCCACTCCCCCGATCTTTCCCCGTAGCCCTGCAAATCTTTTTCCTTCAGGTACTTTTCCAATTTCTTTTTGAAAGCCATGATTGAGTCTGCCTCCACCATCTTTTCAAGCAGTGCATTCCAGATCCTAACCACTCGCTGTGTGAAAAGGTTTTTCCTCACGTCGCCTTTGGTTCTTTTGCTGTGTCCTCTGGTTCTCAACCTTTCTGCCAATGGGAACAGTTTCTCTCTTTGTACTCTGTCTCGACCCCTCATGAATGCTGCATTTCAGTGTGGTTTTCAGTGTGATAAACAGAAAAAAAACCTCCCTTTTAAAGTTACAGCAGCTTTGTCACATTGCTTGCAGATTGTTAAACACAAAATTTGATACATGTAGTTTTATTTTGATATTGATATTTATGCATTTGAAGTGTCAAACTTGTCACAAAATGATCCATAGAAATACTGTATTGGCCAAGCACGAATCCTCCTTCAATGACAATGGTTGTGCAGTGTCCAGAGGGAGTTTTATGAAGAAAGAAACCTTTATTATTTAAATATTGATAACAAAGCAAAGCACATTTAAAAATTGCACTGTAACTAAGCCATGTTTCTACCACAATGTGGATACTAATGAAGTGAAATTGTTCTATGTACCTGGGTGCAGGTCATCTCTCCTGTGGAAAGATTATCAGAGTAAAAATAGAACAAAAATGTAATAAATTACAAGAAATATTGTCGAGTATTATTGGTTACTGATTATCTGTTGTTATCCATTACTACAGATGTGAGGAGTACATGAAAAAAATAGATTGTTTCTACCATTGCTCATCCCATGCCTTCAACTGGATCCACCCCAATAACTCGTATGCAATTCTTGCCGTTCCAATCTGTCAGACCTATTGTGATGACTGGTAATTATTTTTAAAGTTTCTTTCTCCAGTAAAAGGCAATTTCACCTTGGAACTATTCGAATTTTCATCACTTTTCATCTCTCGCATTTTCTGTAAGCGAGTAAAACATTCATCAATATATACTTCAACAATACATAACGTAAATACATATTATAGTAATATGGCTTGATGAAGATATACTGGGTAAAGGAGTTTGTAAACAGTGTAACCTTTTAAATGTTATATTATTTGGTGAATTATGCTTAGCAAAGTGCGAGATGTGTGTTCATTTTTGAAATTAATGTCAAGCATTCAGCTGTCAATTATAACAGGACAGACAGATTGAAGCTCTCTGTGCTCCAAACCAACAATGTACCCCAAGCCCATCTTAGAAAACCATCTTCCAGTGCACTAGTATGGCATTTCCATTTACCACACCAGTCATTCTTCTGGCTGATAATTTGTACTTGAGTTTTGTATTGTAGACCCACGAGGTTGAGTCTTCCCCAGCTTATTTCACTCAGGTTCCTAATCCATAAGAGCTGGACACTAGCCCGTTCCGTCAGCCAGCACCCTCTAACATTGTTATCAGTGAGCTTTTCCTTCGGAGGGAATGTTAAAGACATGAACGACCTCATATGAGTGTATGCATGATGACGAAGAGCCTGTGAACTATCACTTTAAATTAAGTTCCTTGAAGACATTAGAGAAAGTCATAATGGCAGGCCATATGAATTGACAGAATGATTGTGAATTAAGATTGTACTTGAGTGTTTCTCCCTGCATTAATGAGTTTCCCTGATACCCAGGTGCTGAGAGAGAAAGAGAGTTATAGGTAAGGAAAGCAGTATGAGTGGTAGATGTGTATTGCACTAGTGCCCAGATTTACCATAGCTAGCCTTGTGAGGCCATTGAAGCTCTTACTTCACTGTGTGGCAGTCCTTTGCGTGATGGAGGTAGCACTGACTGCCAAAGCCACCTCCCTCTCCATACATCCTGAACCAACCTGGAAAGGGCTTCCTGCTCTCATTGTCCAATAGTCTTGCTCTCCTCCCTCAAATTCAGCCAGCAGCACCTCCACAGATGCATCGATGAACCTGAAAGGCCTGCCTGCTGCTGACACCCTGAATGTTCAGGCATTCTTGGAGAAAAGTGGTGTTTTGCTTTTAACGGCTTAGCGTTTTAAAGGCTGCACCAGAACTGAATTTCTTGCCTACCCAGCAGGAGTGATATTACCGCACCAAACCCAGCCTAGATATTTCATTCAGGCCCCAGGAGGAAATTGCAGCGGGTTAGTGGAGGATTCATGTGGCTGGGCAATATTCCCGCTCTGCCGCCAACCCGCCAATGGGAAGAAGTGGTAGTGATCATAAAACGATTATCAATGAACAAACATTTGTTTTCTACAGGTTTGCAGCTTGTAGAGATGACCTGACCTGTACTAGAAACTGGATTACTGATTGGGAATGGGATGATCATGGCAATAACTGCAGAAACGAATGTATTCCATACCATCAGGTAAGCACAGTATTAATGGGCGGTTGATGGACTTAGCACACAGATGTGGTAACGCAGATAATGTCATGGGCATATTTTGAGCTGGTAACTATGTTGAAAGAAACATTGTTCCCATAATTAAGGTTAGGGATCTTATAAGTCAGTTTTATTGATATCCAGAAAAATTATGGAATTTTGTGCCGGTAGATTGGTAAACACCAAGGGCTGGATTTTCATTGAGGAGGCATGTAGGAGGCGGGACTACAACTTTCAGGGTTGTAGTCCCGCCTCCATCGAGTTGTGGCCAACCCACGCGATTTTCACTTGAGTTACCTTGTTGAGCCCTCCCAGTGGGCTCAGCAGGCCAATTAAGGGCCACCCGGCAACAGGTGACATCACAGATTGACATTTCATCTGTCAAAAGCTTTTGACAGATGAAATATCAGCGTTTGACAGCTGTTTGAAGCTGTCAAACACTGGCAATCTGTACTCCAAGTTAATTCCTTCCTCTCAGGCTGATTTAGAGATCTCTCCAGAACAGAAAGCTGAATGCTGCAACTTTTGACAGCTCGCGGCCATTCTGCTTTCTGTGCCAGTGAGATGAGGGACTCCCGAGACCTGAGGGAAGGAAGGCTGTAAAGGTAAGTAAATGTAAGTAAAACTTCTTTAAGCACTTTACACTCACCAAACACACTTACCTCTGCACGCATGCACCCATCACTCACCTGAACACCAGACATCTCGAACCCTCCAAGTCCTTCAGCCCGACGGCCCGCCTCACTAAATTGGCGTGGTTTGGAGCTGTCGGGAATCCCACACTTCAGCAATAAAAATAGGGATTAAGCTAAAAACTGCCTGTTAACTACCTGTTAACAGGCAGTTAATTGGCACTAATCCCCTTCCCGCCTCGGGGAGATGGGTCCCAGCACAGATCGGGTATCCGCCTCCTTTGAAACTGGCATTGAGGCGGGTTGGGGGCGGGATGGGTTTGTGCCCCACGATTTTGAGATTTTAACCCCCCACACGCCTCCAATCCTGCCTCCACGGCCCAATGAAAATCCTGCCCCAATTCTCGTGAGTGTGTGATGTTATCGGTAATGTGATCCACATTCATACAGCACCAAATTCTTTCAAAAAAGCCATGAGAATTCCTGAAGGCTTGGGGTGAGTAGAGCAGTGAGAATAGCTTATCTACAACAATAACTTATATTTATAAAGGGCTTTTAATGTAGAAAAATGTCCCATGGCATTTCACAGAGGCATAAGGGGAAAGTGGACTCTGAAGGAGATATTAGGAGGTGACCAAAAGTTTGGTCAAAGAGGTTGGTTTAAAAGAGGATCTTAAAGGAGGAGAGGGAAGTAGAGGTTTAGGGGGGGAATTCCAGAGAGGGGGACCTAGGCAGCTGAGGACATGGCCACCAATAGTAGGGTGAAGGGAGGGGGTGTTACATGAGACTGGTGTCAGAGCAACTGAGAATGCAAGTTGGGAGTTGTAGGGATGGGAGAGGTTACAAAAATAGGGAGAGGAGTGACCATGGAGGGATTTAAGCACAAGGATGAGAACTTAACATTTGAGGCATTGGAGGACTGAGAGACAATATAGGGCGCCCAGGACAGGGGTGCTGCATGAGTGGGATTTGGTGCAGGATATGATATGGGCAGCAGACTTTCAGAAATTCACGGAGGGTGGAGGATGGGATGCTGGCCAGGAATATTTAAGTCTGTAGCTAACAAAGCCATGGATGAGAGTTTCAGAGGTAGATGGGCTGAGCTGGGTGGCGGGCAATGTTGCGGAGGTGGAAGTAGGCAGTGTTTTTAATGGCGATGGTATGGGGTCAGAAGCTCAGCTTGGGGTCGAATAGGATGTCAAGGTTGCAAACAATCTGTTTCAGCCAAAGACAGTGGCTGGGGAGGAGATAGAGTCAGTGGCAAAGGTATGGAGCTTATGCCGGGGGCATTCTCAATATTTAGCTGGAGGAAATTGAGGCTCATCCAAGACTGGATGTCAAGATAAACAGTCTGACAATACAGAGGCAGTGGATGCATCAAGATAAGTGGTGGAGAGGTACAGCTGGGTGTCATCAGTGTATGTGTGGAATCTGACCCCATGTCTGCAAATGATGTCGGCAAAAGGCAGCACTTAGATGGGGAAAATGAGGGGATTAAGCATCAATCCTTGGGGACTCCCTAAGTGGCTGTGCGGGGGTGGGAGGAGAAGCCATTGCTAGGGATGCTATCACCACAATTGGATAGGTACAAGTGGAATCAAGTGGGGCAGTTCCCACCAAGCTGGACAACAGAGGATAGGTGTCGAAAGAGGATGGTACAATTGACCACATTAAAGGCTGCAGGGAGGTTAAGGATGATAAGAAAGAAAAATGCACCATTGTGATAATCACAGACAGTGGTGTTCATACTTTGGTTGGGGCCATTTCATTGCTGTGGGATGGGCTGAATCTCAACTGGAGAGATTCAGACAGGAAATTGCAGGAGAGGTGGGCACTGATTGGGAAGAAGGACTTTAGAGAAGAAGAACTTGCAATTATATAGCGCCTTTCACAACCTCAGGATGCCCTAAAGTACTTCTGAAGTGTTGTCACTGTTGTAACGTAGGTAATGTGGCAGCCAATTTTCCCTAGCAAGCTCCCACAAATAGCAATGTGATAATGACCAGATCATCTGTTTTAGTGATGTTTGTTGAGGGATAAATATTGGCCAGGACACTGGGAAGAACTCCCATGCTCTTCTTCAAAATAGTGCCACAGGTCCTTTTGTATCCACCAGAGAGGGCAGACAGGGCCTTGGTTTAATGTCTCATCAGAAAGACGGCCCCTCCGACAGGGCAGAATTCCTTCAGTACTGCACTGGAGTGTCAGCCAAATTTTTTGCTCAAGTCTCTGCAGTGGGATACTGAGAAACTATTCCCTCTGGTGGGGGAATCCAAATCAAGGGGGCACAATCTTAAAATTAGAGCTCGGCCATTTAGGTGTGAAATCAGGAAGCATTTTTCACACAAAGGTAGTGGAAATCTGTAACTTTCTTCCCAAAAAAGGTTGTGGATGCTGGGTCAATTGAAATTTTCAAGACTGAGATTGCTAGATTTTTATTAGGTAAGGGTATCAAGGGATAATGGAGTTGAGTCACAGATCAACCATGATCGTCTGTCTGTTGTAGAACTCTCCTGATTTTCATTCCATTGAAATTAATGACACAAAAATCATGCAGGTTCTATAAAGAGCGGGCAATCCACATACCCAAGTTGAAAATTACCCCCAAGGTTTCTTCTATGCCTCCTTGCTGAGTCATTTCCTTCTTAAGAAGACCCCTCCTACAACATCATCAAGATCTATAGATCCTGCTGGAAGGGTAAGAATAATGTTCCATTATAGGAACATTAGGAACAGAAGTAGGTTATTCAGACCCTCGGGCCTGCTCCGCCATTCAGTTGTGGCTGATCTATTTACTCGCCATTGCTCCATATCCCTTGATAACCTTAGCTAACAGAAATTTATCTATCTCAGTCTCGAAAGCTCCAATTGTCCGAGCATACACGGCCTTTTGGGGAAGACTACCAGATTTATACCACCCTTTGTGTGGAAAAAGTTCTTCCTGATTTCACCCCTGAATGGCCTGGCTCTAATTTTAATATTATGTCCCCTTGTTCTTGATCACCCGACCAGTGGAAATAGTTTCTCCATATCTACCCTATCAAATCCTTTTAACATTTTAAACACGTCGATCAGATCATCCCTCAATCTTGTATACTCAAGGCAATATAAGTCAATTTTATGCAACCTGTCCTCATAATTTAACCCTGGTACCTCCTGATTGGGCTTCTTCTCCTTTGGTGTGGACTTAACCTGCTTGCCTCTGTCATTTCCCCTTCCTGCTGCTCCCAGTATTGCCAACCTTCGTGATTCCATCGCAAGACATGCGATTTCAGAGTGAAATAAAGCTTCACTCGCGATGGAATACCTAAATCTCGCATTTTTTTTGGAAAACAAATATGCAGATTTGCGCATTTGTGAAAAAAATTACCAGGAGCACGAGGTGGCGGAGTGAAGGAGCTGAGGACGGTTGAACAGAAGAATTTTATCGTGAAACGTATTTTACAGTTAGAGTGGAGCCTATCTTTATTTGGAACCAAGTCAAGTATTGAAGCCTTAAATGAATCCGATTTATGGAGAGACCAGCAGGCCCTGACCCCCAGGAGCACTGAGTGCTGAGCCTTGTGAGGTAGGAGCCCAGGCTGTGGGTACTGTAATGTGCTGCCATGTACTAGCTTCAAATAATTTAGAGGTTTTCTCACTCCAGGTTAAAGAGGAATCTAATAAAGGGTTTTCAAAATTATGAACAGTTTTGAGAGGATAAATAGTGAAAGATTGATTGGTGAATTGATAACAATCGTAATCATTAGTATCAAAGACAAAGTTAGAAATATTTTGACACGGGGTTGTTGGAACATAGGGTGCTTTACCACAAGTGGCTATTGAAATAGACACTGTAAGATTACATAGAAGGAAATTGGATAAGTATTTGAAAAGGAATGAATACAAAATCATATGGGTAAAGGAAAAAGGGATTGGGATAGATCCAGTTGAAAGGTTAGCACCATAATATGGCACAATGGAACAAATAGTCTCCATCAATGCTATCATTCTATGATTTAATTGATTATATAGTTCAAATTAAAGTTGGATGGACAGTCTCTTCGCCAGGAGCAAGCAGAAGCCAAGCGCAGGCAGCACAAGGAGCGCACGTCAACCCAAGCACCCCACCCACCCACCCCGTCAACCACCTTCTGCCCCACCTGTGACAGAGACTGTAGGTCCCGCATTGGACTCATCAGTCACCTGAGAACTCATTTTTAATGTGGAAGCAAGTCATCCTCGGTTCCGAGGGACTGCCTAAGAAGAAGAAGGATGGACAGGCTAAGGTTCTAGAGAGATGAGTTTTTATGGGCTGACAACCTTTGATTAGCAGCTGCAGGGACTTCATTGCGTGGTGGTTGTGTTAGGCACCAGGTTAGGGGTGGTGATAACGGGTAGGATTATTAAAAAGTTTTTTGTAAAGCATTTTCAGATGCAGTAATATAGTTTTTGTAAAGAGCTGTGACCTGTTAGAGATTAAATAAAGTCACTAATAAGGTTTATAAACAAACTGTCAATCTTCATTGGTTTATTTTTGAAAATAATATCGGCCCGGAATTTGCAGTCGGAGGCATACCTCTGGAGTACTCCTCCGACCCACTAAAAAAATCCGTGCTTACCTTCAGGCTCCCGGGCTTCAGAGAGTTCGGGTCCTGGGCCTGCATAAAGGCCCATGGATCCCAGGGACGCAGGCGGTTCGGAAACATCCCTGGGCTCACGTGGGCCAGGTCCTCCAATCAGAAAGAAGGATTCCTAATATGCTTATGGGGATTCCATTTACAAACTGAATCTCTATAAGCATATTAGGAATCCCCAAATAATTAAATAATTTATACAAGTGGAATAAAAATAAATGTTCCCATTTTCAAATTTAATTAAAAGTCTCTTCAAAAAAGCATATACAATAAAAATTAAATGTTTTGGAAAATAATTTTAAATATTTTAATCCGGGACAAAATTTACATAAACTAATTTTAAATGTTTGTGCATGATTTTTTATTTTTAAATTTGTAATTTAAGATTTATAATGGCCCAGAAATTCGGGTCTCCACGGGTGAGTACGCACGGGGTACTCACCCGTAGGCCCAATGGAAGTGCCGGTTTCCTGCATGCACTGCGCATGCGTGGGAAACCGGCACTTCCGTTCCTCTGAACAAAGGGGTTCAGAGGTCGAACGCGTGCGCAGGAGGGGATGCGCGAACTTCAGTTTATTTTACAGGTTTTCCCGGGAGGGTAAGTCTGCAAAAGTTAGACATGTAAAAAGCAGGCGTAAGGCCTGCTTTTTACAAGGTAAGTGGTGAATTAATTATAATTAAAACATTTTTTCCACAGGTTTATTATTTTTAAATACTTTAAAGCAAGGTAAGTTTATTTTTAGCCCCGTTAGAAAATAAAATAATTTTTTTCAAAAATTTAAATTATTGTTTAAAATAGTTATTTCATGTAATTTATAGTTTATTTAAAAAATGTGATTTAAAAAAATTTTATTTGAAGATTTAGTGCTGTTTTGGGCCGTAGTATTTATAAGTCTTGACAGCACTTCCTGTCAGACTTATGAATGGAGCGTTCCCTGCTCCGATTGGCTCCCCATGGCCCACGTGATCCCAGGGGACGCATCAAACTAACTGCGCCCCTGGGATACGCAAGCACTGCGCGCCGGCAGCTGGACCAGTCCCCGGATCGGAATTCCACGCGGGCCCACAGCTCAACGGCCGGCGCGCAAGGTAAGTGCAGGTCAGGGGCTTGCACCCGCGGGAAGCCCCCGACCCAAATTTCTGGGCCATTAACCCTTATGCTGGTGAAAGCAGGCCCTATGCCTGCTTTTACCAGGCATAAGGGTTTCATGGGCATTTGCTGGGCAGTAGTTGGGCAAATAGCTCAACTCTGCACCAGCGAAAGGGATTTTTAAGTTGATGCGCAGCACATGCGGAAACGCGGAACTTGCAGGACCAATCTGAAGGCTTCGACGGCATACACTGAGTGTACGCTGTTATCAGGAGTGTAAAATCCGGGTCATCAACTCATGATTTCTTACCAAATCTCATGATTTTTAAGAGTTTGTCACATGATTTATGAGATGGTGGGGTTGGCATTACTGTGCTCCTGTTCTGCCTCAAATATAAGGGTAAATATGGAAATGCCTGTAGTGAACCTCATGGTAATGGTCCTGTGACAAAATGGTTGGAAGAAAAAGATTTCCATGCCTTCAACTGCTGAAAGGCAGTTTACAGTGTCCTTTCTTAACAACACAGCTGAGCATAGATTGTTTTAATCATTTTGGTCAAACTGATGTTTCAAAGTCTGTGGACATTCAAAGACTGTGAACTCAAAATTTCCTGGTTTGACAATTCACACCCCTCTCTTCTACAAGTTTAACTTGAGTCAGGTACAGTTCTGGTATAAATGGTGGAATCTCTGAGATGCAAGTTCTGTCCTCATTATCCTGTCATTTACATACATGCACATTTTGGGGCAGGCGCATCATCTGCCAGCACCCACCTCTACTGGTATTTAGTGTATAGTTTGGAACAGATGTAACTCTGGTGTATCTGAATTGTGCCCTAAATTCCGCTTCCCTACGTCAGAATTACATCAGTTTTCCCCCCAACAAACTCCTATTTTCTGATTTTCTGTTTATAGATCTTCCAATTTCACTGAGTTAAACACTCTGATCATCCACACTCACTGTAAGTGTACTGCAAATGTTCTGGAAAATTACACAGAAAGGAAAATGAAGAATATATTTGTGGCAGAACAGGGTAGATCATAAAGAACGAGTGCAAGTACTTTCACTGGTTACCATCAACCTACATTGCAATTACTAAATGGGCCTGGACACTACAAATCAATTGTTAAACAGCAAGAGGACAGCAATATGGCATTTGATCCTTTTCTTGGCCAAATGCTGTACCCGGGAGCGAAGTTGGCTCGTGTCTGTTAGCGTGGGGCTCTTCAGGGAGGCAATTACTGAAATATGGCAGATAACTTAAGTGTGCCCTCTATACCTAGAACTGCTCTACCTGTGGTCCCAGTGTTTTGAAGTGGTTTGCTCTGAATCATTCCAATGACATACATGATCTTGTCAAAGAACTATCTCCACATGCATTCAAATGTGATCAGTGCTTTCTTCCTAGGAGGTTGCAAAAGCACTTATTTCCACAGAGGTGCAGCTGCACAGTTGGAGAAATGGCAATAATTGGACGCCAGGTTCTCCAAGGTCTTGGCTACACTCGTGTAGAAATAAGAGTGCACGCAGTAAATCTGATGGTGTACTTTAATTATTGCTTGGTGGCCTTTCCTTATATGTATTTGATTTTCTTGGAACATCTGGGAGACTTGGAGCGGTACTTTTTGCTCTGCAGGTGCAGGGGCTCATCACCAGTAGGAATGAGTGTGGGTGTCTGCCAGAGTTATTTCGCACTGCACAATATGATTCATTTTCTTAGAATTATGTATATTCACTTCTGGTAGGAATTAGGCATCTAACATATGAAAATTACAGATGATCTATGCAAGTACAAATATCCGGTCCAGGACATTGTTTGGGCCAGATGGTTTTTGAATATATAAAAGCTGGATGAAACTGGCCTCCTCCATGCCAGGGTTTATCTTCCAAACATGACAGATACATGGCTCAGCTTAATGTTCTTTACAAGTTCATGACCAGAACAGTTGCTAGTACTTAAGTCAGGCATCGATGCTTACACCAGGACTACATTAGCTGCTGCAACGGAACTCAATATTCTGAACTAAACCGAAATATCTCTATTTATATACCTATGGCAAAGCTGTACATATCACTCACTACCTTGCCTGTAAAACTGGCCCCCAGGCAGAATTATCATCTAGAACCTATCCTTGTGTGCTGAAATTGAAATACAGAGTTAACCATCTTTCTGAACCAAGATTGCTGGACCATGCATTCAGCTCTGGACTTACCATTTAGCACCAAAGTGCACATTTTCCATTTCTATGCTTTCTACAACCACAAAACGCAATATGATATCAGTCTTCGTTACAGTTGCCTCCAGCTGCACTCTGTTATTATCCCACCCAATACCACACACAGAAATATACTTCCATTTAAGTAATCAAGGAATGTTAGCAGCCTCATGATTTGTTTATTTATTTAGCCATAAAATGTAAAATTACATTATTTACAACTCACTGCCGCTCTTTGCAAAATTGTTTTCTGCAGCTAAGGGACACACTCAAAACTATGCTCCAGTAAACCTGCAAATGTGTACAATTCTGGTCACCATATTATTAAAATGATATAGAGGGTGCAAAAAAGATTTACAAAAATGATACCAGAAATGCGAGGGTATACATATCAGGAAAGGATGAACAGGCTGGGTCTCTTTTCTCTTGAAAAGAGAAGGCTGAGGGGTGACCTAATAGAGGTTTTAAAAATTATGAAAGGTTTTGATAGAGTAGACACAGAGAGAGTATTTCCACTTGTGGGGAAGAGCAAAACTAGAGCCATCAATATAAGATAGTCACCAAGAAATCCAACTCGCTACCACAGGGAGTGGTTGAAGCGAATAGTATAGATGCATTTAATGGGAGGCTAAACAAGCATATGAGGGAATAGAGAGTTACGCTGATAGATTTAGATGAGGAAAGACGGGAGGAGTCTCGAGTGGAGCATAAACGCCGGCATGGACTGGTTGGGCCGAATGGCCCATTTCTGTGCTGTATATCCTATGTAATCCTATTGCACTAATGTCACATTTCTGGATTTTTGATCATTGTTATCTCACAGAAAGATGTTTTGGTATTGAGTTATGTTTAGGTGCTGTGTTTTAAATCAAAGTAAATTCACAGTTTTTTTAAAAAAGAGTCACAAGCTACAAGGATTGCAAATGTGTATTAAAGCCAGACAGGCCAATTTGTAGAATCTCATAGCTCACAATTTATTTCAAACCAATTACAATGAGTGTCTATTGTCCCATCTCAAGACCAATAGCCACGATGGCTCATCTCAGATGGCCAACAAATTTCACATCCATTCTATTGACATGGACATTGCCCATTGCTTCCTGGGGTGAAAATTAAAAGACAGAAAAGACCCATGTTCGGGACTAGTTTGGTTTTAAATGGGGCTGCAAGGTGTAGGCCTGGGGCCCAGAGCTGGAAACTAAAATGCAGTTCAGTTTTAGCAGCTATGAGTATTCTAGAAAACAAGTAAGTCAACCCACAATAAGGACAAAGTGCATTGATTATTATTTTTTCCACATTTTTTGAGGAAAGAAGCGAGATTGAATGAAGTAAATGAAATTTGCTTTGACACACTCCTGGCTGGCCTCCCACATTCCACCCTACGTAAACTTGAGGTCATCCAAAACTCGGCTGCCCATTCGCCCATCTCCCCTGTGCTCGCTGACCTACATTGGCTCCCGGTTAAGCAGCGCCTCAATTTCAAAATTCTAATCCTTGTTTTCAAATCCCTCCATGGCCTCGCCCCTCCCTATCTCTGTAATCTCCTTCAGCCCCACAACCCCCCCGAGATATCTGCACTCCTCTAATTCTGCCCTCTTGAGCATCCCTGATTATAATCACTCAACCATTGGTGGCCGTGTCTTCTGTTGCCTAGGCCCTAAGCTCTGGAATTCCCTGCCTAAACCTCTCCGCCTCGCTACCTCTCTTTCCTCCTTTAAGACGCTCCTTAAAACCTCCCTCTTTGACCAAGCTTTTGGTCACCTGCCCTAATTTATCCCAGGAGATCACATGGGTTCGGGTGGATGGAGAGTGATAGAAGATTTGAGGTTAGGATCAGATCAGCCATGATCTTATTGAATGGTGGAGCAGGCTCAAGGGGCCGATTGGCCTACTCCTGCTCCTGTTTCTTATGTTCTTATGTTCTTATGTGACTCGGTGTCAAATTTTTTTGTCTTACAATACTCCTGTGCAGCGCCTTGGGACTTTTTACTACAGCAAAGATGCCATATAAATACAAGTTGTTGTTGTTGATTGTTACTCTTTCTGTCTCTGAAATAAAGCAGCTTAATGATTCATATCTGACTTCATCTCACCAAGTGTTTCCCAGTCTAAGTTCAAAAGGATTGGAGTCATTCATCTTATTGTTCTTTGTGGGACTTTCATGCAAAATGGCTGCTAGGTTTGCTGCAACTGCATTTCAAAGTAATTCATTGTGCAAAGTGTTTTGGGACATTTCTGAGAGCTGTAATAAGGCATTATATAAATGCAAGTCTTTATTTGTATCTTTCTCTCCTTTTCTGCTTCTGATAAGAAATTAAACATTAATTGCATATGGCTTTATCTTGTTGTGTTGTCTTGACCCTTGGCTGAACAGTGTGCTATATCTGATGATGCTTGTGTCCTTCACTGGGATTTTGTAATAACTTACAAAAAAAATCCCTTGAACTCCTTGTTAGTTCATTCACTGCACTGTGCCATCTCTTACACTCTATTCTCACTCAAAGAAAGGGACTTTTGCACTATTAAATGTCAGCCTGGCTCAGTTGGTAGCACCCTTGCCTCTGAGTCAGAAGGTTGTGGGTTCAAGTCCCACTCCAGACATTTGAGCACAAAAATCTAGGCTGACACTCCAGTGCATCCTATGTGACTGTGACAAAGGGAAACTATCCCTCCTCATCCTTCTCGACCTCTCTGCAGGGTTGACCACACCATCCTCCTCCAACACCTCTCTACTGCCGTCCAGTTGGGTGGGACTGCGCTGGCCTGGTTCCATTCTTATCTATCCAGTTGTAGCCAGAGAATCACCTGCAAAGTGTCAGCCAGTGGCTCAGTGGGTAGCACCCTTGCCTCTGAGTCAGAAGGTTGTGGGTTGAGCACAAAAATCTAGGCTGACACTCCAGTGCTGCACTGTTGGAGGTGCCATCTTTCGGTTGAGACGTTAAACCACTGCCCTGTCTACTCTCTCAAGTGGACGTAAAAGATCCCATGGCACTATTTTGAAGAAGAGCAGGGGAATTATCCCTGGTGTCCTGGCCAATATTTATCCCTCAAATCAACATCACTAAAACAGATGACCTGGTCATTATAACATTGCTGTTTGTGGGAGCTTGCTGTGCGCAAATTGGTTGCCGCGTTTCCTACATTACAACAGTGACTACACTTCAAAAAGTACTTCATTGGCTGCAAAGTGCTTTGGGACGTGTGGTGGTCGTGAAAGACGCTATAGAAATGCAAGTCTTTTCTATGACCATATCTTGGTTCTCAGTGTGGAAATGGAGAGCAGCAGACAGCAGATAAAAGCAGAGGCAGCTCAGGAAGAAGAGGGAGAGATTGACAGTGGTTACAATTGAATTTGTTCAGATGGGATACTCATGAGGACCCTGGTAACCTCTGGCCATTTAGAAGCTTTGATTCCAGTCTTCATTATCAGTTTTTGTTAATACAAGTTGAAATATTTTTCTTCCAATAGCATCCAATATTCTATTTTGCATATAAAGAGGTTTTAAAATGTAAAAAAAAAGTTTTCTTTTAAATCTCTGAATGGCAGACAGGGAATCCGGTCCCTGTTTTTGGTCTGCATACTGCTTAACTCAATCTTCACCATTGAGGAATATTTTTCTATGTTTTCTCTTTTTAATTTCTTTTTCCCAGTAACAGCAGATGAGCTATTACTGGAGAATAAAGTTTAAAATTAAGGAATGTAGGAAATACTTTAAAATGAAAAAGATCTTATTTTCTTAACATTGAGACAACCCTGGCCAAAATTATAAATGACATATTCTTTGGCCACAATTACTGTGCATTATCCCTCTTTATCTGCTGGATTTCTCCACAGCATTCGACATGGTCGACCATTGCGTCCTTCTCCATCGCCTTTCCTCGGTTGTCAAGCTTCATCAGAGTTTTCTTGCATGAGTGCACTCATACCTGCTCCCAGGCAGCCATCACAGCTCTGGCAATCCCTGCTTTGACACTAAGGGATTTGTTTTAATTAACTAGACAATTGAAAGATATTGCAAGTTTGCAATTTTTCTTCATCAATTTTCTGTCAGTTTGTCTCCTCAACTCCTTTAGGCACTGCCTCCTTGCTCGGGTATAATTCCATAGGCAACGATCCTCCTTCAGCACTCTATTGTGGCCATTATGCAAAAACAATTAACTCCTTCAAAAAGAGCTGGATAAATAGCTGGTGGAGAAAGAGACTGAAGGATAAAATATAGATTGGTGATCAAATACTTTGTGGAAGATAGTGGTTCTTGGACTGCTAGGACCATAAAAATGTAATTGTGGAAAGCAACTGGTCAGAGTTGAATAATGTGGGTTGTAAAGTTGGAATGATATTCTGGGATTTCACTTGATTACCTTTGGGTGTCAGGAAAAATTTCCCTTGGAGGATTAAATAGGTTTGCTAGAGTCCATGATAGGGTAAATTGGTCTGTATAAGGAATGGGCTAGATGGTCTTTTGTCATGCTTTCTTATGTACCTACAGTAAGTTTATTTGTTACTTTAAAATAGTTGTATGGAACTCACAGTGGACTAGGAGAGGAGTAAAAGAAAGAAAGACTTGCATTTCTATAGCGCCTTTCATGACCACCGGATGTCTCAAAGTGCTTTACAGTCAATGAAGTACTCTTGGAGTGTAGTCACTGTTATAATTTAGGAAACGCGGCAGCCAATTTGCGCACAGCAAGATCCCACAAACAGCAATGTGATAATGACCAGATAATCTGTTCTGTTGATTGAGGGATAAATATTGGCAAGGACACCAGAGATAACTCCCCTGCTCTTCTTCGAAATAGTGCCACGTGATCTTTTATGTCCACCCGAGAGCGCAGAAGGGGCCTCGGTTTAACGTTTCATCCAAAAGACGGCACATCCAACAATGCAGTGCTCCCTCAGCACTGCACTGGAGTGTCAGCCTAGATTTATGTGCTCAAGTCCCTAGAGTGGGATTTGAACCCACAACCTTCTGACTCAGAGGCAAGTGTGCTACCCACTGCACCACAGATGACACTTGAAAACTGATATCTTACAGTCTCTGTTGATGTTACTCCAGCGATTCATCTGTGTTGAGGGTATTGTACCTCATGAATCTCATTCAGTATTCTGCATCTTTTGGCAATTGCATCTTTCATGTGCATAAACAATTGGAATTCGTGTTATATATAACCGACAGTGTAATATTATGACTATCTGCCTATTAATAATCAAATAATTCTTTGTGTAGATGTATATGAATGGAAAAGACCTCTGTAATAACATGTGGGGCATGTCATTCAACATGTCCTCATGCCCGTGCCACTGTCTGATGATGGATAACGATGATAATAACGTGATCCAGGATCTGCTGGCCCACCACATAGGAACGACACCAGTGGAAGCCATGGACAAAGATGTCAAAAAAAACTCTTTCTGTCAACGGAGGCATAAAAATCTGCATGAAGGGAAATAAGGAAAAGGAGAGAAAAGGGACAAAACAGTGTAAGTACTTAATTTGTGGAACACAATTAAATTACTCACAAAACTTGTCTTACTATAAAATTCAAATGTTTCTGTTTGTAATGTTCTGGCCATTAGCATTATAAATGGGTGGATCTGCCCAGTGTTAAGTATGGCTGTTGATAAGAGACACGTATTCAGTTTCTAGGAATTTTGCAACTGAGCAATCTACGTCCCTAGCTCACTGTGATTTACTTTGTTTTGGGGTTTTCTTACCCTTTTATTCCTGATATGGTTACCAGAAATGGATCAGATACATGGCACAGTTCCTTTTTCCCAAATTGTAAGTTATTTTTCATCATCATTCCATACCATTTTTCAAGTGGCTCATTCATAGCCTTGGTCTTTAAGACGTCTATTCTTGCCAGCTCATCAATGATGCCCTATATTTTTCCAAAGCCTACGAATTATGTATACATCCCCAATGTGAGACACATGAACTTTCTGTGGTGTCTGTCTGTGAGTGAGAGAGAGGCGATCCAATACCAAAGAGAACTATTTGAGAGTTCAGGTTGAGTTACGTTAACGTTGGGAGGCTGATCCTGGTTTACCCTGAAATTTTAATCTGTGAAAGCACACAGCTGCATGTGCACAGCTGAACATCCATCTAAATGGTAAAGAGCTAATCTGAGTGGCTACCAGCTCGCCGAGGTGGTTTCCGCCGCATCATTTGGCAAAGATACGGCAGCAGAGCTGGAACAGGTCCGAGGAAGTTCTGGGCCATTATTTTGTGCAACCGCACAATTTGTTTTAGGTATTTTTAGTTTTTAATTTTAATTTTTAAATGAATGATGTAGTGAAATCAACTGGCCAAACCATCTCAACTGGGGGGGGTGGGGGTGGGGGGTGGTGGCGGGGGGCGGGGGGGAGAGGCATGAAGAAAATGGTGCAATCCATTCTACACCAGAGAATTTCTAGAGAACTATCAAAGTTCACCCAACTGAGACAAGTGAGTTAAAGTGAGAAATAGTTCAGGGACATGAAATCACACCCTTCTGCTAGGCTTATACCTCTCAGGTCAAACCACATTTTGGATATTTTAATTTAATTTTATGTTGTTTAAATGAGTTCCTTTCCAAAGTACATTATCATTTCAGAATAATGTTACTCATATCTTTCACTTACAGCACTGTAAAGAGCTGAAGACATTTCTGATCAGAGAATTACTTGAAGAAACAAGCTTAATATTTTGAACAACTTTGTAACAAATGACTTTTGCCAAATAAAGAATGTCAAGAAAAATTAAAAACTTATCACTACTATCGTCTTTTTGATGTTTACATTTTTTAATGTTCAGTGCAGGTTTTGGGACATTGATAGAGGGTGTGTATTATTGTCTTGATTGCTGAGTAGATGAATGCTAAATTCCACACAATATGTGAGAATTATTATATCTGATATTCCATGCAATTTATATCAGAATCATCCAAATTGCCTCTCCCCACTGTATGATTAAACACTTCACCTTTCTTAACCTTCCAACTTCCATTCTTAATGCTGCTTCAACTTTTTGAAGTTCAGTGGATTGGAAAAAATATTGAACTGTTCAAATGCAGCTCACTTGACTGCTGGACCAGATATCCCTCTCACCCCTTCCACAAGACCAGGATTCAAATCCGCTAAACCTATTTAAAAACCTACATTTTCAATTTTAAAAATTACCCCATCTCATCTTGCGGGGGGGGGGGCAGGGAACAAAAGGTTAAAATAAAGGGGGAAAGTAAATATAGTTATGTTGTTACGACATAATGTAGTAATCATCTCCCAGCCTGTGTACAATGGGATTGAATCAGCGGGTGTAAAAAATACATTTTTCATAATACATCTTGGTGTGGCAGAGCCACTGAGGGACTCTGAACAACTGTACATAATTCCCTTTAACGATGTGTTAGCTACAGACTAAATCTGTACCATTGTATATACTGTTTGCATGTACAGCGCGCAGTCCCTTTAAGAGCGCGGATAAACGCAATGATGTCATGCCACTAATCACGTGATCACCCAAACGCGGGAAAAACGTGATGACATCATGACGCCATCCACGGGACCGCCCAGGCAGTCCTCGTGGAGCTTCCGACCTGTTAAGACCTGTATTCATAGTTCTCTTGCATCAATCTGTTTAAACTTGTTAGTTTGACATTAAAAACCTTTTTGATTGATTGCCTGCATCGAACTCAATCTCTAGATAGGAATTTGACCATTCCTACATTGGTGACCCCAACTTTTGTGAACGGATTTCGCAAAAGGAACACAGCATGGAGGCAAATGCCGTTTCGTTGAAGCTGCCGCAGTTCTGGGAGCAACAAGCGACCTCGTGGTTCATCCAAGTTGAAGCCCAGTTCGCCCTGAGAGGCACCATTGAGGATCAGACCCGTTACTTATACGTGGTCTCCGCACTTGACAGCTCTACCGCCTCGCGGATCGTCAGTCTTCTCGAGAACCCCCCAACTGACCGCAAGTATGAGACCCTCAAGGCGCGGTTGCTACAGGTTTTCGGGCTCACGAAATCAGAGCGCGCCCATCGGCTGCTCGCTATGCCCGGGATCGGGGACTCCAAACCTTCCAAGCTGATGAGTCAAATGCTCACACTCCTTGGCTCCGAACCGCAATGCTTTCTCTTCAGAGAATTGTTCCTCAGCCAATTACCGGAGCAAGTGCAAGCAGCCTCGGCGAGATCCGAGGTCGAAGACTGCGCAGCGCTCGCTGCCGAGGCGGACAAAATATTCACAGTTACGCAACAGTACTGCGCTGCCACGAGGTGCCCATCCCCCACAGGCACCGCCCCAGCTCCTCAGCCCGCGGGGCTGTGCTTCTACCACGCGCGGTTTGGCGCGAAGGCAAGATGTTGCCATCCTCCCTGCAGCTTCTCTCAAAAAAAAACACAACTCCGTCCAATGAAGAACGGGTCTAACGGGTGCCCCGTGGCCGTGATGGCAATCGGCAATGCAGGCAAGCTGCTCTTCATCACAGATGCCCTCTCCGGTTGTCGGTTCCTCTGCGACACCGGAGCGCAGTGCAGCATTCTACCCGTGTCAGCCCTTGATGTACAGGCTGGCAGGCACGGCCTTCCCCTCAAAGCGACTAATGGTGGAGCTATTCGGACCTTCAGCAGATGGCGGGTCCAGGTGTGCTTCGGCGGCCAGCGGTTTTTCTGGGAATTCGTTACGGCCAAGGTTTCGCAAGCCATTCTCGGTGCTGATTTCCTGTGTGCCAACGGCCTCCTGGTCGATGTAAGGAACTGGCGGGCTGATCAACGCCGCCACGTTTCACTCTATCCCTTGCCACCGTTGTAACACCATGTCGCGCACCGTCTCCTGCACTTTCCCGAATCCGAATGAGTTCGCTCGCCTACTAGGCAAATTTCCGGACCTGACCAGGCCCACGTTCTCCTCCACAGCCACGAAGCATGGTGTGGAACACCACATCACCACCACCGGCCCCCCAGTCCACACGTGGGCCCGGCGCCTCGAACCTGGCAAGCTAGCGGTCACGAAGGCGGAGTTCGCAACAATGGAACGCTTAGGGATTATTTGCAGGTCGAATAGTTCCTGGCCTTCGCCTCTTCACATCCTACCGAAACCTGGTGGCGGATGGCGGCCCTGCGGCGACTATTGGCACCTAAACGACGCCACCACTCCTGATCGATACCCGATCCCCCACATCCAGGATTTCTCTGCCCATTTGGCAGGAAACACCGTTTTTTCCAAGGTTGACCTTGTCCGAGGCTACCACCAGGTCCCGGTGCACCCGCAAGACGTCCAAAAGACCACAGTCATCACCCCTTTCGGTCTCTTCGAATTTTTAAGGATGCCGTTTGGGTTGAAGAACGCTGCCCAGGCTTTCCAGCGCCTCATGGACTCCGTGCTGCGGGACCTCAAGTTCCTTTTCGTCTACTTAGACGATATCCTCATCGCCAGTCCTAATAAGGAGGAACACATCTCTCACCTCCGCACCCTCTTTCGACACCTCAGCCAACACGGCCTGATTATCAACCCAGCCAAGTGCCAGTTTGGTCTGCGCCAAATTGATTTCCTGGGACATCGCATTACCTCAGAGGGGGCGGTTCCTTTGCAAGCGAAGGTAGAGGCGGTGACATCCTTTCCACGCCCGCAGAACATAAAGGCCCTGCAGCAGTTCCTCGGGATGGTAAATTTTTACCACCGTTTCGTGCCTAAGGCAGCACTGCTCATGCAGCCCCTGTACGAGGCCCTCAAGGGCAAGTCTGGCAAGGATCCGGTGAGCTGGACGGTTGACATGGACCGGGCATTCACCGACACCAAGAGTGCCTTAGCCAACGCGACCATGCTGGCGCACCTGCTACCAGGAGCCACCATTGCCCTCACCACCGATGCGTCAGATTACGCAATCGGCGCCGTTCAGGAGCAGTGGGTGAACGGGACGTGGCAGCCGTTGGCATTCTTCAGCCGTCAACTGCGGCGTAACGAGCGGGCGTACAGTACTTTCGACAGGGAGTTACTAGCCCTTTTTCTGGCTATCCGCCATTTCCGGTTCTTGTTGGAAGGACGTCCTTTCACCGCTTTCGTCAACCATAAGCCACTGACTTTTGCCATGGCCAAGACCGCCGAACCGTGGTCATCTCGACAACAACGCCAGATGACATACATCACCGAATTTACCACAGATATTCAGCACGTGGCCGGTAAAGACAACCTGGTGGCAGATTGCCTCTCCCGCGCGACCGTGCATGTGGTCCAGCTGGGCATCGACTACGCCCTCATGGCAGCAGACCAAGTTTCAGACCCAGAAGTGCAAGCTTACTGCACCAACACCACTAGCCTCCAGTTGGCCGACGTCAGGTTCCATTCGGCTGGTACCACGTTGCTGTGTGACGTCTCCGTTCGGGACCCTCGCCCTATTGTGCCGGTCGCCTGGCGCCGCAAGGTGTTTGACGCCATACATGGGTTGTCACACCCAGGAATGAAGGCTTCTCAAAAGCTAATCTCATCTACGTTCGTTTGGTGGGGCATGCATAAAGATGTCCACGACTGGGCCAACACCTGCGTGGTCTGCCAAAAGGCCAAGGTACAGCGCCATATCAAGGCTCCATTAGCCACCTTTGAAGTTCCTGAGCGACGGTTTGACCACGTTAATGTGGACCTGGTAGGACCACTTCCACCTTCCCATGGTTTTACACACATTATGACCATAGTAGGTCGCACCACCAGATGGCCGGAGGCGGTTCCCCTGTCATCTACTACTTCGGCGGACGTGGCCAGGGCATTCATCTCTTCATGGTTCACCCGTTTTGGAGTGTGTGGTGTATGTGCCTTTAAAAGCCCCTGTGTACTGTAATGCCGGTAATGGCCACTTGGGCTATATAAGCCTGTATAGTGTCTTGTACCTTTTAGTTCACCTCCAGACTTTGTTCAGTAAACACCTGTTAAACCAACTCCTGCATTCCGTGTCTCCATTAACACATGTATACAACAGTGGCGACGAATTGGAAACGGACTTACCTGCAATTCGGCAGCACCTCAAGGAGATCGATTCCTCAGACGAAGGTCGAAGAAAAAAAAAAGAAAAAACTGTGGTTTCACCAGCTAGCCGGGCTGGTGGCAGGTACTGCAATAATCCTTCCTGGGCACCGGGCTGGGGCTCGATTGGCTGGCTCTGCAGCGGGGCCGAGCAGCGAAGGCGGAGGCAAACAGAGACGGAGGGTGGAGCACTCGGGAGACGGCCAGCGCTGCAAAGCAGGTCGGCGTTCGGACCAAGTAGAGGGAGGGAAAAGTCCCAGAGAGTCCGGCGGGAACGAGTCTCCAACTATTAAAAATATCTGTACAAATAAAAACCGCGGAGAACAGCGTTGTCAGCAACGGCAGCGGCGGGAAAGCGCGGGAGGCGCCATTTTTTCTCAGCAGGGAAGAAAGGAAAGCGCGGGAGGCGCCATTTTTTTTCCAGGATGCCTCAGACTGGCAATATTACTGCTTTCGATAGTGATGTAGAGGATTGGACCATATATGTGGAAAGAGTGGAGGTATATTGCACAGCAAATGAAATAGAGGATGATAAAAAGGCATCGGTACTTCTAAATCTAATGGGCGCAAGGACATACGGGCTGTTACGAAACTTAATCACTCCAGCCAAACCGATGGACAAGAATTTTAAGGAGATTGTTGATACCCTACAGGAGCACTTAAACCCAACATCGCTGCTGATAGTGGAACGATTCAAATTCTTCAGGAGGAATCAGCACAAGAATGAAAGTAGCGCTGATTACCTCACCGAATTAAGGAAGCTGTCAAAGCACTGCCAATTCGGGGCAGGACTGGCAGATTCTCTTCGAGACAAATTCATCTGCGGTCTCCTAAGTGAAGGAACACAGAAAAGGCTACTTTCTGAGAAAGATTTAACACTGGACAAGGCTTTCCGTGTGGCTGTATCATACGAAGCAGCAGCAAGAGGAGCTGCAGAGATACAACAAAAGCCACAGGACTTCGGCACCCATGAAATGACACAGGGTTTTGAGAGATGTTGTCGCTGCGGCAGATCCACCCATGACCAGAGGGACTGCTGGTTCAAGGACAAAGCATGCAGGCAATGCGGAAAGATGGGACACATTGCACGTGTATGCCGATCTGGAAACAAAAAATCCACTGACAGAAAAAAAATCAATAAGGAAAAGTACAGAAAGGTACAAATGATGACGGACAGTAGCTCCGAAGACCAGAAGAGCGATAGCGACTCCGGAAACAAGAGACTAAGCTGTCTCAAATTACATAATGTAATTGCCAAAGAAGATTACCAGACCATTTGGGTTACCCTCATGATAGCGGGGTCCCCAGTTAAAATGGAGCTAGATACAGGATCAGCTCTGACCATCATAAGTCGACGGGATTACGAGCGGCTATTTCCGCACATACCTTTGAAAGACACATCCATTATCTTGAAAACATATACGGGGCAGAAAGTATACCCCAGAGGGGAAATAAGGGTGCCTGTTGTATACAACGGCAAGGAAATACAGAAGCTGTAATTATACGTTCTGCAAGATGGTAGTCCACCGCTGTTGGGACGTGAATGGATCAGGGAGATACGTTTAGACTGGCACTCCATTCAGGCACTGACGGTGACCAATAAGAAAAAAAATAATGATGACGTCATGCCTGAACGATTAAAAGACATCTTGGCCAACGCCAAAGAAGTGTTTCAACAGGAACTAGGAACCTTGAAAGGCGTCACCGCCTCAATAAAAGTGGAAAATGCGGCAATTCCCAAGTTTTTTAAGGCAAGGCCGGTGCCATACGCAATTCGTCCAGCAGTCCAGGCAGAGCTGGAGAATTTGGAAAAGGCAGGCGTGTTATCCAAGATAGGTTGGAGCGAGTGGGCAACACCCATCGTCCCGGTCATGAAGAAAACGTTCAATAATGATAAATCTGAAGAACAGAGAAAAATTCGCATCTGTGGGGACTTCAAGGTGACTGTAAACCCAGTCCTTCACACGGTACAGTATCCTCTTCCGAGGATAGAAGATATTTTCGCCTCACTATCCGGAGGGAAACGTTTCACCAAAATTGACTTGGCACAGGCATATCTACAGATGGAGGTTGAGGAGGCCTCTAAAAAGTATCTCACGATAAACACACACAAAGGCCTGTAACAGTACAATCGACTGGTTTTCGGAGTAGCATCAGCTCCAGCTATCTGGCAAAGAGCTATGGAGCAAGTCCTGCAAGGGATTCCAGGGACTCAATGCTACCTAGACGACATCCTTGTAACAGGAGAAAACGACAACGAGCACCTTGCCAATTTGGAGCAGGTGCTCACTAGGCTGAGAGAACGGGGCCTACGAGCAAATCGCCCCAAGTGCGAATTTTTCCAGAAACAAATATCATATTGTGGCCACATAATTAACGAAGAAGGGTTGCATAAGTCACCTGAAAAAATTGAAGCGGTCATAAAAGCCCCAGCACCTGAAAATGTCTCACAATTAAGGTCGTTCCTGGGATTGATAAATTACTATCATAAATTTTTACCGAACTTGTCAACTGTTCTGCACCCTCTTAACGAACTGCTACAAACGGGAGTAATTTGGAAATGGAGCGAAGACTGTAAACGTGCCTTCCATAAATGCAAAGGCTTGATCACGTCCAAGGAAGTTTTGGCTCATTACAACCCATCACTGCCAATCAGACTGGCGTGCGATGCATCCCCTTACGGCGTAGGAGCGGTATTATCGCATAGATTCCCGGATGGCTCGGAGCGGCCGATAGCTTTTGCGTCATGCTCATTGAACTCAGCTGAGCGTAACTATGCCCAGATCGACAGGGAAGCACTCAGCCTGGTATGGGGAGTGAAGAAATTCAACCGTTACCTACACGGACAAAAATTTACCTTGTTGACTGAACATCAACCCCTCGTCTCCATATTCAACCCTAAAAAGGGCATTCCCATTATGACAGCGCAAAGGCTACAGAGGTGGTCCCTTTTCCTAGGGGCACACCAATATGACATAGAATACAAAGGATCAAAACAGCATGGAAATGCTGACGGTTTATCGCGTCTACCGTTGCCAACGGTAGAAGAGGCACCTACAGTGGACCCAGTGGAGATGTTCCACTCAACCATAGTGGAATGTCTACCAGTAACAAATTCTACCATTGAAAAGGAAACGAGAAATGACCCGACTCTCTCACGAGTCTACGATTTAACGGTGAAGGGATGGCCAGCACATGGCGAACCACTGTTGCCAGCATTCTCGCAAAGAAGAGAACAGCTGTCAGTGTGCCGAGGAACCTTGATGTGTGGATCCAGAGTGGTGATTCCACCCAAACTCCAGGATAAAGTGCTAAAGGAGCTTCACGAGGGGCATCTGGGTGGAGTGAAAATGAAGAACCTAGCCAGAGCGTTTGTGTGGTGGCCAGGTATCGATGGAGACATCGAAGAAATGACCAAGGGCTGTCTAGGATGTCAGAAGGTCCAAAACGCCCCACCACAAGCCCCTCTACATCCATGGGAGTGGCCCTCATCTCCATGGCAAAGGGTACACATCGACTTTGCTGGTCCATTTATGGACTCAATGTTCTTAATCGCAGTTGATGCACACTCCAAATGGCCGGAGGTAATAAAGATGTCCTCCACCACCATGGAAAAAACCATCACAGTATTAAGGACCATATTTGCCAGGAATGGGCTGCCTGAACAGATCTGTTCTGATAATGGACCGCAATTTGTGTCCGAAGAATTCAGGAAGTTCTTAAAAAACAATGGGGTTAAGCACTACACGTCCGCCCCATACCGTCCTGCCACCAATGGATTGGCTGAAAGGTTTGTCCAGACCTTCAAGAAGGCCATAAAGGCCATGGGTAATGAAGACATAAATCTACAGCATAAGGTAGATAACTTCTTGTTTGCATACAGGAATGCAACACATGTGGTTACAAACCAAACTCCCGCCATGATGTTTTTCAATAGAAGACTAAGATGCCGGCTGGATTTGATCAAGCCAAACATCAGAAGGGACGTAGAGAACCGGCAATTTCAAGGCATGAATGAAAGGCCAACTAGAACCTTCCAGATAGGTCAACAAGTTTTGGCCCGGGACTACCGTACCGAGAAATGGCAGCCTGGAACTATTTGCACACGACTAGGACCGCTGATGTATACCGTGGACATTGGAGAAAGCATAATAAGGTGCCATGCTGACCAGATCATAGAGTCATCCGAAAAGGGACAACCTACACCACAACTCTATACGCCTAATGATGAAGCAGAGATACCCATAGTATCTACCTCCGATCCGGTGATACTGGAACCAGATGAACCCGACACTGGCATTCAAGCCGAATCGACCTTGCCAAAAGTGTTGTATCCGTGTGTTAATAGAGATACTGAATGCAGGAGTTGGTTTACAGGTGTTTACTGGACAAAGTCTGGAGGTGAACTAACAGATACAAGACAATATACAGGCTTATATAGCCCGAGTGGCCATTACCGGCATTACAGTACACAGGGGGCTCTTAAAGGCACATACACCACAATTCCTCCCCTTTTAGACAACCAGTACATAATATTTTAAGTAATCATTAATTAACATGTTACAAGAACAATAATCTACACATTGCTGCAGTTAATCAATTTTAAGTCAGTCTCTCTGGAGGCTTCCTGACTCGGTCCGGATAACGCCTCGGTGGTGTAGTAGTTTCTGGTGGTGTAGTAGGTTCTTTTGGCAAGGCTGATTCGGCTTGAATGCCAGTGTCGGGTTCATCTGGTTCCAGCATCACCGGATCGGAGGTAGATACTATGGGTATCTCTACTTCATCATTAGGCGTATAGAGTTGTGGTTTAGGTTGTCCCTTTTCGGATGACTCTATGATCTTGTCAGCATGGCGTCTTATTATGCTTTCTCCAATGTCCACAGTATACATTAGCGGTCCTAGTCGTGTGCAAATAGTTCCAGGCTGCCATTTCTCGGTACGGTAGTCCCGGGCCAAAACTGGTTGACCTATCTGGAAGGTTCTAGTTGGCCTTTCATTCATCCCTTGAAATTGCTGGTTCTCCACGTCCCTTCTGATGCTTGGCTTGATCAAATCCAGCCGGCATCTTAGGCTTCTATAGAAGAACATCATGGCGGGAGTTTGGTTTGTAACCACATGTGTTGCATTCCTGTATGCAAACAAGAAGTTATCTACCTTATGCTGAAGTTTTATGTCTTCATTACCCATGGTCTTTATGGCCTTCTTGAAGGTCTGGACAAACCTTTCAGCCAATCCATTGGTAGCGGGATGGTATGGGGCGGACGTGTAGTGCTTAACCCCATTGTTTTTTAAGAACTTCCTGAATTCTTCGGACACAAATTGCGGTCCATTATCAGAACAGATCTGTTCAGGCAGCCCATTCCTGGCAAATATGGTCCTTAATACTGTGATGGTTTTTTCCGTGGTGGTGGAGGACATCTTTATTACCTCCGGCCACTTGGAGTGTGCATCAACCGCGATTAAGAACATTGAGTCCATAAATGGACCAGCAAAGTCAATGTGTACCCTTTGCCATGGAGATGAGGGCCACTCCCATGGATGTAGAGGGGCTTGTGGTGGGGCGTTTTGGACCTTCTGGCACCTTAGACAGCCCTTGGTCATTTCTTCAATGTCTCCATCGATACCTGGCCACCACACAAACGCTCTGGCTAGGTTCTTCATTTTCACTCCACCCAGATGCCCCTCGTGAAGCTCCTTTAGCACTTTATCCTGGAGTTTGGGTGGAATCACCACTCTGGATCCACACATCAAGGTTCCTCGGTACCCGAATGGCCTACTCCTGCTCCTATCTTCTATGTTTCTATGTTTCCTAGTTCCTGTTGGAACACTTCTTTGGTGTTGGCCAAGATGTCTTTTAATCGTTCAGGTATGATGTCATCATCATTTTTTTTCTTACTGGTCACTGTCAGTGCCTGAATGGAGTGCCAGTCCAAACGTATCTTCCTGATCCATTCACGTCCCAACAGCGGTGGACCACCATCTTGCAGAACGTATAAATACAACTTCTGCATTTCCTTGCCGTTGTATACAACAGGCACCTTTATTTTCCCTTTGGGGTATACTTTCTGCCCCGTATATGTTTTCAAGATAATGGATGTGTCTTTCAAAGGTATATGCGGAAATAGCCGCTCGTAATCCCGTCTACTTATGACGGTCAGAGCTGATCCTGTATCTAGCTCCATTTTAACTGGGGACCCCGCTATCGTGAGGGTAACCCAAATGGTCTGGTAATCTTCTTTGGCAATTACATTATGTAATTTGAGAGAGCTTAGTCTCTTGTTCCCGGAGTCGCTATCGCTCTTCTGGTCTTCGGAGCTACTGTCCGTCATCATTTGTATCTTTCTGTACTTTTCCTTATTGATTTTTTTTCTGTCAGTGGATTTTTTGTTTCCAGATCGGCATACACGTGTAATGTGTCCCATCTTTTTGCATTGCCTGCATGCTTTGTCCTTGAACCAGCAGTCCCTCTGGTCATGGGTGGATCTGCTGCAGCGATAACATCTCTCGAAACCCCGTGTCATTTCATGGGTGCCGAAGTCCTGTGGCTTTTGCTGTATCTCTGCAGCTCCTCTTGCACTGAAAGCCTTGTCCAGTGTCAAATCTTTCTCAGAAAGTAGCCTTTTTTGTGTTCCTTCACTTAGGAGACTGCAGACAAATTTGTCTCGTAGAGAATCTGCCAGTCCTGCCCCGAATTGGCAGTGTAAGGTATCAACAATCTCCTTAAAATTCTTGTCCATCGGTTTGGCTGGAGTGATTAAGTTTCGTAACAGCCTGTATGTCTTTGCGCCCATTAGATTTAGAAGTACTGACGCCTTTTTATCATTTTCTATTCCATTTGCTGTGCAATATACCTCCACTCTTTCCACATATGTGGTCCAATCCTCTATATCGTTATCAAAAGCATCAATATTGCCAGCCTTAGGCATCATGGAAAAAAAACGGCGCTTCCCACGCTTTCTCGCCGCTGCTGCTGCTGACAACGCTGTTTTCCGCGGTTTTTTTATTTACAGGTGGAGACTCGTTCCCGCCGGACTCTCTGGGACTTTCCCCCCCCTCTGCTTGGTCCGAACGCCGACCTGCTTTGTAGCGCCGGCCGTCTCCCGAGTGCACCCCCCCTCTGTTTCTGTTTGCCTCCACCTTCGCTGCTCGGCCTCGCTGCAGAGCCAGCCGATGGAGCCCCAGCCCGCCACCCAGGAAGGATTATTGCAGTACCTGCCACCAGCTCGGCTAGCTGGTGAAACCACAGTTTGTTTGTTTTTCTTGCTTTTCTTCGACTTTGGACGTCTGAGGAATCAATGTCCTTGAGGTGCTGCTGAATTGCAAGTAAGTCCGTTTCCAATTCATCGCCACTGTTGTATCCGTGTGTTAATAGAGACACTGAAGGCAGGAGTTGGTTTACAGGTGTTTACTGGACAAAGTCTGGAGGTGAACTAACAGATACAAGGCAATATACAGGCTTATATAGCCCGAGTGGCCATTACCGGCATTACAGTACACAGGGGGCTCTTAACGGCACATACACCACAAGAAGAACCTACTACACCACCGAAAACTACTACACCACCGAGGCGTTATCCGGACCGAGTCAGGAAGCCTCCAGAGAGACTGACTTATAATTGATTAACTGCAGCAAATGTGTAGATTATTGTTCTTGTAAACATGTTAATTAATGATTACTTAAAATGTTATGTACTGGTTGTCTAAAAGGGGAGGAATTGTGGTGTATGTGCCTTTAAGAGCCCCTGTGTACTGTAATGCCGGTAATGGCCACTTGGGCTATATAAGCCTGTATAGTGTCTTGTATCTTTTAGTTCACCTCCAGACTTTGTTCAGTAAACACCTGTTAAACCAACTCCTGCATTCTGTGTCTCCATTAACACACGGATACAACAGAGTGCCTGCTGAAATCTCTTCGGACCGGGGACCGCAGTTTTCCTCTGAACGCTGGAATGCGGTGGCTCAATGACTCGGTGTCAAGTTGCACTGGAGCACAGCCTACCACCCACAAGCGAACGGTCTGTGCGAACGTTTTCACAGATCGCTTAAAGCCGTACTGAGGGCCAGCCTCCAAGACGCTGGATGGGCAGACAAGCTGCCGTGGGTCATGTTGGGCCTTCGCACGGCCCCCAAGGAAGATCTTCACTCTTCCGCGGCAGAGCTCATTTATGGTCAGCCGCTGCGAGTGCCAGGGGAATTCCTGCCAACACCAACGGAGCCATGGTCCGCCTCACACCAGCTTATCAGTCACCAGGAAGCAGCCAGATGTTTCGCGCCAGTTCCCACATCGCATCACGGGTTTCAGGGCTCTCACGTTCCAGCGGAGCTGAAAGAAGCCGACTACGTGTTCATCTGCCACGATGCTCACCGGGATCCGCTTAAGGCCCCATACACTGGTCCTTTCCGCGTGTTAGAGGCAGGATACACCTTCAAGGTGGATGTCGGTGGTAAACCGGACCACGTTTCGGTCGACCGTTTGAAGCCAGCACACCTGGACCTTGACCGTCCCGTCGAGACTGCACAGCCACCGAGACAAGGTCGGCCGCCCACCGTCGTCACGCCAGAACAAGTGCAACCACCCGCTGGACCACCCGCCGTCCAACAGCTTCCGTTTCGGGAATACAGGAGTCGTTCTGACAAGCTTGTCAGACCCTCTCACCGTTTGACTTTTTCCGTTAAAGACAATTCTGGGGGGGCGCATGTGGCAGAGCCACTGAGGGACTCTGAACAACTGTACATAATTCCCTTTAACGATGCGTTAGCTACAGACTAAATCTGTACCATTGTATATACTGTTTGCATGTACAGCGCCGCGGTCCCTTTAAGAGCGCGGGTAAACGCGATGACGTCATGCCACTAATCACGTGATCACCCAAACGCGGGAAAAATGTGATGACGTCATGACGCCATCCACGGGACCGCCCAGGCAGTCCTCGTGGAGCTTCCGACCTGTTAAGACCTGTATTCATAGTTCTCTTGCATCAATCTGTTTAAACTCATTAGTTTGACATTAAAAACCTTTTTGATTGATTGCCTGCGTTGAACTCAATCTCTAGATAGGAATTTGACCATTCCTACAGTGGCACACTTAAAAAAAAAGAGTTTTTCATGTGTCTCTGTAGTATGGAATGTACATTTCTCCATTGCTGTGCTCCAGAAACCAAAAATTTACCAAGATTTTGCTTCGGAAGTGGAACATTGTTTCAGAGAGTTCTGGCTCACCTTACATGCTGAAGTCAACCCCACTAATTTAATCTCCAAATGGAAAGTCCTACATTACTCCCGATTTCTAAAGATAAGCAATAAACCCTGAGAATATTCGCCCATCTCCGTTATTCAAACCCAGCATACATCCCTCCAAAAACACTTCACTCTGCCCTGGAGCCCCAGAAACGGTCGTGTCCCACAAACTATTTTATTCCCTGTTTTCCTAATCTACAATCCCATTTCCTGTCAGATATGTATCCCATTCATTATTTGAATGAGTTCAAAAACATTTTATATAGATTTTTAATATATTAAAATTATTGAGGTTTCAGCTTTGTCACACCTATTTGTGGCTATCACGATTTAGCAGCGTTCTTGTAACATTAGATATTGTCTAAAGTATAACAGAAATGCTTGCTTCTATTATTCAATAAGAACAACTTTTATTTATATAGCACCTTTAATGTAGTAAAACGTCCCAAGGCACTTCACAGGAGTGTTAGAAGACAAAATTTGAGACGGAGCCACATAAGAAGAAATTAGGGCAGGTGACCAAAGGCTTGGTCAAAGAGGTAGGTTTTAAGGAGCGTCTTAAAGGAGGAAAGAGAAGTAGAGAGGCGGAGAGGTTTAGGCAGGGAATTCCAGAGCTTAGGGCCTAAGCAGCTGAAAGCACAGCATCTGATGGTTGAGTGATTATAATCAGGGATGATCAAGTGGGCAGAATTTGAGGAGCGCAGATATCTCGGGGTGGGGGGGTTGTGGGGCTGAAGGAGATTAGAGAGAGAGGGAGGGGCGAGGCCATGGAAGGATTTGAAAACAAGGACGAGAATTTTAAAATCGAGGCGTTGCTTAACCGGGAGCCAATGTAGGTCAGCGAGCACAGGGGTGATGGGTGAACGGGACTTGGTGCGAGTTAGGACACGGGCAGCCGAGTTTTGGATGACCTCAAGTTTTAAGTAGGGTAGAAAGTGGGAGGCCAGCCAGGAATGTGTTGGAGTAGTCAAGTCTAGAGGTAACAAAGGCATGGATGAGGGTTTCAGCAGCAGATGAGCTGAGGCAGGGGCGGAGACGAGCGATGTTATGGAGGTGGAAATAGGCGGTCTTAGTTCTGGCGTGGATATGTGGTCGGAAGCTCATTTCAGGGTCAAATATGACACCAAGGTTGCGAACAGTGTGGTTCAGCCTCAGACAAATGCTAGGGAAACGAATGGAGTCAATGGCTAGGGAACGGAGTTTGTGGCGGGGACTGAAGACAATGGATTCGGTCTTCCCAATATTTAATTGGAGAAAATTTCTGCTCATCCAGTAACACTGTAGTTGAGGCTATTGAGAATCATTTAAACTAGATGAGTGGGAACAGGATCCATGATGAGACCGTTCATGGGAGAGAAGGTAGTTGAAAGATGGGCCTGGACACAGAAACCCAGAAAGGCATACATGAACTGGAGACCAAGAATAAACAGGCATTGGGGGAGTTGAAAGGAGGTACATCTTTATTATTATGAGGTACATACATGAATGCTAGAAATATTGATAATAAGATGCCATAATTGGAGGCTGATCAGCAACTATAATGTAGTATCAGAAACATGGCTGAATAATGAGGATACAAATTAATAAAACATTCAGTGGTATAGAGCATTCAAAAAAGACAGAATGGACAAAAAAATAGGAAGTGGTATAGCCCTATATGACAGGGACACCTGAGAAGTAAATGAAGTTGATCTTGTGGAAGGGGGAAAGATATAGAATGAACTACTCTAGGCAAAGATCTCTACTACGGAAAATCCAAGCTAACTGTAGTGGGGGTAGAACAGAGCCCCAGACCAGCATAAAATAAAGGACACGTTACTCTATGAAAAGATAGAAAGGGTATGTGGGAACAGGAACGTTATTTTAATGGAAGACTGCAATCAACCAATTGTAAACTGCGAATATCCAAGTGTTTTAGAATCAGATTTGGTAAATGGAATGCACAATTGTTTTGACCCAGTGCGTCTAGAAAACAACAAGAGGCAGTGCTTATCTTGAAAAGATATCTCTAATTGTAAAGGATACAGACAATGTACAGGAAATTGATGTTGTAGCAACCCTGGGAGACAGACACCACAGTATGATAAAGTTTAACGTGGTCTGGGAGTCAGAAATACCCAAGGCCAGGAGCCATGTATATAAATTTAAAAGGGCTACATTTAATGAAATGAGGGAACAACTAAAGCAATAGATTGGCAGAGATGTTTCAACAACACCAGTAGAAGACAAGTGGAAAACCGCTAAATAATACTGTATATCCGGGATGCAGAAAACTAATAAGCTCAGATTAAACAAACTTTACCCAAAATGTATTAACAAGTGTTAAAACTGATATAAAGAGGAAAAATGATCCCCATAAATAATGCAGACAGACAGAAGGGGTTCACTGGAATGAATATTAGAAAATGCAGAAAAGAACTAAAAGGGTGATCAGGAGGGCAAAGAGATTTAGAGAAAAGCATAGCAGCAGAGGCTAAATCCAACAGTAAAAAATTATTTTTGTACTATAACAGTAAGAGGGCAGTCAAAAAAGAGGTCAAAATCATAAACGATAAAAACAGAATTAAAACTGAGGATACAAAAAAGATAGTCGATATGTTGAATGATTATTTCCTCCAAATATTCATAAGGAACATGCCTTCCAGGAATAGATAGTATTTATTGCAGGGTGCTGAAGAGATTAAGGAGCAAATTGATGATGCACTGACAGCCATCATAATGGAGTCACTGGCCTGTGTCCTCCGGGACTGTGGGTGGTGCTGGGGGGTACAACTAGATTGGAAACAGGCCATTGCGCTAGCCATATTCAAAAAGACACAGGCAACGACAGACCCATTTGTGTCCCCTTCATTCTATTGTAAAATAATGAAATTGGCTAGCAGGAGTAAACTTGAGGAGTAACTGTTTAGTAAATGCAGGTACACTATCCCTTATCAGAAAGCCTTGGGACCAGCTGAGTTTCGGTTTTCGGAATTTTTCGGATTTCAGAAGGTATTATTATAAGACTGGGAAATTTGTATTTAATATAAATTGTAAAAGTTCAGGCTACCTCTTGCGACTGTTCCGTGTCTCATTCCCCTTCCTGCTTCTCTGGAAAGCCGGATATCGGCTGACTCCTACTAAGCTGGCCCGCAAATCAGGTCGGGGGTCGGGTGGGGGGGGGGAGAAAAGAATATCGGACGGGCCGCGGTTGGGGTCGGGGGGGTCGGGGTCGGGGGGGTCGGGTCGGGGGGGGGTCGGGGTCGGGGGGGGTCGGGTTGGGGGGGGGGGAGAAAAGAATATCGGACGGGCCGCTGTATTGTTGGGTTCACTCTCCCGGTACCTCCTTCACACTGCCCGGCTCGGCCTGCAATCTCCTACCCAGGAGGGAACTCTGTGACCCTCTGCCCTGCTCAGTGTAAGTCGTGCGCCACTCTGGTCATGTCGTGCGCACGACTTACGCTGAACAAAAAAACTTTCGGTTTTTAGAGGTTTTCGGTTTTCGGAAGTTCGGATAAAGGATAGTCTACCTGTAGTAGCCAACCTGAGTTCAGAATGGGAAGATCATACCTGACCAACCTTCTTGACTTCTTTGAAGAAGTAACAATTACAACTTGCATTTAGGAAGGATGTTCCCAATGGCCGGGGAGTCCAGAACCAGGAGTCACAGTCTAAGGATAAGGGGTAAGCCATTTAGGACAGAGATGAGGAGGAATTTCTTCACCCAGAGAGTGGTGAACCTGTGGAATTCTCTACCACAGAAGGCAGTTGAGGCCAATTCATTAAATATATTCAAGAAGGAGTTAGATATATTTCTTAAGGCTAAAGGGATCAAGGGATATGGGGAGAAGGCAGGGACAGGGTACTGAATTTGGATGATCAGCCATGATCTCATTGAATGGCGGAGCAGGCTCGAGGGGCCGAATGGCCTACTCCTGCTCCTATCTTCTATGTTTCTATATAGCACCTTTAATATGGAAACAGTGTCCTCTGATGCTTCAAGTAGGTGTAAGGGGAAAATGGATAATCTGTTTTAGTGATGTTGGTTGAGGTATAAATATTGGCCACAACAGAAGCAAGAGAGGTGGGGAGGTAGAAGAGTTTAAGGAGGGAATTTTAGTGCAGGGGGCTTAGGTGACTGAAGACACAGCCGTCAATGGTGGGGTGAAGTTAACATGCTGTTTGAGTTGCCTGCTCTTTCACAGGCTTCTTTCTAACAGTATCTCACTGAGACACTTGGCATTCACATGCATGGGAGGGTGTAAATTTGCTGTACTTACCCACGAGATACTCACTAAACACGCCAGAAAAAGTTAGGGATTATCCATTCAAATGTAAGTGAATTTTTAACGGTGTGATCAGTCTTAATTACTGCCAAACACTTCTCTGGCACTGAGAATTTATTTTTACAAGCGTGGCATCTCATTGCTTCAGATTTTAATTATTGCTGGAGATTTTTTTAAAAATAACTTTTTCCTTCTGTCTCTTTTATCTCTTTTTAAATCCCATCTTTCTTTTCCTCTCTTTATTTATCTTTCTGTACATAATTTTATATTAAATTAAATATTCCAACTTACACTTTTCTAACTTACACTTCCTGGTTGAGACCCTAATACGATAGCAAAATACTGCGGATGCTGGAAATCCAAACTAACAACAGAAAACACTGGAAAAACTCAGCAGGCCAGGCAACATCCGTGGAGAGAGAAATAGAGTCAACGTTTTGGGTCGCAAGTACTTCTGTAGAAGGGTTTCGACCCGAAACGTTGACTCTGTTTCTCTCTCCATGGACGTTGCCTGGCCTGCTGAGTTTTTCCAGCATTTTCTGTTATTTCTGGTTGAGACCCTGTCTGCCTCAGTAAAGATTTTACAATCTGATTCCGCGCCACCCACTGTCCTGGAGCAGAGAGCGCCACCCACTGTCCTGGAGGAGAGAGCGCTACCCACTGTCCTGGAGGAGAGAGCGCTACCCACTGTCCTGGAGGAGAGAGCGCCACCCAGTGTCCCGGAGGAGAGAGCACCACCCAGTGTCCTGGAGGAGAGAGCGCCACCCAGTGTCCCGGAGGAGAGAGCGCCATCCAGTGTCCTGGAGGAGAGAGCGCCACCCAGTGTCCCGGAGGAGAGAGCGCCACCCAGTGTCCCGGAGGAGAGAGCGCCACCCAGTGTCCCGGAGGAGAGAGCGCCATCCAGTGTCCTGGAGGAGAGAGCGCCACCCAGTGTCCCGGAGGAGAGCGCGCCACCCAGTGTCCCGGAGGAGAGAGCGCCACCCAGTGTCCCGGAGGAGAGAGCGCCACCCAGTGTCCTGGAGGAGAGAGCGCCACCCAGTGTCCTGGAGGAGAGAGTGCACCCAGTGACTAGGAGGAGAGAGCGCCACCCAGTGTCTCGGAGGAGAGAGCGCCACCCAGTGTCTCGGAGGAGAGAGCGCCACCCAGTGTCCCGGAGGAGAGAGCGCCACCCACTGTCCCGGAGGAGAGAGTACATTGTCAATGGTAGGTTATTGGGAGACTTCCTAGGAAGACCCACCTATTGCTCACCTCTTGGCTTCAGCACCGTAGACTATATGATTACGGATCTGGACCCATCCTCTTTCAGAACATTCACAGTCAAACCACAAACAACACTGTCAGATCACAGTCAAATCACTGCATATCTTGAAAGGACAGAAACAACCAACACAGAAACACAACCCAGTAAACTGTACAACATTAAAAAATCTTACAGATGGGCCAAAAACAGCATGGAAAAATACCAGAAAGCAATTAGCAATCAAACAACTCAAGCTCTCTTGGACACCTTTCTGGAAAATACATACACACACAATAAAGAAGGCGTAAACCGGGCAGTGAATAACCTAAATAATATTTTTGATAATTTGGCATCAATGTCAAACTTGAAAGTTCGCAAGAACAAACCCAAAACAAAAAACTGCGAAAAATGGTTTGACTCCGATTGCCAGAACATGAGGAAAAAACTCAGAAAAATATCAAACCAAAAACACAGACAACCAGAAAACGAGGAATTACGCCTTACTTATTGTCAGGCACTAACACAATACAAAAACACACTCAGAACCAAGAAAGAGCAGTATATTAAGAATACACTCATCTCCATTGAGGAATCCATTGATTCCAATTGTTTCTGGGACAACTGGAATACATTACACAAAAAACAACACGACGAATTGGCCATTCAAAACGGAGACACATGGGAAAACCATTTTGAAAAATTATACCAGAAAAACACACTAAGCCCAGAGCAATACAAAATATGCGAAAAACTGGCAAAGCTAGAATTTACCATAAAAGATAACCAAAACCCGATAGACCCCATAATATCTGAAAAAGAGCTAATTGAAAAACTCAAGGACCTGCGACCAGGAAAAGCTTGCGGTGCAGACGGCATCCTAAGCGAGATGATTAAACACACGGACGATAAAATGAAATTGGCTATACTGAAACTCTTCAACTTGGTTCTGAGTGTCGGTTACTTCCCTGATATCTGGAACAAAGGACTCATAACGCCCATATACAAAAGTGGGGACAAAGTTGACCCAAATAACTATCGAGGCATCTGTGTAAACAGTAACCTGGGGAAGGTTTTCTGTAGTATCATAAACAAAAGACTTATAAACTTCCTTGAGGAGCACAATGTCTTGAGTAAAAGCCAAATTGGATTCCTACCAAACTATAGACATTAGATCATATCTTCACCCTACAGACCCTAATTGACAAACATGTTCATCAAAACAAAAGCAAAATTTTTGCCTGCTTTATAGATTTCCAGAAGGCTTTCGATTCCATCTGGCACGACGGTCTATTCTTGAAACTTATTGAAAGTGGTGTAGGGGGAAAAACATATGATGTAATTAAATCAATGTATACAAACAATAAATGTGCAGTTAAAATTGGAGACAAACAAACAAAATACTTCCCACAGGGGCGTAGTGTGATGCAGGGCTCGCCCATCTCACCGACACTCTTTAATATTTACATAAATGAGTTGGCAAAACTACTTGAACAATCTACAGCACCCGGCCTCACCCTATATAAATCCAAGGTTAAATTCCTCCTCTATGCAGATGACCTGGTTCTGCTGTCACCAACTAAGGAGGGTCTACAGCAGAACCTGGATCTGCTGGAGTCATTCTGTCAGACCTGGGCCCTGACAATAAACCCCCAAAAAACCAAAGTCCTTGTGTTCCAGCAAAGATCCAGACATCAGAGACCCAGAATAAATTTCACACTAGGAACAACTAAAATTGAACAAACCACTAACTACACATACTTGGGCTTAAAAATCAGCTCTACGGGAAATTTTCATCTGGCTGTGAATGAACTGAAAGAGAAAGCTAGAAGGGCTTTCTATGCCATTAAAAGATCAATCCAAATAGAAATCCCAATTAGCATTTGGCTCAAAATTTTTAAATCAGTAATTGAACCAATTGCACTCTATGGCAAACAAGAATTTGCAAAATGGGACAAACACCCAATTGAGATCCTACATGCAGAATTCTGTAAAAGTATCCTCCGGACTCAAAGGAAAACCGTAAACAATGCATGCAGGGCAGAACTAGGCCAATATCCATTAATAATTACTATCCAAAAAAGAGCCACCAAATTTTGGAAACACCTAAAAATGAGCAACCCCCACTGCTATCATTACGAAGACTTGAAATGCCAAGAGAGGACCATAAAGAAGAATACCCTCAGTCAACTAGTCCTGGGACTCAGTGAAGCAACCACTAACACTACTAACAATAACCAGCCCCAGGACAGTGACATCGTAGCACAGAGAATTCGACCCAACACAATCGTCACTAAGCAAAAGGAAAAATACCTGTCATATTGGGCAGAAACAACAAAAACCCAAACCAAACTCAATTGCTACTTGGCCCTAAACAGACAATACAACATGGCTGAATATCTGACCATGGTAAAGGATAGCAAACTGAGAAAAACCTTGACAAGGTACAGACTTAGTGAACATAGCCTGGCCATCGAAAAAGGCAGACACAGACAGACCCGGCTGCCAAGAGAGGACAGGATATGCTCTCACTGCAGTCAGGGAGTGGTGGAGACAGAAATGCACTTCCTCACAGCTTGTGGAAAATATCAGGGCATCAGAGAGAATTTCTACCAAAAATTCACACAAATATGCCCTGAATTCAGAAATTTGAATGACGACCAAAAACTCCCATACCTACTAGGGGAACAGAGAAACTGTGTAACCTTAGCGGCACACTATGTTACAGCTTGCCATAAACAGAAGGACAACCAGTAAACCTAAGAAAAGAGTATATACAAATTATACGAATGTATATTTATACACTCAGGGATATATCTGTTTATACACGGTATGAATAGATCTGCGTTTATGTGTTCAACCATAAATGTTTTTCGATGCTTTGGCAACACAAGATGTACCTTATCATGCCAATAAAGCGATTTGAATTGAATTGAATTGAGAGCGCCACCCACTGTCCCGGAGGAGAGAGTGTCACCCAGTGTCTAGGAGGAGAGAGCGCCACCCAGTGTCCCGGAGGAGAGAGCTCCACCCAGTGTCCCGGAGGAAAGAGCGCCACCCAGTGTCCCGGAGGAGAGAGCGCCACCCAGTGTCTAGGAGGAGAGACCGCCACCCAGTGTCTAGGAGGAGAGAGCGCCACCCAGTGTCCCGGAGGAGAGAGCGCCACCCAGTGTCTAGGAGGAGAGAGCGCCACCCAGCGACCCGGATAAGAGAGCGCCACCCAGTGTCCCGGAGGAGAGAGCACCACCCACTGTCTAGGAGGAGAGAGCGCCACCCAGTGTCTAGGAGGGGAGAGCGCCACCCAGTGTCCCGGAGGAGAGAGCTCCACCCAGTGTCTAGGAGGAGAGCGCGCCACCCACTGTCCCGGAGGAGAGAGCGCCACCCACAGTCCCGGAGGAGAGAGCGCCACCCACTGTCCCGGAGGAGAGAGCTCCACCCAGTGTCCCGGAGGAAAGAGCGCCACCCAGTGTCCCGGAGGAGAGAGCGCCACCCAGTGTCTAGGAGGAGAGAGCGCCACCCAGTGTCTAGGAGGAGAGAGCGCCACCCAGTGTCCCGGAGGAGAGAGCGCCACCCAGTGTCTAGGAGGAGAGAGCGCCAACCAGTGACCCGGATAAGAGAGCGCCACCCAGTGTCCCGGATAAGAGAGCGCCACCCAGTGTCCCGGAGGAGAGAGCGCCACCCAGTGTCCTGGAGGAGAGAGCGCCACCCAGTGTCTAGGAGGAGAGAGCGCCACCCAGTGTCTAGGAGGAGAGAGCGCCACCCAGTGTCTAGGAGGAGAGAGCGCCACCCAGTGTCCCGGAGGAGAGAGCGCCACCCAGTGTCCCGGAGGAGAGAGCGCCACCCACAGTCCCGGAGGAGAGAGCGCCACCCACTGTCCCGGAGGAGAGAGGGGCACCTAGTGTCCCGGAGGAGAGAGCGCCACCCAGTGTCTAGGAGGAGAGAGCGCCACCCACTGTCCCGGAGGAGAGAGCGCCACCCAGTGTCCCGGAGGAGAGAGCACCACCCACTGTCCCGGAGGAGAGAGCGCCACCCACTGTCCCGGAGGAGAGTGCGCCACCCAGTGTCTAGAAGAGAGCGCCACCTAGTGTCCCAGAGGAGAGCGCGCCACCCCGTGTCCCGGAGGAGCGCCACCCAGTGTCCCGGAGGAGAGAGCACCACCCAGTGTCTCGGAGGAGAGCGCCACCCACTGTCCCGGAGGAGAGAGCGCCACCCAGTGTCCCGGAGGAGAGAGCGCCACCCAGTGTCCCGGAGGAGAGAGCACCACCCACTGTCCCAGAGGAGAGAGCACCACCCACTGTCCCAGAGGAGAGAGCGCCACCCACTGTCCCGGAGGAGAGCGCCACCCAGTGTCTAGGAGGAGAGAGCGCCACCTAGTGTCGAGGAGTAGAGAGCGCCACGCAGTGTCTAGGAGAAGAGAGCGCCACCCACTGTCCCGGAGGAGAGAGCGCCACCCACTGTCCCGGAGGAGAGAGCGCCACCCAGTGTCCTGGAGGAGAGAGCGCCACCCACTGTCCCGGAGGAGAGAGCGCCACCCAGTGTCCTGGAGGAGCGAGAGCGCCACCCAGTGTCCCGGAGGACACAGCGGAATCCACTGTCCCGGAGGAGAGCGCACCACCCAGTGTCCCGGATGAGAGAGCGCCATCCAGTGTCCAGGAGGAGAGAACGCCACCCAGTGTCCAGGAGGAGAGAGCGCCACCCAGTGTCCTGGAGGAGAGAGCGCCACCCAGTGTCTAGGAGTAGAGAGCGCCACCAAGTGTCCCAGATGAGAGAGTGCCATCCAGTGTCCAGGAGGACCAATAGAAACCAACGCGTGTCGCTGTCAGGGAGGGATAGCCGAGCACAGCATCCACCGGTTGTGGTCCGGCTCAATCCGGATCTGAGCGGGTGGAGGAGCTGTGGAGAGCGGCCGGCACCCCGGGGACCCTGCTGGAGGCGGGCGGCTGGCCCATGTGGTCCGGGGGCTTTGCGACTGCCAGTCCGCGCCCGGTGGCCTGTTGCTAGGTAACGGGCTCCATGGCCCACTCGCTGTGTCCGAAGCCGGGCTGCAGCCCGCTCTCGGAACCGGCGCGATCGGCCTGTGATCGCCACGCCCGGGCCCTGCTGGCCCAGATCAACCGCATGAGGGGCCGCGCCGACTTCTGCGACGTGCAGCTGCGGGTGGAGGAGGCGGTGTTCAGCGTGCACAAGCTGGTGCTGGCCGCCAGCAGCCCCTACTTCGCCGTGCTGTTCGCGGGAGGGATGCAGGAGGCCAGCCAGAAGCTGATCCACATCCACGGCATCCAGCCAGGCATCTTCCAGCTCCTCTTGGAGTTCATCTACACCGGTGAGAGTGTGTGTGTGGGGTGGGGGGAAGCGACCTTTTCCAAAGGAAAATCACTGGGAACTGAAGCACTGGGGCGGGGGGAGGAACAGCAGCTCCCTCGGCTTCTGTGGAGAGAAGTCAGGTTCAGGTCTCGGGTGTAAAAATCCTCCCTTTAAACTTAAAACCCGCCTCTTTGGACCAAGCTTTTGGTCACCGAATTTCTCCTCCTTTGGCTCCACATCTCTTTCTGTCTGATCAGTCTCTGTGAAGCGCCCCGGCACTTCTTTCTACATCAAAGGCGCTGTATAAATGCAAGTTGTCGTTGAGATGAGGCAGCCTTTCCACAGACCACCCTTTCTCCTAGTTTCCAGGTCCAGTGAAGGAAGGGCCTGTTGTGCACCTAAAGCATTAATCTGTGTTTTCTCCTTAGCTGGACCTACTGTGTGTTTCTGGTATTTTCTAGTTTTATTTCCAGATTTCCAGAATTTGTTCAGCACTACTTATAGTAACTAAGAAGTGCCGTCTAGTACTGCACTATACTAGGGAATTCAGAATAAATTAGTCACTCTGAAGCATGAGACCTCCGATGAAGTTCTTCAACCTGTTATTGTCTCCCCCCCCCCCCCCCAGTTTGGTGTACTCTTCTAGTTTTGGGTGGTTAAACAAATAATCTGTAACTATTAAAACTTAAATTAAAATTTGATTGACCGGGGTAATGATGCAACTCCAGTCCCCGCGGCACCCACCGGTCGCGGAAGGCCTCAAGCGTGCTGGCGGACACCGCATGCACCATCTCCAGGGTCACCCGGGCGTAAACGTGGCCGCGGAAGAGAGGCAGGCAATCGGGCTGACCGACCGCCCGCTGCCTGGACCAGTTAATGGCTATTTTGGCCAGGCCCAGGAACAGTCCTCCGAGGAGGTCCTCTGATCTGCCCGCTCCCCCTCCGTACTGGGTGACCAAAGATCAGGAGCGTGGGACTGAAGTGCAGCCAAAAATTGAGGAGCAGCCCCTTCAAATAATGAAAGAGGGGTTGCAACCTCTCGCATTCCGTGTACCCAGTTTGGTGTAGACGCCAAAACTATTCGGGTACATTTGTTGGTACTGTTTGAGCCACTAAGGTGAGGTGCTGTTCTTCGAGCTTACGGTTTTTCTAGACCGTGATGCAGTTGAAAAATCATTTCATGAAGTCAAAAAGAAATAGAGAACTCTCCATTGCTGCTGCTGTGATGATGAAGGTGTTCATAGTGTTGGTCAGCTGTCCTCAAATACAAAATGTTGTATTTTCAAACGTTCTGAATAGGCAGTCGAGCTGTCACAGCCGTAATGGTGTATAGATAATATCTCAACTGTGGCTGTCACTGTCATTAGCAGGAGGTGCTCCTTGTAGAAGGTTACATATTTATTTAAGTTAATCTGGGAACACTGTGTGCTAAACTGACTGTTATGTGTGTTTTGTTTATAATCTGTACAGTGCATCCTGAAATAAAGGCTGCAGAACCATCAGGGTCAGAAATCACTGGACGGTGGTTTTAAAAAGAGACAGTGGTTTGCTACTTAATAGTTGCATCTAATCGTGTACTTACTGTGGAGCTTTAGACACACTTAAGTTATGGATGTGGTTTTTCCAAGTCTTCTGCAAGAAGCTCCCTGTGTGTAGAAATGCAGTAAGTTGCCATTCTGTTAGAATAGTGACTGGATTCCATCAGATCCCACTGTTTGGAAGGAGTAAAAGGGAATTTTACATATCACATTTAATAAGTAAATTATTTATCTGTGTAGCCAGATTTTCAAGATTTTTTTTCTGGCCTTTTATAAAAAAAATTAAAAAAAAAATTAAGTTGCGTTAAATTAAGTTAGCAAGAAAATTAAAATGAATTTGAAAAACCTGTAAAGTATAACTGTTTTACAGAGACCTGTCTTTGATATAACATGGGTTGCAAAGAAAGAAAGGCATTAAAAAAATTCACCTTAAAATTACATACCAAATCTAAACAGATTATTTCTGACTTTTATTCTGCTGTAGTTATTTAAATACTGGGGTCATCTATCCTGTGCAGAAATTACCTCATTAAAAGTACACAGTGAGGACACCTTTCATTGGGTAGTGTGGCACTACCACTGTGCTAAGTGGGGCAGGCTAAGGACCGATCTAGTAGCCCGAAACTGCAGTGGACCATTAGCAGCAGCAGAATTATATACCACCAGAATCTGTAACCTCATTGTATCACATATCCCTCACTCTTTGATCACCATCAAGTTTGCAAGCCAACCCTGGTTCAACAGAGAGAGTAAAAGTGTGTGCAAGGAGCAGCACCAGGCATACCTTTAAGAGTGAGGTACCAACCTAATGAAGCTACAACACAGGACTACTTGAATGGTAAACAATAACGAACAAATCAAAGCAAAGTTGGGTAATGGTGGTGTACAACCAGGTAACTAATGGGAGGCGCAGGCTATACTCAAATATCGTGGGGCGCAGCATATGTGTGTAAGAAACATGGATGAATTGTTTTCAAGCTTCTTCAGCCAAAAGTGCCAAGTGGACGATCCTACTTGGTCTCCTTTCGAGGTTCACCCCATCATGGAGGCTATTGTCCAGCCAATTCGGTTCACTCCATGTGACACGAAGAGATGGTTGAGTGCATTGGATTCTGACAACATCCCAACTGTAATTTTGAAGACATGTGCACCAGAGCTAGCTCGTGCCCCCACCCCTCCCTCCCCATAGCCAAGCCAGTACAGCTATGAGACTGGCATCTATCCAATAATGTGCAAGCTTTCCCAGGTATGTTCTTTCTACAAAAAACAGGCAGTAATTGGCCAAGTTAAATTCATTCTGTCAACCTCTTCCAATCATAAGTAAAGTGATGGAAAGAATCATCACTGATGCCATCAAGCATTAAATTTGCTTACCAATGCTTAGTACGGGATTCTGTCAAAACCACTCAGCCCCAGACCTCATTACAGCATTGATCCAGAAATACAACAACAACAGCTTGTGTTTATATAGCGTCTTTAAGGTAGGAAAATATTCCACGAAATGGATGCAAGAGCTGAATGTCAGAGGAAAGGTGAAGTTAGTTGTCCTCCACATCAAGGCGTCATTCAAGTATGGCATCAAGGACCCTTAGCAAAAGCAAGTTCGGTGGGGGGGTCAAAGTGAAAACCCTGGAGTCATGCCTGTCATAAAGGAAGATGATTGTGGTTGTTGGAAGCTGGTCATCACAGCCACAGGACATCTCTGCAGGAGTTCCACAGGTCAGCGGCCTCACCCTCATCATCTTCAGCTGCATCTTCAATGATCTTCCCTCTGCCATCAGGTCAGAAATGGGATGGTTTTCTATTCCACAGTGTTCAACTCCATTTACAACTTCTCCAATAATAAAACAATCCATGGCAGCCTACAGCAGGACTTGCACAGCATCTAGGTTTGGGCTGACAAGTGTCAGATAACATTTGCTCCATATAAGTAAGTGCCAGGCAATGATCATCTACAACATGATAACCACCCCCCCCCCCCCCCACCACCTCACTTTTAATGGCACCAACATCACCATGACTCCAACCATGAACATATTGTGCAGAAGCTTAACTGGACCGGCCATATCAACACCGTGGCTACAGGATCAGAGCAGAGCAGAGGCTGGAATAGTCCTGGCTCAACTCCTGACTACTCCGCCACTTACCAGGCTCAATTTTGGGGTGTGATTGAATACTCCTCACTTGCCCGGGTGGGTACAGTCGCAACAACACTGAAGAAGGTCAACAGCATCCAGGACAGAGCCGCTTGATTCATCGGTGTTCCTGGAATGGATTCCATTATATAACTCCTGCCTCACCAGCACACTGTAGCTGTAGTATGCACTATCTACAGGAGACTCTGCAGCAACTCGCCAGATTACTTTGACAGCACTTCCTTTCCCTGCGCTCTTGTCGTGGGAGCACGTCGCCCCCAAATCACCATCCTGATTTGGACATATATTGTTGTTGCTTCATCGTCACTGGGTCTAAATCCAAGAATTCCCTTACCTAACACCATTGTGGGAGCACCATCACAAGAAGAAAACCCACCACCACCTTCTTAGGGCAGCTAGAGAATGAGCAAGAAATGCAGTCTTGCCCAAGAACAAATACAAATAACATTTAGACATTCCACTGGACAGGAACAAAATAATTAATAACAGACCATTCACAGTGAGAGCTGAGCTAACTGATAGACCAGTGAATGAATTCTGATCCATCCAGATATGCTGATGACTGTGCATTCAGTGTCTATTGTGTTATTGAAACAGTGTACTTTTACTGTAGAGCAGCTGGTTCTGCAGCCTTTAATTTGAAGCCCCATTAGAGTGAACCCAGAGTTAATACTTTTATTTTGCAGTACATGGACAAGTTCAGTAATGACGTCACCACTCTAACCTCACAACTAAGCAAGTAGTCCTGTCGTATGGGCTTTAAAATGCACTTTCTTTCTTCTGTTTCATGTCAAACAGGTATCATCAACGTCAGCATAAAAAATGTACAAGAGGTGATCGTTGCAGCAGATATGTTGGAGTTAACAGAGATTGTGAACATGTGCAGTGATTTTTTGAAAGGGCAAATTGACCCCTCAAACTGTGTAGGAATTTATCAATTTGCTGAGCAAATCGCATGCCACGATCTTATAGAATTCAGTGAAAGCTACATTTATGTCCACTTCCTGGAGGTCTGTAAAGCTGAGGAGTTTATGGGATTAGCCAAAGATCAACTGGTTAAGATTTTAAAAAGTGAAGAACTCCAGATTGAGGATGAATATCAAGTTTTCACAGCTGCTATGGAATGGGTTCTCAAGGATATGGGCAAAAGGAAAAAGTACGTGATTGAAGTTCTGGATCCTGTTCGATTCCCTTTGCTGTCTTCACGGAGATTGTTCAAGTATATTGAAGGTATAATACAGTTTTGAATATTCCACATTCCCTAGCTAATATTGCTAATACTTTAGAATTAACATTCTGAACAAACACTATAGACAGGGGAACCTTGCTGTGCACAAACTGGCTGCCATATTCCCTTACTTTACAACAGTGGCTACTATGTCATTGGCTGTGAAGTGCTTTGGGATGTCCTAAGGTTGTGAAAGGTGCCTTATAATTGAAAGTTATTTTTTTTACTGTGTAGAGGCAGTCCTACTAAAATTCTTCCTATCAGATTACAAATGTACTAAAAGAAATCCTAGCTTTACAGATACTATGTTGGATATTTTTGTCAAATGTAATCATTAACATGCATTTAGGTTTTGTTTTTTACTTTTCTCCACTACTGTGTTGGCAGCAATGACTCAAGCTGGGGGTTAGTCCCACAGGTTCTGGCAGCCCACCCCCCTAGTGTCCGTTTGTAATGTGAACTTGGAGAGTGTCTGTCAACAAGCTAGTTGACTATAGGGGCATCACAGTCAAGCCACCATCTATGTTTACATAATATCCACCTGTACCTACTTCATAGCAGGACATCACTGGATAGGAATTCTCCCCAGCCCAGAAACATTGAGGCCAATGTATCAAACCTTGGTTAGACCACACTTGGAGTACTGCGTGCAGGTTTGGTCGCCATATTATAAAAAGGATATAGAGGCACTGGAGAGGATGCAGAGAAGATTTACAAGGATGATACCAGAAATGCGAGGGTATACATATCAGGAAAGGGTGAACAGGCTGGGTCTCTTCTCTTGAAAATGGGATTAGAATAGATAGGGCTTGATGGCCAGCGCACGCTTGATGGCCAGCGCACACACGATGGGCTGAAGGGCCTCTTTCTGTGCTGTATAACTCTATGACTCTATAAGGCTGAGGGGTGACCTAATAAAGGTCTTTAAAATTATGAAATGTTTTGATAGAGTGGATACAGAGAGAATGTTTCCACTTAGGGAATTCAGAAGAAACTTCTTTACCCAGAGAGTGGTGAGAATGTGGAACTCGCTACTACAGGGAGTGGTTGAAGTGAATAGTATAGATGCATTTAAGGGGAGGCTAGACAAGCATATGAGGGAGAAGGGACTAGAGGGTTACGCTGATAGATTTTTAGATGAGGAAAGACGGGAGGAGGCTCGAGTGGAGCATAAATGCCAGCATGGACTGGTTGGGCCGAATGGCCTGTTTCTGTGCTGTATGTCCTATGTAATTGCAAAATATCTCCAACACACCAGGATCGTCCCTGTGATCTTTCTAATCTATAGGACATGGCGCATTTACCAGCTGAGCAAAAGGAGTTTTATCGGGCTTTAGTTGGTTTATTTAGTTGGTTTTTAATTCCATGTTATAATTACTTTTGTTAATTTTCAAAAAATCCTTTCGTACTTTAGGTTCCCCATTACCTGTCTGAAAGGGTGGACAGCTGTGCTGTTCTAGTCCATCAAAGCACAAAGCTCTGGGTTGTCTGTTTCCCTTCAGTCATTCTCCCTCATCCTGCCCACTTCCAAATAGAAGCTTAACTTGCATAACAAATTACCACAGTGATTGGGCACACTGAAAACTCCGAGTGTATCATGAGCACAAAATGATCTGTGCATCTTGGCAGGTGGATGGGATGTGGGGTGGAGCTGTAGTAGGGGGTGATGCACAGCCAAATATAGAGGAAAAAACAAGTCAGCCTGGAAGGCAGAGCAAATATGTAACGGCACAAGGGAGTATGGCAAGGCTGGATGGCATTTATTTTAATGCAAGGAGTCTTGCGAGTAAGGCAGATGAATTGAATGTGTTGATGAACACATGGGAGTATGATATTGTTGCTATCACAGAGACATGGTTGAGGGAGGGGCAGGACTGGCAGCTCAATATCCCAGGGTATAGAATCTTCAGGCGAGACAGAGGGGGGTGTAAAAGAGGAGGGGGTGTTGCAATATTAATCAAGGAGTCAATTACTGCTGTAAGGAGGGATGATATCTTAGCAGGTTCCTCTAATGAGGCCATATGGGTAGAACTTAAAAACAAAAAGGGGGCAAGCACTTTGCTGGGAGTGTACTATAGGCCCCCCAAACAGTCAGGGGGAGATAGAGGAACAGATATGTAGGCAAATCTCAGAGGTGTAGAAATAATAGGGTAATAATAGTAGGGGATTTCAACTTCCCCAATATTAACTGGGATAGTCAAGAGTGTGAAAGGCTTGGAGGGTGCGGAATTCTTAAAGTGCATCCAGGAGAGCTTTTTGAGCCAGCATGTAGAAAGTCCTACAAGAGAGGGGGCGGTATTGGACCTAATTCTAGGGAATGTAGCCGGGCAAGTGGTAGAAGTGTCAGTAGGAGAGCATTTTGGTGACGGTGACCATAATTCGGTGAGATTTAAGGTAGTCATGGAAAAGGACAAAGATGAACCGGAAATAAAGGTTCTAAATTGGGGGAAGGCCGATTTTAATATGATAAGGCAGGATCTGGCCAAAGTGGACTGGGATCAGCTACTTGTGGGAAAATCCACATCAAAGCAGTGGGAGTCTTTCAGAAAGGAAATAGAGTGAGTACAATGCCAACATGTTCCTGTAAAGGTCAAGGGTGGGACCAACAAGCCCAGGGAACCCTGGATGTCAAGGGATATACAAGAATGGATTAAGAAAAAAAGGGAGGCTTTTGGCAGATACAAAGGACTAAAAACAGTGGAAGCCCTAGAGGAGTATAGAAAGTGCATGGGGGTACTTAAAAAATAAATTAGGAGAGCGAAGAGGGGGCATGAAAAAACACTGGTGGGCAAAATAAAGGAAAATCCCAAGGTGTTTTATAAGTATATTAATTAATGGCAAGAGGATAACCAGGGAAATAGTAGGGCCCATTAAGGACCAAAGTGGCAATCTGTGTGTAGAGATGGAAGATGTGGGTGAGGATTTAAATGAATATTTTGCATCTGTGTTCACTATGGAGAAGGACGATGTAGGCATAGAAATCAGGCAGGGGGATTGTGATATACTTGAACAAATTAGTATTGAGAGGGAAGAGGTACTAGCGGTTTTAGCGGGCTTAAAAGTGGATAAATCCCCAGGCCCAGACGAGATGTATTCCAGGCTGCTGCGTGAGGCAAGGGAGGAGATTGCAGGGGCTCTGACACAAATTTTCAGAACCTCTCTGGCCACAAGGGAGATGCCAGAGGACTGGAGGACAGCTAACGTAGTACCATTCAAGAAGGGTAGTAGGGATAAACCAGGGAATTACAGGCCAGTGAGCCTAACATCAGTGGTAGGGAAATTATTGGAAAAAAATTTGAGGGACAGAATTAGTCTCCACTTGGAGAGGCAAAGATTAATCAAGGGTAGTCAGCATGGCTTTGTCAGGGGGAGATCATGTCTAACCAACTTGATTGAATTTTTTGAGGGGGTGACTAGGTGTGTGGATGAGGGTAGTGCAGTTGATGTAGTCTACATGGACTTCAGTAAGGCTTTTGACAAAGTCCCACATGGGAGACTGGTCAAGAAGGTAAGAGCCCATGGGATCCAGGGCAATTTGGCACATTGGATCCAAAATTGGCTTAGTGGCAGGAGGCAGAGGGTGATGGTCAAAGGTTGTTTTTGTGACTGGAAGCCTGTGTCCAGTGGTGTACCGCAGGGTTCGGTGCTGGGTCCTTTGCTGTTTGTAGTGTACATTAATGATTTAGATATGAATGTGGGAGGTATGATCAGTAAGTTTGCAGATGACACGAAAATTGGTGGAGTAGTAAATGGAGAGGAGGGAAGCCTCAGGCTACAGGACGGTATAGACAGGTTGGTTAGATGGGCAGAACAGTGGCAAATGGAATTTAACCCTGAAAAGTGTGAGGTGATGCATTTTGGGAGGACTAACAAGGCAGGGGAATACACAATGAATGGTAGGTCCCTAGGAAGGACAGAGGATCAGAGGGACCTTGGTGTGCATGTACATAGATCCCTGAAGGCAGCAGGACAAGTAGATAAGGTGGTTAAAAAGGCATATGGGATACTTGCCTTCATTAGCCGAGGCATAGAATATAAGAGCAGGGAGGTTATGATGGAGCTGTACAAAACGCTAGTTAGGCCACAGCTGGAATACTGTGTGCAGTTCTGGTCGCCACACTATAAGAAGGATGTGATTGCATTGGAGAGGGTGCAGAGGAGATTCACCAGGATGTTACCTGGGCTGGAGCGCTTCAGCTGTGAAGAGAGACTGGACAGGCTGGGGTTGTTTTCCTTAGAGCAGAGAAGGCTGAGGGGGGACCTGATTGAGGTGTACAAAATTATGAGGGGGAACAGATAGGGTAGATAGAAAGGAACTTTTCCCCTTAGTAGAGGGGTCAATAGCCAGGGGGCATAGTTTCAAGGTAAGGGGCAGGAGGTTTAGAGGGGATTTGAGGAAAAACTTTTTCACCCAGAGGGTGGTTGGAATCTGGAACTCACTGCCTGAAAGGGTGGTAGAGGCAGGAATCCTCACAACATTCAAGGGGCATTTAGATGAGCACTTGAAACGCCATAGCATACAAGGTTACGGACCAAGTGCTGGAAAATGGGATTAGATCAGACAGGGCTTGACGGCCGACGCGATGGGCACAAGGGCCTCTTTCTATGACTCTATGACATCAGTGACCGCACCATCATGCCATTAAAGACAGCACATGAGAAAATAAGGATCCACATACAATTTGCACTGTCTTGTAATTGTGTAAACCCAATATAATTTTATGCTATTATGGATTCTACCTAATTAAGTGCCCTGAGAGTAGTGAAAACTTCTAAGGAGCGATTCAAAAACTTCCAGCATATCCATTTCCCATTAAGATCTACATTATCCAGCCCTATTAGTTGAATTCTTCAGCTAGCTGCTTTTAAGATGGTTTAATCCATTCGAGCACAGACACGATGGGTTGAATGGCCTCCTTCTGTGCCGTAAATTTGTATGATTCTATGATTTTAATTTGCAATGAGCTAATAAAATGCTCAATTACCAAAGTAGCCCCATGCCCGCCTAAACCAATTTATTTTCCAACAAATATTTAGCTTGTATTGTTGATGGCTTTGGTGCTTTATATTTCATTGTACTGTTACAGGATATATCTGTGTGATATAGTACATCTATTTATTTTTTTGGGTAAATACAACAGTGTGATTCCTGCCTCCAGGTATTGCTGATTTTAGTCTACGAGTTGCCCTGCAGAAGTTGCTGGAGGAATACAGGGAGGTCAGTAAACCTCAAAAAGAGACCAAGTCCTGCAAACTGCCACCTGCATCAAAGATTCGTCCCCGAAGGAAGGCCAGGAAGTACCTCTATGCCATAGGTTACATCCTTTTTTATTGTAACTTCTGTAATTAATTTAAATACACTTAGACAGCCAGTGAGACCTAGTGCATCATCATGTTACGACACAATTGGTAGGTTGTACACATCTACAAGTTAGAGTAACATTGATGGTTATCGGAGAACAGGCCAACCTCTTGGTCAAGAATTGGTACATATAATTAAGTACTATTTTAGCATAACTGAAAAATAGGACAGATGAGAAAGATGAAACCTGCAGTCACAGCAGCTGAAAGCTAATCCAGTAGAGCCGTAATAGTGACTAGTTTAACATCTTTTGTGCATTGTTCCTTTTGCATTCATATATTATTTTCTTCTTTCCTGGATATCTTTAGACTGTTTATAATACATGTCTGCTGCAATGTTTGATTTCCAACATTTGGAGACCGTGTTGCCAACAGCAGTTACTTTTTGAAAATATTTAGATGATCCTAAAAGGGGGAGAGCACAGTGGTTGAAAATCTCCTTCGCAGTTTTTTTCCCTGCCTCCCCAAAGATGCTAACTTGTACTGTTTATCTTGCCCAAGTGGTCATTCTTCATGTGTGAACCTCTATCATGTTGGCAGGATATTTGATCATGAATAGTGTTGTTTCGTGGAAGTCCAACCTTATCATCACTTGACATCCATATCTAGAACCATAGAAAGTTACAGCACGGAAGGAGACCATTTCGGCCCATCGTGTAAACAAAGAGCTATCCAGCCTAATCCCACTTCCCAGCTCTTGGTCCGTAGCCCTGCAGGTTAGAGCATCCCAAGTGCACATCCAAGTACTTTTTAAATGTGGTTAGGGTTCCTGCCTCTACCACCCTTTCAGGCAGTGAGTTCCAGGCCCCCACAACCCTCTGGGTGAAGACATTTCCCCTCAAATCCCCTCTAAACCTTCCCCCAATTACTTTAAATCGGTGCCCCCTGGTTTTTGACCCCTCTGCTAAGGGAAATAGGTCCTTTCTATCCACTTTATCTCTGTTCCTCATAATTTTATACACCTCAATAATGTCTCCCTTCAGCCTCCTCTGTTCCAAGGAAAACAGACCCAGCCTATCCAGTCTTTCCTCATAGCTAAGATTCTCTACTCCCGGCAACATCCTTGTAAATCTCCTCTGTACCCTCTCTAGTGCAATCACATCTTTCCTGTAATGTGGTGACCAGAACTGCACGCAGTACTCTAGCTGAGGCCTAACTAGTGTTTTATACAGTTGAAGCATAACCCCCCTGTTCTTGCATTCTATGCTACGGCTAATAAGGGCAAGCATTCCGTATGCCTTCTTAACCACCTTATCTACTTGGCCTGCTACCTTCAGGGATTTGTGGACATGCACTCCAAGGTCCCTTTGTTCCTCTACGCTACTCAGAGTCCTACCATTTAATGTGTATTCCCTTTCCTTGTTAGCCTTCCCCAAATGCATTACCTCACACTTCTCCGGATTGAATTCCATTTGCCACTGTTCTGCCAACCTGACCAATTTATTGATATCTTCCTGCAGTCTACAGCTTCCTTCTTCAGTATTAACCACACAGCCAATTTTAGTATCATCTGCAAACTTCTTAATCATACCCCCTATATTCAAGTCTAGATCATTGATATATTACCACAAAAAGCAAGGGACCTAGTACTACATTGGATAGCAATCACGCTATGGCTGATTTAAAAAAAAATCTTTTCTTTCTCTCTTCCCTCAGACAGGGATACAGTGGCCAATTGTAGCATGCCAACCATCACCTCAGTTATACAGACCAGTTAGCACAAACTAGGCATCAAACCGGCGACTTTCATGTTTGTATATAATTGAACATTAGATGGAGGGAAATGTACTTGTCTTTATTTGATCTTTATTTTGTGGTGAGGAGGGCCCCAATAACTGTCATCTTTTTCATCATATTCTTTTGCTTACCCATTCTCCCTTGAAAAAAATAATAAACATTGTTTATCAATTATGCATTACATGGGTTATCAAATGCCCCCCCTCCCATATCTTATTTCTGTGAAAGTATTAACAGTAATAGATAGCTCCATTACCATTTCCCCTGATTTGGGTGTTAAACTAGAAAGCTCATCTCAAAATCTAAATGATGTTTCCATTCTGTGCTGCCATTACTCATTTTATTAAACAACTACATCGATCTCTGGAAGTGAATACTTCTCTACTGTCCGTGTCAAATGTTTCCATTTTATGTAGTGAGAGCAGTATTATCTTGAACATTGGCCCACCGTAAGGACAGAGAGACAGGGTAGTGTTAGCTGTACAAAAATACTGCTACTTGCCACATAAACCATTACAAATTTGAAACCAAAACCTGTTTTTTCCCTTTTAATCCACAATATCGTGTTTCATTTGTTTTTATTGAAAATTATTTGGTTATGAGGGCTATTGAATGCAGCACTCTGTATCCTTTGCTTAATTCCAAATTCCTTCCTAAGTTCAGTCTTCAACACCTCTAATTTATGAGAAGTTAGATGCTCTTTTTGCTATAATTGTCCACGATCAGCACACCATGTCACTTGCACACCCTGTTTCATCAGGAGGATCCTAACCATTGATTTATATCCAAGAGATTCTAAACCCTGTCAACAGCAAAATTAGTGGTTGTATTTTTGAAGTTTTCTTTCAGTGAAATTGTTTTGGGTGGATTTTTAGGTAAATAAAAAATATACTTTTAAAGAAAATAGTATTTTTCTGTGTCCTTAATAGAACCCCAGTTTGAGGTTACAGTGGATGAATATGCTAATTGGAATTGACCTTTATATGTATACATTATTATAATTGCATCTGACTGGGCACTGCTGAAGTCATGATTTTATCATTTCTTTTGACAAGGTGGGTACACTCGCCTTCAGGGGGGTCGCTGGAGTGATAGCAGAACTCTCAGTTGCGTGGAACGTTTTGATTCATTCAGTCAATACTGGACCACAGTGTCGTCCCTCCACCAGGCCCGAAGTGGGCTGGGTGTTGCAGTACTGGAAGGGATGATCTATGTAGTAGGTGGTAAGTACAGTCACTATTGTGTAAACAGGTATTCCCTCAAACAGCAGCAGAAAGTTTTTCTGCTCGTAGGGTATGGAATCTATGGGCAGTTTCTATGTGCCTTGTGTACTTGCCTACTGTCTCTAATAGAGAGATGTCAGGGGAGGGTCCTCATCATCTTTGACCAGTGGGGTGTGTTTTGTCTCCTTTCTTGTCCACTTGTTTTGAATTTTTCAGGATGGGGATGAGGGCGTAATGGTTTTTGGTCTTTTTTTCCATTTATGCTTCTATAGTGAACAGGGCTTCAGGGTGCGCACCTTTTATGAAGCAACGTGAGAAATACCAGTACAAAAAGAAAATACTGCAGATGCTGGAAATCTGAAATAAAAACAGAAAATGCTGGAGATACTCAGCAGGTCAGGCAGCATCTGTGAAGAGAGAAACAGAGTTAACGTTTCAGGTCGATGACCTTTCGTCCGCATTTTCTGTTTTTATTTTATGAGAAATACCAGTATGGTTAGGCTTTTTGTTTTCATGTCCCCTACACCTCTCTAAAGACTACAGGTGCAGCAATTTTAAGTCCTAAAGACCTAAAATTTGAAGTATTTGTTACGTCCTCAGGCTATTAATTGTGTTTTCAGCTTGGCTAGTTGGCAAGCTTTTATCCTGTTCCAGCATCACCTGACAGTCCAGTGTACCAACCGTGTAAAATGGACACATGGATGAAGGGGGTAATTGGCTTGGCTGGTATTAGACCACATAATTACCAATTTTTGAATGACAGAAACATGGGAGCTCCACTGGTGACCCCTCATCTTTAATTCTGATCTGTTTCTTGTGCTGGCTCCTTTAGTTGTGTCTCACCGCTATGGTAGGTAATTTCAACTGTGTCTTCAATCCCAAAAGGCAAGCTGCTTTCCAGCTCGGATGCTCCTCCTACTTTGGCTGCATGCCATAGTTGTGAGGATTTATTGTTGGTTGATATATGGCACAAGTGTTCCTTCGATTACACTTCTGTACCAGTGCTCATAAGACTTTATTTGAGGATTGACTATTTCTTCATCCTCAAACTATTAAGTTTTGCTATACAAGTGTACAGAGCTGCTTTGCTTGGATTGTTCATCCTTACTCTCATAATCCTTTCCCTCGCCATACCTGGTCTTTCAAGGAGATTGAGCAGATGGTAGCTCAGTGTGTCTCCTCAGTGATCTACAGTTTCTCTCTTAAATCTAGGATTCCTTAGCTGTTTTCTTTATTTATGAGGAGAAAAGTTTTTCCAGCCATGATTGGTATTTGTTTCTAATAAACATAGAAACATAGAAACATAGAAGATAGGAGCAGGAGTAGGCCATTCGGCCCTTCGAGCCTGCTCCGCCATTCAATGAGATCATGGCTGATCATCCAAATTCAGTACCCGGTCCCTGCCTTCTCCCCATATCCCTTGATCCCTTTAGCCTTAAGAAATATATCCAACTCTTTCTTGAATATACTTAATGAACTGGCCTCCACCGCCCTCTGTGGCAGAGAATTCCACAGGTTCACCACTCTCTGGGTGAAGAAATTCCTCCTGATTCAGTCCTAAATGGCTTACCCCTTATCCTTAGACTATGACCCCTGGTTCTGGACTCCCCGGCCATCAGAAACATCCTTCCTGCATCTAGTCTGTCCAGGCCTGACAGAATTTTATAGGTTTCGATGAGATCCCCTCTCAATCTTCTAAACTCCAGTGAGTATAAGCCCAATCGACACAATCTCTCCTCATACGTCATTCCTGCCATCCCAGGTATCAGCCTGGTGAATCTTCGCTGCACTCCTTCCATGGCAAGAACGTCCTTTCTCAGGTAAGGCGACCAAAACTGCACACAATACTCAAGGCCATGAGACTTATGTTTTTAGATGGGTGTGGGGGAGGAAATTTGACAAATTTTAGAAAATTTCCAGTAAGTTGCTAAATCCACAGAAAGCTCATGCCTCAGAAAATTGGATAGTTGGGGGAATTTGAGGGATTTGGTGCTTTTACAGTATTGTAGTGGTGTCACTTCCATCAAAGATTAATAGCAACATACAAAAGGCCATTTTTTTTTAGTGGTCAGACATTTATTCCCTGTCACAAAAAATGGAAGTTCTAAAAGATTGTTTAATTTTACCAAAAAGATTGATTTAATACACTCAACAAAAGGGGCACATTACATTTTTAATTTTACTGATCAAAATAGGATCAAAAAGAATTTAAAATTTCCAATCAGCATGATTAACTTTACAAATAGTTATGTTTGTGATGCCTTGACAAGGTTGAAGATAAATATAGTTTGTTTAATTTTTTTAGATAAAATTGCAATTTTATTTTAAGGTGAAAGTGATTCCATGATTTTTGACTGTGCTGAGCGATATGATCCAGTTACTAAACAATGGGCAGCTGTGGCCTCTATGAATTCCCCACGATGTGGACTTGCTGTGTGTGCCTGTCATGCTGCGATTTATGCTCTGGGTAGGAATATCTGTAAAATATGTTTTATATCTGTCGTATTTATGGTTTAGAAGTAGCATCTAGCCCTATAAAACCACATGAAAAATAGTTTTAACGATGTAATGACCTTTGCTGTTAAATAACATTTCAGTACTTTAGTAGAAAAGGTTTGTTCATACAGTTTTGGTCACTGCCATATGTTCCTGTTCCACCTGACAGTCCAGTGTACCAACCGTGTAAAATGGACACATGGATGAAGGGGGTAATTGGTTTGGCTGGTATTAGACCACATAATTATCAATTTTTGAATGACAGAAACATGGGAGCTCCAGTGGTGACTTCGTTGTTAAATTGTCAGGTTATTCAACCACAGACAGCCATATATGGTCCTATGGCAAACAGACCAGTAAGTTGAATGAGCTGGCCTGTTGTGTACTTTAAGCATTTTCTGTTTTTAATTGCAGGCGTATTTCATTTAACACTGAGTACTCTTTTATGAGTCTAACTTAAACAAAATCATCCAGACAATGGGGGACATTGCAGCTGTTATCAGTCTTGATTACAGATGAACAATCTTTGGAAGTAATGAGCCCTTCAGATCTTATGGGGGGGCCGGGGGGCCTTGCGGACAGAAAACATTAGGAATTAACATAAAGATTTTTTTTTTTAAACTAAGCAAATGTATCAAATTTTAATTTTTCTAATTGCCTTGTGATAGGGTTCTCTGAGCCAGGAGGGCAAAGTTATGTGAGATTGTTAAAAATAAGAAAAGTGCTCTGAATCCCCTCACACTCAGTGCACATCTTTTGAATATTTCCAGGAGGCTGGATTGGAGCAGACATTGGGAAGACTATGGAAAGATTCGACCCCTCTGACAATAAGTGGGAAGTTGTTGGTAACATGGTTGTCCCTCGGTACTTCTTCGGGTGTTGTGAAATGCAAGGTATGGCACTACCTACCAGAATATGACTCACTGATTTCTTTTATCACTTAAGTTTATCTTGCCAATGGTTATTAAGATTGTTTGCAGTAGATGTCACTGTTGTGCATGGTGGTAAGATTTTACAAACCTGAGCACTGACTTTATTGTACTATATATTGGATTAAGGATTTAATAAGACACAGTGGCTTAAATTCTCATTTTGTTTTGCCTAGTTTTCTTCTTCCTGTCCTGACTCTTGCTGGGCTACTGCAACAGCCCTCCCATATCTCAGTCAAATGGCCATTTTTCATGTGTACACCTGGATAATGATTGTAGGAAGGCTATTCAAACGTGAAGCTAATTATAGCAAATCCAAACCTATCCACACGTGTTCGCTTTCCAGCGAGGATTGCGAGTACCAGTCAGGAAGCCCACACTTCAAGGCTTTAAAGCTTACGCCAAAAACATTTCAATAGATTTGGTGACTAATTTCAAAAAAGAAACAAATAATTATCAATACAAGTCAGAAATATCTGTAATTGTTTCACAGGTTTAATTTATGTTGTTGGAGGTTTGAGTGACTCGGGCTCAGAACTCTGTTCAGCTGAAATGTTCAATCCTATCACAAAGCATTGGACAACATTAGATGATATGAAGACAAAAAGAGCATATGTTGGAGTAGCTGCTCTGAATGACTGTGTTTATGCTGTTGGAGGGTGGAATGAGACTCAGAACGCTCTGCGGACAGCAGAGAAGTATTCACTTCAGGAGGTGGGTGTAGTTTGTGTATAATTTAGTTATAACGATTTACTTGTTCTTTAAAAAAGACAAAAATAAAATAATGCTACAGCTGGTTTGGTGAGATTGCTGTGAGAAAACACATTGAGAGATAATCCAATACTGTTGAGATTCATTAAGGTTGCTTTTTGTCTCTGGGGCCCCTGCTGGGTGCCGAGCAGATGCCATTTGCATGATCCCGGCAGGGCCTTTTACTGAGATCGGGATGTGGAAGGAGAATCGCAGCTACAGGCCTGGAAAACAGCAGCCAGAAGGCCGCAACCCCCAAAGGTGGTCAGGCGGGTGCAGGGTACTTCAAAACTGAGTTTATCTCTTGCTACCTTTGGCCTGCCCCCAGACCCTCTGCAAATCCTCTGGCCCATGGAGGATCCCAGCACAAGCTCCGTCATTGGCTTTCTTCAGGGAAAGTGAGGCAGGAACCCAAGAATGCTCCCCCTTGTCTCATTGTAATAAATATGCTGGGCCTACACCTACTGGAGGGTTAAGCCTCTCTCCATCCATTTGGGAAAGCTGCAGAAATCCCTTGGCAGTTTAGCTGGCGCAGAGACCTGAGGAAGCATTTTGCTGCTGCTGAGAATTGAGCATTTGCCATATGCAACAAATAACAAAATCTCCCCGAGTGTTCCTTTGTAGTAGAGAATGGGGGATTTTGTTGTGTGGTGGAATGTTCTGTACCAGAAGTTGTATTGTCCAGCCTCCAATGACAGACCATCTTAAGCCATAGGATATTCCCACCAATATAAGTCATTCTGCTGGTAAATACAGCATTTATTTAAAAAAATATTTATTTGTTCCCGTTGCATAACAAAAATATGTTTGGTTCAGTCAGTATTGTGAATGATGTTTTTGTATCTTCACACTTTTCCCTTGTGAAATAGTGGAAGGATTCGCAGGCAGATTGATGGTCTGACAGTCCTTCCATGGACATAACCATCTTTATATCATAAGAACATAAGAAATAGGAGCAGGAGTAGGCCATACGGCCCCTCGGGCCTGCTCCGCCATTCAATAGGATCATGGCTGATCTGAATCTAGACTCATGTCCACATTCCTGCCCTCTCCCCGTAATATGCTGGGCCTATCTCCCTTATATGCTAGGAAAATGTCTATCTCCATTTTAAATTTATTTAATGTTGCAGCTTCCACAGCTCTCTGGGGTAGCAAATTCCATAGATTTACTACCCTCTGAGTGAAGAAGTTTCTCCTCATCTCAGTTTTGAAAGGGCAGCCCCTTATTCTAAGATTATGCCCCCTAGTTCTAGTCTCACCCATCAGTGGAAACATCCTCACCGCATCCACCCGATCAAGCCCCCTCACAATCTTATATGTTTCGATAAGATCGCCTCTCATTCTTCTGAACTCCAATGAGTAGAGTCCCAACCTACTCAACCTTTCCTCATACGTCAACCCCCTCATCTCTGGAATCAACCGAGTGAACCTTCTCTGAACCGCCTCGAGAGCAAGTATATCTTTTTAAATATGGAAACCAAAACTGCACGCAGTATTCCAGGTGTGGCCTCACCAATACCCTGTATAACTGCAGCAAGACTTCCCTGTTTTTATACTCCATCCCCCTTGCAATAAAAGCCAAGATTCCATTGGCCTTCCTGATCACCTGCTGTACCTGCATACTAACTTTTTGTGTTTCATGCACCAGGACCCCCAGATCCCTTTGTACTGTAGCACTTTGCAGTTTCTCTCCATTTAGATAATAACTTGCTCTTTGATTTTTTCTGCCAAAGTGCATAACCTCACACTTTCCAACATTATATTGCATCTGCCAAATCTCTGCCCACTCACTTAGCCTGTCTATGTCCTTTTGCAGGTTTTTTATGTCCTCCTCATTCACTGCTTTCCCTCCCATCTTTGTATCGTCGGCAAACTTGAATGGGCCAGAAATTCCAGGCCAGAAGCGTGAGTGCGCTCGGGGTACTCACGCTTCTGGCCGTTGGAAATGCCGGCGTTCAGCAGGAACAGCGCATGCGGGGAACGCCGGCATTTCCAGACCTCGAGCGCGTGCGACTGCACAGGCAGCGCTTGCGCAGTGAACTTCGTGGATTTCATTCATGAAATCCGTGAGGGTAAGTCCTCAGAACTTACACTGAAAAAAAGCAAGTGTAAAGTGGTTCATTGGCTGCGGAGGAAGATATATTTTATCGTGGAGCTTTTGAAATGCAATATTTTTGTTTGGGAAAGGGAGGGAAGTTATTTTAAGAAATTTTAAGTAAGTTTTAAAGTTAAAATTTTTTTTTTTTTTTTAAAGGGTTTTCAGAACGGTAGGTAGAAGGAGCAATTGTGGCTGTGTGAATGGAATGTGAGAATGAGTTATGTATGTATGTCCACATATATTCCTTTACGTATATGTATGTATGTTTTATATTCCTTTACTATGAATGTATGTTTTTAATTATGATTTTCCAATAAGTTACTTTCTCTGAAAGTCATAATTAAATAATACATTCATACACATAAGTAAAGGAATATATACATAACACGCAAAGGAATATATACAGACATACATACTTTCAGAAGCTCCACGATAAGAAATATCTTCCTCCGCAGCCTCTGTAGCAACTGTACCCATGCGTTTTTCATGTGTAAGTTGTAATGACTGGACCTCACTGAAAGCAGTAATGAAAGCGGCGAATTATACTGCGCACGCGCTGCATGTGCAGTCGCACGCGTTCTGCCTCTGAACCGCTTCGTTCAGAGGACAGGAAATGCCGGTTTTCCCCACATGCACTGTGCATGCTGAAAACCGGCATTTCATCCGGCCAGATGCGTAAGTACCCCGACCGTACTAGCGCATTTGGAAGGGAATTATTGGGCCAACATTTTACATGTCAATAAAATAAAAAATTTAACACTTGCACCACTTGCCCCCTCGCACCTGCGACTGAGGGTCCAAGGAGGTGCATTGCGCAAGAGGTCATCATCGTACGTATCCTCACACTGTTCCCTTTGGGGAACTGTATGAAGTGGTGGAAGGATTTATGGCCGTGATTAACGCTCATTCCGTGACCGTAACCATCTTTGAACCAGCCATTAGGGTGGTTAGTCCTATGGCGGGAGGGTTTTACGGGCTCCCACAACCCATCTGAGGGGGGGGGCACCAACACCCACGGACGCAAGTATCCCGCTGGATGTCCACCCAGAATTTAAAGTTGGAGCTCCGACTCCACTTGCCGGGACTGTCTGGAGTGGGGTTCAAAACCCTACTCCTTCTGGCCCAGCGGCGGGGATGCTTACTGCTACGCAAAAGGCCCACTCCGCACAAAAGGTGACACCCATACGTTTCCTGCGCCTTTTCCCTCCCCGTGACTGGAGCCCTATGCTGCCATTTCACGTTGCTAATCGGATTGGGCCTTTGTCATAGCGGTAGGATCCCTGCCGCTGGGCCAGATCAGGGTAGGGTTTCGAACCCCACTCCAGACAGTCCCGGCAAGTGGAGTCGGAGCTCCGGCTCTAAATTCTGGGTTGACATCCAGTGGGATATTTGCGTCCGTGGGTGTGGGTGGCCCCCCCTCCTTGTATAGCTTGTGGGAGCCCGTAAAACCCTCCCGCCATAGGACTAACCGCCCTAATGGCTGGTTCAAAGATGGTTACGGTCACGGAATGAGCGTTAATCACGGCCATAAATCCTTCCACCACTTCATACAGTTCCCCAAAGGGAACAGTGTGAAGACACGTATGACAACGACATTGCTAAATAAATAAATGGAATTAAAAAATTCTTTTAGGGCTTTTAAAAGTCTTTAAATTGCTTTAATTTTCTTTAAAACTACTTCAGATTACTCAAAATAATGTAAACATTTTAAAAAGTTTATAAAAGTTACCAAAATCTTCAAAAACCTATTTAAACTGCTGCTTTGCATGTAAAAAAGCAAAGCAGCTTGACAGAAACATTGGGGGCGTGTCCAGTGAAACTGAGACCTCAAGGGGCGTGTCTCACTTACACTGCACGCTCCTGGGTCCGCGCTGGCTGCGCTCCTGGGCGGCGTGACGTCATACGCTGCCCGGGATTCTTGCTTTAGTTTCTGGAAGTGCAGGCGTCCCTGGAGCTGATCGGCAGGAGCGCGGGGTAAGTGCAAATACGGGGCTTGCACGCGCTGCAAGCCCCGTTCTGGAATTTCTGGCCCGATATGTTGCACTCGGTCCCTTCCTCCAAATCGTTAATATAGATTGTAAAGAGTTGGGTCCCAGCACTGACCCCTGCGGAACACCACTAGTTACTGATTGCCAGCCCGAGAACGAACCATTTATCCCAACTCTTTGTTTTCTGTTAGATAGCCAATCTTCCACCCATGCCAGTATATTACCCCCAATCCCGTGATTTTTTATCTTGATCAGTAATCTTTTGTGTGGAACCTTGTCAAATGCCTTTTGGAAGTCCAAATACACTACATCCACTGGTTCCCCTTTATCCACCCTGTATGTTACATCCTCAAAGAATTCGAGCAAATTTGTCAAACATAACTTCCCCTTCGTAAAACCATGCTGACTCTGTCCTATTAAATTATGTTTATCCAAATGCTCTGTTACTGTTTCCTTAATAATGGACTCCAACATTTTGCCAACCACAGATGTTAGGCTAACTGGTCTATAGTTTCCAGCTTTTTGTCTACTTCCCTTCTTAAATAAGGGTGTTACATTAGCAGTTTTCCAATCTGCCGGGACCTTTCCTGAGTCCAGGGAGTTCTGGAAAATGATCACCAATGCATCCACAATCCCTACCGCCACTTCTCTCAAGACCCTAGGATGTAGGCCATCAGGTCCGGGGGATTTATCCGCCTTAAGTCCCATTATTTTCCTGAGTACCATCTCCTTAGTGATTTTAATCGTGTTTAGTTCCTCCCCCCCCCCCACAATTACCCCCTGTTTGTCCAGTGTTGGGATATTTTTAGTGTCCTCTACTGTAAAGACTGATACAAAATATTTGTTCAGCGTCTTTGCCATCTCCATGTTCCCCACCACTAATTTCCCAGCCCTATCCTCTAAGGGACCAACGTTCACTTTAGCCACCCTTTTTCTTTTTATATAGCTGTAGAAACTCTTGCTATCTGTTTTTATATTTTTTTGTTAGTTTACTTTCATAATCTATCTTCCCTTTCTTAATTAATCTTTTAGTTATTGTTTGCTGGCTTTTAAATGCTTCCCAATCTTCTATCCTCCTACTAGATTTGGCTAATTTATATGCCCTTGTTTTCAGTCGAATACTATCCTTTATTACTTTACTAAGCCACGGATGGCTGTCTTTTCTTTTACTCCCCTTTTTCCTCAGTGGAATATATTTATCTTGAAAGATGTGAAATATCTCCTTGAATGTAGACCACTGCTCTTATACCGTCTTACACTTTAATCTGTTTTCCCAGTCCACTTTAGTCAATTCTACTCTCATACCTTCATAGTCTCCTTTATTTAAGCTTAGTACGCTGGTTTGAGATCCAACTCTTTCACCCTCAAACTGAATTTGGAATTCAACCATATTATGGTCACTCATTCCAAGGGGATCCTTTACTAGGACATTTTTTATTAATCCTGTCTCATTACATAGGACCAGATCTAAGATTGCCTGCCCCCTGGTTGGTTCAGTTACATACTGTGATGAAATAACTGTGTTCTGATATTTGTACTTGCACTTGTAATGTCTGGAATGTTCCACTAGGGGGAACCACTAATGCTCCTCCCTGGCCCTGCCCCTTTTCTGGTATGTTCTACCAAGGGCTTGGTCGATGATGGACTCTGTTAACTCTGCCATGATTCTTATTTAATAAAAGGCTTCAGTCTTAAGCTTTAACTTCGGATTCGGGCAGTTATTTGGCGCATCAATTTTATTAAATAACAACTTTTGGAAGATGGATCGATTTTTGAAACCAGAGCGTCTGGATATCGATCCCCATTCGGCAGATGCGTCGAAGAAATTTATGCATTGGCTCCGATGTTTTGAACACTTCATCGCATCATCGACCGATCCGACGGTTAACAAGTTGGGTCTTCTAACCAACTTGGTAAGTCATCAAACTTACTCTATAATTGAAGATATTACTACATATGAAGAGGCCCTCGCAGCTCTTAAAGCCCAGTACCTTAAGTCGGTTAACGAAGTATACGCCAGGTAGCTCCTGTCTACTCGCAGGCAATTACCCGAGGAATCTCTGGACGATTTCCTGCAGGACCTTAAGGCTTTGGCTAAGGATTGCAACTACAAGGCTGTCTCTGCCATAGTGTATCAGGAAGAAGCCATCCGCGATTCTTTCATATCTGGCCTCCGATCTAATTATATTAGACAGAGACTCCTCGAGAACGACTCGTTAGTTTTAAAAACGGTTGTCGCTGCTGCTCGATCGTTAGATGTAGCCCAGAAGAATTCAGAAGTGTATGCATCAGCCTATGCATCTCTCTCAGCCTCGTGTGTTCCGAGTATGGAGGCATCCATAACACCAATGGAGCCCCCACTTAATCCTATTGTTGCGGCTGTGCCACATGGGTCTAAGTGTTATTTTTGTGGCCAATCTAAACACCCCAGGCAAAGTTGCCCAGCCAGAGAGGCTACCTGTTTTAAATGTAAGAAACGGGGACATTTTAGTAAAGTGTGTAAGGGTAATCCTGTACCCGATGTCTTCTCTGCTGCCGCCTATCGTTTTACTCTAGCCTCTGCTACGGTTGACCAGACCATACCGTGTTCCTTGTCAAAATCTATGATGGACATTAAGATTAATGGTCGTCCTAATGGGTGTTTGATAGACTGTGGCAGTACTGAAAGTTTTATACACCCCAACCTTGTTAACTCCTGTTCATTGAAGGTGTATCCTACTCGAAGTGAAATTGTGATGGCGTCCAAATCCCTTCGGAGGTAACTGGATATTGTAAAGTCACATTGACCGTTAAGGATACGGAGTATAAGGATTTTAAACTCCTCATATTACCTCAGTTGTGTGTGAACTTAATATTAGGCTTGGACTTCCAGTGTCAGCATGAGAGCGTTACCCTTAAGTATGGTGGATCCCAGCCTCCGCTCACAGTCTGCGGCCTTTCTACTTTAAACGTAAGCCCGCCTTCTTTGTTTGCGAACCTTGCTCCTAATTGTAGACCTATAGCGACTAAGAGTCGACGGTATAGTTCAGAAGATAAAACATTTATAAAAGAGGAAGTGGAAAGGCTTCAACGGGAGGGAATCATCGAACACAGTGGTAGCCCGTGGCGTGCCCAGGTGGTGGTGGTTAAAACTAATGAGAAGAAAAGACTTGTGGTCGATTATAGCCAGACTATAAACTTGTATACCCAATTAGACGCCTATCCTTTGCCTCGTATTTCTGAGATGGTGAACCAGATAGCTCAGTACCGCGTGTTCTCCACCATTGATTTAAAGTCTGCCTACCATCAACTCCCCATCAAAATAGAAGACCGACCTTATACGGCCTTCGAAGCTAATGGGCGCCTGTTCCAATTCCTTCGGGTGCCCTTTGGAGTGACGAATGGGGTATCCGTCTTCCAACGGGAGATGGATCGTATGGTGGATGAATACGCGTTGGAAGCAACATTCCCGTACCTGGACAATGTTACCATCTGTGGGCGTGACCAACGGGAGCATGATCAAAATCTCGCGAAGTTCCTAGAGACTGCAAAGAGGTTAAACCTGACCTACAATGAAAACAAGTGTACCTTCAATACTGCACGTTTGTGTATTCTTGGTTGCGTTGTGGAGAATGGGGTAATCGGGCCAGACCCTGAAAGATTACGCCCACTTAAGGAATTACCTTTACCTCACACTGTAAAAGCCTTAAGAAGGTGTCTGGGATTCTTCTCGTACTATGCCCAGTGGGTGGCTAGCTACTCAGATAAAGTCCGACCTCTTATTAAGTCGACGTCTTTTCCGCTATCGGCGGAAGCTCAGGAGGCTTTCCTTAATATCAAACGGGACATTGAGAAGGCAGTGGTATGTGCCGTGGATGATGCTTTGTCACGAGGAGTATGTGCTAGTCTAGGTACAGATAAGCTTCAAAGTCTCCACGACGCACTCTGCCACCCTGGGGTTACCAGAATGAACCACTTCATTAAGTCCCACAATCTACCCTACTCTATTGAGGAGGTCCGGACAATGACCAGAACCTGTCATGTTTGTGCTGAATGCAAACCCCGCTTCTATAAGCCGTCCGAGCCAGCTCATCTTATTAAAGCAACTCGACCATTTGAGCGTTTGAGTCTCGATTTTAAAGGTCCCCTTCCATCGAGCGACCGTAATGTCTATTTTCTTAATATTATAGACGAGTACTCTCGGTTCCCTTTTGTTATCCCCTGTCCGGATGTGACTAGTGCTGTTGTAATTAAATGCCTCTGCCAACTGTTTTCCTTGTTCGGCATGCCTAACTATATACATAGTGATAGGGGTTCTTCCTTTATGAGCGAAGAATTACGACAGTTTTTGCTATCGAAGGGGATTGCAACGAGTAGAACTACCAGCTATAACCCTCGTGGTAATGGGCAGGTCGAGAAAGAAAATGCGACAGTGTGGAAGGCTAGCGTACTGTCTCTGAAGTCACGAGGCCTGCCGACCTCTCGCTGGCAGGATGTCCTGCCAGACGTGCTGCATTCCATAAGGTCTCTTTTGTGTACAGCGACGAATGCCACCTCTCATGAAAGGATGTTTAGTTTTCCAAGAAAAGCTACTAATGGAGTATCGTTACCCACATGGTTGATGACCACGGGCCCTGTGTTGTTGCGCAGACATGTGAGAGGCCACAAGACTGATCCACTGGTGGAGGAAGTACAACTCCTCCATGCTAATCCCCAGTATGCGTATATTCAATATTCGGATGGGCGAGAGGATACGGTCTCTATTAAAGATCTTGCACCTGCTGGAGCTCGAAAAGAGTTCGACTCTGAGAGTAGAGTTTTCAATCGTGGTATTGGACCTTCAGAGACACAAACCCTCAGTGTGGAAAATACTGATGATTCTGGGAATTCGAATGAACTGGAGTTAGTACTCCGGGAGGAGCCTCAGCAAGAGTTACGTCGTTCCCAGAGGATTATCAGACCACCTGACAGATTGAATCTATAGCAGGGGGTGAATGTGATGAAATAACTGTGTTCTGATATTTGTACTTGCACTTGTAATGTCTGGAATGTTCCACTAGGGGGAACCACTAATGCTCCTCCCTGGCCCCGCCCCTCTTCTGGTATGTTCTACCAAGGGCTCGGTCGATGATGGACTCTGTTAACTCTGCCATGATTCTTATTTAATAAAAGGCTTCAGTCTTAAGCTTTAACTTCGGATTCGGGCAGTTATTTGGCACATCACATACTGCTCAAGGAACCTGTCCCTAATACACTCTATGAACTCTTTCTCAATGCTGCCATGCCCAATTTGATTAGCCCAGTCAATATGAAAGTTAAAATCCCCCATGATTATAGCTGTTCCCTTATTACAAGCCCCAACTATTTCCTGATTTATACTCCGACCAACAGAGTTGCAACTGTTAGGAGGCCTATAGACTACGCCCACTGGTGACTTTTTCCCCTTATTATTCCTTATCTCCACCCAAACTGTTTCACTATCCTGATCCTTTGACCCAATATCATTTCTGACTATTGCAGTGATTCCATCCTTGATTAACATAGCAACCCCACCTCCCTTTCCTTCCTGCCTGTCCTTCCTAATTGTCAAATACCCTTGTATGTTTAGTTCCCATTCATGATTATCTTGCAGCCATGTTTCCGTAATGGCCACCAGATCATACCCATGTGTAGTTATTTGCACCGTCAACTCGTCAATTTTGTTACGAATGCTGCGTGCATTCAGATAAAGAACTTTCAAATATGTTTTCTGACAATTTATTCCTGCTTTTACCCCTTTTACTACTTTACCTTTATCATTATACATTCTGTCCCTTCCTGACACGCTCTGGTTTTTAATTCCCCCACTGCTACCTTGCTCTATTGCCTTCTCTGCTGTCATTTTTATTTTTCGCTTTCTTAAAACCTCCCCCCCCCCACTAATTAGTTTAAAGCTAATCAGCTGATAGGGTAGTTAGTCCTGTGCAACGGGAGGGTTCCAGAGGCTCCTATCACCTATACAATGTGGGGGATGGCACCCACACCCACTAGATGGGAGTATCCTGCTGGATATGAACCCAGAGTTCAGAGCCGGAGCTCCACTCGCCGGGACTGTAAGGAGCGGGGTTCAAACCCTGCACATTCTGACTTGGGTGCCAATGCTACCACTAAGCCAAAGGCTCACTCCACCATGAAAGGTGAAAATTCTGCTCATCATAACACACTGATTACCTATCCGCTCTGCCCTCCACTTGGCACTTCTGCATATCAATAGTTTTGAGATCAGGAACTCTGGGCACAAATTTGCATCTTGCTCTATGTTGTTTCTGTTCAATCTGAGTGATATTAAATGGTCCTGGAAATTAGTGAGCTACATGCCATTACTGTGGTATATTGCTAAGTATCTCAAGTGGCCCTATGAGGTGACCATATCAGTCCAGGCAACTTACATGATTTAGTGAATTCAAATTTCTCTTTTTTTCCCCCCTTTCCAGGAGAAGTGGTTTGAGGTTTCACCTATGAAAATGGCAAGAGCGGGTGTTTCGGTCGTTGCTGTTAATGGCCTCCTTTATGCAGTGGGAGGTCGAACATCGGGTAGGAATTCCTCAGCTCCTGTTACTCTGGACTCTGTTGAGGTGTATGATCCCCATACTGACACATGGATGGAAATCGGGAACATGATAACTAGCCGCTGTGATGGGGGAGTAGCTGTGCTTTAACTGTTGATGATTGCCTTCCGACATTTTATCAAAATGACTCCTGGATGGAGAAAATCTGTATGTCAAACTGAACTGACATCACCTATCTCCATTGTGATGACAAAAATTTTCATGAGTTTGGCCAACTACTATTGGGTTCCAACTTGAGGACGCTGAGCAGAACTGGTGACATTTGTGCTAATATACAAAAAAAAAAATTAAGGTTGTGTTACCACTCTAAATATGTACATGTTTCTGTAATTTCACTTGAAATAAACTTGATTTCACCATAGAAGTGAATTTCAACACATGCCACAGTCATCAGAACTTGCACAGTAACAGATTTTCAGTTCACATTGAGTCACTATCCAAGTTAATGCCGGGTTTTAAAATTCTAACAGCAAATACATTTAACCAAAACATCAAACAACTGATTTTGTAAAATTGTGTTTTGAATTCAATACAGTGCAGTTTAGGAAAAGAAAAACTTGAAGAAACATACAGTATTTGTACAAGAATTAAATTTATAAAAGTTTGGGGTGTGAATGTGTTTCAGCGAAGTTTTCCTTGAATGTAACCAAGTGAACGTTTCTGATGGGGTGTGTGCAGTGACTTAACTAAGCTAATGCCTTTTTTAAGTGCTCTCCAGAGTCTACGCTATTTCTGGAGATGGTTTTGAGTATTAATTTATCATAAAAGCTTACAGTACAAGACAATTGAACAGTGGATTATTACCCAAGGGCTTTATGTACCGAATAAAGCTTTGCTTCTCTCTGTAGTGAATCTGTATATGGATTAATGTATACTGGTGGTTTATTTTATATATATTTTCTTAATAAATGTATTCAAGCATTTTAATTATATTGCTTATGTCTAATACAAAGTGCGATGCATTTTAACTTTATTCAGATTTGTAGAATTTACAGTATTTCACATAAGCTGAGACAATCTTTAGTTTTTCATCGCCCTGCCTTCAGTTGTCGAGGCCTTAAGCTCTGGAATTCCTTCTCTGCCTCTCTTCGCTCGTTAAATCCGACCTCTTTCACCAAGCTTTTGGTCACCTCCTAATATCTCTGTGTGGCTTGGTGTCAAATTTTGTCTGATTGCTCCTATGAAGTGTTTAGAATGTTATTATGTTAAAGGTGCTATATAAATGCAAGTTGTTTATAATGAATGAAATCTTCCGTTCCAATACTTGAATAATATTTCTTAATCTGCATTAATATGGATTAGGTAAACTTGTAGTATTGTAATTTGTTGTATTGACTTTTGCATTACATTTGTAGGCTTTAGCAGTTGTTCCAGTACAACTACAACACTGGCATCTACCCGACAAAGTGAAAAACTGCCCAGGTATGTTCTGTACAGAAAAAGCAGGACAAATCCAATCCAGCCAATTACCACCCCATCAATCATCAGGAAAATGATGGAAGGTATCGTCGACAGTGCTGTTGAGCAGCAATTACTCATCAATAACCTGTTCACTGAAGCTCAGTTTGGGTTCCGCCAGGACCACTCGGCTCCAGACCTCATTACAGCCTTGGTCCAAACATGGACAAGAGAGCTGAATTCCAGAGGTGAGGAGAGAGCGACTGCCCTTGACATCAAGGCAGCATTATACGGAGTGTGGCATCAAGGAGCCCTAGTAAAATTGAAGTCAATGGGAATTGGGGAAAACTCTCCACTGGCTGGAGTAATACCTAGCACAAAAGGAAGATGGTTGTGGTTATTGGAGGCCAATCATCTCCGCCCTAGGACATCGCTGCAAGAGTTCCTCAGGGCAGTATCCTCAGCTGCTTCATCAATGATCTTCCCTCCAGCATAAGGGTAGATGCAGAGAGGATGTTTCCCCTTGTGGGGAAATCTGGAACTCGGGCATAGCCTCAGAAGAAAGGGTCGCCCTTTTAGAACTGAGATGAGGAGGAATTTCTTCTCTGATGGTCGTAAATCTGTGGAATTCTCTGCCCCAGAGAGCTGTGGAGGCTGGGTCATTAAATACATTTAAGGTGGAGATAGACAGATTTTTGCAAGATAAGGGAGTGAAGGGTTATGGGGAGCGGGCAGGGAAGTGGCTTTGAGCGGGGAGGATGTTTCCCCTGGCTGAGGAGTCTAGAACTAGCGTTCACAGTCTCAGACTAAGGGGTCAGCCATTTAGGACTGAGATGAGAAATTTCTTCACTCAGAGGGTGGTGAATCTTTGGAATTCTCTACCCCAGAGGGCTGTGGAGGCTCAGTCGTTGAGTATATTCAAGACAGAGATCTATAGATTTTTGGATATTAAGGGAATCGAGGGACATGGGGATAGTGCAGGAAAGTGGAGTTGAGGTAGAAGATCAGCCATGATCTTATTGAATGGCGGCGCAGGCTCGAGGGGCCAAGTGGCCTATTCCTGCTCCTATTTGTTATGTTCTTATAAGATCAGAAATGGGGATGTTCGCTGATGATTGTACAGTGTTCAGTTCCATTTGTCCGTGCCTCAATGCAGCATGACCTTCACAACACTCAGGCTTGGGATGATTGTCAAGTAACATTCACGCCACACACATGTCAGGCAATGACCATCTCCAACAAGTGAGAGTCTAACCACTTCCCTTTGACATTCAACGGCGTTACCATTGCCGAATCCCTGACCATTGTCCAGAAATTTAACTGGACCAGCCATATAAATACTGTGGCTGCACAAAGCAGGTCAGAGGCTGGGTATTCTGTGGCAAGTGACTCCCCAAAGCCTTTCCACCATCTACAAATCACAAGTAAGGAGTATGATGGAATACTCTCCACTTGCCTGGATGAGTGCAGCTCCACCAACACAAAAAGCTCGACGCCATCCAGGACAAAGCAGCCCGCTTGAGTGGCACCCCATCCACCACCTTAAAACATTCACTCTATCCACCACCGGCACACCTTGGCTGCAGTGTGTACCATCTACAAGATGCACTGCAGCAACTCGCCAAGGCTCACAGCACCTCCCAAACCCACAACCTCTACCACCTAGAAGGACAAGGGCAGCAAGCGCATGGGAACACTATCACCTCCAACTCACACACCATCCTGACTTGGAAATATATCACCCTTCCTTCATCGTTGCTGGGTCAAAGTCCTGGAACTCCTTCCCTAACTATGGGAGTACCTTCCCCACACAGACTGTAGTGGTTCAAAAAGGTGGCTCACTACCACCTTCTCACGGGAAATTAGGGATGGGCAATAAATGTTGCAATTATATAGGGCCCTGGTGAGACCACACCTGGAGTATTGTGTACAGCTTTGGTCTCCTTACCCAAGGAAGGATATACTTGCATTAGAGGGAGTGCAACAAAGCTTCACCAGACTGATTCCTGGGATGGGGAGATTGTCCTATGAGGAGAGAGTGAGTAGACTAGGCCTATATTCTCTCGAGTTTAGAAGAATGAGAGCTGATCTCATTGAAACATACGGAATTCTTTCAGGACTTGACAGGGTAGATGCGGGGAGGATGTTTCCCCTGGCTGAGGAGTCTAGAACTAGCGTTCACAGTCTCAGACTAAGGGGTCAGCCATTTAGGACTGAGATGAGAAATTTCTTCACTCAGAGGGTGGTGAATCTTTGGAATTCTCTACCCCAGAGGGCTGTGGAGGCTCAGTCGTTGAGTATATTCAAGACAGAGATCTATAGATTTTTGGATATTAAGGGAATCGAGGGACATGGGGATAGTGCAGGAAAGTGGAGTTGAGGTAGAAGATCAGCCATGATCTTATTGAATTGCGGAGCAGGCTCGAGGGGCCAAATGGCCTACTCCTATTTCTTATGTTGTTATAAATGCTGGCCTTGCCAATGACACCCACATCCCATGAATGAATTTTTAAAAAATCCAAAGACCGACTGATTCACTATACAGACAGCAGGGTTAACACATCAAGCTTTTAGTGAAAACTCAAAATGTTTACTCGCCTCATAACTTCAGCCCACGTATCTAATGTTTAACAGAGGATGCAATTAAAAATGACAATACTACAAAGTGCAATACTTTTTCTAATTCTTTCTACAAGGACTAGTTACATTTTTAGATTTTCACGCTAGACATACTACTTGAATTCAGCATCAATGACCACTCTGGTAACCATGCTAATATCCCCTACATGCCAGAGTATTTATCCTTATCTGCCCAATATATGTAAATATAACAAGACCTACAAATTGAACAGCAAACCTTTGCCCCTATATTCTGGCTTACTGGAATATATCAGATGCCACCACATGCCCTCCTTGTCTTCAATAGGCAGATTGAATGTACTCTACCAGACTGAGGTTCAAACAATAAACTAACGGACAAATCTATTTTGCCATTAAACAGGTAAATAAATAGTCTTCAGTACAAAAAGTATCTTCAGAGTAATTTACAAACTTGCTTCTTCAAAAGATGCTTCTCCTGTGCTACCTCACACCGTAACAATCCTTGAAACACAGCCCCCCGCACCATCCCCATTTCTCACATAACAAAACGCCAGCAGTCTCTGCTTAACTAAGTACTTATGCGAGCTTCAGACTGACTCACTGAGCTGATACAGCCAAATATAAGCCAATAGGTAGCTCATGGGCACAGAGTTGTCTCGCAAAGCGACTATAATTAATCATGGCCCTGCCCTCACAGGCCTGACCTACATTGTCATCCCAAACAAAGCTGACAATCTCACAATGTCAATCTCCTAGGATGTTTGGAATTAAACGAGATGGTTGATTTATTGATCTATGTCAATATAGTTACCTGCTAGGTTGTTCCCTGTCCAGGTATAATGCAAACAATCAAACCATGCACACAAAGGATTTCTGCTATTATACGTACCTCTCCCATGTCCTGAGGTGCAAATATTAGCCAGACTGGAATGTAAATTTGATCCGGTTTGCCTAAAACAGCTAGCAATAACTGACTTTAACCCTGTATGTAGATTATAGCCAGTAATAAAGAAACCAACAGATAATCTAAGAGCCAAAAATACTTCGGCATAAAGATCTTTATTCAGGCTGAAATAATTCACTATTGTATTAATTTTTTCCTCTCTTTGCTAGGCCACAATATTGCCAATACTTTTTACATCATCAGTTTAAACAAAAAAGAACCAAAACACACAAGGAATAGTGAGAAATTTAATGAGATTTTTTCAATGGTTAGATTTTCAGAAGGTACTGTCTGAGACTTCCTCTTAAATATAATGCTGTCATGAATTAGTTGTTAATCATCATCATATGTGGGTTCCTCTGTACATTATAGTTTTATTGGAGTCAGTGTTTAAAAAAGACAGAGCTCTCTGCCGCTACCCAATTTGAAAAAGGAAAAATAAATACACTATCTTGATGATTTTATTTTCTATCTGGCAGTAGCTTTTTCTCAGGATATGTATTTTTGATCACTAATGTGGCAACTAAGGAGAATGTTGCTACCACAGTCAGCACTGTTCGAAGAGCTCTGAACCAACTTGGATAACCTGGGAGTAAGGCTAAGTCATAGTGCAATGCTATACCTAGACCCATGATGATCAGAATTGCTGATTCAGTGAGATTATCATGAAAGAGTAGGGCTATCCAGGCTAACAAGGAAAGAACCACACTATTTCCCAGATTCAACCAGTCAGGTTTTGCAGGGCTGCTTTCTGGAATTGAAAATCCCCATCGTGTTCCTCCAAGGAAAGAGAGTATCGTTGCTCCATATGCTATTTGGGCAAAAGCTATTTCAGGAAAATATGTTTCTGTTATGGCCATTATGAGGGGAGCTGATACAAAAGGAATTAATCCACCATAGCTGAGGTAGAGGGCTGGTTTGGGACTGTTTTTCAGTTCTTTGAAATCATATCTAATTAAGTCTAATTCACGCTTCTCTGGTTCCTCCACTTTCTTTATCTTGGATGCTTGAGAGGACATGTGAAAACAACGCATCTGAATCCAGAAAGGTGCAGATCTTTGCAAGTACTTGATGTTTCGATGTGTCACAATTCTTTGTGTACAAGGGGTCAATAAATGATAGGTAGTGATGTTTCTTGATTCATTTGGAAACTGCGATGTTAATTTCTGAACCTGGAGCACAAAGTAACAATAATTAATGCAATATATATGTGTGGCATACATTGGACCCAGAGTTTGTATTAGCTACAGTAAGCTACAACATTGAGCATAGAATTTCATGGTATACTGCTATTCTGACCATATACAGATGTAACACAACTTACAAAGTGATCTATATTAGTTCCCTACAATATGAAACAAAATCCCACTCCTCTTCAAACTAAATTTTCAAAAATACCATTTTTCCTGTGCGAGGGAGGAGGAACTTTTCAGAATTACAAACCACAATTAATCAGTTTAAATTATGGTTCTAGTAACATAAAATTGTACAATCCTATTTCTCAGGTCTGCTACACTTTGATTCAACAAGGTTCAAAGGACTGGGTTGTCAGATTTACTGAATTACAAGTTCTGTTTACATTTGACCCAGATGCTGGTGCCATCAAAAACATATACATTAACCAGATATACAGGAGATGGAAGTGTTTTTTCCATGCACACCGTAATAGTAACATAAGATTGTTACATGCACTATGCTACCATAGCTTGCAGTACAGACTTTTCCCTTCAGTCCCATTATAAACAATTTTTTTCTAGTGCCATGCACATCTCCCACATGAAATGACAAACATGACCTGTTCCAGTGGACTATGGTTATTAAACCAATCAGTTGGAGGTGCTCAAAACCAGACCTGTTCACCTTTTCCCATCATTGCTACGCTCCTGTCAAAGGTGCTAACCTTTAATGGACCATGGGTGCATAGATGAAACACTGCCATCTCACCAAAATGGCCATTCTTCATGTATGAGCCAATGTCACTATAGTAATCTGGGATGTAATGCTTAAGTTATCCACCAGAGGGAGCCAAATATTAAGGGTTCACGTTCACCAGTTTTTAAGGTAATGGGTCATATATTCAATGTCCTGGTACACCAGTTTATACGGTAATGTGGCATTGCATTATGGGTATGACTCAGAGGTTCTTCCTCCATCTTGCCATCGTGCAGTAAGAATTGTGTGTCTTGCCTGTAAGAGATGTTTCTCTGCTACACCGGGTAAATAAACAGTTGGGTTTTGTTCCTAATATCTCGCTTCTCTCAGTTTCTGACCTTACCACTCGGATATCACAGTCACAAACGAGTCAGATTCTGTCCTTACGTGATATCAACACACACTTTTTACCATTGGTCATGAGATAGCAATCGGGAACAAACTCCTGACTGTTCTCTCTCCCTAGCCCAGGCCAATTCCAGAGCTCCAACTGCTAAACTGGCTCTGATCAGCTATCTCAGCTCAGACCAGGGATTGCACCTGGGATCTTTGCGGGCTGCATAGCTCGGTTCCATACTGGGCAGTGCACTTATAATTGAGCATGCTGGTCGGCAGTGGTTATATAATTCTCTACTGCCCCAAGCAATCTATATCTTGGGGTCAACTTCCACATGTATGTCAATGCTACCACCCCTGACTCCACTATTGCTACCAAACTGTGAGTCATCAAATCCTGTAAGAGCCAGAATTTTTTCTAGCTCAATATTGGCAAGACAGAAGACATTCTGTTTCACTCCCACTAGAAATGTTGCATCACAAGCATTGATTATGTTCCTGACTTTGCTTCAAGCTGAACCCACATCCTTGCAATCGTTTTCGAAACCTTCCGTGGCTTCACTGTAACCTAACTCTGCAATCGCCTACAGCTCAACCATTGTGGCAAACTTGCATCTACAGTACCATAGCCATACACTCTGGAACTCTCTCCCTAAACCCCTCTGCCATGCCACATATTTCCCGATATTCAAAAGCCTCCACAAAATCCACTTCTTCAACTGCACTTTCAGTGACCTCTTGTAACTTCATTTCCACTTTTTGCTAGGTGTCCTCCAATCTCCTGTGAAGTAGCTTTTGAACGTTTGTTACATGAAAGACACTGTGTAAGTTTAAGTTATTGCTGCTGGTTCCTCAGATGCCTAGAGATTAGCAAATTCTCCTTCAAGAACTTGAGGAGCAAGAAAAATGACAACAAAAAGTCCCCATATCCTACACCTCTGTGACACATCATACTAATGTGCTGTGTTACTGAGAAACTTTTGCAATGTGATTTATTCTGAAAGCAGCTATTTATACTTTTATGCAATGACTTCAAAAGTTCCTGCAGTTTCAACTTATTTTTCAACTGCTGATCTTCCTCCCCACCCTATATTAGCTGAAATCTTTTGTACTATATTAACTTCAAAAAAATGAACTATTTTTAGATTATTGAGTTTCTTGATTTTGACCCACCAGCAGTTAGAATTAAAATAGATACATAACCAAAATGGATTTATTGGTTTATTACAGGAATCTGATTGTTCGCCAATTGTACTTCTGCATTGACTCGAGCACCCCGGGCTATATTTTTGTTTTAACATTTATTTTTGCTACTGCATTGTTTACTGAAAAAGTTAAAGCTCTGCACAGTACAGTACTCAAATCTAGTTTGTGTACTGCCAACAAATGTATTCTTTAAGCATGTTCGACACTTACTTTGCTAGTTGTTTGAAAGCATCTCCTCACCAAAAAAGCAAACATCTTAAGGGCAGGGCACCTGCAAAAAATGAAATAAAGTCCAGTACAGTTAGAGTGAAAGTAAGGGCATTTTTAGAAATTGAATTGAACCAAGTAGATAGAGCCTGGGTGGCCTTATTATTACTGATAAGCATTAATTTAATTAACTCACGTTTGGCCCAACAACACTTTGAATTTAGATACTTTTATTCCCATCACCACTTAGCAAAGGGAATGTATATTCCCTGTTGCTCTACAATTCTAAACATTATAATTAACTGCCTGTGCATTTACTGGTACCTCTCAGTTTCCAATTCTTACTTCTACTTTAAAATTGCTGTTTAGATGTAGGCTTGTGACAGCTATTTTGTACCAAACTCCCTGATGGGAAAATCACAAAGAAGCATTCAAGTGACATTACAGATATAACTACAAGCCATAGCTCAACAGGGCAATTCTACCCAAAAAGTAAATTTACCAACATTATATGATCTTCCTCCTTCCTCAACTGAAAGCATTCTCCACAAAGTGCAGAAGCGTGGCTGGGTGGAAAATTACCTCACTGCTGGCAGCAGATGTCAACAGAGATGTAAATATTAGCCAAGGGAGGCACTTTAGATAATGCTGGAAGACTCACATGATGCTTTTATGACGTCCATTCTCCGTAATGGCATTATTACTCCTGCCCGACGTGCAAGATGCTGGATGAGGAAAAATCCCTATTCCCAATCTGGATTCAATTCACAGTTGTAAAGCCCAAAACAGTAACAAAGGGCAGCTGGTTCATTGTTGTAAGTGAACATTAGATTTGTACACAGCTGTCATCTCTATTGTAAACTAACACTGCAATCTTGAGAACTCTTATAGCACTCGAATTGTGCATTTATACTGCAGCTACTGGTCTCACATGTTCCTTTATACTTCCTGGCTTGAACTGCAATTCTTCCTTGGCTTAGTGCTTGCACTCTCACCTCTTGAGCCAGAAGGTTGTGGGTTCAAGCCCCACACGAGAGACTTGAGCACACAATCTTGGCTGACACCTCAATGTAGTCCTGAGGGAGTGTTGTCTTTTGGATTAAACGTTAAAGCACGACCCCATGTGCCCTCTCAGGTGGACATAACAGATCCCATGAAACTATTCAAAGAAGAGCAGGGAAGTTTTCTTGGTGTCTATATATATCCCTCAACCAACATCACTAAAACATTATCTGGCCATTTGTAACCTCAATCTCTCAGGTGGTTCCTACATAATGGTCAAAATAGGTGCAAGGTGGTAACAGGAATACTGCAGCCAGAGTGCAATGACAGCCATTTTTTCCATCACCTGCTAGCTTGTGGCTTCTCCAGGCAGCAGGAACACACAATGAATCTAATGTCTATTTAATACTCAGCTGGGTAATCATTGAACAAAAAGTAAAACAGTGCAGATGCTGGAAATCTAAAGCAAAAATAGAAAACACTGAGCATGTTATGTAGCATCTGTAGATAAACAAAAGTTGATGTTTTGGGTATAAACCCTTCCTCAGAACTGGAAGATATTACTGGTGGATTGCATTTAAAAAAGGAACAGAAGGGAAAAAATACAAAAAAGAACACAATGATTACTCACACAGAAAATTAATAGAATGGCCTGTAAAGTGCTTAAGTAGAGATGGTTAAATGGCAGAAATTATATTTGCATGAAGCAAAAAGAGGCATGGTGAGTGAAATTAAAGACATACAAGAGACATTGGAGAGTGTGTGAATGGACGGTTAGAAACAAAAGTATGAAGAAACTGGCAAAATGGAGCAGGCTCCAGTAGCTGATGGATGAAAAGAGCAGGTCGACACCAAGGATGTAGACCATCCTGCTATCAGTTTTCCAATGAGGGATCCCCACCCCAAGCACCAAACTGCTCCTTCCCAACACCCCACCCCCCCCACCCCCAATGAGCCCTGGAAACACAAGCACATCCTAAAATCATTGATATGTGGCTAGACACATCACTTTACAAGATTTAGGGATTATGCAGCAATTCAGTTGAATAAACTTCATCAAACTTCCCTAAACATGACAAATTATTGGAACTTTGGCCACAGTTGACAACACTGCTGTTTATATATATTTATTATAAGAATGACACCGATTATCAACTCATTTAAATACATGGAGTGGTGTTGTGTTCACTGTACAAAGTGATAGCTATCAGATTGAGTCACCCTATTAAAATGACTGTCAACCCCAATGATAATGAGTGATGTTTGAGTTTGACAGAAACACCACCTGGCCATGAACTGTCTGAACCCAGTGGGTGTGACTGATCTCTCCCTGGCCATGAACTGTCTGAACCCAGTGGGTGTGACTGATCTCTCCCTGGCCATGAACTGTCTGAACCCAGTGGGTGTGACTGATCTCTCCCTGGCCATGAACTGTCTGAACCCAGTGGGTGTGACTGATCTCTCCCTGGCCATGAACTGTCTGAACCCAGTGGGTGTGACTGATCTCTCCCTGGCCATGAACTGTTTGAACCCAGTGGGTGTGACTGATCTCTCCCTGGCCATGAACTGTCTGAACCCAGTGGGTGTGACTGATCTCTCCCTGGCCATGAACTGTCTGAACCCAGTGGGTGTGACTGATTTCTCCCTGGCCATGAACTGTTTGAACCCAGTGGGTGTGACTGATCTCTCCCTGGCCATGAACTGTTTGAACCCAGTAGGTGTGACTGATCTCTCCCTGGCCATGAACTGTCCTAACCCAGTGGCCGTGACTGATCCAATTCCAATTCCAATTCAAATGCTTTATTGGCATGAAAGTTTACAGAGAACCATATTGCCAAAGCTTACATAGCAAAAAGGTACAGTTTTCCAACATTCTGTAGGTGTCAATCGATTCAATCTCTCTCTCCCTGGCCATGAACAGTGAGACTTAAGAGAAACACACATCGGAGTTCACGCTTACCTCCGCCGATAAAACCAATCGAGATTAACCAACAAAAATACCAAAATTTAATTACGTGCAAAATTAAAACCAGGCCTCTGACCCACGGGGGCAAGTCAGAGGAACCTTGAAAGCGACCCAAGTGTTCCTGTCCGGGTTATCCCCCCACCATTAACATCAACATCATCATTATTGCAATTCAGTTCCGGGTCGTGCAAGGAAAGAGGAGCTGACTGAAGTCGGCTTCTCTAAAGTCCCAAACAAGTAATCGTCAATATGTTGAATCACGTGGAAGGGAATAATGATTTGAAAAATATCTGTACAGGTGTTTCTAGTTTTAGGTTAAAAACGGAAAGGGCTGGAAATTTCAGCATAAATGTCGCCAACTCTGAATGTTTTCTCTGTTGAATGTTGCTGCACGACTCCGTCATTTTTAAATTTTCATTGTAGATTTTCAGTATTAGCATTTTTTTCCCCCCTTATGTCTAGTTTCAGATTGTACTGAGTTAAGAAGCAGCTGAAGAGACATTACACCAGCAACAGAAAATTATAATTTGACAAGTTTTATTTAAAGTTTTATTAATTTACAGACAATTTGTTTTACGTATGCATCAAAAGAGTACACCAGCAACAGAGGCGGTCGTTCGGCCTGACTGCCAGCTTCTCTTCCGCGGCCACGTTCGCGCCCGGGTGGCCCTGGAGATGGAGCACGCGGTGTCCGCCGGCACGCTTAAGGCCTTCCGAGACCGGTGGGCGCCGCGGGGACTGGAGTGCATCATCAACCCGGCCAATCAAATTTTAATTTAATTTGTTAAGTTTTATTTAAAGTTTTATTAAGTTACAGAAAATTTGTTTAATCACCTATAGAAAAAGAGTACACCAGGAACAGGGCTCTCTACGTGGGAGTCCTCTTTTCTATTGGGGACTTGGCCTGGAGGGTGTTGCATGGAGCAGTCCCGTGCAATAAGGTTTTAAGTAGGTTCACTGACTCCCAGGCCGCCTGCCTTTTCTGTGGCCAGGAGGAGTGCGTGTTCCATGTATATATAGAGTGTGAGAGGTTGCAGCCCCTCTTCCATTATTTGAAGGGGCTGCTCCTCGATTTTTGGCTGCACTTCAGTCCCACGCTCCTGATCTTTGGTCACCCGGTGTGGAGGGGAGCGGGCAGATCGGAGGACATCCTCATTGGACTGCTCCTGGGCTTGGCCAAAGTAGCCATTAACTGGTCCAGGTAGCGGGCGGTCGAGGGGGTCGTTTGGCCCGATTGCCTGCCTCTCTTCCGCTGCCACGTTCGCGCCTGGGTGGCCCTGGAGATGGAGCAGGCGGTGTCCACCGGCACGCTTGAGGCCTTCCACAACCAGTGGGCGCCGCAGGGATTGGAGTGCATCATCACCCCGGCCAATCAAATTTTAATTTAAATTGTTAAGTTTCTTTTAAAGTTTTATTAGTTACAAATATTTGATTTATTGTGCACCCAATCAAAAGAGTACACCAGCAACAGTCAATGCATGTTTGGAGTTGTTTGAAAATCACACAGTTAGGAAACTTAGTGAAGCTTTGACCCTAAGACCCAGAAAGTGAAAAAGTTCAGGACGAGTAAAGCCTGGTAATTTGAACCATCCCATCGAGCCCACTTCTTCTGTGTCAATTTACCTCAATATGGTTGGCACCCAATTGATTTAGTCAACATTCAGATTTAAGGTGATTGGCAAAAGAACCAAAGGCGACATGAGGAAAAACTTACACAGCGAGTGGTTAGGATCTGGAATGCAATGCCCGAAAAAGTGGTGGAGGCAGACTCAATCATGGCTTTCAAAAGGGAACTGGATAAGTACCTGAAGGAAAACAATTTTCAGGGCTACGGGGAAAGGGTGGGGGATTGGGACTAGCTGAAGTGCTCTTGCAGAGAGTCGGCATAGGCTCGATGTGCCAAATGGCCTCCTTCTGTGCTGTAACCATTCTATGATTCTGTGACTGGAGTCACGTACAAGCCAGACCAGGTGGAGTTGCAGGCTCCCCTGCCTGAAGGCCCAATTGATTTTATCAGCTGACAGAAAATTATGCAAAACTATTTCCTTTCTGCAAACAAAACCTTTTTGAAATTAACACAATCAGGAGCTTACAAGGATATAATAGTTTTGAAACAAAGGGGAAGTCAATAACCTTGTTATATGAGAATATATGGTATGTGGGATTGAAAATGGAAAATAATCCAATGTCAAACAAGTCACATTTTAGAACCCAGAGATGTGATCATTTTCATTATAATCCCTTGCACGTACACATTACTTGTAATTATATGCAGGATTATTTTCAATAATGTTGGTTGTGAAAGGTAGGAGAATGGTTTTATTGCTATCCTATGTAAAGTTTTTTCTATTTTGTACAACATGAAAGGTTTTTCACATAAATTTGGCACAATAATAAAATCATGATTAAAACACAGCCTTCAAAAGCTTAGCATTGGTATAATTCAATACACTCTTTCTCCCAGTAAAGTATGACTGCTTATATTGATTATGATGAGCATTTAGGTTGTGTTGGTTACATGTGCAAAAAAACTCAGCAGAGATTCTGAATTTTATTAAACATATTAATTAAAACTTTGAAATATGTTCACAATCAAATTTAGAAAGGAAGATATGTTTCAATGGTTTCAGGGTGGAATGTCTTCTAGAAAGAAAGACTTTGACAAAGGGAAACATTTGTATGAGGGTGCTGCAGCTCACAATTTTGGTTTATGCCATGCAAACTATGCCTCAATAGTAACATAATGTGCACAAGAAGGAATGTGCGTAACACTTTCTTTGCCACTCCTGATACTACAAAACGCCCTCATTTGCTCCCTGAACCGGAGATACTCCATTCACTCTCTCCACAAAATGCATCCAAGCAGCTTTAACCTGCATCAGGATCTCCAAAGTGGTGTTTACCCCATATTCCTTTTTGCCTCCATTATCCTTACCAGAAAAGGATTTCTTCAAGGAGCAAAACAAAATCCCCTTTAACAGCAAGCAGCAGCCCTTTGAGAGCTACTGCCTCGGCCAATCTTCCTTAAACAGAGATCCAACCAGGCTCAAGGTCAAGCCTTGGTCCAGGTCAGTGAAAGACTTGACCAAAAGAAAGTGGATCTAAAATTCCTCAGGGTTCCACTGGTCTCCCACTGTAGCTCTGGCAGACAGCCAACAGAATGCCAAGGGAAATGGTGGAAATATGGATGGAGACTGGTGGTACCCCTACAGAATTTCAGCCACAGCTTAGCTCACTCAAAGTAGAGCAGAGGGAGAGGGAATAACAGAACTAGAGACAGAGGACCTGAGGAACAGGAAGGAATGCAAGGCTGGAGGAGGATTTAGTGTTAGGGTGGGGTTGTCCATGGAGGGATTTGCAGATTAAATTTTTAAATTCGATGTGTAGGGGAAATAATATCCACTATAAGCCAACAAGTTCACAGGTAATAGATGAGAGGGGCTTAGAGTTAAAGAAAATGCATGCAGTATAATTTTGGATGTTGGAATTTGTGACGGTCAGGATGCTGGTGAGAAGGATGTTGGAGAAATCAAGGGTTACCGAAAGCACAAATAAAAGCTGTCTGTAGTGGTGAGAGTGAGGTAGGCATGGAAGTGGGTAATGTTGCAAAGGTGGAAGTAAATAGTCCTGGTGATGGATAGGATACAAGGTTTGAAACGCGTGGTCCAGCAAAGAAGTTTCCCACAGTCTGGTTCAGCACGAGTCAGCTGTGGCAAGGGAGCAGAATTTTTGGTGGGATGGAAACAATAGCTTCTTCCCGAGCTGACATTATTGTGGCTCATCCACGACTTAATTACGATATGAAAAAGGATAGGAAAAAGACCGGCTGATCTATCAAGAAGACATGATGCAGCCTCAAGCGCATTCAACCTGCGCTGTCGCCTACCACCTCCACCAAATAATCTGGGAAGAGGCAAGAAAAAAACACTGGGGAAATGTCTATCCCGAGTGCATGGCTCGTTTGTAAAAAAAAAAAATCGCTCTTGTTTTCAGACAGCCTGCTTGCTCATAACTAACTGATGGCGGGGAGCTGATTGAACATTGCCCAGCTTACCATGGAAGGCAGGGACGATTCACACATCACAGTGCAAGTCCATCTGATTGTGACATCAGAGGGCCGAGCGGCACGTGACCCACCCACGCTCCCGCAGACGCTTCTTTCCGTGTTTTGGTGGAATCCCCGCGCGAGCGAGCACCAGAGAGAGGAAAAAAACTGCGGCGCACAGCAGTCGGCAGCTCTGGAGTAGGTGATATAAACAACGACAACAAAAATAAAACAACAACCCGTCGGAAATACATTCGGTTCACCCACACAACTCGAGAGAGAGAGAGAAAAGACGACAAAAAAAAAACAAAAGCTCAAACCACTCCAGCGAGGGTCGGACGCCGAGCGTTTGCCGTCTCCCGATCCTTCCCCCTCGGAGGTAGGCAGCCAATGTTATGAGCCTGCAGCCTGCTTTGTCGCCATTTTGGCCCAGTGTTTGTTGTTATTATCATCGTGCGCTTCAGCAGCCGCCTTACGCCGTCCTCTGCCATTTATTGTTGCCGGATTTTATCACCCAAATGTAAAATATTTAATTATGTATATTTTTCCCTCTGCTGCGCCGATTTGTTTCTAATAGAGGAGAGGTTTAGTTATTTGTCAGTTTATCTATTTTTTGTCGTGACATTTGTTTAGTGGCCTAATACTTGTATCTAGTGTTTGTTTGTCCACAACTTCTATTTATGTACCGCAATGTGGATTGTTTTTTTAAATTAAAAAAAATACGAAACGTTTCGCGCTGTTTAAATCATTCAGTGTAGAAATCTGCTTTTGAATAATACTTGTTTTCTTTTGACGTTGGATATGCTCACGACTTGCTTGTTAGGACTTCTTCAGCATTGTTACTGAAAAGGCTGGAAGCTCCACTCCAGATTCCTTTTTTCCCCTCAAGTGTGAAATAACGTGAACAACACGTTTGAGACCAGGCTGCTGGTTCTCGTTTGTGTGCTTAGCCACCCACGGCTGCCATTTCTGGTAGTGTGGAATATTATCTCACACCCAAGACTACACTTTCCTCATGTGCGAAGGATCCGAAATCATGCAAACTGTAATGCTACTAGATGTTTGTGTGTGGTGTCATCATAATTCACTGGCAACGCAGTCGTGTTCTTTTGCATTTGCTTGGATTGGGTTCCAATTATATTGACAAAAATCTTTGTACTTAATTGAAGTGTTAGTCCACTTGCATTATTATCCACTACTATGCCACCAATACATTAACTTCACTTGAATCCAAATTGAATTAATTTCAATATGCATCTTGTAATTTTTAGTAACAGCCGTAGACAGCAAATTAAAATTGTACATGCTCTTGTCAAAACACGAACCTATTGCATTTCCAGAATGGGCCTGGAGGTGTTGACCTGGAAAATTTTGAATGTGTGCATGCAGTTTGGGTTTTTAACTCTAGCATTTTAATCTAATAAAATTGTGGGGAAAATTCAAGTAATTTGGGTTTATCTATATGCAACAGAGTATACTTGCTCAAAAGCTACATCAATTGTCAGTTCCACTTGGATGCACTCTAACCTGTCCTGGTGGTTTATAGAGCAATTCCTTCTTTTCTAACTCATTCCTGATCATATAGTCTCTCTCTAGCCCTCTATGGAGGCATTCTTTCCCATTTAACCCGTCACCCAAGTATGAAGCAGTTGCACAGAGAGCATTCTTATTCATCTTCTCACTGCTGTTTCTAGCTGCCCTATCTGATATTGTTGCCCTGGTGTAGGAGCAAACATTGCTATGGGCGATTCCCACCATGAAGTAGCAGCATTGCGTATGAGCTACAACTGGGATGTAGTGAGATTATCATGAAGCAGAATGGCTGGGATTTCCTGGTCGATCCTTTTGGGATGTGAATATATTTGCATATATTGCATACATCTGGATTCACCTGGACACCCTGATTTATAAAGCACATTTAATGTAGGAGGGGGGTAGCAAAGCAGAGGGATTTAGAAAGCTAGTTTCAGGTTGTAGGGTCCGGATTTTGCCACCAAACTTTGGAATGGAGGGAAATGAATACAAGAGGGCCCGAATTGGAAGAGTGAAAGGTTCATTTTGTGGTGGAGGAGGCTGCAGAGGCAGGGTGGGACAGGTCCATGGAGAGATTTGTAAATAAGGATGAGCATTTTGATTTACGTATCCCCCTGCACTTTCTATACTCCTAGGTACATAAAGAATAGGAGGTAGTCCTGACTTGAACCTTGGGTTACACACGAGGTGGTGGCCTGGGGCAGTTGAGAGCAGAAGTTATGCTAGATGATGCAAAATCAAAATACTGCAGATGCTGGAAATCTGAAATAGAAACAAAATACTGAGCAGGTCAGGCATCCTCTGTGGAGAGAGAAACTGAATTAACGATTCAGGCCGATGATCTTTTGTCTGACGAAAGGTCATCGACCTGAAATGTTAACTCTGTTTCTCTCTCCACAGATGCTGCCTGACCTGCTGAGTATTTCTAGCATCTTCTGTTTCTGTGCTAGATGATGTGCTGGCTACATTGGGATAGGTAGGAATAAAGCCAAGTGAGGGTGGTGACATAGATTAAGACCACACAAAAAAGATGATGGAAAATGCTGGAGTGGTGAGTCATGTTGGATGGAGGGATAATGTGCCACGGTTGCAATCTTAAAGGATATTGTAGATCAGGATGGTGAAAGCATGGCGGAAACTGACTGAAAGGCGTCTAACAGAGAGTGATGCGAGAGATGACACCTAGTTGGGTGACCTTTAGAAAATAAAGGAGGTTAGATATGGGCAGCAAATAGAGAGAATAGGAGGCGTCAGGGTTGAAATTTTCAAGCAGGGGATGATAATGGTGGGGAAAGCAGCACTTGAGAAGGATCAGTTAGTTGATGGTGTTAGCAAGCGTTGAGGTGAGGAAATGTAATTGTGTGGTTGTGATGGGATTGAGGTTGCAGGTATGGTCTTCTAGAAGTAACTTCTGAGACTTGGCTGTAAGGCCTTTTTTTTTCGAAGCAAAGTAGTTCCTGGCAGAATGATTTATTTTTCTAATTTGCTGATTTAATTTTGATGTATATGTTTAAATTAATGCTAAATTTAATGTTCTAGCAGGTCAAATTCTTATGCAAAAAAACCTCCCCTCGTAGTGTGGTGCAGGAATGTCCTTGGGCATTTGTGGACACGGACACCTAAATCTCTCTGCTCTTCCAACTCCTAGTCTTTCACAATTAAGAAAATATTCTGATTTGTCTTGCTCAGGTCCAAGTGGAAGACCTTGCACTTGCCCACATTGAACTCTGTCAGCCATAGTCTTGCACGTTCACTCAGTAGCATCTACAAATTTGCTTATACAACTCCCTATTCCTTCATTCAAATCATTGACATATGGTGAAAAACTGAGGCTCCAGTACAAATACCTGGGGAACACCACTTGCCACATTCCACCAATCGGAGAACAAACCCTTTATCCTTACGCTCTGTTTCCTAGCTCCCAACCAATTATTAACCAGTGTCACAAGGTTACCTCCAATTTTGTGCGCGCTCATTTTTGAAAATCTATTATGCGGAACCTTATCAAATGCCTTCTAGAAGTCCATGTAGACAGCATCCATAGACACTCCTCTGTCCACCGTGCTAGTGACCTCCTCAAAAAAAGTCAACTGGATTAGTCAGACATGACCTACCCTTCACAAATCCATGCTAATTCTCCTTGACCAGCTGATACTTGCCCAAATGCTCGGCCACTCTGTCTCTGATAATAGATTCCAGTAAATTCCGCACAATTGTTGTTTTGGCTGAAGACATTTGCAAACACTTTAGCCATGTCTCTTGTACTTGTAAACTGTGCTCCACCATGGTTGAGGATGGGGATGTTCATACTGCCTCTTCCTTAGTTATCTAGTTGCCTACCAGCATTCTCAACTGTTGCTGTTCTTGGCAGCCCTACTACACTCTGCAGAGAACCAGGGTTTGTCTCCTGACTTGATGGAGTGAGAAATATGCTGAGTCATGAGGTTATAGATTATGGCTGTCTACAATTCTGCTACTGCTGATGGTCCACAGTGCCTCATGGATTCACAGTTTTGGCCTGCTAGATCTATCTTTAGTCTGTCTCACAGCATGGTGGTAGTGACATGCTACACAATGGAAGATGTCCTCACGGTGTAGATGAGAGTTTATTTTCACAAGGATGGGTGACAATTACTTTCACCAATGCAATTTTAAACAGATGTGCCTATGACAGGTAGGCAAGTGAGAATGAAGTCAACTAAGTTACTTCCTCATGTTGGTTTCCTCACCACCTGACAGGCTGAGTCTGGCAGCTGTATCCTTCAAGACTGAGCCTGCTCAATCAATGGTGGCACTGACGAGTCAAAATCTTGATGGTGGACATTGAAATCCCTCAGCCAGAGTCTGTTCTGTTGTTTCCCTTGCAGCTTCCTCCAAGTGATGTTCAATATGTAGGAGTCTTGATTTGTCAGTTGTAGGAGGCAGGGAGCTATAGGTGATCAGCAGGAGGTTTGTGCTGGTGGGAAGGACATATCCAGAGATGGTGAGGAGTTTGGGATATTGGCTGATATGAGTATAATATTTCATGTTGTTAATTGATCAGCCTATGATACAGCTTTCCCAACTTGGGCACCAGCCCCCAGCTCTTGGTGAGGAGAACTTTGCAGGGTCACCTGGGTTCAGATTGCTTTCACCTTATCCTGATATGCCTGGATCAGTGCAGTTTTCTTACTGTACTTTGTAGTAGTTGTTAACAACTGGTGGCTTGCAGGTCTACGTCAAAGGGCACTAAGAGTCAATTACATATTGTGGGACTGGAGTAATGTGTTGGCCAGACCAGATAGGCTCCTTTTCCTGAAGGACATTAGCAAACCAGTTGGGTTTATCCGATTTATCGAATTATTTTTCTCTCTCTCTTCCCTCTCACATGCTTTCTCCCACTTGTGCGTTCTTACCCTGCCCTCGTGCTCTCACTCTCGCCCTTGCCTGCTCGCTCTCGCTCTCCCCCCTCCCCGGCCCTCATTAAACTGTAGCCAGATCTGCCTGTTCAGGTGGATGTAAAAAATCCCATGGTACTACTCAAAGAACAGGGAAATACTCCTGTTGTCCTGGCCAACATTTACTCCCTCAAGCAACACCTCTAAAAATCTGATCATTTATCTAGTTGCCATTTGTAAGATCTTCCTGTGTACAAATTGGCTGTTCCGTATGCCTACAAAATGACAGTGATGACACATCAAAAGCATTTGATTAACTGTGAAGTACTTTGTGATGTCCTGAAGACATGAAAGGTGCTTGTATACATGTGAGTTAGTTCCTTCTTTCTTCCCTTCCTTCGAGTGCCAAAAACTATTCGCTTTCCACAAACTAGAGTGCACCTACATACGCCCAGTATTTAGGTTACTACATACAACAAAAACCCTCTTCAATTTCTTAGACTTTGAAAAGTGTTAAATTGAACAATTTATTGTGATTTGGGCTATAAATTATAGTACAAGTTTATTAAAAATAACATAAGCAATGACAAAGGCTGTACAGTTTGCTCTCTTTTTACAGAACTTTCGACTCGTGCTATCTCCGGTTATAAAATAAAAGGTGGGTCGCTCAGCTGATTCTACTGATGATAAACCCAGATTTGTGTGTTATAACTTATACGTGGGGTTTGATCAGGTCCTCAGAGTTTCCAGCCATTATCCTGATAACTGCAAAGGCTCTGGTAAATTAGGAGCACCGTTCCTTGGATATACTTTCTATTCCATTCAAAGTTAACCAGCACCAAAATATGTATCTTGCAATTTGATGAAGCTGTCAACATGATCAAAATACAGAGGAAGCTTGCTGGTCTAGGTCCACACCTCCTGAAGGGCTAGAAAATTGAAATTTAAAAGCTTGACTCCTTCCTGGGATCATATTAAACAGTTTCTAGCACTTTTGTATGAACTTTAAAACTTTTCTACATCTTTAAATCAATGCCAGCAGCTCTCGGGCTTATCCATTCAAATGGGTTGGCTTTTGAAATATTAACACAAATCCGCCTTGTTTCATTGCAGCAACCTGTAGATGTGATGTCTATAACATTCGATTTCTAATCACACCTTCAGGAAGTGGGTTAGTTCCCCCATGCTTAATAATAACACAAGAGATCCACTACTATTTAAAAAAAACAAGTGTCGCACTTCACTGTCTCACTTTGGGGGGGAAAGTAATTTTCCTGCTTGTTTCAAAGAGACTTTTGCAGAAACATAAAATACCCTCTAATTAACCTCAATTTACTTATTTACAGCAATAAGATCCTGTGACCTTGGGAGAGAGGCCAGGTTACATAGAGGTTCCCTTTAGAAATATACTGCATTGTGTGCAACTAGGCATTATACTCCTGTCCTTAAAAAGCACCGTATTCATCAATGTACTATAAGCAATGCCACGGAATATCCACTAAGATTCATGTATTACATTTGCATTTATACAGATACGCATCGTTACTGAACTATTCTTGCATTGAATTTGGGTAATTTGGCAGTTTCTTTACTTAACCTGTAAGCCCATTAATTTCACAGTAACACCAGTTTTCTGGTACATTTTGTACGTTACTCTTTTCCATGGCACTACTGAACTTCACTGCTAAGTTGTACAGCGATTCATTTTGAATGTAATTGGCGAGTGATCCTGCTTTTCATAGCAGGAACAAGGGCTACAAAATTCAATTTACCAACTAACCAGAGATGAGTTACTATACTTTCCAACTTTCATGAGCTGAGACTCAAAACATTTTGCCAGGTTGCTAATAACAGGTATATCTTTTGTGTTACATCTGATCCTTTTGTGGTTATGTGCAGCTCCTACCTCACCTAGTAACTGACTGCTTGCTTGTCCATAATGAAGCTTGAGTTGCTTTTTTTTAGGATTAGTTTTCTCAAATTAAAGTTAAAATTAATTATTCCTGGTAGATTACTTTTTTTTTTAAAAAAAAGGTTTTCTTCAGGACTGGTGTTCCTCAATCACTCAATAATTTTAATTAATGGCCCTGAAATTAGATCGGGGGCTTGCCGTGCGCGCAAGCCCCCGATCTGCACTCACCCTGCGCGCCAACATCTGAAGCCCGGGCCTGCTTGCATTTCCTGTCACAGGCCCGGTTCAGCTGTCGGCGCGATGTGCTTACCTGATCCAGCGGCGTAGTTAGTGCGATGTGCCGGCTGGGATCAGGTGAGCACTGTGCAGCCAATCAGGGGAGGGGAAACTCATTCATGAGTGTGACAGTAAGAGCTGTCAAACTCATGAAAAGTATGGGCTGCCAAAACACTACTTTAACTTTAAATAAAATTTTAAAAAACATCCCACTGATTAAAACATTTTTTAAAAACTTATTTATAGTTATTATAAACAATTAATCAATTTTTTGAAAAAAATAAATTTTTAAAAAATAGGGTCTAAAACTAAACTTACCATCCTGTAAATTCTTTAAAAATAACAAACCTGTGGAAAAAAAATTTCTACATTGTACTAAAAGCCCACTTACCTGAAAAACTAAATACTTACATCTTGTTTTTCCACGCGTAAAGACCGGAGGCCTTTACACGCGCGCAACTTTGGAAAAAAAAGAGGAATTTTACTGCGCACGCGCTGCCTGTGCAGTCACGCGCGTTCTGCCTCTGAACCCCTTCGTTCAGAGGACAGGAAATGCCGGTTTTCCCCGCATGCGCTGTGCATGCTGAAAACCGGCATTTCCTCCGGCCAGACGCGTGAGTACCCCGACCGTACTCACGCGTTGGGACAGGAATTACTGGCCCATTGTACATTTTCCCTTAGTCAGTGGTTTTGGATCAGCCTGGAGGCAGGTTACTAGTGGTGTCATTTATTATGTTCTTCCAAGTGACTATTAATTTTGTCGTGATCTCCTGGACTGGTCTTGATCGCCTGAGGGGGTCGGAGAGGAATATTCCAGTTCTTTTTTCACTTACTGGCCCTGGCTTTTTCTGGGGTTTTTTGTCTCCCAGGAGATTACATACCTGCGGACGTTTAGGAATGGTCGAGTCATGATGCTCCAGGCATCATGAGTGTGGGGCAACTTGATGCACCAGCTTGTCTTTACCTGCCTGTCATTTTCGTATGTTTTGTTATCTCAGACTCTAGTATCCACTGTACCATATAAGATGTGGGTGTACCCGTTAATTTCTCTACCTGGTAAGTTCCTAATTTCAGCCGTGCCTTTGTAGAGGCCAGGTATTTGTCCACAAATGAAGTCACTTTTGACTGACTTTGCTCACATGTGGGTGGCAATTCAGCAGCATTTTCATAAGGATCAGGCCATTTCCTTTTTCGGCTGGAATATAGTGCATTCATGGGGAAATCTGAAGGATGGAAATCATTGTTTTAAAAAAACCATTTTGTTTTGCATCTACGTTTGTCAGGAACAAGTCTGTGTTGCTTTTGTTATCTTGAGGCTTCTATGAGGAACAAACATTTTTAATGAAACTAAAACTGGGCATAAGGCAATACTACCAAACAACTTCCTAAAATACATTTGTACTGTAATTGTCAAGAATAATTTCATGGGTTTGGCAATTGCCTTACAGGTCCTGTGCTTCATTCATGTAATACAAGTGAAAATGATATCATGATAAAGCATTACTCATATTATGAGGAAACTTTGAATTTGAATTTTCTTTATTACAGCTGCTTGTTTTAGTAAATTTTGGTAACACATTGTCAAGGCAGCTATCCAGAACTGTGATGTTTGAAGTGGTAGCCATATTTAACTTCACTTTGTACAGCACTGAAAGTAAAATACATTAAGTTACTGACACATTGATGAGACTTTGCCTTTTCATGTTTGTCAAGTTAACGTGGAAAGGAAGCTTTACAAAATAACCTGCCTCCTGGCTGATCCAAAACCATTGACTAAAATAAGGGACTCCAAGGGTTAAATTACGAGGAGAGATTACACAAATTAGGGTTGTATTCCCTAGAATTTAGAAGGTTAAAGGGTGATCGGATCGAAGTTTTCAAGATATTAAGGGGACCAGATAGGGTCGAGAGAGAGACTATTTCCACTAGTTGAGGAGTCTAGGACTAGGGGGCATATTCTAAATATTAGACCCAGACCTTTCAGGAGTGAAATTAGGAAACGCTTCTACACATAAAAGGGTGGTAGAAGTTTGGAACGCTCTTCCGCAAACAGCAGTTGATGCTAGATCAATTGTTAATTTTAAATCTGAGATTGATAGATTTTTGTTAACCAAAGGTATTAAGGGATATGGGCCAAAGGTGGGACTGTGGAGTTAGGTCACAGATCAGCCATGATCTCATTGAATGGCGGAATAGGCTTGAGGGGCTCAGTGGCTTTCTCCTGTTCCTATGTTACACTATTCTTGTTTTTGCTTGGTGTTTGAATGCCCTAAAGATAATAGGGTAGAATTTCTGCCAGGTTCTCCCAATCTCTTGCCGGAAGACTGGCAGAAACCATCAGAAATGTGTAAATGGCTATTTATGTCATATCTCTGAGGTTACAGTGGGAGATTGGAGAAGCCCTGTGATTCTAGGTAAATATGTTGAATGTAATTGTTGCTCAAAAGCAGTGATTATTCACATGTGGACAATTTGATTTCATTTTCTCAAATAATACATGTTTTAGTGCAGATAGCAGACTGTAGAATTGACTTGATATGTTGCAGGAGTCTTTTTGTATATGTATAATGTATCAATAGATTTGTATTTTGGTAACTTTTGTTCACTTTCTCAATTTAAAAAGATAACATGGGCATTTGAGTTGCACTTCTTGCATGTATCTAACAGCATAAAATCTGTGAGCTAGTGTTCTGTATTACAATTTGAGAGCTGCTCAATCCATTGCTGGTTGATTTTTGTCATTTTAAATTATTTTGGGTGGTCTAGAAGTCATTATGGAGATAACCCTCTCCCAGCCCCCACCTATCACATTGCATACACCTAAATATAGTACCCACATTCAAAAAAAGTGACACAACAGAGCCAGATGCTTTTGTCTTGCATCAATAATTGGCAACAAACTTGGATTGTCCGTATGTTGATGATCTGGTATACAGCTTCAGAAGGGATGATACTACCTCGCCAACCTTTTTGACTTTTGTTTAAGGAAGAGACTTCTAAAGTGATGTCGGCATGTATAGATGATTTGGACTTGGGCATAGGCTGTACAATCTTGAAATTTGATGGCAAGTAGGTGTTTACTGAGGAGGACTGTTAAATACTTCAGGAGGGCATAGACAAGTTAGAGGAATGGACAGACAGGTGGCAGATGCCATTTAATGTGGAGACATGTGAGGTAATCTATTTTGGGAGGGATCAACAAGGAATGGGAGTATACTCTCAATGGAAAGACAGTGAAGTGTGTAGATGAACAGAAAACTTGGGATTCAAATACATAATTCCTTGGAGGTAGATAAAGCCATAAATATAATGGCGTTTTACGAATACCGGCCTAGAGTAAAAGAGTAAAGTAATAGATTTGTACACAGCAATAATTGCCCACAGATAGAGTACTGTGTACAATTTCTGGGCTCCCCTTTATAGAAAGGGTGTTAGAGGCATGATGAGCATAAAGTGTACATTCAGCAGGATGATGCCAAGAATGGGAAACTATGAGAGACTTGAGATAACTGGACTACTTCCACTAAAGCAAAGAAGGCTATAACATCAACAACTTGCATTTATATAGTGCCATTAACATAGTAAACCGTCCCAAGGCGCTTGACAGGAACCGTCCCAAGGCGTTTGACAGGAACGATATCAAACAAAGTTTGACATCAAGGCACATAAAGAGATACTGGGCAGATAACCAAAAGCTTGGTCAAAGAGGTAGGTTTTAAGGAGTGCCTTAAAGGAGGTAGCAAGGCAGAGAGGTTTAGGGAGGGAATTCCTGAGCTTCGGGCCTCAGCAGCTGAAGGCATGGCCGGCAATGATGGAGCGACTAAAATCAGGGATGCTCAAGAGGCCACAATTAGAGTAGCGCAGAGATCTCGGCGGACTGTAGGGCTGGAGCAGATCAGAGATAGGGAGGCACGAGGCCATAGAGGGATTTGAAAACAAGGATGAGAATTTTTAAATCGAGACGTTGCTTAACCAGGAGCCAATGTAGGTCAGCGAGCACAGACACGATGGGTGAATGGGATTTGGTGCGAGTTAGGATGCGGGCAGCAGAGCTTTGGATGACCTCAAGTTTACAGAGGGTAGGACATGGGAGGCCGTTGGAATAGTCAAGTCTAAAGGCAACAAAGGCATGGATGGGGGTTTCAGTAGCAGATGAGCAGGGGCAGAGCTGGGCAATATTATGGAGGTGGAAATAGGCAGTCTTGGTGATGGCACAGATATATGGTCGGAAGCTCATCTCAGGGTCAAATATGACACCAAGGTTGCGAACAGTCTGGTTCAGCACCAGACAGTTGCCAGGGAGAGGGATGGAGTTAGTGGCTATGGAATGGAGTTGGAGGAAGATTTTGCTGTCGGACAAGCAGTCTGACAATTTAGAGACAGTAGAGGGCTCGAGAGATGTGGTGGTGAGGTAGAGCTGGGTATCTCCAACGTACATGTGGAAACTGACGCTGTGATTTTGGATGATGTCGCCAAGGGCAGCATGCAGATGAGAAATAGGAGGGGCCAAGGATTGGTCCTCGGTGAACACCAGAGGTAACGGTCCCGGGCAGGAAGAGAAGCCATTAGAAAGAAAGAAAGACTTGCATTTTTATAGCGCCTTTCACAACCACCGGACGCCCCAAAGTACTTTTTGAAGTGTAGTCACTGTAATGTAGGAACTGCGGTACCCACAAACAGCAATGTTATGATGACCAGATACAGTAATCTGTTTTGGTGATGTTGATTTGAGGGATAAATATTGGCCAGGGCACTGGGGATAACTCCCCCACTCTTCGAAATAGTGCAATGGATCTTTTATGTCCACTTGAGAGAGTAGACAGGTTTAACGTCTCATCCGAAAGATGGCACCTCCGACAGTACAGCGCTCCCTCAGTACTGCACTGGAGTGTCAGTCTAGATTTTTGTGCTCAAGTCTCTGGAGTGGGACTTGAATCCACAACCTTCTGACTCAGGTGAGGATGCTACCAAATGAGCCACTGGCTGACACTTTGCAGATGATTCTCTGGCTACGACTGGATAGATAAGAATGGAACCAGGCGAGTGCAGTCCCACCCACCTGGACGACGGTGGAGAGGCGTTGGAGGAGGATTGTGTTGACAACCGTGTCAAAGGCTGCAGACAGATTGAGAAGGACGAGGAGGGCTAGTTTAACATTGTCACAGTCACGTAGGATGTAATTTGTAACTTTGATGCGAGCCGTTTCGGTACTGTGGCAGAGGCGGAAAACTGATTGGATGGATTCAAACATGGAGTTCTGGGAAAGATGGGCATGGATTTGGGAGGCGACAGCACATTCATGCACTTTGGAGAGGAAAGGGAGGTTTGAGATGGGACGGTAGTTTTGCAAGGATAGAGGGGTCAAGGGTTGGTTTTTTGAGGAGAGGGGTGATGACGGCAGATTTGAAGGAGAGGGGAACAGTACCTGAAGAGATCTAATAGAGGTTTTGATACAGGTGAATAGGGAAAGACTGTTTCCCATGGTTGGCAAGTTATTGACCAGGAGTAATCAATTTGAAATTATGATTGAGTGAAGAGAGTGGTAGGAGAATTTTTTAAATGTAGAGCACTGTTGCAGCATGGAGTGTTTTGCCACAGAAACTGATTGACGGACAGACCATTGCATCTTTTAAAGGAAATTTGAATAGCTATTTGAAGCGGAGGAAGATCCAGGACCATCGGGCGAAAGCAGTGTGGTTTGATTAGTTTTGTATTGCTCTAGTAAAGAGCTGGCACAAATATAATAGGCCAAATAGCCTTCTGTGCTATCAACTCTATATGGTTCTGTGGTGAATTCTGGAAACTCTGACATAACTAGACTTCTAGGAAACTTTTGTCAAAGTTGCCCATGAAAGACTGCTGTATAAGCTGAAAGCAATTGGAATCTAAGGTAAACCTGGACATGGATAAGAAATTGGCTGAAAGAAATTAAGCAGTGGGTATTAGGGGAGTGATATTGGGTGGGAGAGAAGTACAGGCAAGAGTGCCCCAGAGGTCTACAAGTACGCCGTCGGGATAAGGGAGGCAGATTTAGCAATGTAAATGCCAGGAGCTGGTTCATAGACACTCTTCTACCAGAACTAAAATAGTGTCAATATAAAAGCACCTTTGGATTCAGAAATTGAATGTAAATTGGTCAAATGTGCAGACAACACTAAACATTGGAGTGGGCTTCAAGTCTGATGAAGCAACTAAGGAATATCTGTAATTGGGGAGATGAAATTCAGCATTGAGAACTGTAAAGTATTGTGCACTGCAATAAAACAATGGGTGACTTACTGTATGTACTCTTATGAATGCCGTCAAGCTAGCTAAGAAGTTGAGAGACCCAGGAGACTAGGCAGTTAGTATGGCGAGTCACTGTGGAGCAGCAGTCAATATATCAAATGAATGCTGCATTATATTGCTGATTCATTAGATTACAAATGTGAAATTTTAATGCTGTACTGTGTTCTGGTCAGATTGAAACTTGAATACTAGGTTTGCTTTTTAGTCGCCAATATGCAAGAGAGACATTGAATCCCTCTAATCAGGTTTCCGGCCAGCCATTATCAAATTCACAAATGACATTATTTGTGATTGTGGTCGTGATAAACTATCCCTCCTCATTGTTCTCGACCTATCTGCAGCCTTCGACATAGTTGACCACACCATCCTCCTCCAACGCCTCTTCTCCATTGTCCAGCTGGGTGGAACTGCCCTTGCTTGATTCCATTCTTACCTATCAAATCTTAGCCAGAGAATCCCTTGCAATGGCTTCTCTTCCCACTCCCGCATCCTTACCTCTTGAGTCCTCCAAGGATCTATCCTTGACCCCCTTCTATTTCTCATCTACATGCTGCCCCTCTGCGATATCATCCGAAAACACATCAGGTTCCACACGTACGCCGACGACACACAGCTCTATCTCACCACCAACTCTCTGGACTCCTCCACTGTCTCTGATTTGTCACACTGCTTGTCTGCCATTCAATATTGGATGAGCAGAAATTTCCAACTAAATATTGGGAAGACTGAAGTCACTGTCTTTGGTCCACCAAGACTGCCTACTTCCACCTCTAACATCACCTGACTCCGCCCCTGGCTGAGCTCATCTGCTGCTGAAACCCTCATCCATGCCTTTATTCCTTTAGACTTGACTATTCCAATGCTCTCTTGGTTGGCCTCCCACCTTTCACTCTACATAAACTTGTGCTCATCCAAAACTCTGCTGTGATATACCTATCAATTCCTCCAATAAAAGGCGAAGAGTTACGAAGGTGACTAAAGGTTTTTATTGACTAAATAACAGCCCACTCTCGTGGGTGATCCGATCCAAGCAGGAGGAATACCAGCCAGTCGCTCACCTTTATACCTGGCCTGGTGGGTGGAGCCAAGGCGGAGTCGGCAGTGGTCATCCCAGGTATAGCAGTGTGGCAAGAGGCGACCTCGTACCGTGATACAATAGTGGTCAGTGATACAGTTATAACGAACAGTGGTGAACAGTGCTAACGATAGTGAACGTGGTTTACCACATTCACCCCTTGTTTAGAATTAAGTCCGGCGGGGTGAAGTGTACTACCAATTCTGGTAGGTCAGTCTGTCCGGAGGCTTCGTAAGCCTCTCCGATCGCCGCAGCGGTGGTGTTGCCTTATCCGGTGCTGGTGCCTTATCCGGTGTTGATGCTGGTGTTTGCGTGGTCGGCGAGGGCTCGTGGGGTTCCGGCATGCCGTCTACCTGGACTGAGGTTGGGGGGGGTGGTGGCGGTGTTTCCGGATCGGCTGAGGGTGCGAGGTCTCGTAGGGAGACAGTGTCCTCCCGCCCGTCTGGGTACGCCACGTAGGCGTACTGGGGGTTGGCGTGCAGGAGGTTCACCCTCTCGACCAGGGGGTCCGTTTTATGGGTCCTCACGTGTTTCCGCAGCCAGACCGGCCCCGGGGCGGTCAGCCAGGTTGGTAGAGTGGTTCCCGTAGTCGACTTCCTGGGGAAAACGAACATTCGTTCATGGGGGGTGGTGTTAGTGGCCGTGCAAAGTAATGACCGGATGGAGTGCAGCGCTGTCGGGAGGACTTCTTGCCAGCGGGAGGTTGGGAGGCCCTTAGACTTTAAGGCTAAGAGGACGGCCTTCCATACCGTCGCGTTCTCTCTTTCCACCTGACCGTTACCTCTGGGGTTGTAGCTGGTGGTCCTGCTTGCTGCAATACCTCTCTCTAGGAGGAATTGCCGGAGTTCCTCGCTCATGAAGGAGGAGCCCCGGTCGCTGTGTATATAGTTCGGGAACCCGAACAAGGCGAAGAGGGCATTCAGGCACTTAATGACCGTGCTACTGGTCATGTCGGGGCAGGGGAAGGCAAAGGGGAAACGGGAGTACTCATCAACGATGTTGAGGAAGTACACATTACGGTCAGAGGACGGGAGGGGCCCCTTAAAGTCGATGCTCAGGCGCTCGAAGGGGCGGGTGGCCTTGATCAGGCTTGCTCGGTCCGGCCTATAGAAGTGCGGTTTGCACTCCGCACAGGTCTGGCAGTTCCTGGTCATGGTCCTGACCTCCTCGATGGAGTAGGTCAGGTTGCGGGCCTTAATGAAATGGTAGAGTCTGGTGACTCCGGGGTGGCAGAGCTGGTCGTGGAGGGTCTGAAGCCTATCGATATGCGCGCTGGCGCATGTCATTCGTGAAAGGGCATCAGGGGATTCGTTCAGCTTGCCTGGCCGGTACAAGATCTCATAATCGTAGGTGGAGAGCTCGATTCTCCATCTCAAAATCTTGTCATTCTTGATTTTGCCCTTCAGCTTGTTATTAAACATGAAAGCCACCGAACGCTGGTCGGTGAGGAGGGTAAATCGTTTGCCTGCCAGGTAGTGCCTCCAGCGCCGTACTGCCTCCACGATCGCCTGGGCCTCTTTCTCGACCGACGAATGTCGGATCTCGGGGCCCTGTAGGGTCCTTGAGAAGAAGGCCACTGGCCTCCCCTCCTGGTTTAGGGTGGCGGCTAAGGCGAAGTCGGAGGCGTCGCTCTCCACCTGAAAGGGGATGGACTCGTCCACTGCGTGCATCGTGGCCTTGGCTATGTCTCCCTTAATGAGGGAGAAGGCCGCGCACGCCTCCTCCGTGAGGGGGAAGGAAGTGGCTTTCAGGAGGGGTCTGGCTTTGTCCGCGTAATTGGGTACCCATTGGGCATAGTAGGCGAAGAGTTACGAAGGTGACTAAAGGTTTTTATTGACTAAATAACAGCCCACTCTCGTGGGTGATCCGATCCAAGCAGGAGGAATACCAGCCAGTCGCTCACCTTTATACCTGGCCTGGTGGGTATATCTGTTTATGGTCTGGCTGTAGTCGATGACCAGGCGGTTTTTATCGCCGGTCTTTACGACTACGACCTGGGCACGCCAGGGGCTGCTGCTCCCCTCGATAATGCCCTCTTTCAGGAGGCGCCGCACCTCAGAGCTAATGAAGGCTCTGTCCCCGGCGCTATACCGCCTGCTTTTGGTAGCGACGGGTTTGCAGTCAGGGGTAAGGTTAGCAAACAGAGAGGGTGGCGGGACCTTGAGGGTGGAGAGGCTGCAGGTGTTACGCGGTGGGCGGTTTAACGTTTGCTGGTTGTTGACTGTGAGTGGGGGGAGGGGTCATTGATATACCTATCAATTCCTCCAATAAAAGGCGAAGAGTTACGAAGGTGACTAAAGGTTTTTATTGACTAAATAACAGCCCACTCTCGTGGGTGATCCGATCCAAGCAGGAGGAATACCAGCCAGTCGCTCACCTTTATACCTGGCCTGGTGGGTGGAGCCAAGGCGGAGTCGGCAGTGGTCATCCCAGGTATAGCAGTGTGGCAAGAGGCGACCTCGTACCGTGATACAATAGTGGTCAGTGATACAGTTATAACGAACAGTGGTGAACAGTGCTAACGATAGTGAACGTGGTTTACCACATGCTGCCTATATCTTAACTCGCTCCAAGTCTCGTTCACCTATCACCCCGTGCTTGCTGACCTTCACTGGCTCCTGATCCAACAACTCCTCAATTTTAAAATCATCATTCTTGTTTTTGAATCCCTCCATGGCCTCGCGCCTCCCTATCTCTGTAACCTCCTTCAGCCCGACAACCCTTCGAGATCTCCGTGCTCCTCCAATTCTGGCCTCTTGCGCATCCCCGATTTTAATCACTCCACCATTGGCAGCCGTGCTTTTAGCTGCCTTGGCCCTAAGCTCGGGAGTTCCCTCCCTAAATCTCTCTACCTTTCTCTCCTTCTTTAAGATGCTCCTTAAAGCCTACCTCTTTGACCAAGCATCTCTACTGATAATCTCCTGTGGTTCGGTGTCAAAAATGTTTTTATTGATCTCATTCTTGTTATGTGCCTTGGGATGTTTTGCTATGTTAAATCTGCTCTATAAATGTAAGTTATTATAGGGAGAAGAACGAAGCGACTGATCCCTGGTGTTGTAAGAATGAGTAATGAGGAGAACTTGGGCTCTTCAGCCTTAAAAGGAGGTAATACCATGGAGATGTGCAAGATATTTAACAGTATAGAAAAGCATTTCTTCAAGGTATTCATTGAAAGTAGGACAAGTATTCCCAGGTCAGACACAAAATAAAACTCACTGTGCTCGGCTCCAACAATATCTCTCAGTCTGACGTCAGAAGAACACTCAGCTGCACAAGTATACCATTTTTTCCCATTTCCCACATCTATGTTCAATATTCAAGGGTACAAGGTGTTCAGAAAAGATAGGGAAGGAAAAAGGGGAGGTGGGGTGGAAGTGCTGATTAAGGAAAACACTGTAGTGTTGGAAAGGGAGGATGCTCTTGAGGGGACAAGGACAGAATCCATTTGGTTAGAGTTGAGCAGCAAAAAGGATATGATCACGCAATGGGGGTATTCTATAGGCCTCCAAATAGTGAGAGGGAGGTAGAGGAGCAAATCTGCAGGGAAATCGCAGAGGTATGCAAGAGCTTATAGAGTGGTGATATTGGAGGACTTTAATTACCCAAATATTGATCAGGATAATGCTAGGGTAAAGGGAAAGGAGGGGGAGGAATTTCCTTGACCAGTATGTTCTTGGCCCAACTAGGAAGGAGGCATTGCTGGATCTGGTGCTGGGGAATGAGGTGAGTCAGGTCGACCAAGTGTCTGTGGGAGAACACTTTGGTAGGAGTGATCATCGTATCATAAGATTTAGATTAGCACTGGAGAGGAGCAAGGAACAATCTAGAGTGGAACTTCTAAACTGGAATAGGGCTAATTTCAGTGAGATGCAAAAGGATCTACCCAGGGTAAAATGGAACCACATACTGACAGGAAAAACTGTAATGGAACAATGGGTGATCTTTAAGGAGAAGATAGGAGCAGGAGTAGGCCATTCGGCCCCTCGAGCCTGCTCCGCCATTCAATGAGATCATGGCTGATCATCCAAATTCAGTACCCTGTCCCTGCCTTCTCCCCATATCCCTTGATCCCTTTAGCCTTAAGAAATATATCCAACTCTTTCTTGAATATACTTAATGAACTGGCCTCCACTGCCCTCTGTGGCAGAGAATTCCACAGGTTCACCACTCTCTGGGTGAAGAAATTCCTCCTCATTTCAGTCCTAAATGGCTTACCCCTTATCCTTAGACTATGACCCCTGGTTCTGGACTCCCCGGCCATCAGAAACATCCTTCCTGCATCTAGTCTGTCCAGGCCTGACAGAATTTTATAGGTTTCGATGAGATCCCCTCTCAATCTTCTAAACTCCAGTGAGTATAAGCCCAGTCGACACAATCTCTCCTCATATGTCATTCCTGTTCCAAGTACAGGCTAGGTACATTCCAACAAGAGGGAAGGGTAAGGGAACCAAAGCAAGGACTCCTTGGATGATGAGGGAGATAGAGAAGATGATGAAACAAAAAAAAGAGGGTGTATGACGCATGTCAGGTGAATTCTTCAAGGGAGAACCAGACCAAATACAATAAATTGAGAGGGGAAGTGAAGATGAAAATAAGATTGGCAAAGAGGGAATATGAGAGTAGAATGGCGGTTAACATAAAAAGGGAACCCAAAATCTTCGACTGGCATGTAAACAGTAAGCAGGTAGTAAGAGGCGGGGTGGGGCCTATTGGGGACAAAGAAGGTTGGAGGCGCAGGGCAAGGCTAGAATACTCAGAGTACTTTGTATCGGTGTTTACTAAGGAGGTGGATGCTGATAAAATATCGGTAGAAGTGGAAAAGGTAGAAGCAATGGAAGAGGTGAAAATTGATAGACAGGGTGTACTAGAAAGGCTGGGAATGCTTAGAGTGGATAAGTCACCTGGCCCAGATGGCTTGCATCCCAGGTTGCTAAGGGAATTGGGGGAAGAGATAGCGGAAGGGCTTGCTATAATTTTCCAATCTTCCCTAGATGAGGGGGGAGTTGCCTGAGGATTGGAAAGTGGCGAATGTGACACCATTGTTCAAGAAAGAGTGTAAGGACAATCCTAGTAACTACAGGCCGGTCAGTTTAACATCAGTGGTGGGTAAAGTTTTAGAAACAATAATCAAGAAAAAAATTAACGGCACTTGGAGAGGTTTAAGCTAATTAAGGAGAGCCAACACGGATTTGTAAAAGGCAGATTGTGTTTGACTAATCAAATTGAATTTTTTGACTAAGTAATGGCGGATTGATGAAGGGAATGCAATGTATGTTGTCTACATGGATTTTCGGAAGGCGTTTGACAAAGTACCACATAGAAGGCTGGTTAACAAAATTGAGGCTCATGGAATAGGTGGATCGGTGGCTTAAGGATAGAAAACAGCGAGTTGTGGTAAATTGCTATTTTTCAGACTGGAAGATGGTAGACTGTGGTGTTCCCCAAGGGTCAGTGCTGGAGCCACTGCTTTTTTTGATTATATATAAATGACCTGGATATTGGAATAGAGAGTAGAATTTCTTAAATTTACCGATGACACCAAACTTGGGGGTGTGGCAAACAGTGAGGATGATACCAATCGACTGCAGCAGGACATAGAAAGGCTAGCAGAATGGGCAGACAAGTGGCAGATGGAATTTAATACAGAGAAGTGTGAGGTGTTGCATTTTGGAAGAAGAAACAGGGAGAGACAATATACACTTAATGGTACAGTATTAAAGATGTGCAGGGACAGAGGGATCTGGAAGTTAATGTGTATAGGTCCCTGAAGGTGGCAGGACATATTGAGAGAGTGGTTAGCAAAGCATATGGGATCTTGGGCTTCATAAATAGAGGTATTGAGTACAAAAGTAGAGAAGTTATGCTGAACCTTTATAAAGCCCTGGTTAGGCCACAACTGGAGTATTGCATCCAGTTCTGGTCACCACACTTTAGGAAGGATGTGAAGGCCATTGAGAGGGTGCAGAGGAGATTTACCAGAATGGTTCTGGGGATGGGGGATCTTCCTACAAGCACAGGTTGGAGAAGCTGGATTTGTTTTCATTAGAGCAAAGGAGGTTGAGGGGTGATTTGATAGAGGTCTACAAGATTATGACAGGTTTGGATAGACTAGATGGGGAAAGGCTGTTCCCACTAGTTGTTGGTGCAAGGACCAGGGGACACAGATTTAAGGTTTTGGGCAAGAGATACAGGGGGATGTGAGGAAAAACCTTTTTACTCAGCGAGTGGTGAGGTCCTGTAACTCGCTGCTGACGGAAGTGGTGGAAGCGGAGACACTCAATGTTTTCAAGGGATGACTAGATAGGCACTTGAGGGAAATAAACTTGCAGGGCTACGGGGATAGAGTGGGGGAATGGGACTGACTGGATTGCTCCACAGAGAGCTGGCACGGACTTGATGGGCCGAATTGCCTCTTACTGTCCTCTATGACTTTATGTCCTGAGTGAGATTAGGCATTTTGTGTTGTGCCCCCATGTGTACACAAATTGGGTTATTGCCAAAACCCATTCCATATAAGATCCTTACGCTGGCAGATAGGATGCAAATCTCTTCTATCAGTTTGGGCTAGATTTGAACCCTGGTATCTGAGGCAAAAGGCCAGTGAGTGATCCAAAAAAAATTTAATCATGAGCAAGTATAATTATGAAGATACTGTCTAAGATTTAGAAATAAATATATTCAAAGACAGTTGCATTTTATTAAGGCTTTAATGCAAGAATCTGCTTGAAATTACCTGTTTCAGTTGGGTCACAAATCACTCAATACAAACACTTTTGCTATTCAGTCATCTCTCTTACCCACGTAGAATATGTAATATTTAGGTAGCGTTTCCTCTGTAATCAAGACAGGCACACTTCATTGTCCCTAAAGAAAAATATGTTTTATATTAAATTTAGGTTGAACAATTTAAATTAAATTAGATTTAGATTTATATTCAACACTATCAATTTTTGTGCACACATGCCTGAAAAGAAACAAAAAAATTTGTTGTCTTGGATTAATATTATATACTAGCAATGATAACAATGTGCCTTGCATGGGAAATGTCCTAACCTTCCTACATTTGCCATTCACCAGTTTGAATCTGTACCTACTTGCCCTATACCACATAGGAGCTCTTTATTTCAATATACACGCAAATGAAAGATGTATGAGTTGGTTCGTTTGGGGGGAGGAAAATCGTGAACAAATAATTAATCATCTCAAGAAATGATCATTGGTACCAAGAAGAGGATTCTGTAGAAGCACCTTAATACACCTCTTTTCTACTCGTCCCCAAACTTTGTGCATTGATTATTGATCGTTAAAAGTTTATGCATTTTGTTTTAGCCATGGGATGTTAAACCCTAATTGGGTCTTGTGCTTCATGAATATTTAGATTTTAATAAATACCACTCACTATCTGCTATTATCTCATTTCAAAACTCCCTTCTAGAGTAGGGAACCATGAGGCTACTGCTGCAGCTAGCTTGCTCTCATGGCTTGACTCCATGGCACAGCATACTACATTGTTGTATTATACAGGAAACTTTCATTTAACCAGAGGTTAAAAGTCCGGAAAGCTCTATCTACCGGCAAAATTCAGGAGCCGTTTTCTATAAGTTTTTTACTTCTCATTGCTTTTTTTTTCCCCAGTCAGGCTCTGCAAGGTCTGTAGCTAAGCAACAGCTTCAGCTAGAGACGCTTGCAGCTGCAGCCGACTGTTTTGAAGCTGTTGCTAAGCAACAGGGTTTGTTGATTCACACGGAGCTGAAAAGCTCTGTATGTTTTAACATTGCTGCTGGTTTATACGGCAGTTTTGATCTAATGGCACCAGCTCGGTCCCGTCAGTGCCGGATACCAGAAAGTTTCCTGTAGAACAATAATACTGCAGAACATAGGGTTCCGTACTACTGTCAAACATTTTTGACAAGAATTTTAGCAACTAGGAAGGACCATTCGGCCTAACAAGCCTGCCTATTTTTGGTGGTGCTCTTCACCACTTTATGAAATGTGGGTTGGGTCAATTTTGAAAGTTTGTGGGAAGGTGGGAGTTAATCAGTACATATTATTTGCAGAATTAAATCAGCTGTAGGTAAACACATTTGATAATGAACAGTGATGGAGTTGCCCTGTATAGAAATGCCTTTATAGATCTGGATATAATTTTAATTTTTCTAAGTCAGATTGCTGAGTGTCTACATCTGAAATTCTGAACATGTCAATTTAATGTTTTAGTTACTAGCTCTTGTATTTCATCAGACATGCTAGAGATGGTTTTTCTGATGTCTGCAATGACGCTGGGGCTCTGTCTCTGGGGCTCTATCTCTCTGGTAGAATAGATAAGGGAGAACCAGTGGGTGTGGTGTATTTGGACTTTCAGAAGGCTTTCGATAAAGTCCCGCATAAGAGATTAGCGTGCAAAGTTAAAGCACATAGGATTGGGGGCAAGGTACTGACTTGGATAGAGAACTGGTTGGCAGACAGGAAGCAAAGAGTTGGAAAAAACGGGTCTTTTTCCGAGTGGCAGGCAGTGACTAGTGGGGTACCGCAGGGGTCGGTGCTAGGACCCCAGCTATTCACAATATATATTAATGATCTAGACGAGGGAACTAGATGTAATATCTCCAAGTTTGCAGACGACACAAAGCTGGGTGGGCGTGTGTGCTGTGAGGAGGATGCCGAGATACTCCAGTATGATTTGGACAGGTTGGGTGATATGGCAGATGCAGTATAATGTGGATAAATGCGAGGTTATCCACTTTGGTGGCAAAAACAGGAAGGCAAATTATTTTCTGAACGGAAATAGATTGGGAGAAGGGGAAGTGCAACGAGACCTGGGTGTCCTTGTGCACCAGTCGCTAAAGGTAAGCATGCAGGTGCAGCAGGCGGTTAAGAAGACAAATGGTATGTTGGCTTTCATAGCGAGAGGATTTGAGTACAGAAGCAAGGATGTCTTGCTGCAGTTGTACAGGGCCTTGGTGAGACCACACCTTGAGTATTGTTTGCAGTTTTGGTCGCCTTATCTGAGGAAGGATGTTCTTGCCATGGAGGGAGTGCAGCGAAGATTCACCAGACTGATACCTGGGATGGCAGGAATGACGTATGAGGAGAGATTGGGTCGATTAGGCTTATATTCGCTGGAGTTTAGAAGAATGAGAGGGGATCTCATTGAAACTTATAAAATTCTAACAGGACTAGACAGACTAGATGCAGGAAGGATGTTCCCAATGGTGGGGAGTCCAGAACCAGGGGTCACAGCCTAAAGATAAGGGGTAAGCCTTTTAGGACAGCGATGAGGAGGAATTTCTTCACCCAGAGAGTGGTGAACCTGTGGAATTCTCTACCACAGAAGGCAGTTGAGGCCAACTTATTAAATATATTCAAGAAGGAGTTAGATATATTTCTTAAGGCTAAAGGGATCAAGGGATATGGGGAGAAAGCAGGGACAGGGTACTGAATTTGGATGATCAGCCATGATCTCATTAAATGGCGGAACAGGCTCGAGGGGCCAAATGGCCTACTCCTATCTTCTATGTTTTTATGTTTCTCGGAGGGCTTTTATTGCAGGCAGTTGTGGATACATTGTCAAGCCTTGCATTGAGGTTATGCTGATGGGAGCCAAGTTTGGCTGCTGGATTCCTCATTTGGGAGATAATGTGAGGACTCCAGACAACGGGTTTTACTGTACATTTTAAAATGTTATGTTTTATTCCTGTGCCTAAACTTTACCATTTACTTTTTACATTTTTTGTTAATTTCTTGAACGTTTGGCTACATTTTTGTTTTCTTATGACTGCTTTTCATTTTTCCTTTGGCTCCTGTTATATTTTTGCATCATATTAAATCCAAATTGGCAGTATAAGTCAGGTGTCTGATCAGTGATTTTAGTCCAAGGAGAGAAATTTGGTTCTGCACAGAATGAGGTGCAAAGCCGCTTTTTAAAAAGTATCAACCTGGATACATTGTAACTTAAAAAAAAGTGTCATGAGAGGATGGAGAAACGCGCCTAACTTATCAAAGCACAAAAATTTACCATGGCAGTGTGGAGTTGTGTGTACATGTGTAAGTAAGTATGCACAGAGCTCTCTCCTGACCAAGTTTAGTGGAAGGCTATAATATCAGTAATATCTGTGGTATTGCTTACTGATCTGCAGATTTGACATGGTAATCTACGTCGGCAACTTAAATCGGTCAGTACATGTGCTGCAACATTTTTTTAAAATGTGCATTGCCATTTTTTTCTTCTTTACATCTTTGTCTTCCTGCTGTTTTTGTTCTTTGCATTTTCCACTATTTTGCTAAGATACTAAGTCCTTACATTATATACAGAAAGGATTTTGTGACTTGTCTATTCAAAACAAAAAACTAGTTTGCATGATATCGGCGTTGCTGGCAAGGCTGCCATTTATTGCCTATCCCTAATTGCCCTGAGAAGGCGGTGGTGGGCTGCCCTCCTGAACTGCTGTAGTCTGTGTGATGAAGGTGTTCCCACAATGCTGTTGGACAGATCCAGGATTTTGACCCAGCAATATTGAAGGAACGGCCAGGCGATATATGTCAAAGTCAGGATGGTGTGTGATTTGGAGGGAAACTTGTAGGTGATGGTGTTCCTATGCACCTGCTGCCCTTGTCCTGGGTGGTGGAAACTGCGGGTTTGGGAGGTGCTGCGCTTGCTGCAGTGCACCCTGTAGATAGTACACACACAGTATGGTGGTGGTGGAGGAGGTGAATGTTTGGCTGGTGGATGAGGTACTGATCAAGCAGGTTGCTTTGTCCTGGATAGTGTCAAGTTTCTTGGGATGTTTTAGTACATTAAAGGTGCTATATAAATGCAAGTTGTTGTTGAGAATTGTTGCAGCTGCACCCATCCAGGCAAATGAAGAGCGTTCTATAACACGGCTTTTAGTTGGTGCAGAGGCTTTGTGGAGTCGGGAGGCTGCAGAATACCCAGCATTTAACTTGCTCTAGTAGCCACGCATTTATGTGGCTTATGTAGTTGAGTTTCTAGTCAATGGTGACCCCCAGAATGTTGAATGTCATGGGGAGGTGGTTAAGTTCACTTATTGGAGATGTTCATTGCCTGGCACTTGTGTGGCACGAATGTTACTTGCCACTTATCAGCCGAAGCCCAGATGTTGTCCATGTTGCTACATGCAGGCATTGACTGCTTCATTTTCTGAGGAATTGCAAATGGAGTTGAACACTGCAATCATTAGAGAACAGCTATTTCTGACCTTTATGATGGAGGGAAGGTCATAGATGAAGCAGCTGAAGATAGTTGAGCCTCGGACACTGCTTTGAGGAACGCCTGCAATAATGTCCTCGGCTTAGATGATTTGCCTCCTTTGTGCCAAGTATGACTCTAACCACTGGAGAGTTTTCTCCAGATCCCGATTGATCTCCGTTTTATCAGGGCTCCTTGGTACCACACTCAGTTGAATGCTGCCTTGATGTCGAGGGCAGTCACTCATCTCACAATTGTAATTCAGCTCTTGTGTCCACGGTTGGACCAAGGTTGTAATGAAGTCTGGAGCCAAGTGGTCCTGGCAGAATCCAAACTGAGCATGGATGAGCAAGTTATTGGTGAGTAAGTGCCGTTTGATAGTACTGTTGACGACTTCTTCCACCATTTTGCAGTTGATTGGGAGTAGCCTGATAGGGCAGTTATTGGCTGGGTTGGATTTATACTGCTTTTTGTTAATTGGACATACCTGGGCAATTTTCCTCTTGACAGTGTTGTAGCTTCTATAACTGCATGCTTGGCAAAATTCTCTAGTGTCTTTGTTTCTCTGTATTGGGAGAAAATGGAGGACATTATGTCACGGGCTTGTGTAGACGCAACATCAAAAGTGGACGGAACATCTGTTAAGTTAGACTACTTTAATGAGTGGTAGATGCAGAGTTCATCCAGTGTTAGAAATAATTTATCATTGGGTCATAAGTTTTTATCTGCCCATAGTCATTGCAGTTGCTCCATCAGGTTATGTCCTGAAAGAAGGATGAATTGCTTGTCTGGTTTCTGGGAGACCTTTTGCGACTTACTTTGACACCTTTGTATAATTGTGTAGGATACCTTTTAATCTTCCAATTTGCAAGATTGGACCTTCAAGGGATGGAAAAGCATTTAACCCAGACAAATAGTCTAGATTCTGCAGTTCCTACCTGTCTCTGCTGCTGTACATGCTGGTACCTGGTATGGTTCCACATAAAGCTTTTATTCACAGACATGTCAAGCTAGGAAAATTACTGTGGTTATTTTCATTACTTTGAAACAGTTTGAAATGCTGGTAAGAAACCAAGCATTCCTTTAATATCCTTGATCTGCTTTGCTTTAATCATGCTTGTTAATGGTATTTCCCAATAAACTTGATTGTGCTTTTTAGACAGAGATGTATGAACAGCCATATGTATGGTTTGTCATTTGTCCATCACTCTCAAGATTGTGAGGTTGTCCTACTTTCAGTGCGTACCTTAATGGTAAAAAAAGGTTAATTGTTTGTTTTTGTAGCCTGCTGTCTCAGATTACTTTGTGCACAAGATCATGTTTTGGGTCATAGTGAGTGAGGGCTTGCATTTTAAAATGAACTTTTACGTTGGGTATGAGGGAAAATAAGTAACTGGAGTGAGCTTGTAAGTCACCTCATAACACTTTAATATGTTGTCACTAAACTTAATAGACAATTATTGAATTGTTGTGTCATTGCTTGCGGTAGGTCAGACAGCATACTATTTTGAGGATTTTATATACCATATAATGCGAACTATATAATGCTGCCGTGTGTGTTATGCCATGTAATTCACATGTATTACTCTGCTAAGACAAAACTTTGTACCTTTTAAGGTCACAAAGTAAGCACAGGTTCAAGAAATTAAGGGGGCTAAATTGGATAGCCCCTGAAAACGGCCACGGGATCGCAGTGCACAATTAACCCATGCCCATTGATTGCAATGCATGCAGCATGCCAACTTCGTGCTGGCTGTTCATTTGCTGGACGCATCAGCAGAGGGCCAATATCGTGAGAGGCTACCACCAGTTAAAGCTAGCCTGCACTGCTTACAGCTAGCCTGCTCCTCTTAAAGGGGAGGTGCATTGTGGCTGGAATGGGTGCTGGGAGTCGTGGTTGAAGATATTCTGACCTGGGAAAAAGGAATGGCACAACTGGGGGGAGAGAGCGGGCTCCAAGGTTTTTGGATGCTGCACTGGAGGTCTTGGTGGAGGAGGTGGAAAGGAAGAGCGATGTCCTATATCCACAGGGGGGGGGGGGGGCGGAAGAAGGCCCGCCAGACACACGGTCAAAAGGCAGTGGGGGTGGATAGGCGTGGAGGTCAATGCGAGGAATTAAGCCCCGAGGACCTGGATGCAGTGATGCAAGAGGTTCAGTGACCTCGCACGAATGGTCAAGGTCAGTGAATGCATCTTCAAATGCCGTATCCTACCAACTGCACCATTAGCCTCAGCCATTGCTCAAATCATCACACCCCCACCTACCAACAATTTCTATCAATCAGACCTCTTGCCTAACGTTCATATGCTTCACCTCAACCTCACACATTTAGCACTGCTGCAAACCTCACACCCACATCTCACAGCTTGCACACACTGCCAGCTATTCAGACATATCAGCCAAACAGATTACACGACACTCACTAATACATTTCCCTCACTCTTGCAGGACAATGTGGCGCACAACCGGAAGAAGCAGGAGCTAATCGAAGGGGTCAAGTGCTCCTGCATGCCCTAACCCCCATGGAGGAGACGGTGCTGGCCATTATTGGGAAGGCCATTGCTGTGGCCAGTGGCGGAGTTGAAACCATCGAAGAAGATGGTACTCTCATACCTAATCCCCCTTATCACATCCCACTTCCCCCTCATCCTACACTCTCTCCTGATTTACAAGCTGCAGATGGTGTAATCATGCACCTTTTATTCCCCCCACTTCCCACACCACAACCATCCCCTTGTGCAGTATTTCCCTGTAAGCTGTGCGGCACTCCAGAGGTCCCGTGCAGCTGGCTTGCCAGCTTTTCAATAGAAAAACCGCGCATGCGCAGTATTTTGAATGGGATGCGCGGCCCCCAAAAAAATTACAGTGAACATTGCCCTTGTGCCTTTTTTCCTTCAGGGAGTAGAAGAACACCAAGAAGAGAGTGAGGCTGAAGACACAGCACCATCACTTGATTTCACACTTGCAGCCACCAGCTCAAATACTGACACGCGCGTATCTTGGAGGATAGATTAGAGGTGGGATCTGCACGTGGTGATACACCAGGCATGAGTGCTCTGCAACCAGGGCCAGGGGCAAGGATAGCACAGGTGCCAGCTCGCTGAAAGGGCGAGGTCACAGATGGGTTCCACTGCAAAGGACTCATGAGGATTTCGATGGGGCAGCCTACAGAAAAACGCTGATGGGTATGCACAACAACCTTTCCAGCATGGAAGTCTGTTTGCACACTTGTGGGCCCAGCCATTATGCAGCATCTGATGGCCGATGTCGCAGCTTCCATTGCAACACAAGTAGCATCCACCCAATGTCTTGAGTACTGCAGTGGAAGTTCAGACTGCTGTCATACAAGGTCAACTTGCTGCAGTGCAAGCTTAGACAGCTGCCATTATGGCTGTGGATTATAGTGTGCAAAGGAGCTTGCAGGGTGTCACAGCAGTCCAGCAATCTGTCCTCCAACAGATTACTAGAATTGCTGAGGTGCCGCCCTGTTAGAAACTAGGGGTGCCTAAAAATGTATATGGCTTTTAAATGATAAGTTTTGTTTTCCTGGGAAGCTTGCATTAGAATTTGAGACAGTCTTTTTAATCAGTTAGATTAGGTAAAACATAAACATTCTATATGGGGGCCCATAGGATGGTCCTGCCAGGCTAGTTATCTGTTGTTTGTAAGTTAGGGTTTTGACTTTGTTAATGTATCTTTAATTTGGCCAGTGAAGGCCCAGCCTATGTTTCTTCCATTATTACTAATAACCATATTATAATCTCCACAGATAGAATTTGGAGTTTGTTTAGTAGAACTACTTGTGAAGATAATTAAAAGTTAATTAGGAAAAGACATAGAATGAAAGGAATTTGAGGAGGATAAGGTATCCATCTTAGAATGGGCCATTTGCTAGATGAAAGTGAGATAGCGACTGGTTAATGTGCAACAGCTCTGGCTGGGGCCATGATTAAGAGGGACAGGGCCGGGCCTTGCACTTGCTGGGAAAAAGGGGGAGAGAGTAAAAAGAGATAAGATGGATTCCAATGGAGGAACTTTCAAAATGTAAAAGCAAGGATGAAGTAATGAGACCTTCTTTTGGGGAGTGCTTTCATCCAAACACCAAGACAAAGAACTTAAGCTGTCATTGGTTGATGAAGTTTTGGAGGAACCTCTATAGGTTAAATGGTCTTGTCAATAACTTGGCCTCAGGCCCACCCCTAAAAAGAGAATAAAAAGTGACACCCCACGGGCTTGCACACAGACTGCGGAAGGGAGAGCTGAACAGCTGGTCGAACGCTCTTTTAAGAGTGATCCTATGCTCACCATCGAAGGCCCGAGAGAGAAAGAAAGAGAGAGAGACCAGAAGCCAGAGAACTGTTTACGCATGCCAGCTGTCTGTCCGATCGGGTCCGATAGCAGCTGCTTGTCACGGTCGTATGTTTTTGCTGTATTACTAGTGTGTTATATTCCGTCCTAAACACTGATTAAACACAATATACCCACCATATTGGTTTGCACTTGATCCTGATTACCAGAGATACGTGAATCTCAACAGCCCCGGGGGCGTGGCAGTGGTTCCATGGAACACGAACCCACTGTCCTCGCTCAGAAAGACAGTGCCCTTGCTGTTGCCCGTCGGCCAGCCCAGACTGCTGCCACCCATGCCAAGATGGTGCAGTCCGCAGCCGGGCCCTCGGCCCAGAGCTGCTCGAGGTTATCCTCCAAGGCCATCAGCAGACTCCTCCCCTGAAAGTTAGCAGCCTTCCACTAGCCATGCTGCAGCCACTGGGGTAGCACTGCGTAGGAGCACTAGGACAGGCAAAGGCACATAGAAGACAGGCACTAAATTTGATTTGAAATGTTTATTTTGTGGTGGCTTTTATTTTCGCATTGTGGCCAAGCAGATACTGTGATGGTCAGTGACAGAGGCAAGGTAAGGTGTGGGACTGTTAGTGAATAGGTAATTGGGGTTGCGGTTACTGGTATTGCACTCGGATGAGTTTTTCACGGACAGCCCGGACAGAAAGGGGCTGTCTAGGTTGCCTTCTTCGTTCCTCCTGCTCGTCCTTGTCCTCACCGAATAGCTGGTGGCTAGGGCTGTGCCTTCATGGTGGCGAGGTTGTACAACATGCAGCAGACCGCCACAAATCTTGACACCCACTCTGCCGAGTGTCATGAATCTTATCATGACTCATGAAGTAACACTGGGCAGCCAGCTGGTGGCGCCGTCCAAGGAGTATAAATACTTGGACGTGGGCCCAGTTTGCTCAGGATGTTTCTGTAACCAGGAACTAGTGCTGTAACTAGAAATCTCATGGTTTTGAAGCAGTTGATTAAAGCCTTGTTTTATACTCAAACCAAGCACTCAGTAGTCTTTTTATATCAATTTAATCAACTGAACCTGCTCCACGCTCCGAGTGGTCTTGGGAACAGACGGCTACGACTCAAACCGTAGAAGGGAACTCGGACAAAGTAATCGATCCATCATGGAGAAACTACTCAGACCCGCCCGTCTCGACCTGGACCTGAATTCACTTACAGCTGCTAAGGTATGGAAACATTGGTATTGTACCTTAAGCAACTTCCTTGAGGAGTGTGGTGAGAATGTTCCTAATAAGTTACGAATGCTGGCCAACTATGTATCCCCTCATGTGTTTGACTATTTCGAAGACTGTGTAGACTATGACGCCGCTATCCAAATACTACAGCAACTATATGTTAAGTCCCCAAACAAAATTTTTGCTCGGCATCTACTGGCCACAACTCGACAACAACCCGGGGAAGCACTTGACGAATTCCTTCAGAAACTTCGCAGGCTCAGCAAGGATTGTAATCTTAAAGCTGTCACAGCTGAGCAGTACCAGGAGGAGTTAATTCGTGATTCCTTTATTAATGGGATTGCGTCTCCCTTCATACGTCAGCGTCTGTTGGAGAATAAAACCCTTGAGTTACAGGCTGCCTATGACCAGGCATGCTCTCTGGACTTGGCAAAGAGGAATGCAGATACTTTCACCACGTGCACGGGCTGTTGCTATCACTTTTAGTGACTCCTTCGACAGGCCTCGGGCGGAAGCCCTCACTGATGATGACTCCCACCTGGCTGATGACAACCCTGTCCTAGCGGCATCTTGGCAATCTGGAAGGAAGTGTTTCTTCTGTGGAGGTGCATTCCACTATAGGAAATGTTGTCCTGCTCGTAACGCAGTCTGCAATCATTGCAGTAAGAAAGGTCACTTTTCTAAGGTATGCCAGTCAAGAGCCTCTGTTGGTAAGAGAGGCCACTTTTCTAAGGTATACCGGTCGAGAGCCCCTGTTAGTTTTGCAGCTGCAATCTATAAAACTGCTCCTCCCCCTAGAACCACTAATAAGTTTACAGCTGTCGAGGGTAAAACTGCCCCTCCTCCCATCACAGCTGTTTTCCCCCAAAGTCTGTCCCATGCAGCCATGAAGGTTTCGGTAAATGGACACATTTTGAGCGCACTAATCGACTCATGCAGCTCTGACGGCTTCATTAGTGAGCGGGCTGTCTGTAAGCTAAAACTGCGTATTTACCCCTCGGACAGGGAAATTGCAACGCCTCTGACGACACTGACCACCAACTCTTCAGGCTTTTCTCTTGTCAACCTTATTCTCAATGGCCACACTTATTTCTCCACCCGGCTCGGGGTGCTCAAAAACCTATGCAGTGATGTGCTCCTGGGACAGGATTTCCAGAAACAACACAAAAGACTCACTTTCGAGTTTGGAGGGTCAAAGCCGGAGCTTTCTATTTCCAAAGTACCGTTTTGTGCGCTTTCGGCGGCTTCACTCGACGAGCCCTCCTTGTTTTCCAATCTTTCCCCCCCCGATGTAAGCCCATAGTCACTAAATCACGACGTTTCAGCCAAGATGATCGATCCTTTATCGAGGCAGAAGTCTCTCGCCTTCTAGCTGACGGTATCATTGAGCCATGTTCATCTTCCTGGCGGGCTCAAGTCGTCGTTGTTAAAAATCCTCTGAAGCAACATAAGAAACGTCTTTGCATCGATTACTCGCAAACTATTAACCAGTATACTGACCTGGATGCCTGCCCACTACCACGCATCGATGACATGGTCAATAATCTTGCCAACTACAAGGTATTTTCAACTTTGATTTAAAGAGCGCATACCATCAAGTACCGTTAAAGGACTCTGACAAAAAGTATACGGCCTTTGAGGCCAATGGTCGGCTTTATCAGTTTTGTCGCCTTCCATTTGGGGTCACCAATGGGGTGGCTAAAGGGATCAAGGGATATGGAGAGAAGGCAGGAACAGGGTACTGAATTTGGATGATCAGCCATGATCTCATTGAATGGCGGAGCAGGCTCGAGGGACCGAATGGCCTACTTCTGCTCCTATCTTCTATGTTTCTATGTGGCTGTCTTTCAACGGGCAATGGATAGCCTAGTCAAACAGGAGAACTTAACGGACACTTTTCCATATCTGGATAATATCACCATTGCTGGTCATGACCAGAAGGAGCAGGATGCCAACCTCCAAAAATTTTTGACGTTCTCCGTCGTCGCAACTTAACCTTAAATGAGTCCAAATCTGTGAAATCAGTACCATCAGTCAACATCCTTGGCTATTGGGTGGGCAACGGTGTCATCAAACCGGATCTGGAGCGACTTTGTCCGCTTCAGGAGCTCCCTCCCCCTACGAATTTCGTCTCTCTTCGTCGGGCACTCGGCATGTTCGCTTATTACGCGAAGTGGATACCCCACGTCTCCGACAAGATCCAGCCCCTGCTTCACGCGAAGTAATTTCCGTTGGAGGCAACGGCTATTTCAGCTTCCAACCTCCTCAAGCGACAACTGGAAAAAGCCACGCTTCGTTCCATCGATGAAAATCTTCCTTTCGTGGTCGAGTGCGATGCATCGGAGGTGGCGATCTCGGCTACCTTGAATCAAGATGGTCGACCCATGGCATTTCTGTCCAGAACTTTGCAGGGTAGCGAACTCCATTATCCTCCTGTCGAGAAGGAGGCTACGGCTATCATCGAAGCAGTATGTAAATGGAGTCATTTTCTCGCTCGTTGCCATTTCACACTTATAACCGATCAGCGCTCTGTGGCCTTTATGCTGGATAACCGGAAACGCACTAACATCAAGAATAACAAAATACAGCTCTGGAGGATGGAATTAGCCGCCTTTGCCTACACCATACATTATCGACCCAGCAAAGAGAATGTAGTCCCGGATACCCTCACGTGTGCATTCTGCTCTTCTATGTCAACTTCGACACTGGCGGATCTTCATACTGACTTATGCCATCCTGGCGTTACCCGTATGTTGCACTTTGTGCAATCTAAAAATCTCCCATTTTCGACGGAAGATGTGAATAGAACATGCTCCACCTGTAGAATTTGTGCGGAATTAAAACCGCAATTCTTCCGTCCGGTGGATGGCTCGCTCATACACGCTATGCAGTGACTCAGCATTGACTTTAAAGGGCCATTGCCTTCCTCAACGCGAAACACCTACTTGCTGATATGGCCTTCTGCTGAGAGCTCTTCTCCCCATCTCCTCCCTCTTCCAGTAGCTTGGCCTCTTGTTCATCCTCCAAGTCATGCTATATGCGAGTGGAATGTCTACTAGTGCATCCATGTCTGGCAGCAAGTGGTTTGTGCAGAAGTCTTGAAGTCAGGAAAAAGTCCTTCAGTACCTGCCACAACACTTCCTGTAGACCTTTGCAACATGAAACAACTATAGAAAGCACCAAACACTTGTAGAGTCGTAGCAACGGCCAGAAGAAATCAACCAGCAACCAACCTGAAAGAAGTTGATGATCCCTTTAAAGAGCGGTGGGGGTGGGGGGGGGGGTCTTTTCTGCTGCTGAACTCATGTTCAGCTGTGTGAGCTTAAGAGAGGGCATTGGCTGCAGCGCTGCGCTCCAAAATGGCACCGCTGCCATCAAATCCAAAGATGTGCGGGTTAGGTTGATTGGCTATGATAAATTGACCCTTAGTGTTAGGGGGATTAAATACGTGGGGTTACGGGGATAGGGTGGGATATGTGTTGGTGTAGGGGTTACGGGGATCGGGTGGGATATGTGTCGGTGCAGGCTCGATGGGCCGAAATGGCCTCTATCTGCACTGTGGGGTTTCTGTGATTCTGTGAAATCAGCATTGCACGACGTTGATTGACGTCCTGATCTGCTTGCTCTGCATACTTCAGGTGGACGTTAGCTGCGTGCACTAACTCCCTCACCAATATGTCTTCCAGCGTGATTTGCCCCACAAGCGTGCGTGTGCGCACGCATCGGACACCAATTTCGCGATATAAGGTTTTCATTGTTTGGTATGAGAATTTTGCAGATTGGAATGGAATGTACTGGTTAACTTTGGCTACAGCTCAGAAGTACTCCAATATTTTAATATTGTTCCAGATACTAAACACAGTGTGATGTCTGGGTACAGTAGATGTACTGTTTTTACAATATTAATAGTTGACTACCTTTGCTATTGGATGAGCTCCAAACTACGTGCGTAAATTAATTCCCAGGTGACAGAGCAATTGTGTCCTTGATACAGCTCCTTTGCAATGGCATGACATTTTGAAAATGAGGCCCATTTTTTAGTAAAAGGATTGTAAAATTTGCATCCGAGTCTATTCTCTGATCCAGCATTTGGTGCTTGAAAGATTTGTGCATACCTCTTGATTCTTCCACAGATGCCTTTATGTCAGATTTTCTTTGAAGTACGAAGGATGTTTCGGGCGAATTTAATATACAACTATTGAATCATCGTCTTATTGCTTGCCATTGTGTTATGATGTCAGTAATTTTTCTATCTAGAAGATTGAAATTTCCACTGAGCAACTCGAAGAGCCTTTTTTGGCTATTTTTGATTGGGAAAGGTATCCAAAGGTACAGTGAGCTTCTTGTACCTGGAAACCTGAAGGAGCTAGATGCATTACCTGGCATATGTAGCTTTGCTCAGTTGGACACAAACTAAAGAAGTAATAACTGATACAATAAGGGACCTTTCAGGTTATGCACAATAATGATTAAGAAGTGTTACCTTTTCAAAAAAAAAATATTTATTCATCCATATTGGGGAAAATATACACTTTCCAGTATTTTGCAAAGGTGATGGTTGACCGCTCCCCTCTAAATATGTGTATTGAAAGACATCTTCACCTTCCATCATATGTATCTTTCAATTACACATTACATGCATTTCTTGTACTAAATGTTTAAGTAGTATGTAGGAATAGACCCAAGTGTTATTATGCTTGTAAATACTTAAATCCTTTTAAGTACTGAATCCTCATGGTATGTTTCAAAAATTAATTCTATCTTTTATCTATATTTCATAGACATATATTGCATCATATAAAAAGGTGTTGAAATGTGGCAAATGCAAGCAAGATGTGCAAAGGACCGTTGCAAATTAATATGCAACAATACCGTGTTTTTTTCTGCAGCGGCATGGAATCCAAACTGCTGCTTTTCTTTTAATAATAATTCTTCAGTTGAAGGGTTTATCCTCCATTGCAGAAGGTTCCTATTTATTTTAAGTAGAAGTGAAATGAATTTTGGGCAGGAGGATCCACATGCATCTTAACTTACTATCTGACGTTGGTCTTCACATAATTGGGTTTTGCTTATTGTTCAGGATATGTCTTTCAAGTACAGTATTGACAAAAATGATGTTGGTGACTGGTACAGCAGTTTTTGCAAGACTATAATTCCCCACCTGAATTAGTTTATTGTTTTGCTTTATTGCAGGTATTACTGGAAATGCGAGGGTTATGCTGAAAGCACCAGAGAAAGCATTTTTGTTTTGCTGCCGAGGATGAAAAGAAATATGAATATTTACTTAGCTTGTCAGTTCTAGTATGGTCAGCTCTGAAATATAAAAAAGCAAAAGTTAATTTGACAAGTGGAAAAAAATTGACCTGCAAACTTTCAATTTCTTGCAAGGAGACAGAAGCATTTTAAAGTGTTTTTTTCTTGTATTGGTTGGCTACATATTTGGATATGCTTAGGTAGATGTTAGATTTAGAAGTATACTGTTATGCTGGATGGCAACTATTCAGATGCCTTTAAAACCACTGTAAGGGCTTTCAGAAGTGCACACAGTGTATCCTAGAGCCAGCTATAAAAATGATGGATATGGGAAGAAACAAAAAAATGATGAGGCTAAATTCGTAAATGTGAGAATCCAGTACATTCATGAAATAAAATCTGGATACACCTATTCTTTTATTTCTGGGTATGTTGTAATCAAATCGTTGTTGACAAAATAGTAGCTAATTTGTTCTTTTATGTAATGTAATTTTTTTTCTTTGGTGAGCGTAGTTCTTCCTGCTCCCAGTTTTTAAAAAAATTAGCTGGTGTAGATTTTAAGTTTATTATGTACACTTGGAAAAAGGAGATGGTAAAATGAGCAGCTGAGGTAGGATTGAGGTGTAGGCAAGCACGGTAGTGCTGCTTCTGGTGCTCAGTGACCAGATCACCCTGCAAGCTCTTCCTGCAGTTTGCAAACCTACCTTGGGGAGAACAGGAAGCTCCAGGGCTGGAAACATCGAAGCTGAGGGCCCACAGAGCTCTGCTTGAAGGTAAGACATTTCTTCATGAGCTTGTATTACTTTAGGTTTAACCTTCTGAGAACTGAATTTACTTTGCAGTTTTCAAATAATGCACTTGTTTTCTGTTACATAACCATTTTCTGTAAATTTCTAAGCTTCAGTATTATATAGTAGAAAATCTTGCATCCACAAGAGTTTCTTTGTTCATGTGCTCTTAAACATTAAAATGTCAAGTTTGTTACTTCTGCACTAAATTTGATTTTTTTTAAAATTATTCTTGGCTTGTAAATTTCTTATTTAAATAGCTAAATGAGAGAGTTTGGTGGTAAAATGCTGCTTGTTATTTGCTAGTGTGTTCAGTTATTGTAAAGTATAAAAAGTTCAACAGTACCACCTGTTGTAATTTGCTGAAACATGAAAACTTGCTATATGCATTATCACTTCGTATGTACCTTGTATTGCTTTAAGAAATGACCACACAAACCTGAATGTTCTTTTTATAACAGTCCTAAGATACAGTATAGTACAGACTAAACAGAGAATTTTGATTAAATCTGTAGTAATATCACAATCGTTACTTCTCTTATATGCACACTGGAACACCAGTGGTATGGAGAGCTCACCCTGATGGTTGCTACAAGCCCCAAAACAGAAAAAAGACCCTCATAAAATTTACAATATGCATCATTTTAAACTTTGACATCTGAACTGCTTGGCTATCTACCTTGTAATTTTTTTTTATTCATTCCTGGAATGTGGGTGTTGCTGGCAAGGCCAGCATTTATTGCCCATCCCTAATTGCCCTTGAGAAGGTAGTAGTGAGCCTCCTTCTTGAACCGCAGCAGTCCGTGTGGTTGAAAGTAATCCCACAGTGCTGTTAGGGGGGATGTGAAAATTTGTTGGCCATCTGAGATGAGCTAATGAATTGCTTAATGTCTCCACCATCTTGGCTATTGGGTCTGAGATGGGAAAATAGGCGCTCATTGTATTTGGTTTGAAATAAATTGTGAGCTATGAGATTCTACAAATTGGCCTGTCTGGCTTTTTTTTTAAATAATAAAAACAGAAAATGCTGGAAATACTCAGCAGGTCAGGCAGCATCTGTAGAGAGAGAAACTGAGTTAACGTTTCAGATCGATGACCCTTCATCAGAACTGGAAAAAGTTGGAGATGTAACAGGTTTTTAAGCAAGTGTAGGGGCAGGGAGAGGGGGGAGGTGAGGAAAGAACAGAAGGGACCTGATCAAACACGAGAAAGGAAACAGAAAGCAATGAAGATGAAGGTAAAAAAGACAAACGGAAATTCTGTCGGAGAGAAGAGCAGAACTTCTTCAAGGTGGGCATTCCTAGAGTAGAAGTGGCAGTGAATTAAGCACTAATACAAAAGCAAAATACTGCGGATGCTGGAAATCTGAAATAAAAACAGAAAATGCTGGAAATACTCAGCAGGTCAGGCAGCATCTATAAAGAGAGAAACAGAGTTAACGTTTCAGGTCGATGACCCTTCGTCAGAACTTTTTTATTAATTCATGGGAACTGGGTGTCGCTGGCAAGGCCATCATTTATTGCCCATCTCTAATTGCGCTTGAGAAGGTGGTGGTGAACTGCTTTCTTGAACCGCTGCAGTCCGTGCAGCGAAGTTACTCCACCGTGCTGTTAGGGAGGGAGTTCCAGGATTTTGACCCAATGACGATGAAGGAACGGCGATATACTTCCAAGTCAGGATGGTGTGTAACTTGGAGGTGATGGTGTTCCCATGTGTCCTTCTAGATGGTAGAGGTCGCGGGTTTGGGAGGTGCTGTCGAAGTCTTGGCGAATTGCTGCAGTGCACCTTGTAGATGGTACACACTGCAGCCACGGTGTGCCGGTGGTGGAGGGAGTGAATGTTTGAGGTGGTGGATGGGGAGCCCATCAAGCGGGCTGCTTTGTCCTGGATGGTGTCGAGCTTCTTGTGTTGTTGGAGCTGCACTCATCCAGGCAAGTGGAGAGTATTCCATTACACTTCTTACTTGTGCCTTGTAGATGGTGGAAAGGCTTTGGGGATTCAGGAGGTGAGATGCTCACAGCAGAATACCCAGCCTCTGTCCTGCTGTTGTAGCCACAATTGGACAGGGCTGCCTTGAGGATGAGTTCATTGAGTGTATTAGGGATGGGTTTCTTGAGCAGTATGTAACTGAACCGACCAGGGGGCAAGCAACCTTAGATCTGGTCCTGTGTAACGCGACAGGATTAATTAAAAATGTCCTAGTAAAGGATCCCCTTGGAATGAGTGACCATAACATGGTTGAATTCCATATTCAATTTGAGGGTGAGAAGGTTGGATCTCAAACAAGCGTGCTAAGCTTGAATAAAGGAGACTATGAAGGTATGAGAGCGGAATTGAGTAGAGTGGATTGGGAAAATAGATTAAAGGGTAAGACGATACATGATCAGTGGTGTACATTTCAGGAGTTATTTTACAACTTCCAAAAAAAAAATATTCCACTGAGAAGAAAAGGGTGTAAAAGAAAAGACAGCCATCCGTGGCTAAGTAAAGAAATTAAGGATAGTATTCGACTAAAAACAAGGGCATATAAGGTAGCCAAATCTAGTGGGAGGATAGAGGATTGGGAAAACTTTAAAAGACAGCAAAAAATAACAAAAAGATTGATTAAGAAAGGGAAGATAGATTATGAAAGTAAATGAGCAAAAAATATAAAAACAGATAGTAAGAGTTTTTTTTATAGTTATATAAAAAGAAAAAGGGTGGCTAAAGTAAATGTTGGTCCCTTAGAGGATGAGACCGGGAAATTAATGGTGGGAAATATGGAGATGGCAAAAACACTGAATGAATATTTTGTATCAGTCTTTACAGTAGAGGACACTAAGAATATCCCAACACTGGACAAACAGGGGGCTATAGGGGGGGAGGAGCTAAACACGATCAAAATCACTAAGGAAGTGGTACTCGGTAAAATAATGGGACTCAAGGCGGATAAATCACCTGGACCTGATGGCTTACATCCTAGGGTCTTGAGGGAAGTGGCGGTAGGGATTGTGGATGCATTGGTAATAATTTTCCAAAACTCCCTGGACTCCGCAAAGGTCCTGGCAGACTGGAAAACTGCTAATGTAACACCCTTATTTAAAAAGGGCAGTAGACAGAAGGCTGGAAACTATAGACCGGTTAGCCTAACATCTGTGGTAGGTAAAATTTTGGAGTCCATTATTAAGGAGACAGTAACAGGACATTTGGATAATCATAATTTAATAGGACAAAGTCAGCATGGTTTTATGAAGGGGAAGTCATGTTTGACAAATTTGCTGGAGTTCTTTGAGGAAGTAACATATGGGGTGGATAAAGGGGAACCAGTGGACGTAGTGTATTTAGACTTCCAAAAGGCATTTGACAAGGTGCCACACAAAAGATTATTGCGGGATTGGGGGTAATATTCTGGCATGGATAGAGGATTGGCTATCTAACAGAAGGCAGAGAGTTGGGATAAATGGTTCATTCTCAGACTGGCAATCAGTAACTAGTGGTGTTCCGCAGGGGTCAGTGCTGGGTCCCCAACTCTTTACAATCTATATTAACGATTTGGAGGAGGGGACCGAGTGTAACATATCAAAGTTTGCAGATGATACTAAGATGGGAGGGAAAGTAGTGAGTGAGGAGAACATAAAAAACCTGCAAGGGGACATAGACAGGCTAAGTAAGTGGGCAGAGATTTGGCAGATGGAATACAGTACTGGAAAGTGTGAGGTTATGCACTTTGGCAGGAAAAATCGTAGAGCAAGAAACTGGAAAGTACTGAAGTACAAAGGGATCTGGGGGTCCTGGTGCACGAAACTCAAAAGGTTAGTATGCAGGTGCAGCAAGTGATTAAGAAGGCCAATGGAATGTTGGCTTTCATTGCTAGGGGGATAGAATATAAAAATAGGGAGGTATTGCTTCAGTTGTACAAGGTATTGGTGAGACCGCACCTGGAATACTGCATACAGTTTTGGTGTCCATACTTAAGAAAAGACATACTTGCTCTCGAGTCAGTACAAAGAAGGTTCACTCGGTTAATCCCGGGGATGAGGGGATGGACATATGAGGAGAGGTTGAGTAGATTGGGACTCTACTCATTGGAGTTCAGAAGAATGAGAGGCGATCTTATTGAAACATATATGATTGTGAAGGGGTTGGATCGGGTGGATGCGGGGAGGATGTTCCCGATGATGGGTGAAACTAGAACTAGGGGGCATAGTCTTAGAATAAGGGGCTGCTCTTTCAAAACTGAGATGAGGAGGAACTACTTCACTCAGTGGGTGGTAGGTCCATGGAATATGCTGCCCCAAAAAGCTGTAGAAGCTACATCATTACATAAATTTAAAACAGAAATAGACAGTTTCCTAGAAGTAAAGGGAATTAAGGGTTACGGGGAGCGGGCAGGAATTTGGACATGAGTCTAGGTTTGGATCGGACATGGCCCTGTGGGTAGCGGAGCGGGTCCAGGGGCCATGTAGCCTAATCCTGCTCCTATTTTGTGTGTCTAATTCTGTTAGATTCAGGAGATGGTTCTGTGATAGTAGATTGGCGGTTAGGATCAGATCAGCCATGATCTTATTGAATGGCGGAGCAGGCTCGAGGGGCCGATTGGCCTACTCCTGCTCCTATTTCTTATGTTATTATGTATTTATGTGGCTAGTCCAGTTAAGTTTCTGGTCAGTGGTGACCCTCAGGATGTTGATGGTAGGGGATTCGGCGATGGTAATGCCATTGAATGACATGAGGTGGTGGTTAGACTCTCGCTTGTTGGAGATAGTCATTGCCTGGCACTTGTGTGGCACGAATGTTACTTGCCACTTATCAGCCCAAGCCTGAATGTTGTCCAGGTCTTGCTGCATGCGGGCATGGACGGCTTCATTTTCTGGGGAGTTGCGAATGGAACTGAACACTGTGCAATCATCAGCGAACATCCCCACTTCTGACCTTATGCTGGAGGGAAGGTCATTGATGAAGCAGCTGAAGATGGTTGGGCCTAGGATACTGCTCTGAGGAACTCCTGCAGCGATGCCCTGGGTTTGAGATGATTGACCTCGAACAACTGCAACCATCTTCCTTGGTGCTAGGTATGACTCCAGCCAGTGGAGAGTTTCCCCCTGATTCCCATTGACTTCAATTTTATTAGGGCACCTTGATGCCACACTCCGTCAAATGCTGCCTTGATGTCAAGGGCAGTCACTCTCCCCTCACCTCTGGAATTCAGCTCTTTCGTCTATGTTTGGACCAAGGGTGTAATGAGGTCAGGAACCGAGTGGTCCTGGCATCAGTGAACAGGTTATTGGTGAGTAAGTGCCGCTTGATAGCACTGTCGACGACACCTTCCATCACTTTACTGATAATTGAGAGTAGACTGATGTGGCGGTAATTTCCCAGATTGGATTTGTCCTGATTTTTGTGGACAGGACATACTTGGGCAATTTTCCACTTTGTTGGGTAGATGCCAGTGTTGTAGCTGTACTGGAACAGCTTGGCTAGAGGCGCAGCTCGCACTGGAGTACAATTCTTCAGCACGATAGCTGGGATGTTGTTGGAACCCATAGCCTTTGCTGTATCCAGTGCGCTCAGCCATTTCTTATATCACGTGGAGTGAATCGAATTGGCTGAAGACTGGCTTTTGTGATGGTGGGGACGTCAAGAGGAGGTCGATATGGATCATCCACTCACCACTTCTTGCTGAAGATGGTTGCAAACGCTTCAGCCTTGTCTTTTGCACTCGCGTGCTGGGCTCCGCCATCATTGAGGATGGGGATATTCATGGAGCCTCCTCCTCCCATTAGTTGTTTAATTGTCCACCACCATTCACAACTGGATGTGGCAGCACTGCAGAGCTTTGATCTGGTCTGATCTGTTGATTGTTGGATCGCTTAGCTCTGTCTATAGCATGCTGCTTTCGCTGTTTAACATGCATGTAGTCCTGTGTTGCAGCTTCCCCAGGTTGGCACCTCATTTTTAGGTACGCTTGGTGCTGCTCCTAGCATGCTCTTCTGCACTCCTCATTGAACCAGGGTTGGTCCCCTGGCTTGATGGTAATGGTAGAGTGAGGGATATGCTGTGCCATGAGGTTACAGATTGTGGTAGAATACAATTCTGCTGCTGATAGCCCACAGCACCTCCTGGATGCCCAGTTTTGAGCTGCTAGATCTGTTCTGAATCTGTCCCATTTAGCATGGTGGTAGTGCCACACAGCACGATGGAGGGTGTCCTCAGTGTGAAGATGGGTTTTTGTTGCCACAAGGACTGTGCGGTGGTCACTGCTACCAATGCTGTCATGGACAGATGCATCTGTGACAGGTAGATTGGTGAGGACGAGGTTAAGTAGGTTTTCCCCTCGTGTTGGATCTCTCAACAATTGCCGCAGGCCCAGTCTGGCAGCTATGTCCTTCAGGGCTCGGTCAGTACTGGTGCTACCGAGCCACTCTTGGTGATGGACATTGAAGTCCTCCACCCAGAGTGCATTCTGTGCCCTTGCTACCCTCCGTGCTTCTTCCAAGTGGTGTTCAACTTGGAGGAGTACTGATTCATCAGCTGAGGGAGGGCGATAGGTGGTAATCAGCAGGAGGTTTCTTTGCCCATGCTTGACCTGATGCCATGAGACTTAATGGGGTCTGGAATCAATGTTGAGGATTCCCAGGGTTACTCCCTCCCGACTGTATACCACTGAACCACCACCTCTGGTGGGTCTGTCCTGCCGATGAGACGGCATACCCAGGGTTGGTGAGGAGTCTGGGAGATTGGCTCATTCCACGATATCCATTACTGTATATTCTGTGGCATTGTCTGTGCTTCAGTTCCACTCATAAGAAAAACTTTTGTTTTGGAAGTAGTAACAAAATATATTGGAAGTTCCCTATTGTAGTTGGCGGAGCTCAATAAAAGCCAGCAGAATGTTAAAAATAATTCTTTCTCACCTTTCCAAAACAAAACTGAACAATCCTCCAGTTCAGCACATGGATATGTATGGGGGTTTTGTTCCTTAGTCAATCTACCAGGTGTTGCACTCGAGTAGTGCAGGAAGGGTGACCAAACATTTGAAGATTTCTTTTTCTCTCCCAAGATTCAACAGACACTTGCCAAACTTGGCTTCATGGGGTTATCTCGTATATCTATTTAAGTGAATACTTTTTTTGCCTAGATTATGCGTTTTATTATATGATTTGGGGTGATAAATTATAGGCTGAGACCTGACAGGTTATTACGAAGAAATAGCACTTTGAATGGGATTATTCCTTTTTTAACGTGTAAGTGTATCAACGTGTTCATTCAGGTCAATTAGAGATACTTGCTTATTTCACCTCTTCTTCACACCATTTTAATTTTGCAGGATCCTGGCCATGAGGTTTGATACCTCACTCCGCTGACAGAAGACACTGGACCTAAATGGCGCAGCATGACTTTGTTCCTGCTTGGCTTAATTTTTCCACATCTCAGTCTTCAACCAAGGTATGCTATAATATTTTGGCCTTCAGATTTTATTTTGTTTTATTTTAAATGCATGTTTTATCAAAAAATAGTTTAATTGTAGTGAGAAAACTTTAGCATAGTTTCTGTTTGAAGCTGCAGGATAGATTTTTGTAGTATTGGGAAGACTGAAGCCATTATCTATTGGTCCCCGCCACAAACTTTGTTCCCTGACCACCGTTTCTATCCCTGGCAAACTGTCTGAAGTTGAGCCAGACCTTTCATAACCATGGTGTTGTGTTTGACCCCGAGATGAGCTTCCAACCACACATTAGCTCCCTCACCAAGACTGCCTGCTTCCACCTCCGTAACATTGCCCGACTCCGACCCTGCCTCAGCTCATCTGCTGCTGAACCCTCGTCCATGCCTATGTTACCTCTAGACTTGACTATTCCAGTGCTCTCCTGGCCGGCCTCCCATCTTCCACCCTCCCTAAACTTGTGCTCATCCAAAACTCTGCTGCCCATAATTTTAACTTGCACCAAGTCCCGTTCACGCATCACCCCTGTGCTTGCAGACCTACACTGGTTTCCAGTCCGACAACTCCTCAATTTAAAAATCCTCATCCTTGTTTTCAAACCCCTCCATGGCCTCACCCATCCCTATCCCTGTAACCCCCTATAGCCTTCGAGATCTCTGCGCTCCTCCAATTCTGGCCTCTTGCGCATTCCTGACATTACTCGCTACACCATTGGCGTCTGTGCTTTCAGCTGCCTTGGCCCGAAGTTCTGAAATTCCCCCCCTTAACCTCTCTGCCTCTCTACCTGTCTCTGCTCTTCTAAGATGCTCCTTAAAACCTACCTCTTTGACCATGCTTTTGGTCATCTGTCCTATAACTCCTTCTGTGGCTCGGTGTCAAAAATGCTTTTGATATCGTTCTTGTTAAGCGCCTTGGGACGTTTTGCTACGTTGAAGGCGCTTTATAAATGCAAGTTATTATTATTATAGAATTGTTCTAACTAATTGTTGAGGATGAAGGGAAATTTGAATATTTATACATCGAAATACGTAGAAATTGTACCATGGAAACGGGCTATTCAGCCCAAGTAATCTTGTTGATATTTACCTTTCGTGCAAGTAAATAGTCCTAATCACACTTACCTGCCCTGTTCCCAAATCCCTTCGTCCCCATTTTCTTCTTCCACCTATCTAATCTAATCTTGAATGTTGACATAGTTTCTGCCTCACCACTAACACTAGAAGTGAATTTCACAGCCTTGCAAGTCTTTGTGAGGAAGTTTCTCCTGCTCTCTGCTCTAAATCTCTTGCATTTTATCTTGTGGATATCAAAAGTAGGTTTCCTAACTGAACAACCCTCAACATTATGTATGCTTACAGATTCATTCCATCCTGGAAATAAACCCTCTTCTAGTGTTTCGCTGTATTAATTCTTATATTCAGGCCTCTGCATTCTGACCTTTTTGAAATTTAATAATTGTAATTCTTACAAATTGCATCATAGAATTCTAGAATGGTTACAGCACGGAAGAAGGTCATTCAGCCCATTGAGCCCGTGCTGACTCTCAGCTAGTCCCAGTCCCCTGCCTTTTCCCCGTAGCCCTGCAAATATATTTCCTTCAGATACTTCTCCAACTCCCTTTTGAAAGATAAGATTGAGTCTGCCTCCACCACCCTTTCAGGCAGTGCATTCCAGATCTTAACCACTCGTTGCGTAAAAAAGTTTTTTCTTGCGTCGCCTTTGTGGTTCTTCTGCCAATCACCTTAAATCTGTGTCCTCTGGTTCTCGACCCTTCCACCAATGGGAACAGTTTCCCCTCTATTTGCTGTCTAGATCCCTCATGATTTTGAAAACCTCGTATCAGATCTCCTCTCGACCTTCTCTGCTCTAAGGAGAACAACCCCAGCTTCTCTAGTCTATCTGCGTAACTGAAGTCCCTCATCTCTGGAACCATTCTTGTAAATCTTTTCTGCACCCTCGCTAAGGCATTCACATCCTTCCTAAAGTGCGGTGCCCAGAATTGGACACAGTACTCTAGTTGGGGCCGAACCAGTGTTCTATACAGGTTCATCATAATTTCCACACTTTTGTACTCTATGCCTCTATTTATGAAGCCCAGGATCCCATAAGCCTTTTGAACTGCTTTCTCAACCTGCTCTGTCACCTTCAACGATTTGTGCAGACATACCCCTAGGTCTCTCTGTTCGTGCACCCCCTTTAGGATTGTACCATTTAGTTTATATGTCCTCTCCTCATTCTTTCTACCAAAATGTATCACTTTGCACTTTTCTGCGTTAAATTTCATCTGCCACGCGTCTGCCCATTTCACCAGCCAGTCTATCACTCTCCTCACTATTCACTATACTTCTAAGTTTTGTGTATTCTGCAGATTTTGAAATTGTACCCTGTATACCCACGTCCAAGTTATTAATATATATCAAGAAAAGCAGTGGCCTTAGAACTGACCCCTGGGAAACACCACTGTATACCTTCCTCCAGTCCGAAAAACAACCATTCACCACTGCTCTCTGTTTCCTGTCACTTAGCCAATTCTGTATCCATGCTGCCACTGTCCCTTTTATTCCATGGGTTTCAACTTTGCTGGCAAGCCTATTATGTGGCACTTTGTCGAACGCCTTTTGGAAATCCATGTACACTACGTCAACCGCATTACCCTCATCAACCCCAACCTTCTCATTACCTCATCAGAAAACTCAATCAAGTTGGTTAAACACAATTTACCTTTAACAAATCTGTGCTGGCTTTCCTTAATTAATCACACCTGTTGTGTATGTACCTTTAAGAGAATAACTGGTCTCAGACTGCAATACCGGCAGTGACCACCCCTGTATAAAAGGCGCTAGAGAGCCTCTGTTGGTTAGTTTCGTTTATGCCTTTCACCAGTAAAGATCTGTTGTTTCTCTCCTGCTAGTCCGTGTCTCAATCATTCACGGACTTAACACTGGCGACGAGTTAGAAAGAACTTACCTGCAACTCAGCAGCAGCTCCGACGACGTTGAAGGTCGGAAGAAAAAAAAAGAGTCCATTGAAACTCGAGGGACGGGCGTCGACCGTCAATCATCGGGTTCAAGGCTTTGCAGGAGCGACTTTCCAGAGCCAGGCTGGGTTCCTCGGTCCGTGGTTTCCCAGCTAATCGGGCTGGTGGCAGGTAGTGCTCTGATCCTTCCTGGGCTGCAACGGGGCCGGGCAGCGAGTCGGGAAGCAAGGAGAGAGAGAGAGGGTGGAGCATACAGGGCGTGGCCGGTGTTTCGAAGCTGGGCAGCGTTCAGACCTCAGAAGAGGGAGGGAAGTGTTCCAGAGGGTCCGCTCCACGACGGGAAAATAATAAAAGAAAAAGAATACGCGCAAGAAACCGTGGAAAGCAGCGCTAACAACAGCGGGGAAGAAGGAAAAGCGCGGGAGGCGCCATTTTGTTAAATCAGAGAAGAAGGCAAAGCGCGGGAGGCGCCATTTTAGATTTGCAAGATGCCGAAGACTGGCTGTATCACTGCTTTTGATAATACATTAGAGGACTGGACCACGTATGTGGAAAGAGTCGAGGTATATTTCGAGGCAAATGAAATAGCGGAGGGGAAAAAGGCATCAATATTGCTAAACATAATGGGCGCTAGAACGTACGGCCTATTGCGGGATCTGATTACTCCAGCCAAACCGAAGGCGAAGAGTTTTAACGAAATTGTTGCTGTTCTACAGGAGCACTTAAACCCTGCACCGCTGTTGATAGCAGAAAGATTTAAATTCCACAGGAGAACTCAGCACAAAGATGAGAGCAATGCTGAGTATCTTACGGAACTACGCAAGCTATCAAAGCACTGCCAGTTCGGAGCAGGACTGGCAGATACCCTACAGGACAAATTTGTCTGTGGACTCCTGAGTGAAGGAACACAGAAGAAGTTACTCGCAGAACAAGAGCTGACGCTAGATAAAGCTTTCAGCGTGGCAGTATCGTATGAAGCAGCAGCCAGGGGAGCTGCAGAAATTCAACAAAAACCACAGGAATACAGCACCCACGAAATGACACGGGGATTTGCAAAATGTTATCGCTGCGGCAGAACTAACCATGACCAGAAGGACTGCTGGTCCAAAGACAAAATATGCAGACAATGCGGGAAGATTGGACACATTGCACGAGTTTGTAGGTCTGGGAAGAAGACCAGCGACAACAAAAAGGCTACTAAGGAACCGTACAAGAAAGTACAAAAGATGACGGACAGTAGTTCCGAAGACCAGATGAGCGATAGTGAATCCGAGAACAGGAGATTAAGCTGTCTCAAACTTCACAATGTAATCGCAAAAGAGGATCACCGAACCATTTGGGTCACCCTCACGATAGCAGGGTCCCAAGTTAAAATGGAATTGGATACAGGATCAGCGCTAACCGTCATGAATCGACGAGACTATGAGCGGCTATTTTCACACATACCCTTGAGAGAGACATCCATCGTCTTGACGACGTATACGGGGCAAAAAGTATACCCCAGAGGAAAAATAAGGGTGCCTGTCGAATACAATGGCAAGAAAATACAGAAATTGTATCTCTACATACTGCCAAATGGTGGACCACCGTTATTGGGACGGGAATGGATCAGGAAGATAAACTTAGATTGACATTCCATTCATGCAATGACGGTGGACGGTAAAAAAGATGAAGACGTCACTCCTGGACGATTGTCAACAATCTTAGCTAACGCCAAAGAGGTATTTCAACAAGAACTGGGCACGCTTAAAGGCGTAACCGCCTCGTTAAAAATAGAAGAGAATGCAGTTCCCAAGTTTTTCAAAGCGAGACCGGTACCATATGCAATTTGTCCAGCTGTCGAGGCAGAGCTGGAGAATCTGGAGAAGGCGGGCGTGTTGTCTAAGGTCGACTGGAGCGAGTGGGCGACACCCATCGTTCCTGTCATGAAAAAAACGTTAAGCAATAAGTCCGGAGAGCCAAGGAAGATTCGCATCTGTGGGGATTTCAAGGTGACGGTGAACCCTGTCCTTCACACAGTACAATATCCTCTTCCAAGGATAGAAGACATCTTCGCCTCACTGTCTGGAGGGAAGCGTTTTACAAAAATTGACCTAGCACAAGCATATTTGCAGATGGAGGTTGAAGAGTCCTCTAGGAAGTATCTCACGATAAACACTCACAAAGGTCTTTACCAGTATCATCGATTGGTATTCGGAGTAGCATCGGCTCTGGCGATATGGCAAAGAGCGATGGAACAAGTCCTGCAAGGGATTCCGGGGACTCAGTGTTACTTGGACGACATCCTTGTAACAGGTGAAGATGACAGTGAACACCTTAACAACCTAGAACAGGTGCTCACTAGACTACGGGAACATGGGCTGCGAGCCAACCGCCCCAAGTGCGAATTTTTAAAGAAACAGATATCGTATTGTGGCCACATGATTGATGAAGAGGGGTTACATAAGTCCCCTGACAAAATTGAAGCGGTTGTTAAGGCCCCAGCGCCTGAAAATGTGTCGCAACTGAGGTCATTCCTCGGGTTGGTGAATTACTATCATAAGTTTTTGCCGAATTTGTCGACAATTCTGCATCCACTGAACGCCCTGCTACGAACGGGGGTAGCATGGAAATGGAGCGATGATTGTAAACGTGCTTTTCAGAAGAGTAAGGACTTAATCACTTGGAAGGAAGTACTGGCTCACTACAACCCAGCACTGCCAATCAGGCTGGCGTGTGATGCGTCTCCCTACGGCATTGGGGCGGTACTGTCACATAAATTCCTTGATGGTTCGGAGAGGCCGATAGCTTTTGCGTCACGCTCGTTAACTTCTGCCGAGTGTAACTACGCCCAGATTGACAGAGAGGCCCTCAGCCTAGTGTGGGGGGTGAAGAAGTTCAATCGCTATCTGCACGGTCAAAAATTTACTCTACTAACCGACCATCAACCTCTTGTCTCCATTTTCAACCCTCAGAAGGGTGTACCGATAATGACAGCACAACGGCTGCAGAGATGGTCCCTTTTCTTAGGGGCACACCAATATGACATCGAGTACAGGGGAACTAAACAGCATGGAAATGCTGATGGATTGTCACGTCTACCGTTGCCGACGGTGGAAGAAGAAGACCTTGCAGTGGATCCAATGGAGTTATTCCACTCGACCATAGTCGAATGTCTCCCTGTGACGAATGCAAACATAGAAAAGGAAACACGGAATGACCCGACACTATCACGGGTCTATGATTTAACGGTGAAGGGATGGCCAGCACATGGCGAACCACTGCTGCCAGCATTTTCGTCAAGAAGAGAACAGCTGTCAGTGTGCAGAGGAACCTTGATGTGTGGATCCAGAGTAGTAATTCACCTAAGTTGATGGATAGAGTGCACAATGAGCTTCATGAGGGTCATCTGGGTGGGGTAAAAATGAAGAGCTTAGCCAGGGCGTTTGTGTGGTGGCCGGGAATCGATAGAGAAATCGAAGAGATGACCAAGAGCTGTGCAGGATGCCAGAAGGTCCAAAATGCCCCACCACAAGCTCCTCTGCATCCATGGGAGTGGCCCTCATCTCCATGGCAAAGGGTGCACATTGATTTTGCTGGTCCCTTCATGGACTCGATGTTTTTAATTGCGGTGGATGCACATTCAAAGTGGCCAGAGGTAATAAAAATGTCCTCAACCACCACGGAAAAAACGATCACAGTCTTACGAACCATATTCGCCAGGAATGGGCTGCCTGAACAGATTTGCTCTGACAATGGACCACAGTTTGTGTCTGAAGAGTTCCGGAGGTTCTTAAAGAACAATGGTGTTAAGCATTACACATCTGCCCCATATCATCCAGCCGCTAATGGATTGGCCGAGAGGTTTGTCCAAACATTCAAGAAGGCTATCAAGGCAATGTGTAATGAAGATATACCCCTACAACACAAGGTGGACAACTTCTTGTTTGCCTACCGGAATGCGACATATGCGGTTACCAACCAAACTCCAGCCATGATGTTCTTCAATCGAAGACTACGATGCCGCTTGGATTTGGTTAAGCCAAACGTCCGAAGAGATGTGGAGAACAGGCAGTTTCAGAATATGAATGAAAGGCTGACCAGGAGTTTTAAGATAGGTCAACCAGTTTTGGCCCGGGACTACCGCACTGAGAAATGGCAGCCAGGAACGATTTGTACACGACAAGGACCTCTCATGTATACCGTGGACGTTGGGGAGAGCATTGTAAGACGCCATGCTGACCAGATTCTAGAGTCACTGGAAAACGCCAACTCCACACCACGATCTGATACACCTGGTAATGAAATCGACGTTCCAATTGCAGCTACCGCAGAACCGGTAATATTGGAAGCAGATGAACCAAACAACGACATTGATTCCGACTCAACATTGCCAGAAGAACCTGATACTCCAAAGAGGCGTTATCCAGACAGAATCAGGAAGCCTCCTCAAAGACTGAACTTATAATTGCTTAAACTTAACCAATGTATCTAGCAACAGTAATTGTGATTGTAATTCGTTATCATTAGTGTTAAATGAATGTTATGTACTGTTTATCTAAAAGGGGAGGAATTGTTGTGTATGTACCTTTAAGAGAATAACTGGTCTCGGACTGCAATACCGGCAGTGACCACCCCTGTATAAAAGGCGCTAGAGAGCCTCTGTTGGTTAGTTTCGTTTATGCCTTTCACCAGTAAAGACTTGTTTGTTTCTCTCCTGCTAGTCCGTGTCTCAATCATTCACGGACTTAACAACACCTATCCAAGTGACTGTTAATTTTGTCCCTGATTACGGTTTCTAAAAGCTTTCCCACTACCGAGGTTAAACTGACTGGTTTGTAGTTGCTGGATTTATTTTTACACCCTTTTTTGAACAAGGGTGTAACATTTGCAATTCTCCAGTCCTCTGGCATCACCCCCGTATCTATGGAGGATTGGAATATTATGGCCAGTACCTCCGCGATTTCCGCCCTCAATTCCTTCAGCATCCTAGGATGCATCCCATCTGGTCCTGGTGATTTATCTACTTTAAGTACAGCCAGCCTTTCTAACAACTCTACTTTATCAATTTTTATCCTAGCAAGTGTCTCCACTACCACCTCCTTCACTGTCTATGGCAGTATCCTCTTCCTTGGTGAAGACAGATGCAAAGTACTCGTTTAGTACCTCAGCCATACCCTCTGCCTCCATGCATAGGTCTCCTTTTTGGTCCTTAATCTGCTCCACCCCATCTCTTATTACCCTTTTGCTATTTATATGCCTGTAGAAGACTTTTAGATTACCTTTTTATGTTGGCTGCCATTCTATTCTCATACCCTCTCTTTGCCCCTCTTATTTTCTTTTTCACTTCTCCTCTGACCTTTCTATATCTCTATCTAGCTAGCCTGATTCTCAGATGTATTTGCAACCTGACATCTGTCATACGTGCTCTTTTTCTGCTCCATCATATTCTCTATCTGTTTCGTCATCAAGGGAGCCCTGGCTTTAGTTGCTCTGCCTTTCCCCCTAGTGGGAATGTACCTGATGTTTAATCCTCTCCACAGGGTAATGTGACACCAATATAGAACTAGTCTAAAGATTAGACTGCAGACATTGTTGAAGATAAATGGAAAATTGAAGACCATTGGAAAAATCTACAGTATTGTCAATATCATTTATAAAAAAAAAACCTCTTTGGGTGCAGTGGCGTTAAAGTTGAGGTTTAACTTTGGAGAGAAGTACTGAGGGTGTCTCTGAAGGAGGCAGTTTTATACCACTTGGGTTTAATGCTGCGTGGATTATACCTACACTGCAGTACCAAACATGGTGTAAAATGTGTTCGGGTTCTCTTGGACATACAGAGCAATTTTAAACCTACTCTGAATTGCCCTAAATATTTAGAGACCAGACGTCATGCACACACTCTGTGAACATTTTAAGTTTTGACCAATGTGAGCAGGTGAATTAGTTAGAGCCAGAGAATGTGAATAAGATATGACTGGCTGGAAGGTAGTAGCGATATAAACAAACCTTAAATAATTATGCTTTTTAGCTAATAAGAATTGCTGCTTATATGGGAACCGGAATAAATGCATTTCCAGTGCATTGCCATCTAGTTATAGCATTTAAATTGGAACCTTTAACTACTAAAGGAATAAAGACTTGCACTTATGTAGCGCTGTTCATGAGTTCAGGGCATCCAAAAGCACTTTACAGGCAATTAAGTACTTTTTTGAAGCCAGCACTGTTGTAATGTAGGAAATGCGGCAGCCACTGCGCACAGCAAGCTCCCGCAAACAGCAGTGAGATAATGACCAGGTAATCTGTTTTAGTGATGTTGGATGAGGGATAAATGTTGGCCAGGACACCGGGGAGAGCTCCCCTGCTCCTCTTCGAAATAGTGCCATTTGATCTTTTAGATCCATCTGAGAGGGCAGAGGTTTAACGTCTCATCCGAAAGATGGCACTCCCTCAATGCTGCACTGAAGTGTCCGCCTAGATCATATGCTTAAACTTTATTGAGTGGGACTTAAACACACAACTTTCTGACTCGGGCAAGAGTGCTACCACTGAGCTATGAGTGACATTTTTTTATTCCACCTGACTGCTAGAGATCCCATGTTGTGAACTAGGCTCATTCCCAGACTAACTGTTTCCCTGACCTTCAGTTGGTAAGCTGTGCTTAGTTGCCTCTTTTTTTTGTCAATTATAATTGGATTGATCACACATGACTGGTCAGCCTTATTTTCCTGATTTTTGTTTTAAGTTCAAAATATTTAGCTTTTCCTGATTTTAAATGCAATATATAATTTTCCTTGATACATAATATATTGTATAATTAGAGACCTATGAAATTGGTTTTTTTTTAACGAATTTCCACTGATAGATTATCTGATTTTTCTAGGTGGATCAGTTAAAAAAAAAAAACTTCTGCCCATTTCTCACCACCTTCAAAAAACAGAAATTCCCCCGCTCCCAGTGGATCCTGAGCTGAGTGCATGTTACGCTAGTGATATTATGTATGTTGCATCGTGATGTACACTGACAACGTGTCGGTGGACATCACAAGCATGTTGTGTGCACATCCCAGGAACTGACTTTAGCCGCAAAATTCTGGAAGGGAAACAATTTGAGTTAAGTTATTTGGTGATATTATTCATAGGCTGTGTAACAAGAAGAAAAGTTAAATTGTCAATCTTCCTAATCGCAAGCAACCTCAAAACTTCCAGAATTGTCCAAGTGGATAAGAATTTATTAAGTGGGTAACCCAAGTGAATACATTGTTTTGCTGCCAGCCACTGACCCACGGAATTGAGGCTTTATGTAACTGCTGTGAATTTGCTCCTCAATTGACGTGGAATAAAATTATTTACTGTATTAGACACTATAGTATCTGAGCTGGATCATCGGCTTCGTGAAATCCAGCTTTACATGCTCCAAATAATGGTTGTGCCATTAAGACAGTCTAATTTTACTAAAAATGGTATGTCTAGCATATGCATGTTCTGTTTGGCAGAACTCTCCTTTGCTGATCATGACATTTCAAGTGTTAGTCAAATTTTTATGCTGCTTTCATCGAAAATGATCAGAAATAGAAGTAGTACTTTGCAATCTATAGGGAAACTCAGCAAAGGAAATACTGGCGTTAGAATGCTGTAACACTTCATTGACCTTTGTACTTTTTTTTTTAAAGTATAGGCCTCACAAAGCCTGAACAGTAATTTAACGCAATGATCTCACCCAGGAATTACTGCAGCAGTTAGACTTTGTGGCCTTAAAGGGGCATAGCTTCAGTTTAGCAGCAGATTAATTGACTGAACAACAAAGTTTTCTTTCTCACACGTTTATTACTATTTGGAGCAGAATTGATTAACTTAATACTATTGTGGAAGGCACAATTAATTTGACTTTTTAAAAAAAACTTTTCCATACAGTCCTCTTCTAATAGTGAGAAACATGGTGATCATTTTACTCGGGGTGACGGTCGATTTGGCGTGAATCGTAGAAGGCACAACTCTTCAGATGGATTCTTCAGTAATGGTCTGCTCCGAGCTGCTGGAGGTAGGAAAGGTACAATTTAACAGACAATTCTAATTTGCCAGATGAAAATTTGGAAGCAGAAAATTTAGTTGCAGACTGTATTGCAAAATGCTTTCAATTAAATGAGTAATTTTCTTCAGTTATTTTATTAATTTTACACTTGCCGGGGCATATATGTATTATAAGCAAAGTTATTTTGAAATGTGATTATATTTAATAAAATAACTGGTAAATAGAAATATAACAAACATGACTGATGGATTCAAAAGGCAATTTATGATTGGGCTATACCCTCATCCACCACATTATAACATCCAACACATTATGATGTACTTCGCATTTTATATAATACAATCAAAACTAAAGGAATAGTTTGCAGTGGCAGAGAACCTGATTCAGGCGTAAACGGATGATGTGAGCAAGACTTGTTCTCCACCTCAGTCCCGTCGAATACACATCCTGTGCCATGTGGGAAGTCCAGGATGCTTCTCAAGTCCTGGACAACCTCATGTGCAGGAAGTGTTGTCAGCTGGCGGAGCTTGAGCTCTGGGTTTCGGAGCTTGAGCAGTGGCTGGCATCACTACAGTGCATCCGTGAGGCTGAGAGCTACATGGATAGCATGTTTCAGGAGGTGGTCACCCCGCAACTTAAGAAGTTCGCAGGCCAGGAGGGAATGAGTGACCGCCAGGCAGAAAAGGGGGACCAGACAGGTAGTGCAGGAGTCCACTGAGTGCACCTTGCTCTCTAACCGGTAGGTGAGGGCGATGGTTCTTCTGGGGAGTACAGCCAGGGTCAAGTCCACGGCACCATGGGTGGCTCAGCTGTATGGGGAGGGGGGCAGGGAAGAGGAACGTCAGAAAAGCAATAGTGATCGGGGATTCAATAGTTAGGGGAACAGACAGGTGTTTCTGCGGCCGCAGACGTGACTCCAGGATGGTATGTTGCCAGGGTCAAAGATGTCACTGAGGGGGGAGGGTGAACAGCCAGAGGTCTGTAGAAAGAGGGAAGAGGTCCTGCAAGCAGATTTTAGGGAGCTAAGAAAGAGATTAATAAACAGGACCTCAAAGGCAGTAATCTCTGGATTACTCACAGTGCCACACTAGTGAGTACAGAAATGGGAGGATAGAGCAGATGAATGCATGGCTGGAGAGATGCTGCAGGAGGGAGGGCTTTAGATTCCTGAGGCATTGGGACCGATTCTAGGGGAGCTGGGACCTGTACAAGCTGGGCGGGTTGCACCTCAACAGGGCCGGGACTAATATCCTCACGGGGAGGTTTGCTAGTGCTGTTGGGGCGGGTTTAAACTAGCTTGGCAGGGGGCTGGGAACCTGAGCGTAGATTCAGAAGGGAGAGAAGCAAAGCTGAAAATGGAAAGCAGTAAATTAGTAATTGCTTTTGGAAGGCAGAGGAAACAAAGGCTAGAAAATAGATAACAAATGGGCTTAGCAGTGCTTAATGGTATATACTTCAATGCAAGGAGTCTAGTGAATAAGGCAGATGAGCTGAGGACACAGATAGACACGTGGAAGTATGTTATAGCTATTACTGAAACATGGCTGAAAAAAGGGCAGGAGTGGCAGCTCAACATTCCTGGTTACAGGGTTTTTTGGCGAGATAGAGAGGAGGTTAAAAAAGGAGAGGGTTGCAATATTGGTTAAAGAAACAATTACAGTTGTGAGGAGGGATGATATGTGAGAAGGATCATAAAATGAGGCCATATGGTTTGAACTGAAGAATAAAAAAAGGGGCATTCACACTGCTGGGAGTGTATTATTGACCCCCAAATAGTCAGAGGGAGATAGAAGAGCAAATATGTAGACAATGAGAAATGCAAAAACAATAAGGCAGTAATAGTAGGGGATTTCAACTACCCTAATATTAACTGGGATAAAATCAGTATAAAAGGTATAGAAGGTGCAAAATTCTTAAAATGCATTCAGGAGAACTTTTTAGCCAGTATGTAGCAAGCCCAACAAGAGAGGGGGTGGTTCTGGACTTAGATTTAGGGAATTAAGCTGGGCAGGTGGAAGGGGCATCAGTGGGAGAGCATTTTGGTGGTAGTGATCATAATTCAGTTAGATTTAGTGTAGTTATGGAAAAGGACAAAGATAGACCAGGAGTAAAAGTTCTCCATTGGGGAAAGACCAATTTTACTAAGCTGAGATGTGATTTAGCAAAAGTGGACTGGAAACAGCTACTTGAAGGTAAATCAGTGTCAGAGCAATGGGAGGCATTCAAGGAGGAGATAGTGAGGGTTCAGAGCAAATACGTTCCCACAAAGAAAAAGGGTGGGATTCTCAAATCCACAGTCCCCTGGATGTCAAGGGGCATACAGGGTAGGATAAGGCAAAAAAGTGAAGCTTATGTCAGATACCGAGAGCTAGATACTGCAGAAAGCCTAGAAGAGTATAAGAAGTGCAGGGGTGGAATTAAAAAGGAAATTAGGAATGCAAAGAGAGAGGGCATGAAAAAATATTGGCAACTAAAATTAAGGAAAACCCAAAGATATTTTATAAATACATAAAGAGCAAGAGGGTACCTAAGGAAAGAGTAGGACCTATTAGAGACCAAAAAGATAATGTGTGTGTGTGGAGGCGGAAGATGTAGGTATAGTTCTTAATGAATACTTTGCGTCTGTCTTCACAAAAGAGAGGAACGATGCAGACATTGTAGTTGAGGAGGAGTGTGAAATATTAGATGAGAGGTTATTAAACAAAATTAGGGCTCATGGGATTGGGGGTAATATACTAGCATGGATTGAGGCTTGGTTAACGGATAGAAAACGAAGAGTAGGAATAAACGGGTCATTTTCGGGTTGGCAGGCTGTAACTAGTGGGGTACCGCAAGGATCAGTGCTTGGGCCTCAGCTATTCACAATCTACATCAATGATTTGGATGAGGGGATTAAATAATATATCCAGGTTTGCTGATGATACAAAGCTGGGTGGGAATGTAAGTTGTGAGGAGGATGAAAGGGGATATAGACAAGCTAAGTGAGTGGGCAAGAACATGGCAAATGGAGTATTATGTGGAGAAATGTGAAGTTATCCACTTGGGTAGGAAAAATAGAAAAGCAGAGTATTTTTTAAATGGTGAGAGATTGGGAAATGTTGGTGTTCAGAGGCACCTGGGTGTCCTTGTACAGGAATCACTGAAAGTCAACATGCAGGTACAACAAGCAATTAGGAAAGCAAATGGTATGTTGGCCTTATTACATCCTGGGATGGGGGGATTGCCCCATAGAAACATAGAAGATAGGAGCAGGAGTAGGCCATTCGGCCCCTCGAGCCTGCTTTGCCATTCAATGCAATCATGGCTGATCATCCAAATTCAGTACCCGGTCCCTGCTTTCTCCCCATATCCCTTGATCCCTTTAGCCTTAAGAAATATATCCAACTCCTTCTTGAATATATATAGATGAACTGGCCTCCACCGCCTTCTGTGGTAGAGAGTTCCACAGGTTCACCACTCTCTGGGTGAAGAAATTCCTCCTCATTTCTGTCCTAAATGGTCTACCCTTTATCCTTAGACTGTGTCCCCTAGTTCTGGACTCCCCGACCATCGGGAACATCCTGCATCTAGTCTGTCCAGTCCTGTCAGAATTTTATAAGTTTCAATGAGATCACCTCTCGTTCTTCTAAACTCCAGCAAGCACAAGTCCAATCGACCCAATCTCTCCTCATACGTCATTCCAGCCATCCCAGGTATCAGCCTGGTGAATCTTCGCTGAACTCCTTCCATGGCAAGAACATCCTTCCTCAGATAAGGCGACCAAAACTGCACACAATACTCAAGGCGTGGTCTTACCAAGGCCCTGTACAACTGCAGCAAGACATCCTTGTTCCTGTACTCAAACCCTCTTGCTACGAAGGCCAACATACCATTTGCCGCCTTAACCGCCTGCTGCACCTGCATGCTTACCTTCAGCGACTGGTGCACAAGGACACCCAGGTCTCGTTGCACTTCCCCTTCTCCCAATCTATTGCCATTTAGATAATAATCTGCCTTCCTGTTTTTGCCACCAAAGTGGATAACCTCGCATTTATCCACGTTATATTGCATCTGCCATGTTTCTGCCCAATCACCCAACATGTCCAAATCATCCTGGAGTTTCTCGGCATCCTCCTCACAGCACACACGCCCACCCAGCTTTGTGTCGTCTGCAGATTTGGAGATATTACATCTAGTTCCCTTGTCCAGATCATTTATATATATTGTGAATAGCTGGGGTCCAAGGACCGATCCCTGCGGTACCCCACTAGTCACTGCCTGCCATTCGGAAAAAGACCCGTTTATTCCAACGGGGATGAGGAGAGATTGAGTAGACTAGGCCTATATTCTCTAGAGTTTAGAAGAATGAGAGGTGATCTCATTGAAACACACAAAATCCATACAGGGCTTGACAGGGTAGATACAGGGAGGATGTTTCTCCTGGCTGGGGAGCCTAGAATCAGGGGTCACAGTCTCAGTATAAGGGGTCGGCCATTTAGGACTGAGATGTGGAGAAATTTCTTCACTCAGAGGGTGGTGAATGTTTGGAATTCTCTACCCCAGAGGGCTGTGGAGGCTCAGTCATTGAGTATATTCAAGACGGAGATCGATAGATTTTTTGAATATTAAGGGAATCAAGGGATATGGGGATAGTGCAGGAAAGTGGAGATGAGGTAGAAGATCCACCATGATCTTATTGAATGGTGGAGCAGGCTTGAAGGGCCAAATGGCCTACTCCTGCTCCTGTTTCTTATGTTATGTTCTTATAAACATAATGAGAGAGAGGATATATTAAGGGGTTTAGCATCTTTGAATGTAGATAAATTGCCAGGCCCGGATGAAATGTATCCCAGGCTGTTAGAGAAGCAAGGGAGGAAATAACCGAGGCTCTGACCGTCATTTTCCAATCCTCTCTGGCTACACGTGTGGTGCTGGAGGACTGCAGATGTTGCACCATTGTTTAAAAAAGGAGAAAGTGATAGACCAAGTATTTACAGGCCAGTCAGCCTAACATCGGTGGTGGGCAAATTATTGGAAACAATTCTGAGGGACCGTATTAATCGTCATTTAGAAAGGCACTGATTAATCAAGGAGAGTCAGTATGGATTTGTTAAGGGAAGATCATGTCTGACTAACTTGATTGATTGAATTTTCTGAGGAGGTAACAAGGAGGGTCGATGAAGGTGTAGCGCATTTGATGTAGTCTGCATGGGTTTTAGCAAGGCTTTTGACAAGGACTCACAAGGCAGACCGGTCAGAAAAGTAAAAGCCCATGGGCTCCAAGGGACAGTGGCACGTTGGTCCATAATTTGTTCAGTGGCAGGAAGCAAAGGGAAATGGTTGACGGATGATTTTGTGACTGGAAACCTGTTTCCAGTGGCGTTCCGCAGGGCTCAGTACTAGGTCCACTCTTTCCCCCCCCCCCCCCCGCCCCCGGCCTAAGCTGTGCGGCCGTGCAGTGACCTCAAGGATGCCCCGCGGTCTAAGAGAGACTGGGGGTGGGGGCGAGAGAGAGCGAATTGACTGGGGGAGAGAGAGAGCGAGATTGACTGGGGGAGAGAGAGCGAGATAGACTGGGGGAGAGAGCGAGATTGGGGGAGAGAGAGAGATTGACTCGGGGTGAGAGAGAGCGAGATTGACTGGGGGGGAGAGAGCGACATTGACTGGGGGAGAGAGCGAGATTGACTCGGGGAGAGAGATTGACTCGGGGAGAGAGAGAGATTGACTGACTGGGGGAGAGAGAGAGAGAGATTGACTGACTGGGGAGAGAGAGAGAGAGAGATTGACTAACTGGGGGAGAGAGAGAGATTGACTGGGGGAGAGAGAGAGAGATTGACTGACGGGGGGAGAGAGCGAGATTGATTGACTGGGGAGAGAGAGAGAGATTGACTGACTGGGGAGAGAGAGCGAGATTGACTGACTGGGGAGAGAGAACGAGATTGACTGGGGGGGAGAGAGAGCGAGATTGACTGACGGGGAGAGAGAGAGATTGACTGGGGGAGAGAGAGAGAGGTTGACTGACTGGGGGGGAGAGAGCGAGATTGATTGACTGGGGAGAGAGAGCGAGATTGACTGGGGAGAGAGAGCGAGATTGACTGACGGGGAGAGAGAGCGAGATTGACTGACTGGGGAGAGAGAGCGAGATTGACTGACTGGGGAGAGAGAGCGAGAGAAAGCGACTGACTGGGGGAGAGAGAGCGAGAGAAAGTGACTGACTGGGGGAGAGAGAGCGAGAGAAAGCGACTGACTGGGGGAGAGAGGGAACAAGAGAGACTGGGTGGGAGAGGGAGACAGACTGGGAGAGGGAGAGACTGACTGGGGAGAGGGAGAGACGGCGGGAGAGACGGGGCAGAGGGAGAGACGGGGGGGAGAGAGGGAGAGACCGGGGGGGAGAGAGAGAGAGAGACGGGGGAGAGAGAGAGACGGGGGGGGAGAGAGACGGGGGGGAGAGTGAGAGAGAGACGGGGGGAGAGAGAGAGAGAGAGAGAGAGAGACGGGGGGGGGGGAGAGAGAGAGAGAGACGGTGGGAGAGAGAGACCGACTGAGAGAGAGAAACACCGACTGAGAGTGAGACACCGAACTAGAGAGAGAGAGAGAGACACCGACCTAGAGAGAGAGAGAGAGAGAGAGAGACACCGACTGTGAGAGTGAGACACTGACTGAGAGAGAGAGAGAAGGAGACTGGGGAGAGAGAGAGAGAGAGAGACAGGGAGAAAGCGACCCGAACCCCCGGCCCCGGCACCAGCGGAGCGGAGAGCAGGTGAGAGCCGAAAATCAGCAACAAGTCCCGGGAACGGCAACTCCCAACTTGGGCAGAGTTCGCGGCTGCTCCGAGTAACTCTGGAGAGAGAAACAGCGAGAGAGAGCGCTGAGAGAATCACAGATACACACTGAGACAGAGGCCTGAACCGCGAGACCGGAGACCGGGAGGAGCAGCCCGAACCAGGACAGTAAATAAGAGGCCTGGGGAGGGTGAACCCGAGAACGCAAGGCCCAGAGACCGCGGGATCGGAGACCGGGAGGAGCGGCCCGAACCGGGAAAACGAGTAAGAGGCCTGGGGAGGGCGAACCCGAGACCGCGAGGTCGGAGAACGAGAGGAGCGGCCCGAACCGGGAAAACGAGTAAGAGGCCTGGGGAGGGTGAACCCAAGACCGCGAGGTCCAGAGACCGCGGGAACGGAGACCGGGAGACCAGGGCAGAAAACAGCCTGGTGAGTCAAAAAACCCGGGGGCCTGAGACCGACACGACGACGCGAAGAGATCCGCCCAGAGCGCGGAAAGCGAATGAGTCCGGGGCACGGAGAGTGGACGAGTTTGGAGCACGGAGAGAGAGAGCGAGTCCGAGACCCGGAGAGCGAGTGAGAGAGTCGGAAGAGGAAAAAAAAAAAAAAAAATAAAGCCGGAGAAATAAGTTTTACCTAATTCTACCTAAGTTTCATTTTAGTTAAAGTTAGTTCGGAAAAAGTTTAATTTTATTTAAATTTAGCTCGAAAAAAACCTGAAAAAAGAACAACAAACCCGCGAGGAAAAGGAATAGAAACCCGAGAGAAACGATAAACGATAAACTACCCGAACCAAGAGCCTGTGAGAGAAAGAGAAAGATAAACCTTTAAGAGCAGCTATATCAAAGATGAACCCCTGAAAAATTCCCAATTTTGGACCTAAAAGTGGGCTAAGGTGGAACACGACACAAAAAAGAGAAAAAAAAAGTTATCTATCTGAGACAAAAAACAAACGACTACAATGAGCAGGGAAATGATATATCCTGAGCAATGCACAAAAAATAAAGCAAAGGAAAAATACAAGTACACAACACTAAAAAATAACCCAGAGACCCTCTACGTTGACTATACCACACACAAAGGGACTAAGCTGAAGAACAACCTCATATTCTACACCGAATACGTCACCTCCTGGAAGGAGACTTTACAAAAACACTACGCATACGTCTCCAGTGAAGGTATTGGCAGTGGAGGCAGACTGAAAATATGTAAAGATGGAAACCTAGATAAAGATGACCCCCTGCTAACCATAAGCTACTACAACAAAAATAGAAAGATCATGATACAGGGGAATGTGGAAAATCTGGACTCCTTCGAAAAGGAATTCCCCCAGTTGAAAACTAAGGCAGACACAAAGAGGACCAATGGACAGGAAGCAAAAGAGAGTCGAACAGAGGATGATGAGAGCCAAGTGGAGGAAGAAGAAGAGAGACCAGCACAGGAAAACACCTCCCTGTCCATCTCCACCCCCCCCACACCTCTCAACGAAAACAAAATGATGAAAGAGAATCTGGCCAAACTAGAACTTGATTTCAACGAATACAGAGAAACACTGGCCAAGAATTTGAAGGAGGAATTCAAACAGCTAAAAACGGAACACGAGTCCACCATCCACAAACTGAGAAAGACCATAGAGGAGCAAAGAAATGAGATCAAAGAACTCCGTACTCAACAAAACAAAACGAAGGAGACCGTAGAAAGGCTCAGCAGGCAACACAAACCTCTTAAGGTCCAAAAACCTGAGGACACAAAAACACACACAAGGACACAGAACCCGCCGGATGCCACCCCACACGAAGACACACCGAAAGCCACAAACCCCGCTCCAACCAGCCCTCAGTCGAGTCATGCCCAGACTACTGCTACCCAGTCCTCACACACAGGAACACAAAAACCGACAGATACCCCCCCAAACGATGACACACCGAAAGCCCCAAACCCCGCTCCTGCCACACAACATATCCCAGAAACCCAGCCAACAACCAGCCACCAGGCGAGTCCTACCCAGACTACTGTTACCCAGTCTGAAAAACCAGCCCCTCAGGCGGTCCTGCTGACCGACTCCAACGGAAAGTTTCTGGACCCCCAGAGGCTGTTCCCAGACCATCAAGTCCTGAAAAAATGGTGCAGCAACACAGACCAAGCAATGAAGATCCTGAACAAAGAATCCCTTGGAAGCCCCAAATGGATTGTGATCCACACAGGCACGAACGACCTACGCACCCTACAGGAAGGCACTGCTAGGGCGGTGAGCAGGATGGCGGAAAAGGCCAGCAGGGAATGCCCCGAGGCGCGGATCGTGATCTCCACACTACTGCCCAGAAAGGACACCCCAGCCTATATAATCCACAACACCAACAGGGAGATCGACACGAGATGTTCTGTCCTCCCCAACGTCTCCCTGGCCCATCATCCAAACATCAACACAAGGGACCTCTATGACGAAATACATCTACTCAAACAGCGGATGTGGGTCTTCGCAAGAAACCTCATAAACACTGCCAAAAGACGCAGCCCTCCCACCCCCTCTACCATTGGGAGCCCAAACAGGACCACCAATGTCCCCCACCCCCCTTTACAAAACCAACAACAGAACCGTGCTTTTATACCTGACCCAAGACCCCCCTCTAGACCACAGACTGTAGACCAAGAACTGAGAAAAATCATGACGATGCTGAACAGCCTGATAGAAAGCCGGAGAAATTATTAATATTGTTATTTATCATTATCATTATTGTTATCTTATCAGTATTATTACTATTATTAGATAGATATATGTGCATGCCTCATGAAATTTATACTAAATCATCATTTAGCATTATAGAAAATAGTGTTTCCACACTCATCCCACAAAATAGGTCCATTTTATTTCGTTTTATTGAACTATATAAATGCGTTCTTTCCACATAAGCTGCTGGAATATCCAGGGCCTCCGCTCCTCAACTTTTGGGATGAAGAGTACAGACCCTGAATTCCTAAAAGCTATAAAAGACATTGATATAATTGTGTTAACAGAAACATGGTGCCAAAAGGACGTGCCGACCCACTGTCCTCCAATGTACCATGAAATCATTGTGCCCTCAGTAAAGAACACTAAAACACGCAAGGGCAGAACCTCCGGGGGAATATTGGTGTGGTATAAGGGAGAACTGGACAAACACATCTCACCGGTAAAACAGGGAAAATCACACGTATGGCTAAAACTAGATACAAATATAGGAATAGCAAAAAAAGATGTTTACTTATGTGCGATCTACATACCTCCAATAGAATCGCCATATTTCGAAGAGGAGTTATTTGATACTCTCCACATGGAAATCAGCCATTTCCAGGCCCAAGGAAAGGTGATAATATGTGGGGACCTAAATGCAAGGACCGGTTGTGAACCTGACTTCATAGACCCACAGGGAAACAACCATGTGTTTGGCCAGACCCCTTTAGATGTCACACCAGCCATCGCAAATCGGAACAACCTTGATCGTGAAATAAATAAAAGCGGTAGGGAGGTAGTGCAACTCTGCCGAGCCTTAGGCCTGTACATAGTTAACGGTAGGTTCAGAGGGGACTCCCTAGGGAGACTCACATACTCCTCAACTCTTGGGTCTAGTGTGGTGGACTATACAATCACTGACCTGGACCCCTGCGATATCAACTCATTCACTGTCAGGCAGCAATCCCCCCTCTCAGACCATAACCAAATAAATATGTACCTTAAACTTTCTGCCCAAACTACAGACACAAAAAAGGAACCCAGTAAGCTCAATAAAATAAACCAGACATACAGATGGGCCCCAGACAGTGGAGAAAAATTTATCACAGCACTAAAGTCACCTGATCTCACAAGTAAAATATCAAAATTTAAAGAAAACCCATACGAGATCACCAGAGATGGTGTAAACATGGCCATAGAGGATATAAATATGATCTTCCATGAGGCAGCTGTAAAAGCCGACCTTGTGAAACAGAAGAGGAAGCGTCACAAAAGACAAAATAAAAATAAGAAATGGTTTGACCACGAATGCAAAAATGCCAGAAAAGACCTGAGAAAAATATCAAACCAAAAGCATCGCCAACCAAACAATCCGGACCTACGTACTAGATACAATGAAACCCTCAAAAGATATAAACACACCATTAGGAACAAAACACAAAACTATACCCACAAAATACTCGAAGAAATTGAAAACTCCACCAATCCAAAACAATTCTGGGAAATGTGGAATAACCTGAGTACAACACAATTGCAAGCATTACCAATCCAAGATGGCGACATCTGGAGAACACATTTTGAAAACCTCTACAAAGACATCCCAATAAACGAAACAAACCCAAGTCAACATCAGGTCACAGAAAAACTCCACACATTAGAAGCAACAATTAAAGACAACCAAAACCCTCTAGACTCCCCAATCACATGGAAAGAACTGGCCACAAAAACAAAATCTCTCCACCTAAAGAAAGCCTGTGGCCCAGACAACATCAAAAATGAAATGCTCAAGTTCAGCAATATGGAGATGCAGGGTGCGGTACTCAAATTATTCAACATCATATTACGTTCAGGCTGTTTTCCCGATATCTGGTGCCAAGGACTAATCTCCCCCATATATAAAAGTGGAAACAAATCAGACCCAAATAACTACCGCGGCATCTGTGTCAACAGTTGTCTAGGGAAGTTATTCTGCAGTATTCTAAATAGTAGATTACTTGATTTTCTTAACAAACATAATATCCTCAGAAAAAACCAAATAGGCTTTCTTCCAAAACACCGCACCGCCGACCATATCTATACCCTTCACACCCTCATTGAAAAACATATACACCAAACAAAAAATGGGAAAATATTCGCCTGTTTCATCGACTTCAAGAAAGCCTTTGACTCTATATGGCACGAAGGGCTCTATTATAAACTTCTTCAGTGTGGAATAGGGGGCAAAGTCTATGACCTTATTAAATCAATGTATCTGAAAAACAAATGCGGGGTCAAAATTGGAGACAAACGCACCGATTTCTTCACCCAGAGAAGAGGCGTCCGGCAGGGCTGCAATTTGAGCCCGACCCTGTTCAACATATACATAAATGAATTAGCAGACATGCTGGAGCAAAGCGAGTCACCAGGTCTCCGTCTCCTGGATGGAGAAGTGAAATCCCTGTTCTATGCGGACGACCTGGTTCTGCTGTCTCCCACAGAACAGGGATTACAGCAACAACTAGACCTACTCGACAAATACTGCCAAAATTGGGCTCTAACAGTAAATCTAAAGAAAACCAACATCATGATTTTTCAAAAAAGGCCCAGATGTCAGGAAAACAAATACCAGTTTACCCTCAGTGATACCACTATAGGACACACTATGAGCTACTCCTACCTTGGTCTAACTATTACAGCATCAGGGAGCTTCAGCATAGCAGTGAATGCACTAAAAGAAAAAGCCCGAAGAGCCCTATATGCAATAAAAAGAAAATTCTACAACATCCAAATCCCAATCAAAATCTGGCTCAAAATATTTGACAGCATAATCCTGCCCATTGCACTGTACGGTAGTGAAGTATGGGGCCCGCTAAATCACCAAAGCTACACTAAATGGGAAAAACACACAATAGAAGCCCTACATGCAGAATTCTGCCGAAGCATCCTTCGCACCCAAAGAAAAACGCCAACAAATGCATGCAGAGCCGAACTAGGCAGATACCCACTGATAATAAACATCCAAAAACGAGCACTAAACTTCCTAAATCACCTCAAATCTAGCTCCCCAGACACCCTTCATTTCAAAGCCTTTCAGACCCAAGAGCTAAACCCAGAAAAGAGTCCCCTGAGTCAGCTGCTACTGAAACTAAGTACTCAGCCGGACCCTGACCAGCCCCAGACCAACACAGCCGTCCAAACACCAATCCGAGTGAACCAAATCATTAAAAAATGCAAAGAAACCTACCTGGAACATTGGAACAAAATAACCGAAAGCCAAAGCAGATTAGAATGTTACCGGGCCCTAAAAAGAGAATATAAACTGGCAGACTACCTCACGACCATCAGAGACACAAAACAGAGACAGACCCTCACCAGGTACAGACTAAGCGACCACCAACTGGAAATTGAAAAAGGCAGATACAAGAAATCCTGGCAGCCTAGAGAGAATAGAATATGCGATCAATGTCTGGCTGGCGAGGTTGAAACAGAAATGCATTTCCTCCTAAAATGCGAAAAATTCAACACATCAAGAAACATATTATTCAACAAGCTAAGCCAAACAACCCCAGATTTCAAGGAATTGGATGATCTGTCAAAATTGAGATTAGTCCTAGGAGAAGGAGACAGACCATACCTTGGGGCTAAATATGTAACAACATGTCACAACCTGAGGACTGTTTAAAAGTAAGACTGTTTAAAATTAATATTGAACGTACCAAATGAAGTAGAAAGACTGTTTAAAATTAATATTGTTTAAAAGTAATATTGTATATACCCAACAAATGTCAAATCGATTGACACCTACAGAATGTTGGAAAACTGTACCTTTTTGCTATGTAAGCTTTGGCAATATGGTTCTCTGTAAACTTTCATGCCAATAAAGCATTTGAACTGAGAGAGACGGGGGGAGAGAGAGAGACGGGGGGGAGAGAGAGACGGGGGTGAGAGAGAGAGACGGGGGTGAGAGAGAGAGACGGGGGTGAGAGAGAGAGACGGGGGTGAGAGAGAGAGACGGGGGTGAGAGAGAGAGACGGGGGTGAGAGAGAGAGACGGGGGTGAGAGAGAGAGACGGGGGGAGAGAGAGAGACGGGGGGGAGAGAGAGACGGGGGGGGAGAGAGAGACTGGGGAGAGAGAGAGAGAGAGACTGGGGAGAGAGAGAGAGAGACTGGGGAGAGAGAGAGAGACGGGAGAGAGAGAGAGACGGGAGAGAGAGAGAGACGGGAGAGAGAGAGAGACTGGGGAGAGAGACTGGGGAGAGAGAGAGAGACTGGGGAGAGAGAGAGAGACTGGGGAGAGAGAGAGAGACGGGAGAGAGAGAGAGAGAGACTGGGGAGAGAGAGACTGGGGAGAGAGAGCGAGACTGGGGAGAGAGAGAGAGAGACTGGGGAGGGGGAGAGAGAGAGAGAGAGACTGGGGAGAGAGAGAGAGACTGGGGAGAGTGGGGGGAGAGAGGGAGAGACGGGGGGGAGAGAGGGAGAGACGGGGGGAGAGAGGGAGAGACGGGGGGGAGAGAGGGAGAGACGGGGGGGAGAGAGGGAGAGACGGGGGGGAGAGCGAGAGAGACGGGGGGAGGGAGGGGGAGAGGGAGGGGGGAGGGAGAGAGAGAAGGGGGAGGGGGGAGAGAGACGGGGAGAGAGACGGAGGGAGAGAGAGACAGAAGGAGGGGGGAGGGAGGGGGGAGAGGGAGACTGGGGAGAGGAAGAGAGAGAGACGGGGGAGAAAGGGAGACTGGAGGGAGAGGGGGAGAGAGAGAGAGTGGTGTGAGAGAGAGAGACTGGGAAGAGGAGAGAGACAGCGCGCGCGAGAAGCGAGGGAGAGAGCGAGACGGTGGGGTTGGGAGAGGGAGAGGCTGGGGGGGAGGGAGAGGTGGCCGCACTTCGTAACAACACAGGTGGCAGCGCAGCACATGTACAATGGCCACTGGTAGGAGGCTAAAGCAAATAATTTTGAGGCCCGCAGTGAACTTTTTTTTAGAAATCGGAAAATTATTTAATACCAGAAAAAAATACGGGAAAATTATGATTGATGTCCCGTGGCAATTTCCAGTTAAATTTTGCCAGGTGTTGTCCCCTTTTTGAAAGAGTTTTATCAGGGTTATTTAAATCATGTTGTAAGAGAGGGGGAAAAGTTTGTGCCCCTTTTTGTACCTCAGAGTCTGTGAGAGACTGAGGGAACGGCAGCAGAAAAGAGGCAACAACTTCTCCAAAACTCATCGCCAAGGCTGGGGATAGATAACCTCACTGCCTTCTTAGGAAGTTTAACCACTTTATTCACTTTCTTATTTGAGCTTCGTTTAGTTTATTTAATTTTTTTTGTTGTATGTTTAACAACAGCATTGAAGAGGGAAAGAAAAACTTGGAGCAACTTCTGTCAAAGCTGCAATGAGATTTGAAAGAATTTAAAGATTTTTAATGAACTTTTCACAAAATAATGAGTGTTAAAATCACTTCCCCCCTCCCCCTCCTAAGTTTTGAATATGATTTTGGAAGAAACAAGCAAAAATCAATGTTCCCCTCATCTAAACAAGTTTCAACCAGGTCTTGAAGTCCAAATGCTTTTAAAGAGGCAATAAATTGCTTAAAATGTTTTAAAATTGAAATTTCTCAATATTTGATTTTGAACGATCGCCTGAAGTGAGTAGCTTTACACAAACAGGCAACCATGCTGCTGAGGAGGGGGAGGGTGGGAGGATTTGTAGGAGTTGCATATTTTTATTGATTAAAAAAAAATCATTAAGATGTTTAGGAAGTGAACCAAAAAAGGGGAAAAACACAAACCATCTTATTTTGTCTGTCGTTCTATAGTCCGAACAAGTCCCAGGAATAATGTAAATATAGATTTCCTCTTAAACGTTTAGTGGAGTGTTAATAGAAATACGAGCTATATAATGATGTATAAAAATTGCTGGAAGCTACTTCAGAAGAAACCACTATTTATTGAGAAAAAAGACACAGAAAATACTACGATTAAACTGACAATGTAGAATTCCGATTTGGTATAAATGTTTGAAATAGGAGATTAAAAATTGAGATTACAGTTAAGTTTTATTCCTGCTATTTAATTGCAAAATACCTAAAATAATTCAACATTTTTTGTGATAAGAGCAGGGATTAATATTGTGGAGAATGTTTGAGAGAAAAACATTAAAAGTGAAATTCATAAATTAACATCTTTACGTCAACATATTGGTAAACATTTCCAAGTCAGTCTGATTGCTTCTCCTGTCCAGGAAGATAGATGAATGTTTATTTTTGCTAAATCATAGCTTTTCCTGCTTTTTGTTTTTAATTCGTTGACACGCAAATTGTGTGTGTGTTTTTCTGCACTTGTGAATAAGTGCTGCATTTCTGACATATTACGTGGGGTGGGGTGCGCTCGTTCAAAAAGACGACGTTTATTAATGGAAGTGATTGAAGTTGAAAATATGGATACCCGTTTTTGTTCAATTCTTTTTAATACTGTGAACTAAGAACTACAGCACTTTATACTGGTTGGTTGTCTGGTTGCATTGTGATTAATATTTTAATTATGTATCGGGACGTACAGCACATCCACGCCATAGGAAAGCCGCTGCTCCTTCTGCTTGTGCAGCCATTGGTATAGTGACATGTGGGATGGGCAAATATGTTGAAAACTTTAAAATTAATACAAATTGCACGGATATGCCTCTTTCAGCTCACCTTGGGCTTTTGAATTGTTGGTCAATGCATAACCATGTAACTGAGTGACGTTTCTGAAGTGTTAATGCATTATTATGCAGTTCTTTTATATCCCAGTCATTTCTGATGAGTAATTTAAAAAAATTAAAAGCTTTTAATTAATTCTACCATAAACAAACTTGCAGAATGGGCATGTAAATAAAAAATGAATTTCAATATAGGTTAGTGTGAGTTGGTGCATTTTGGTAGGAGGAATAAGGAGGATACTTCTTGGAAAATAAAGGCTAGAAATTCATTATAGCCAAGGAATGGGTGGTGTCGGTAGAAAAGTTGGAGAATTAGTGCCAGGCGCAAATGCTTTAGACTGCACGAAAAATTCGTGCTGATCAATAAAATGATTGGAGTCCTAAATCAAGTCTTAAAACCCAAGCTCATTGGCGTTAGACTTAAAGGGTGGACCAGTATCATGTGCAGTCTAATCGCAAGACATGATTGCCAGAAGCTTTTTTCACTACTTAAAGGAGAGGTTCATTGATGCTGCAGCACCTCATTCTCTGCATTGCTGGCTGTTCAGCTGCCTCCGCAAGAAGAAGGAGCTGGAGGACTGAACCTGGTGTGCTCATGGCAGATCCACGCCCCAGGGAGAGAGTCCGCAGATTCTCCGATGAAGCATTGGAGGCATTGGTTTTCGTTGTGGAGAGATGGAGGGCGGTGCTCTACCCCGCAAATGGCAGGAGGCCCTCGCCACAAGTCTTCCACACCATGTGGAGGGAGGTAGCGCAGTACATCTTGAGCTGCACTGTGGTCCCCAGGACCCCCACACAGTGCAGGAAGAAATTTAACGACCTCACTCGGGTGGTCAGGGTGAGTGAATGCTTCAACAAATGCTACATACCCACCATCTGAACCACAATCTTCACACACTGCCCAAAGCACCACACCCCCAGCACTCGCCTACCAACAATCACACCCACATCTCACATCTTGTACACAATGACAGCTATTCAACTATGCCAGGCACATCACTCCAACACATTGCTCCACACTCATTCGCACACTTTCCTTTCTCTTGCAGCCCAAGGTGGCTCACAACAGGAGGCAGCAGGAGCGTACAGGCAGGTGACAAGCTGACACCCAACCACTGTCTGCACTGGAGAATCGAGTGCTACAGATCATTGGGCGCCAGGTGGTGGGCACCGTGGCCACAAGTGACGTTGACCCCCTTGGTGACGACAACTGTATGTTCATCCCTACTCCTTCGCCTCACATCCTACTTACCCCTGATCCCACAAGCGTTTCGCACTTTCTAGCTAATCATGCTGTATGCATTTTTCCCTTCCTGCCCCTCTCCCCTCACCTTAATCTGACTCTTTTGCCTTTATGCTTTCTGATAATCAGCAAGCACCTGAGCAGCCTATCCCTGAGGACACGGTAGAGAGTGAGGCGGGAGAAGAGGAGGAGGAAGAACACACCGCGTCACTGCATGTCTCACCCGCAGGCACCAGCTCAGATACTGGCACTACATGTTCTTCAGTATAGTAGCGGGATCTGCACAGGGTGAGGCACCGGGGATGAGTGGTCTGCAGCAAGGTCAGGGGGAAAGGGTAGCTCGGGGGCCAGCTCCCTGGAGGGCAAGTTCGCGCACGAGTTCCACTGCGCAGGACTCAGATGAGGACCTCGATGGGGAGGCCTTTAGAAGAAGGGTGATGGGCATGCACACAAAGATGATAGGTGCAATGGCAAAAGTGCCCGAGAGCCTCTCGGCAATGGTAAGGAGCGAGGAGGAGTCCACCTCCAACATTGCACAAGGCTCTGTGCACACCATGGAGTCCATCATTTCCACTCTACAAAGGATGGTAGACTCCCAGAGAGACCGTGGCGACCCAGACCTGATGCTGCGTGTGATGAGCAATCTGGCAGCTTCCATTGCAGCACAGGCAGAAGCGACACAATGTCTTAGTGCTGTAATGCAGTCTATGCTTGGTGGTATCCAATCTCAGACTGCTCTCATGTAGTCTCGGCTTGATGTCATGCAAGCTCTGACTGCTGCCATCGTGGCTGGGTCTACCACTGTCGACCGATGCTTTCACGGTGTCACAGCAGGCCAGCAATCTGTGCTCCAACAGATTGCTAGGGAAGCTGAGATATTGCCCGGGAGAGTGGTAGTGGGTCAGTGGAGCAGGAACCTGCTGTCCTCTCTCAGGATGACCGCATTCCTGCTCCTACCACTGCCACGCTGCCATTGCCCTCATCGCTGCCTGTCATCCAGCCAGCCCAGACTGCTGCCACCCATGCTGAGGTGATGCAGTCTACAGCCGGACCTTGCAGGTTCAGAGCTGGTCGAGGGCGCCCTGCAAGGCCATCTGAAGACTCCCACATGGACACTCAGCAGCCTTCCACCTGCCCTGCTGCAGCCACTGGGCCAACACTTTGTAGGAGCACTAGAGTAGGCACAAGCACAGAAACAACAGGCACTAAGGGATTGCACAAGGGTGAATAGTTAATATTTTTGGTGTAAATATGTATTCACTGATTTTTGATAAATTTATTAATTCACTTCCCATTCTTTTGTGATGTCTGTTATTTCAGCTTTGTGGTGTGATGCGGCCTGCAAAAGGGATGGAATGATGGGGATGTCAGCAAAGGGCATTTGGGGTTTAAGTCATCCTGGTTTGAGGTTGAAGGTCTGTTTGGAGGAGGTGGCAGAGTTCTGTGACCATCTCCTTGAGGCGGAGCCTTCTACTACACTGCTCCTCGCTTACTTGAAGGTCGGAGAAATGCTATCGGAATACCCGCAGAGGGTTAGGCCTCCTGGTGAGAGCCGTGATATCCCTCCTCATCTCTGTGCACATGTTTCGTATTTCTCGCTGCCTAAGCTCCCTCTGCCGTAGATCCTGGAGGGCGAGGTGGCATGTAAGTATAGCCACCATTAATGTTACCAAGTGTAGCAGTTTGAATCTATGAAGAATAAATGTAGCTACTTTTTAGTTGCCGGAAGACTCCTGATAGAAAAGAACCTTCAAATTACTGAATGAAACTGTTGCAGTGTGTGAAACTGACAAGAAGCCACTGAAACTGCACTAACCTGACAGCTGTGAGTGATTATTGATGATCCCTTTAAATAATGTCCCTGGAGCTGGCTTCCTGGTGCTGCCCGCTGGCACTCTCCGTCAGTGTTTACTCCAGGCGCTGAGGTAGGTGGCGACAATCAATTTGGCAAATCGGGCGGTCAGTGAGCGTTTCACACTCACTGACGTCACGATCCACCTGGTGTTGACGTTCCCGGTGATACCACTTACTGGCGGCGCTACGGGGGGGTGGACAGATTTGGCGTGCGGTGCTGGATTCGCCTTGCCCAGGAGATACTGCTCCAGCGACCCATTAGCGCCATCTCCTGGCGGCAATGGGATGCACTAAGGGGACAAATTTTTCCCCCGAAGAGTCTAAATAGGATAGAAGTGCAAAGAGATCTAGGGTATAGATTCGCATCATTAAAAAGTAGCAACGCAGGTTAAAAAAGCCATAAAAATGCAATTAAAGCACTAGGGTTCATTTCTCGAGCAGTAGAATTCAAAAGCAGAGAAGCTATGTTAAACTTGTACAGAACCATGTCTGATTGTCTCATGATTTGAAATGTTGCGGTACCAGTATAGCATTACTGTATTTATGCTTTTAAGTGGTTGCTGTTGCTGTCTTTGTTGTATGTTGTTATAAAATTTGCCCACGGACGAAAAGGACTCGCTCAAAGGAGATCGTGGCCTGCTCGGTACAAAAAAAAATTAGAGGGAACATTGACTAGGTCCCTTGCTTTTCGTGGTATATATCAATTATTTAGACTTCAATGTAGGGGCCATGATTAAGAAGTTTGCAGATGATACAAAAATTGGCCGTGTGGTTGATAGTGAGGATGAAAGCTCTGGACTGCAGGAAGATATCGGTGGACTGGTCAAGTGGACAGAAAAGTGGCAAATGGAATTCAATCCGGAGAAGTGTGAGGTAGTGCATTTGGGGAGGGCTAACAAGGCAAGGGAATACACAATAAATGGTAGGATACTGAGAAGTGTAGAGGAACAGAGGGACTTTGGAGTGCATGTCCACAGAACCCTGAAGGTCGCAGGACAGGTACATAAGGTGGTTATGAAGGCATATGGGATACTTTCCTTTATTAGCTGAGGCATAGAATATAAGAGCAGGGAGATTTTGCTTGAACTGTATAAAACACTAGTTAGGCCACAGCTAGAGTACAATGCACAGTTCTGGTCACCACATTACAGGAAAGATGTGATTGCAGTAGAGAGGGTACAGAGGAGATTTACGAGGATGTTGCCAGGACTGGAGAATTTTAGCTATGAGGTTGTTTTCTTTGGAACATTGGAGGCTGAGGGGAGATTTAATTGAGGTGTATAAAATTGAGGGACCTGGATAGAGTAGATAGGAAGGATCTATTGCCCCTAGCAGAGAGGTCAATAACCAGGAGGCATAGTCTAGGTAGAAGGATTAGAGGGGAATTGCGGAGAATTTTTTTCACCCAGAGGGTGGTGGGGGCCTGGAACTCACTTCCTGAAAGGGTGGTAGAGGCAGAAACCCTCATCACATTTAAAAAGTACTTGGATATGCACTTGAAGAGCCGTAACCTACAAGGCTACGGACCAAGAGCTGGAAAGTGAGATTAGGCTGGATAGCTCTTTCTCGGCCGGCACAGACACGATGGGCTGAATGGCTTCCTTCTGTGCCGTAAATTTCTATGATACTGACCTGTAAATTGGCCATCACTATCTTGACATACTAACTGAAAGGTTATGCTCAGTTACTTGTATGAGGTTATTACTTTTAATTTGCAGTATGATACTGAAGTGTATAGTGTCGGATTTTGGGGCGGTTTTGATATGCGTGGAATGTCACTAAGAGTAGTGTTTGCACTGAGTAGGTGGATAACTGGTTAGCATTTACAGTAGTGACAATGAGTGTGTGCATTTAAAGAAAATGTATTGAACTAGATTTCCATATAATTTCATGGAGAAAAGCTTGGGCTTAGAAAACATAACTAACTGGACAATTGACTGGGATAGAAGGTAATCTAGACAGTGGGAAGGAGGACATAAAGAATATGTTTTCACATAAATTAAGAGCACGTGTAAAAGAAAATTCTATATGATGGGGAGCTTTGCTCAAAGAGCAAGTTTTGGAGATAGAGCTACAACAGCATAGCCTTGATTCTTTGAACCCATGTTCGCTTCTAGCAGGGCTCCTTGCTGAGAGTGCAGAATTAGTGAAATTGCTATTTCGTCTCTGCTTTTCTCTATCAAGCCAATCCAGTGAGTTAACAGCTTGCTTCAATGTTGTATTGTTGCATTTCTGTCAAGAAAACAATGAGAGATGTCACCAGTGTTCCCTCTAAAACAAATTTTGGACCGCACGGCCCCTTTAAGGGGCTTTGCAGCCCATTCAAAAATCTGCGCACGCATGGTTTTTGCATTTAAAAGCCGTTAAGCCGGCTGCTCAGGAGCTCCAGACAGCTGCGTGGCCCTGGGGCTTAAAGGGAACATTGGATGTCACTATGGTTAGCTTCTTTCACTGGCCATTTGTGATTATGTAAAACCTGTCTGTTATGATTCAGGCTTTCCAACACTGTTTTCTCATGCACTTGTGCTCTTATTTTGGCAGGTTGGATAAGGAATTGGCTTAAGGACAGAGAACAGCGAGTTGTGGTAAATTGCTGTTTTTCAGACTGGAGGATGGTAGACAGTGGTGTTCCCCAAGGGTCAGCGCTGGGGCCACTGCTTTTTTGGATGTATATAAATGACCTGGATATTGGAATACAGAGTAGAATTTCTAAATTTGCCGATGACCCCAAACTTGGGGGTGTGGAAAACAGTGATTATGATACCAATCGATTGCAACAGGACATAACAGAATGGGCAGACAAGTGGCAGATGGAATTTAATACAGAGAAGTGTGAGGTGATGCATTTTGGAAGAAGGAACAGGGAGAGGCAATATACACTTAAAGACACAGTTTTATAGAGTGTGCCGGGACAGAGGCAACCTGGGAATTAATGTGCATAGGTCCCTGAAGGTGGCAGGACATATTGAGAGAGTGGTTAGCAAAGCATATGGGATCTTGGGTTTCATAAATAGAGGTATTGAGTACAAAAGTAGAGAAGTTATGCTGAACCTTTATAAAGCCCTGGTTAGGCCACAACTGGAGTATTGCATCCAGTTCTGGTCACCACACTTTAGGAAGGATGTGAAGGCCCTTGAGAGGGTGCAGAGGAGATTTACCAGAATGTTCTGGGGATGGGGGATCTTAGCTACAAGGGCAGGTTGGAGAAGCTGGATTTGTTTTCATTAGGGCAAAGGAGGTGATTTGATAGAGGTGTACAAGATTATGACGGGTTTGGATAGGGTAGATGGAGAAAGGCTGTTCCCACTAGTTGATGGTACAAGGACTAGGGGACACAGATTTAAGGTTTTGGGCAAGATATACAGGGGAGACGTGAGGGAAAAACTTTTTTACGCAGCGAGTGGCGAGAACCTGGAATTCGCTGCCGACGGAAGTGGTGGAAGCGGAGACACTCAATGTTTTCAAGGGGAGACTGGATAGGCACTTGAGGGAAATAAACTTGCAGGGCTACGGGGATAGAGCGGGGGAATGGGACTGACTGGATTGCTCCACAGAGAGCTGGCACGGACTCGATGAGCTGAATGGCCTCCTTCTGTGCCGTATGACTCTGTCTCTAATTTTACTGTACTGAGTTAGTGTACACTCGGACTAACAGTTAGCAATAATGCTGAGCCTTAGAACTTGATAAAATTCCAGTGTCCCCTGTCAATCTAGAAGATGAGAATTAGCAAATACTGGATTCATATTTTCTATAAACTAAAACTAGTGATTGAATTTATTTACAATTAGATAATTTACACAAGCAAAAATATAAACACAAAGAACGTTAGTAATAACATACAGTATTATACAAACTAGATTGACTGCTTCAAAGGCTTTTTTGTTTTGCCGCCGCCTTGAGGCAGAGTCATGAAATAAGTCTCTTGTAATATGTTGGCGTTTTTGCCAAACACTGAGGTTCTTGTGTTTTATATACAGGTAGACTATCCTTTATCCGAAAACCTCGGGACCAGCCGAGTTTTGGATAAAGGAGAATTTCGGATTTCGGAAGGTGGGTCGGCGGGGGGTCGTGCGCACGACTTACGCTGACGCTCAGCGTAAGTCAGTCGGGGTCGGCAGGGGTCGGGGCCGGCGGGGTCCGCGGGGGGGTCGGCGGTTGTCGGGGCTGGCGGGGTCGGCGGTTGTCGGGGTCCGCGGGGGGGTCGGCGGTTGTCGGGGCTGGCGGGGTCGGCGGTTGTCGGGGCCGGCGGGGTCCGCGGGGGGGTCGGCGGCTGGCGGGGTCCGCGGGGGGTCGTGCGCACGACTTACCCTTTATCCGAACTTCCGAAACCGGAACCCTCTAAAAACCAAAGGTTTTTTCATTCGTACGCACGACTTACGCTGAACGAAAAAACCTTCGGTTTTTAGAGGGTTTCGGTTTTCGGAAGTCCGGATAAAGGGTAGTCTACCTGTACTTACTTAAAAGGCATTAATAGTTTTTTTTTTAAAAAGACTGTCCTTTGTAGTCAACTTTGATATCTTCAAAATCATACACATCTAACAAGGTAGTTGGTTCACACATGGCCGCAACGATGCCAGGAAATCTTAAAATGATAGGATGCTTCCAAAACATAGCCCAACAGTTGCCACATTTCTAACTGATAACAATCCATTAATAAGCTTCTGATAAACGAAACTCGAGAGACACACAAGTGTGAGAGGATACAAAATTTTGCACTGCTGAGGAAAGTCAAAAGGAATTAACTAATTGCATTAGATTGAGAATGGAAATTGTTACCCCTTTGAACTAGCAACAACAACTTGCATTTATATAGCTCCTTTAACCCAGTAAAACATACTAACAATCAAACTGCTGAATACTGCTGTTGGTTTTTCATGTGTAGCACACATGAATTCATGAACTATTGCACTGTTTTTGTCTGATCAATTAGTTTTTGGCCGGATTTGAACTTCACCGCACAACTGTTGCCATTTTTAAAATTTTCTCAGTCGTCTTTGTTTTATGTAGATGCCAAATTTATGTAATGAGCTAAAAGTATTTTTGATTATGACGGTGCATTTTTCAACAGTCCATTCTTGGTACAAGGGAAGCAAGATATCTTCATAAGCTACATGTATTTGTAAAACTGAAACACGTTACCTATTCATTGACAACTATTTCCAACTGGTGCCAATTAGTAGGCTATACAGAAAATTGTTTCTCGTGATGACTCAAGTCAGTTACATCCATGAAATTGTTAAATGTATTTACAAGTTCACTGTATTGGTTTCAGGTATGCACATTGTGCAGGATGAAGTGGATCTATAATATGTTAACAAGTAAAATTACCTCAAAATCAGATATAGGGACTCATGCCATGAAAGAGACATCTCCAGTTTACATTAGTGAAAGGACTAATATTTTGCAATTTATGCTTTATTTTTAGATGGCTGGTATCAGCCTTCATTGCTACGTCATGATTCTGTGGATTCAGGTGTTTCTAAGGGTGTTCAAGTTAGCCTTGTTGGAAGTCAAGGTTGGAAAGAAAGTGGCGGTTGGCACAATGTAACTAGAGGTCATGATGCTATCAATCAGCGTGGTGGTGGCAGTGCCCATAGACACTGGAATGGCAACTTTCACAACCGAAAGAGTTCAGGATTCCAGGACAAGCCACCCGCTGAGGTAAAGGAAGAGAAAAAGGAGGAAAAAGATGAAAAACTTCAGTTTGAAGAGGAAGACTTTGTAAGTTTTTTTTAAACTTTAAGGAAATAGCCCTTTTGAGATGTTATATGTACTTAAGGCATTAGAATTCTTTCAGTAAAAAAACAATAAATTGATTAATAATCTTGGATAAACTCTCTTTAAACAGCCATCTCTGAATCCCGACGCAGAAAAACAGCCTAGCCAGACCAGACCCGTCAGCACACCTGCAGGAGTATGGGGTAAGAAAAAGCCAGAGATTTGTATAAATCCATCTGACACAACAAAGACCTTTATTGGAATTTTTAACAATGTCAACAATACAGAAAAAACTACTGATGTGTATGAGTTTATATATTCTTCAAGGTCGCCAGTAGAAATTGAATCTCTACATTAGCTGCAGGTTTATTCATGCAAAAAAGAATTATGCTGTCGAGCAAGGGTGTCAAACTCAATTTATATGGTGGGCCTGACGCTTGGCGAGGGCCACATTCAGCAACCATTATTTGGACATACAAAAGCAAAATACTGCGGATGCTGGAAATCTGAAATAAAAACTGCAAATGCTGGAAATACTCAGCAGGTCAGGCAGCATCTGTGGAGGGAGAAACAGAGAAAGAAAGACTTGCATTTATATAGCGCCTTTCATGACCACCGGACGTCCCAAAATACTTTAGAACCAATGAAGCATCCTGCTAAATCTCTAACTTTTTCCAGTTCTAACGAAAAGTCATCGACATGAAATGTTAACTCTGTTTCTCTCCACAGATGCTGTCTGACCTGAGTATTTCCAGTGTTTTCTGTTTATTAATTATTTGGACATACTGGGGATAGAAATTACACACAAGATTTTTGAATTTGTATCATTAAAATCCTAGCCACCCAGCCAGTCTTTATGCTACCTCCCCCCATCCCATATTTCAGCTGTTGCCCTTTGTCAGATCCTACACCACAGTCATGAAGTCATAATTGTGTAGTTGTAACAAAATCACCGATAATCAGCATTTCTCTTTCAAACTAGAGTATAGCTCCAACATTTTGTATATTAATGATTTGTTGAGGTTTCTGGATGGTCTTCCTTTACAAACTCACCTTTTCCTACTTTTCCAAATCAAACATAAAAAGGGAAATGCCTAGGAGTACAGTGTGCTGTTAATGTCATACTGTACAATACCTTGCTATATACTGTACTGTTGACGCTAGATTTTTATCAACTATTCCGAAAACAATTTACACATTGACCTAACAAGACAACAATGCAGAACCGAGGCTAAATTTGCCTTTCTAAGTAAGCTACGCGGGATTGACGTACACGAGAAATGAACAACAAATCGTTTCACCACAGTACATTTTGGAAAAAATATCTCCTTATTGTTCCAGGCATTTAAAAACATAAAAATATGCTCTCTTCAAAAAATGATTACAAATATGGTATTCAAATAATTTAGATGAATAATCCTTGCCACCAGGACAGCCGGTCTAACCTTCAAATTTCATTGTCCAGCTGTTCCCCTTGCTGCTAATTGAAGCTCGGGCTGCAGCTCCGGCCTCAAACTCTGCAAAATCCCGAGCGAGGAGCCAACAGGTGAGATGGGGTCGTCGGGCCCAGGGTTGATTTTTGGGTTTGTTGTCCTGAGAGAAGGAGCTGTGTTGCGCGCTCGTCGCCACCTCTCCCAGTGCGGTGCGAATGGCAGCGGTTGAAGCTTGGAGCCCACCAGTGGAAACGATCTTTCACTATTTACCTGCAATAAAGCCCCCAGGTTTCACTGCTCCTCTTACAGTGCCGCTGCCACTCGCCATGTTGCTGCTGCTGCTCCTGGCTTTGCAGCAAATGCTGGGACCCACGCTTGCTGCATCCTACCCCAATCCCCTCTCTTTCTCCCCTTCCCAAGTCCCAAACCCCTCAATCCCCATTTCCCAATCGCTCACCCACCCAAGTCCTCAACTCCTTATCCCTATTTGCCAGTCCTCCTTTCTCCCCGAACCCCCAGTCCCATGTCACTCTCCTTCTTACCACCCCTTGTCCCGAGTCCCAATCTGCCACCCCCATCTCCTGTTCCCTTGTCTCTGTTCATCCTCGTCCAGTCCATGCCAGCCCAGCTCACACCTCTCCCTGCTCCGTCTCTTCCTCCACAGTTTCTGGTCACATCTAAATGAGTGCCAACTCTCTGTATTGGCAGGAGGGTGACGTCATGGAGGTGGGGTGGGGGGCCAGCGATTGTGGCGCAAAATTTAAAATGCGCAGCCGTCCTGGGCTGTGAGAAGCGATGCCCAAGAGATACCTGCCTCATTCTAGGAGACTCGGCAACTGTAAACACAGCACATGTGGCTGGATGAAATTGTTCCGCAGACTGGATCTGGCCCACAGGCCATATGTTGGACATCTCTGCTGTAGAGGCTACTGCCTTGACTGCGATCAGTAATTTAAAAGGGAAGTCACCTGCCTCTTCTAGTGTCCTGAAAGACTACAAGTTGGAGAATAATGGCGGTATTGGACAATTAAGCTCAAATGCTCCATTTATTGCTCCAAAAACAAAGATATTGCTAATAGGAACTTTGTTTGATTAAGGCAAAGCGCATGCTATGGGGAAAAAAATGAAGCATTTTTGTCTATAATGTATTATGATGGTGTCTTTCTGTCATTTCTTGCATGGGGTTAAAGGCCAAGTATACATTCAAAAACTGGCCCAGCTTGTTTTGATGCCGATTGTAGATGTTTTGTCTGATCAGGTACCTGAGGTAGAACAATTCAAATACAGGTACAACACCGGTAATCCGGCACCCGACGGTCCGGCACCTTCAGTGGGCCGGCACAAATTGAAACCGGCGGAGTGCCAGCTGCGTTCCAAGAGCCCGGCACTTCTCCTCGGTGCCGGGCTCTTTTGCCGGCACTCACGATCCTCGGGGGCCCAGCTGGGCCCCAAATCGTGCTGAACAAGGCCCCTCCCCTTTCCGGCGGGCGGCCGCGAATGCTTCTGGGGTGTTACTTTTAGCGCCCTGGCGAAGCTGGCGCCCCAAACGGGGCTATAGACAATTTCTAGGCCATTGGGTTTAATTATGCTCTGACTGCATGGCGAAGTGTCTATTCCACTTGTAAGCACTTCCAGTACTGCAACCAGCTCGGCCTCCAGAAAGCCCTCGTTGCACTTCCCCCTCGAATTTTGGTTTCAGTACAAGGAACCCTTCAGTGGTTCGGAATTTTCAGTGGTCCGGCACCGGCCTGGTCCCGAGGGTGCCGGATTGCCGGGGTTGTACCTGTAGCAGCATTTAAGATTGCTTCTATATATGTTTGACACATATTTCAATTTCTTTTGGCCTGGTCATTTTTTTCTTTGAAAAATATTTCTGAGCCTAACTTGTAGACGTTGGGTAGTCTTACTGAAGCCATTATTAAGAGATAAATAGGCCATAGAGAAATTTTATGGACAGTGAGAAGAAAACTGTCATGCAAAGGGTAATAATCAGAGAACTTTTAACTACTATAAATCTACACTACCATTGTTCCTGTTCACTTATCCATTTACAATTTAATAAATGTTTGACAGTTTATAGCTGAAGCCATGGTTTAGTGAACTGTTTATTTTACCACCTTCTGAAGTTGAGGAGAGCACGTGATATAAGCAGTAAGCTGAAATATAACAACAAGAGTTTCTTGTTTGATCCCTGGTCAATACAAATGACCTAGATATTGTGCAGATTCAACCTTGAAGGTGATTGCAGCCAAGTTCAACCTGTCTTCACCCAACACCTACATGTATAGCCCTTCCCGACAGGGGACATTGTTTAGGAGTGGCAAGCCCCTTCTCTTCCCAATTGTAGCCAATAGTAGTATCTCACCCTAGCTGAATTCAGATACCTGAACATAGACAGGGAATTGATCGTCTCGTCAATGTGGCTCAGTAACCACTAAGCTATTGGAAGGATTCAAAATTAGTTATGCGCAGCCTGTTGTGTCCAGTATCAGTATGCTGGACTTCTATTTATAAAACTTGATTTGAACCAGGCATTGGTTCTTGCCCTCAGTAGATGGGTTTTGCCTATTCCCACTCAATTTTGAGCACTTCTGCATCAGCAGAGCAGTCTCTTAGGAGAGAAATGAAGAGCTGATAAACTTGACAGGATCAATTCCTATTGGAGAGGTCTGTGACAGAAGGTTGTGATTCTCATGGCTGAGAAGGAAATGATGGTAATATGACAGCATTATAGTTAAAAGGGCAAAATTATAAGTGTGTTTTAATTACTCATGAAGACCACGAGGTATTAAACAGGTGTCTCAATGGTACGTTAGTCTTTATACAATAACAGTTTACTTTTCCAAACAAAACTGCTCTTTTCACTTTATATAACCTAATGCAAATCATTATGTCTATGAATTAGTTCATTTTTATTGTTTTAAAGGCTCACTGCTTCAGTTTGATAATGTAATGCGTAAGTCAAGTCACAGTTGGGCACTTGCTGGAGAAGATGATTCCAAATATTTGAACTTCTGCAATAAATAATAAAAAATGATCTAAACACACACTTTTGAATTTCAATTCATAATGACCTCTGAGTTTAAATCTAACCTGTGGATTGAAGTGAGAGATTGACCTGATCCTGATTTTCCTTTGGATTTGAAACAGTTATCTTAGAATTGTGCTAGAAACCTTGTTTGGGTTTCTGAGATGGTAATAAACTATTATTTTGTTGTAGCTGCCAGTATGAGTAAAGTGTATTGAATAATGTTGCTTCAGGCAGATGTACTAGCTGCACTTCAGCTTTGCTTGGAACACTACTGTGCATTTGCCAGTATGAACCACAGTAAATGTCCTCTGCTTGAAGGGAACCGCAGATTTTACACTGGAGCATAGAAATGTGGTGTTGATTATATCAAGTGTTTCCATTTTACAGTTGAGGAACATTTGGAAAGATGAAATCATTTATCAAAACTTTTTATCCTTCTAAACCCAGAAAACCCTCCAAGTGCCAAGCAGCCGGTTTCCAAGATGCTGGTCATCAAAAAAGTTTTGAAAGAGGAACCAATATTCTCAACTAGCTTTTCTTCCTCAGGAAACCATCTTGCAAATAGCAACAAAAACACTGCAAGCCCAAGCGTTTACAAAAATCTAATACCCAAACCTGTAGCTCCTCCCACAAAGGTATAGCAACCCATTGTTTGATTTTTTTACAAAGTTTTCATAGCATGCTTATTGTGTGAGGTGTAAATAAATGCTATCATGAAATAAAACAACATAATTCAGAAATTAGATGATATGGGTGTTATTTAGTGAATTTGAATTCTCACTTTCATGTGAATTCTGAATTTGATTTGATTTCATCCTGGGATTTGGGCAACTTTGCTGAATGTTAAGAGAAGCTTCAGTTGTTTCTCGTTTTATTTAAAAATTGTGTTCAGGCATTGTATTTTCAACTGATGCGAACCTATTCTAGAAGACTGTTTCAGTCATTATGAAAAACCTCCGCAATAATATTTGATACGGGGTGGGGTTTATAATCTGGAACAGTGCAGTTTATCATTGGGACAAATACTAGAAATGAATTGTTCTTGCAATTAAATGTATATGTTCTGATTGCAACTGAAAGAATGTCAGATACCTAAATCATAGAAATTTACAGCCTATCGTGTCTGTCGGCCAAAAAAGAGCTATCCAGCCTAATCCCACTTTCCTGCTCTTGGTCCGTAGCCCTGTAGGTTACGGCACTTCAAGTGTAAATATAGAACAGTTTCACAGAACAGTTGTTGAATTTTATGTTGGATGATGCCAAGTACTCTAGCTCCTTTATTTTATTAACACATTTGAAAACCCATGAAATAGTGATATATCTGACATGTTTGAGTTAAAGACAACACACTGAGTCGAACATGCAAGCAATACGCCTATATACTCGAGTAGAATTCCCATCGGAGAGGTACGAGCTTGCACCTTCCCAGGCAGTTTGCAGTTTTGAGACTCTACTTGTTCTAAACTTCACTGGTGTCTATACATCTGATGGACAATTCCTATGTGATCCTTTTGTGTTGTGCGCGACTACACCAGTGGTAGCAGTGTTGCACCACATATACTTCATACTCACTGGAATATGAATACCTCCCATCTTTTATCAGTCGATAAGATAGACTTACACAATCGTAGACACTCCCACATTTTCCAGGATATTAGTAATCCAGTTCAGACATATCATCTCCAAATTAAGCCATAATTCTTTACACAAATCCTTTAATGCTTCTTAAATGTTAATTGCTCAACCATTGTTGACTGTGCCTTAAGTTGCCTTGGCCCTAAGCTCTGGAATGCCCTCCCTAAACCTCTCCGCCTCTGTATCTCTCTCTCCTCCTTTAAGATGCTCCTTAAAACCTGCCTCTCTGAACAAGCTTTGACCTGTACTATGCAGTTTGGTGTCAAATTTTGTTTGCTAATGCTCCTGTGAAGTGTCTTGGATGATTTACTACCTTTAAAGGTGCATATAAATGCAAGTTGTTAAATTGCGCTTAACTTTATAACACATCATGTCTTGATTCAGCGTGCAGAATTCTAACAATCTAATCTAAACTATGTGTTAGCCTGTACCACACAGAAAAAAATCATAATACACAGATATTAATACTGACTTCTGTATTTAACTGTTTTACTCATTGCCTACTAAATATTCTAAACCTTCTGCCAAGTCACTCCTAATGTACACCTGTTTCTACACTTCCTCCCCTACTGTAGCCCTCCAGCTAATTATCCCATGACGCCCTTTATCTAAACCAAGCTGTTAACCTATTATTATATACACTGTCCTGCAACACTTATCCTTGATTGCATTCGAAGAGAGAATTTGTTTCAACAATTCTTCTCTGCCTGCTTTTCCTTGATTTTCACTGCAATTGGCATCCCGAGGGACCCATTCTGATTACTGAGGCCTCTGCTTTCTTTGAATGAACATTGATCGTACCCCTTGAGCATTTTCCCCAAAATGGATGTTAGGCAAACTAGTAAAAACCCAACTGGTTCACTAGTTCTTTAGGGAAGGAAACCTGGCAACCTCACCCGGTCTGGCCTATATGTGACTCGAGTCCCATACCAACATGGTTGACTCTTAACTGCTCTCTTAAGGTGGTCTAGCAAGCCTCGGTTGTATCAAGAATATAACTGGATCGTTGTTCAAGAAGCAAGCCCACCACCACCTTCACAGGGCAACTAGAGATAGGCAATAAATGCCGGTCTTACCACTGACGCCCGCATCCTGAGAATTAATTTTTTAAAATTAGATTAATAAAGCATCTAGTGACTGAGAATATAATTTTAAAAAGTGAACCTGAATTTTTAAAAGGAAACAACCTTATTGAATCCTTTGGAAAAAAATAATAGAGTAGACAAGGACAATACAGTGAATGTGGTATACATGGACTTTGATAAGGTGCCACATAAGTGTGGATTGCAAGATGGATACAAAACAGAAAACAGAAGGTAGGAGTTAAGTGAAGTTTCTTAGACAGGAAGAAAGCGAGAAGTGGTGTTCTGCAGGAATCCCTGCTGGGACCACTGTTGTTCACCATATATGTAAATGATTTTGGCTCAGAAATTGGAGGTATGATGTTGAAATTTTCAGATGATAACCAAATGGGGGAGATAAAGTTAACAATATAGAGGACTGCACCAAAATACAGGAACACATAAACAGACTTGCAGAGTGGATGGATAAATGGCAAATGAAATTCAATATAGTGAAGTGTGAGATGGTTAATTTTGGTAGGAGGAATAAGGAGGCTACTTCTTTCTTGAAAGATAAGAAACTAAATGTGGTAGAGGAACAAAGAGATCTGGGAATACAGGTACATAAATCATTGAAAGTAGTTGTACAAGTTGGTAATGCCATGAAGATTGCAAACAAAGTACTGGGGAGGAATAGAGTAGAAAAACAGAGAGGTCATGTTTAAACCTTGGTTAGACCACACTTGAAGGACTGTGTGCAGTTCTGATCTCCATACTACAAAAAGGCTATTGTAGCTCTGGAGAAAGTGCAGAAAAGATATACAAGGATGTTATCGGAAGATGCAACTATCGGGAAAGATTGAGCAGGCTCGGGCTCTTTGGAAAAGAGAAGACCTGATAGAGGTCTTTAAAATTATGAAGGGGTTTGATAGGGTGGATGTGTAGGAACTGATTCCATGAGTCCAGAACAAGGGGGCGTTAATATACTATATCCACTAACAGATCAAATAAATTGAGGAGAAATTTCTTTACACAGAGAATGTGGACCTCGCTGTCACATAAGTGGTTGAAGCAGATAGTGTTGATGCATTTAAAGGAAGGCTTGCTGCACACGAGAGAGAGAAGGGAATAGAGGGATACAGGGGCATGGTGGAAAGAGGTAATTAGAGGGGAGGAGTCTTGTGCAGAGTATAAACACCGGCTATATAATGCTGCTACATTTCCTCTTGTACCATATACCTGTACCTGAATTTTTGCAACAATCCTCGTTATTGAATGCCTTTCATGAAAATTTATATAAACTACAACTACTGCATTCCCTTTATTTACACAATCAATTATTTCTTGCCTTTATTAAATCTCCGCTGGCTGTGATTTATTATCTTCTGAATTTCTAAATACTAACTAATTTGATCTTGAATTCTGGATTTGAAGAGTTTGTCCACAACTGACTTGTCGACTAACGTGTCTGTAGCTACTTAGTTTATCCTTCTCGCCTTTATTGAACAATGTGACATTGGCTAACTTCCAGTCACCCAGCACAGTTTACACATCCAAGAATATTGGAAAATTATGTTCAAAGCTGCTGACTTTCTTCAACAGCCTGTGATGCATGCCATCAGGGCCTGATAGTTTATCCACTGAGTCCTGATCAATTTTTTCAGAACCAAATCCTTTCCTACAGTTGTCTCCTAACAGATTCTGCCGCCGTCCCCCCAATTCTCCTTTAGGATACAGGAAACTTTGTGCTATCCGGCACCGACGGGACCGAGCTGTTGCCGTTCCCTCAAAACTGCCGGACAAACCAGCGTTAATGTTGAAGCATACGGTTAAGCTCCGTATCTGGCAACAAACAGTGTTGCTTAGCAACAGCTTCTAAACAGTGGGCCGTACCTTGGAAGCGTCTCTGTCGCTTAGCAACAACTTCAGAGAGACTTTGCAGAGCCTGACTGTTGGAGAAAAAAAAGCCACGAGAAGAAAAAAAACCTAACAAAACGGCTCCTGATTTTTGCCGGTGGCTCGAGCTTGCTGGACATTTAGCCTCCGGATAACACAAAAGTTTCCTGTACTTACATTCTCAGTTGCACCATGATTTTTAAACACCGATGAAACACTTATTTAATATCTCCACCATGGCTCCACTATACAGGAAACTCTTTGGTATCCGGCACCGACGGGACCGGGGTGGTGCCGGTTGATAAAAAATTCTGGATAACGGAGAGGGTTATCTACCGAGGCTATTTTTAACAAACAGAAATAAAAAAATCACGAAATGTGCAGTATAATTGGGTACTCACCTACAGAATGTTGTGTTAAATGGATGGTGGAAGATGCTTGATTAAGTACAGTAATGCCAGTTGAGGGTAATCCATAACTCTTTAATTACTTAACAGTAAAACAAAACTTTTAAACGACTGTATACTGTAGTTTTCGGAGTGAGAATTGTGCCGGTTATTAGAGAATTTCGGACATTTAGGTGCCGGCTAAACAAAAGTTTCCTGTACTTGCATCCTCTGCAATGAGATTCATCTCTGAGCAGTCTTCCGCTATCTTTAATTATTTTACTTTTCACATGCTTGTCAAAACCCTTACCGTTTCCTTTTTAATATTATCTGTTACTCTTTTTTCACATTTCCTTTTAGCCCCTTCTACTCTTCCTTTTCACATCCTCACTACACTTTCTATATTGCTCATGGTTTTGTTTAGGAAGAAGCCTGGTTTTATCCTGCATCTTTTTAAGTTTCAGTATGATTTTGATCTTGTATTTGTAAAGCTCCTGATGTTTTAATCACAGCTCTACCCATTTCCTCTCATTTGATTGTAGTTTCTAGGTATACGCCATCTGGTGCCAGAAATACCGCTTGTAATCTTAGGGGATGAATACTTAATGCACTTGTATAGCATTCACAGAATCACAGAATCCCCACAGTGCAGATAGAGGCCATTTCGGCCCATCGAGCCTGCACCGACACATATCTCACCCTATCCCCGTAACCCCACGTATTTAATCCCCTAACACTAAGGGTCAATTTTATCATAGCCAAATCAACCTAACCCGCACATCTTTGGACTGTGGGAGGAAACCGGAGCACCCGGAGAAAACCCACGCAGACACGGGGAGAATGTGCAAACTCCACACAGACAGTCGCCCGAGGCCGGATTTGAACCCGGGTCCCTGGCGCTGTGAGGCAACAGTGCTAACCACTATGCCACCGTTTATTTTAGCTGGGGTGTTATCCTATTTTAAGATTATTTTAAATAAACTAACTGCTTCCTTGAAATACTGGACAAAAGAATGTTATACGCATGTGTTGTACAGTAATATCAGTGGTAATTTCTGGGCTTTAACTCTTGAGTAAAGGTGCAAAACAGAAGCAAAAGCTAGATACTCTAGCTAGTTTTTTCCCCTCTCCTCTCTGTTGGAAAGCAGATATTCATGCTGTAGACCCAAATGTACTGCCAGAGACGGATAAACAAATAAATGCTAAAGTTTCTCATCATATTTTCACCTATCCTGCATAGTTAAACCATTGTAGTGGTTAGAGTGCTGACTATTTTATGGTGAATCTGATTTGAACATCTTTTTTGTAGTATAGTTTGAATAAACAAAAATGATGTAAAAATCCTACAGGTTCTGTGTGTCTATATTAAGAATAGACAGTAAAACGCACTTGAGGCCCAAATGAATCCCCTAACTCACTTTTGTAGTCCATCAGTTTGCTCATGGTTCTTAAAGATCTTGCTGATTCTGAGACTCCTTCAAGTCCTCAAAGTTTAAGTAATCTTGTACTCAAAAAAAATTAATAGCATGTTTTTTTTTTCTCCCCATATGTTTTCAAATGTAGCCAGGTCTGTGGAAATCTACTGGAAGGGAGAACAAGCCTGGCTTACTTTTTCCTGGCCAAGATTCAGCATTTACGAGTCCTATTGCGATGATCAAACCTTCAGTACAGTTCATTAGTAGTTCTTGTCACATCTCTCCAAAAGAGGTATGATCATAATGCAACTGAATTTTAATTAGTACTGTATGGTATTACCATTTATCTCCTTCATGACCTAATTGAAACCTGATCTGAATTTTATTTTGGAATTGCCAGTCTGCATGAGATCCCAAAGCACTTCAATATGCAGCAATGATCTATAGCCCTTGCTTATTTTTTTGTTTTTGTTTGTTGTACATTTTTTAACATACTCCATAAGAGCACAGTTTTGCCCATAATGTGAAACGTTGGGAGCTTGCTTTGGTATTGCTTTCAGTGCACATTCTGAAAGGGGAAGTGCTCGTCTAAAAATCATTCTGTGTTTAAGGTACTGTTGTACTACATTTTGCTCTCTTTGTCAATATCTTCATATTCAGGGAACATAGGAACAGGAGTAGAGCTATTCAGCCCCTTGAGCTTGTTCTGCCATTCAATTAGATCATGTCTGATCTATACCTCAACTCCATTTACATGCTGTTGTTCCATATCCCTTGATACCCTTACCTAACAAAAATCTATCTCAGTCTTGAAAATTTCAATTGACCCAGCATCCTAGCGAGTTCCAGATTTCAGTTACCCTTTGTGTGAAAAAGTGTTTCCTGATTTTACTCCTAAATACGCTAGCTAAAATTTAAAGATTATGCCCTCTTGTTCTCAATTCCTCCACCAGGGGTTGGAATCAGAGGAAATAGATTCTCTGTATCTACCCTATCGAATCCTTATTCATTTTAAATACCTAAATGAGATCACCTCTCAACCTTCTAAACTCAAGGGAATACTGTAGGATGTTTTTGCGTGCCCCGTGTTTCTATGACTCTCCCTTGAGTCGACCCATGCATCAAAAACTCCCCAATTTGGGTTGTTTCCCTTGGACGGCAGGAGCTATTGCCAATAGTCCCTGCCTAGCCCGTCGATTAGCGGGTAATCCCACACCGAGAGAGAGAGACCAAGGCCAGATAGGTCTTCTCCTTAGCCCGATGTGCAGCGTCCCCAGCGGGATTACTGTGTAACCCAGCCGTGACCGGATGCCACCCGGTTGGTCTTCCGAATTATACCGCGAACCACAAGCCCCACAACTCCCAAGTTCGGACCCAAGGAGTTACTGTGGATAGATTATAATTGACTCAGATGAAACAAAACGGTTCAGGTTGGTCAAAGATCGATTCCTTTTATTACACTCTCAAAATGACAACCCCTACTCTCACTTACGGCATAACGAGTAGGTGACCGTGGACACTAGCTTATAACCTTAGACTAAAATACCCACCCTGTTGGTTACGCCGAACCAACCCCTTCCCAGAATCTAAACCTAGATAATGGAAAAAACCCTTCTAACTAAACCCCTCTCCCGGTTTGGTCAGAACCCACACTTGGAAGCCCCCTCACTCACACTCTCTCTCTCACACACACACACACACACACACGTGTTAGCCTGCGTCTTGGACACTTGCAGTTCCTCAGCAGCCAATCACGCGGGCGGTCCTGGGGATTTCTAGAGGTGTATGCTGGATATAATTACCAGCCCTTGTCATTGATTCACACGGTCCCAGGGCCGTTCGACTCCAGAGGCAAAACCATGCCGAACAGAGGCATGCGATGAGGCCTAGAGAGTTACGTTCAGGCGGTATGGCGAGGCACTCACTTCAGGCGTTCCTGGAGAGTTGATGGACGCGTAGCTACGCAGAGAACCCCGTTCCAGATGGTCGAGAAAAGCAAGCACTGAATTCCCAAAGTTCAGCATATTTATACCCCGTATAATACACCAAGCTGGTTGGGCGATTCCTGGTTACCATGGTCACAGAGACACTAGTTGGTCTTCCTGGTGACGTCTCTGTCCTGGATTGGTCATCTTGATGAAAACAATGGTAGGCCATTACTGTAGATGAGCAGTTCTCGAAGTGCTAACTGTTAAGTTCTTGACTGCTCCTTCATTGAAAGAGTCCAGAGGTGTTACTTTTGGCCTGCAAACCTCATTGTCCATCCAGACATCTCGTCTCCATGGACAAAAGGTGTTTTTCCACAAATCACACAAATTCGAAATGAAAAGGCCCCTGCCTTTCATGGCGTCCGTGTTGAGACTGGTCCCATGGCAACCCATAAGACAGACAGTTCCTGCTGTCTTCACAGAAACCAAAAGTCAGTCCCCTTTTTAAAGTCCAAGGGGAAAAATTCAGTATCGCCCCGTTTGGGGGCGCCATTATCGGCTGTGTGCAAAGTTTAGCGCCTGGCGCTAATTATCGCCTCCGACAGCAAACTTGGCTTTTATCGCCCCTGGAGATGATTGGAGCGCTAAATCAGGCGCTTCACAACTGTCTTAAGGCACAAAGGCCGAGGAGCAAGGCGCTACCTCAGAGCGCTGGCGAAGCAAGGAAGGGCAAATCAAAATAAACCTGCAAAGTGCTGCTCAGTACTCAAAACTCCTTCACACAGCGTTGAATCTCTCCAGAAGTGTGTCTCTCTCTCTCTCAGAATGCGTGGTGCAAAAATGTCACTGACAAAAAAAGGCAGGAAGCGGTCGCCTTTAAATAGCGCTCCCCTAGTCCCTTTCTGACAGCATAACGCTCCCCTCAACCTGTCGTTGCTAGCGGCAGGCGGTAAGGCAGGGGGCGCCACTCAATATCCGGTCTGGGGCGCTAACGGGGCGTTGCGCACTCGACTGATGTCACAATCTGCCAGCGCAGGAGATCGTGGCGGTAGTGTTTAGCGCCGCTGCAAAATGTCTAGTTAATTTCGCGAGCGGCGCAAACATCGCCACGCACGGGCGCTAGTTGCTTTGCGCCCCATTAGCACCCTCTTAAGGCGCTAACGGGAGGCGCAAACAACTGAATTTTTCCCCCCAAAAGTCCAAACTCTATTTTGAAACGCAGCCCAAGTATGTTTCCATTTTAAAAGGGTACATATCCATTTTAAAAATCCAAAGATCCTTCAGGCATATGCACCCAATGATGTTGGCACCGGCCAAATCCTACAATACAAGCCAAGTTTATGCAACATGTCATCATAATTTAACTCTTTAAGCTTTGGTATAGTTCTGGCGAAGCTGCACTGTACCCCTTCCAAGGCCAATAGCTTCGGTGCCCAAAACTGAATGCAGCTCTCCGGATAACTTAAGCATCAAGCATCACTTCCTCACTTTTGTGTTCCAACCCCCTTGAGATAAAGGACAGCATTCCAGTAGCCTTTTAGATTACCCTTTGTATATGGAGCCTAAATCCCATTGCTCCTTCACAGCTCCTAGTCTGTCATCATTAAGAAAGAATTCCGATTTGTCTTTCTTGGATCCAAAGTGGATAATCTCATACTTCCCCATATTGAACTCCATCTGCCATTAGTTTTGCCCATTCACTTAGTCTGTCTACACCTCCTTGTAACTACCAGCTTACATCCACACAATCTACTATGCCTCCTGACGTAGTGTCATCTGCAAACTTGGATATGCAACACTCTTCTTCATCCAAGTTATTAATATATATAGTGAAAAACTTGAGACACCAATACAGATCCCTCGGTAACATCACTTGTCACATCTAACCAATTAGAGAGTTAACCCTTTATCCTTACCAACCCACATTGCAAGGTTCCCTCCAATTCCATGCATTCTTAATGTTAGCAAATAATCTCTTGTGCGGAACCTTATCAAATGCCTTCTGGAAGTCCATATAGGTAACGTGCACAAACGCTCCTTTTTCTACCATGCTAGTGACTTGCTCAGGAAAGTCAACTAGCAGTGTGTTATAAAAATAAAAATCTGTGAATAAAGTGCGTTTAGATGTTCAGTGCATAGAGTGGAGATTTCAAATAGATGTCAGGAAAAAATATATAATATGCAGCCATAGTTTTCTGCTTTATTATTTAATGGAAATAATTACCAACTTGGGACAAACCCTACTGCTATAAATGAGTGGAATGGACACAATTTCAGTGTACATTAATTTCAGTTAAAGTTACTCATTTAGCTGATTTAGGATATTTATATGATAAATTATATTGTCATCTACTGTCATATTGTATGACTTCTGTTATTTTAGCAATCTGCCAAGCTATGACAAGTTTGTAGTAACGTGACACTGCATTCATTTACATTAGAAATGTACAAGGATCGTATAACATGTTTTTGACTGTTATCCTTTTGTTCCCTTACTTCCACTCTGGTGCCTCCTTGTGGCCAGCAGAGCAGCATTCCAAGCTGTTCTCGGATTTTTGCAAGTACAGCTCTTGAGCTCACTGCAAGGAGGTGTGTGAGAGCAGCGCAATGCTGGATGCTTTCCCATCGTTTAGATCAGAAACTGAGCAAAGGATCAGACTTGCATTTTACAACTCTATGTGGTGCTATGCATATGTGTTTTGACATAACCACTATACCACTGACGTAATAAAGACTCGCTACGCACTTGGTTGTACATAAAGCAAGGCTTTAATCGACTTGGAACAAAACATGGAGGTCTGGTTAGTAGTCACTAACTTCCTGTTTCCAGACTGTCTCTGGCCAAGGTGGGCCCACGCCCGAGTATTTATACTCCTCGGGCGGCGCCCTCAGCTGGCCATTCAGTAGTACTTCTTATAGAAGTTGCGATTTATGACAACCACCATACAGGGCAGTTAGGAGCGAGGTCGGGACCCAGGAGCGAGGACGAGGAGCAGGAACAGGAGAAGCAGCGAGGTCGAGGCCCAGGAGCAGGGACGGGAGGAACAGCGAGGACGGGACCCAGGGGCATGGACGGGGCCCAGGAGTGAGGACGAGCCCAGCAGCGAGGTCGAGGCCCAGGAGTGGCGCAGCGGGATCGGAACCCAGGGAAGGTGCAGCACGGGCCAACAGCGAGGTCGGGAGGATCACACTGCATCCTATGAAACCCAGGCAGAGAGGACCTGCGGGAAGGAGGGAGGAGGACAGTAGGAGTATGTTTGTGTGTGTGTGTGCGCTAGGCTGATGTAGCAGAGCCTGGTCTCCAATTGTCTTGGATCCCCTTGCCATTGGACCAAGTCCTTGCTCTGTCAAGCCCATGTGGTAGCTGGTGTGCAACGGCCACCCCACGATAAAAGAATTCACACACGGGCATCTTCCACCCTTTAAAAAATGAAGTTCGGGACCTGGAACGTCAGGACCCTCATGGACAACCCCAACAGCGACACACCGGAACGCCATACTGCTATCGGTGCCTGGGAGCTCAGACGTTTTGACATAGACATTGCCGCCCTAAGCGAGACCCAGCGGGCAGGGGAAGGCCAGCTCAAGGAGCAAGGTGGTGGGCTTTTTTTTGAAGATAGGAGCAGGGGTAGGCCATTCGGCCCCTCGAGCCTGTTCCGCCATTTAATGAGATCATGGCTGATCATCCAAATTCAGTACCCTGTCCCTGCTTTCTCCCCATATCCCTTGATCCCTTTAGCCTTAAGAAATATATCCAACTCCTTCTTGAATATATTTAATGAATTGGCCTCAACGGCCTTCTGTGGTAGAGAATTCCACAGGTTCACCACTTTCCTCCTCATCTCAGTCCTAAATGGCTTACCCCTTATCCTTAGACTGTGACCCCTGGTTCTGGACTCCCCCGCCATCGGGAACATCCTTCCTGCATCTAGTCTGCCTAGTCCTGTTAGAATTTTATAAGTTTCAATGAGATCCCCTCTCATTCTTCTAAACTCTAGCGAATACAAGCCCAATTGACCCAATCTCTCTTCATATGTCATTCCTGCCATCCCAGGTATCAGTCTGGTGAATCTTCGCTGCACTCCCTCCATGGCAAGAACATCCTTCCTCAGATAAGGCGACCAAAACTGCAACTGTTGCACCTTCTGCTGGAAAGGCAAACCTGAAGAACACCGCCTCCATGGGGGTAGGCTTCGCCATAAAAAATGAGTGTCTCAGACTCTCCTTGCGGAATAAATGAACGCCTCATGACTCTTCGGCTCACCCTAGCCCAGAACCAATGCGCTACGGTCATCAGTGCGGAAGCCACAGACGAGACTAAAGAGGAATTCTACTCCAACCTCGAACAATCCCTGTCCCGAGTCCCAACGGGCGACAAGCTGATCCTCCTTGGCGACTTTAACACCAGAGTTGGAAAGGACACATACCTCTGGGGAGGTGTGATTGGCAGAGAGGGGGTTGGGAAAGCCAACTGCAACGGTACCCCCCTCCTGACAAAATGCTTAGAACATGGCCTTGTCATAACTAACACCTTGTTCTGTCAGAGAGACAAGTATAAGGCTTCATGGCAACACCCTCGCTCCAAGCACTGGCAGCTGCTGGACTACGTCATCGTCCGAGCGAGGGATCTCAAGGACGTCCGCATCACCCGCGCCATGACGGGACCAACGGATCCACCACAGACCCAATTCATGTACGGTCCGGGGTCAAGCAAGGCTGTGTCATAGCACCAACGCTCTTCTCGATCTTCCTTGCTGCAATGCACCATCTCACCCTCCGTAAGCTCCCCACTGGAGTGGAGCTAATCTACAGAACAAACGGGAAACTGTTCAATCTCCGTCGCCTCCAGTCCAGATCCAAGGTCGTCCCATCCCCTGTCATCGAATTACAGTATGCAGACGATGCTTGGGTCTGCGCTCACTTGGAGGTCGAACTCCAAACCATCGTCAACACCTTCACCGAAGTGTATGAGAGCATGGGCCTTGCACTAAACATCCATAAGACAAAGGTCCTCTACCAACCTGCCCCCGCCACACAGCACTGCCCCCCCCCCCCCCCCCCCGATTATCAAAATCCACGACGAGGCCTTGGACAACGTGGACCACTTTCCATACCTCTGGAGCCTACTGTCAACAAGGGCAAACGCCGATGACTAAGTCCAACACTGCCTTCGGTGTACCAGTGCAGCCTTTGGTCGCCTGAGGAAGAGCGTGTTTGCAGACCAGGACCTCAAACCTGGCACCAAGCCCATGGTCTACAGAACAGTAGTGATTCCCGCCCTCCTGTATGCTTCAGAGGCATGGACCATGTACAGCAGGCACCTCAAAGCACTGGAGTGGTACCACCAACGCTGCCTCCGCAAGATCCTGTAAATCCATTGGCAGGATAGGCGCACCAACGTCGGTGTTCTCGCTCAGGCCAACATCCCCAGCATCGAAGCTTTGATCACACTCGATCAGCTCCGTTGGACGGGCCACACCGTCTGCATGCCCGATACGAGACTCCCAAAACAAGCGCTCGAGTCGGAGCTCCAACATGGCAAGAGAGCCCCATGTGGGCAGAGGAAACGCTTCACGGGCACCCTCAAAGCCTTGCGAAGTGCAACATCCCCACCGACACCTGGGAATCCCTGGCCCAAGACCACTCAAAGTGGAGGAGAAGCACCCAGGAAGGCACCGAACACCTCGAGTCTCTTTGCCGGGAGCACGCGGAAACCAAGTGCAAACAGCGGAAGGAGCGCATGTCAACCCAAGCACCCCATTCATCCGCCCCTTCAACCACCGCCTGCCCCACCTGTGATGGAGACTGTAGGTCCCGCATTGGACTCATCAGCCACCTGAGAACTCATTTTTAGTGTGGAAGCAAGTCATCCTCGGTTCCTAGGGACTGCCTAAGAAGAAGTAGTAGTTTTGACATACAAAACCTTCATTCGGATGCAGTCAAATGGTCTGTTGAGAGTTTCTGTAAAAGTACCAATGGCACTATTCAAAGATAAGCAAGGAATTTCCCCCATTGTGATGGCCAATATTTATCCTTCAACCAACACCACTAAAACCGATTATCTAGTAACTTACCTCATTCCTGTTTGTGGATCTTGTTGTGCAAATTGTTTGCCATATTTGCCTACATTGTAACAATGATTACATTTCAAATGTACTTCATTGGCTGTGAAGTGCTTTGGGATGTTTGAGAATGTGAAAGGCGCCAAATAAATTCAATTTCTTTCTCTAAATTGCCTAGTGGGAACTAGGGTGCAGTAGGATAGTCCATTGAGGCTGGAGTTGAAGGACATTGATGCACCAAAGTAGGTGTTTCCTTGTTCATATGAGCAAGCTGAAACTCACCTGGAAATGCCTGATGTTGACACTGTCTGTCCACAATCTAACACATCTAACTTGCCTACCTAGTTGCCACGTCAGGCCAATTCCCTATCTGATTTGTTGCGAAGATCGTATTTTTCCACTGCTGCAGCTTCACTTTCTTATGCCCGACCCCTCCATCACTGCTGCTTAAAAGCCATTGATGTAAAGTCATTTGGGGTATTTAAAAGGAAGCAGTATATTTGATCAATAATCATATGAGTTATGGATTAAAAAGCAAGAATAGAGATTAAAAAGATAGAGCTGTCATGGCTAACAAAAATGGCAGAGCCGGTTTGATGGAATAGTTCTTGTGTAAGCCTTCTAATTTGTGTATTTTTTTTTATTCAAAGAAACTCTATGAATGTAAATTGATAAATTTAGTCATAAAGCTTGTAAGGTGTCTTCATAGGACAAAATTAAATGTGGTGCTTGATTTTGTTCAAAAATCAGTTGAAAATACTTGTAGCTGTGGTAATATATCACTGGAAATCAAAGCCTTATTTCTCCCTACTCGTGTCACAAATTGTCTCTGACACAGCTTTATACATTTTAACGGTTTATTTTACAGAACCTTTCAGAAATCTGGTGTTGATTTACTCTTAAAATGCATTGGACCAGTTGGCAGAAAATGTTACATACAACTTCAGTTTTGAAAAATAATGGCTTGAGAATGCCGTAATTATGAATTTCAAGGAATATAACAAAAGGAGGAAAATAATATCTTTTGTTTTGGATAATGCTATCGATGAACTTGAGACATTTTCTAAACACGCTTTCATTTTTTCAGACTCCTTCAAGCACCACCCCTCCAATAGAGATCAATACAAGTCGTCTAATAAAAATGACTCGGGTAAAGACAGACAAGAAGAGTGAGTTTTTGAAGGCACTGAAAGATGACCGGAATGGCGAAATCTCAGAACACAGAGACTTCGACAAATTAGAAGTTAGTGACATAACTGATTTACATTTCAAATTAAATATTTTGTTTATATTTTCTCCCCTTGAGCATTCACTTACATGATGTGGTTTGGCTGGTTGCAAACGAGCCACACATTGAGAAAGTAAAATATTTTCCTGTTGGTGGTTAGTGGCATTGAGAAAGTGGACATGTAAGGGCACTTGGGTGCAATCTAAAACTTCTTAGACTTTTGGGAATCCCTACCGCCCTATTGCTGCTGCCATGGAAAGGAGATAAAACTGCTTGCTTTTGCAAACAATGCAATTGTGGTTTTCTTTATGTATCTATGCACAGCTGATTGGAAAACGTTAGCGATATCCCTAAGTGACAGCCTGAAATGACCCAATTGCATAAAAGGGTGGTTGTGGGCTGTAAGTCAGTTTGCCACATGTAGCAGAACTCCGTGATGGCTTCCTTTGCAAAGTGAAACTTCCGTAGGCACTTCTTCCAGGACAACTGAAGGTTTAAACACTTTGCCCGTTTATTCTGTTGTTCACCTCTGATGTTGCCTGATCAGCCTAGTATCTTCCTTTTACACCTCCGCCTCTTCTTCGGAAAAGCAAAGGCGCTGGGGAATTCCTAATGGGAACTAAGGTGAAAGAGACAAAAATTGGAGCATATGATATCACCACATTATTTCCGCCTCTTTTTTTTAATTTGTTCCTCGGATGTGGGCGTTGCTGGCAAGGCCCATCCCTAATTACCCTTGAGAAGGTGGTGGTGAGCTGCCTTCTTGAACCGCTGCAGTCCGTGGGGTGAAGGTGCTTCCCACAGTGCTGTTAGGGAGGGAGTTCCAGGATTTTGACCCAGCGATGATGAAGGAACGGCAATATATAAGAACATAAGAAATAGGAGCAGGAGTAGGCCAATCGGCCCCTCGAGCCTGCTCCGCCATTCAATAAGATCATGGCTGATCTGATCCTAACCGCCAATCCACTATCACAGAACCATCTCCTGAATCTAACAGAATTATACACACGAAATAGGAGCAGGATCAGGCTACACGGCCCCTGGGCCCGCTCCGCTACCCACAGGGCCATGACCGATCCGAACCTAGACTCATGTCCAAATTCCTGCCTGCTCCCCGTAACCCTTAATTCCCTTTACTTCTAGGAAACTGTCTATTTCTGTTTTAAATTTATGTAATGATGTAGCTTCTACAGCTGTTTGGGGCAGCATATTCCATGGACCTACCACCCGCTGAGTGAAGTAGTTCCTCCTCATCTCAGTTTTGAAAGAGCAGCCCCTTATTCTAAGACTATGCCCCCTAGTTCTAGTTTCACCCATCATCGGGAACATCCTCCCCGCATCCACCCGATCCAACCCCTTCACAATCTTATATGTTTCAATAAGATCGCCTCTCATTCTTCTGAACTCCAATGAGTAGAGTCCCAATCTACTCAACCTCTCCTCATATGTCCATCCCCGGGATTAACCGAGTGAACCTTCTTTGTACTGACTCGAGAGCAAGTATGTCCTTTCTTAAGTATGGACACCAAAACTGTACGCAGTATTCCAGGTGCGGTCTCACCAATACCTTGTACAACTGAAGCAATACCTCCCTATTTTTATATTCTATCCCCCTAGCAATGAAAGCCAACATTCCATTGGCCTTCTTAATCACTTGCTGCACCTGCATACTAACCTTTTGAGTTTCGTGCACCAGGACCCCCAGATCCCTTTGTACTCCAGTACTTTCCAGTTTCTTGCCATTAAGATAATAACTTGCTCTACGATTTTTCCTGCCAAAGTGCATAACCTCACACTTTCCAGTATTGTATTCCATCTGCCAAATCTCTGCCCACTTACTTAGCCTGTCTATGTCCCCTTGCAGGTTTTTTATGTCCTCCTCACTCACTACTTTCCCTCCCATCTTAGTATCATCTGCAAACTTTGATATGTTACACTCGATCCCCTCCTCCAAATCGTTAATATAGATTGTAAAGAGTTGGGGACCCAGCACTGACCCCTGCGGAACACCACTAGTTACTGATTGCCAGTCTGAGAATGAACCATTTATCCCAACTCTCTGCCTTCTGTTAGATAGCCAATCCTCTATCCATGTCAGAATATTACCCCCAATCCCGTGATTTTTTATCTTAAGCAATAATCTTTTGTGTGGCACCTTGTCAAATGCCTTTTGGAAGTCTAAATACACTACGTCCACTGGTTCCCCTTTATCCACCCTATATGTTACTTCCTCAAAGAACTCCAACAAATTTGTCAAACATGACTTCCCCTTCATAAAACCATGCTGACTTTGTCCTATTAAATTATGATTATCCAAATGTCCTGTTACGGTCTCCTTAATAATGGACTCCAAAATTTTACCTACCACCGATGTTAGGCTAACCGGTCTATAATTTCCAGCCTTCTGTCTACTGCCCTTTTTAAATAAGGGTGTTACATTAGCAGTTTTCCAGTCTGCCGGGACCTTTGCCGAGTCCAGGGAGTTTTGGAAAATTATTACCAATGCATCCACAATCCCTAGCGCCACTTCCCTCAAGACCCTAGGATGTAAGCCATCAGGTCCAGGTGATTTATCCGCCTTGAGTCCCATTATTTTACCGAGTACCACTTCCTTAGTGATTTTGATCGTGTTTAGCTCCTCCCCCCCCCCTTTAGCCCCCTGTTTGTCCAGTGTTGGGATATTCTTAGTGTCTTCTACTGTAAAGACTGATATAAAATATTCATTCAGTGTTTTTGCCATCTCCATATTTCCCACCATTAATTTCCCGGTCTCATCCTCTAAGGGACTAACATTTACTTTAGCCACCCTTTTTCTTTTTATATAACTATAAAAACTCTTACTATCTGTTTTTATATTTTTTGCTAATTTTCTTTCATAATCTATCTTCCCTTTCTTAATCAATCTTTTTGTTATTTTTTGCTGTCTTTTAAAGTTTTCCCAATCCTCTATCCTCCCACTAGATTTGGCTACCTTATATGCCCTTGTTTTTAGTCGAATACTATCCTTAATTTCTTTACTTAGCCACGGATGGCTGTTTTTTCTTTTACACCCTTTTCTTCTCAGTGGAATATATATTTTTTGGAAGTTGTAAAATAACTCCTTAAATGTACACCACTGATCATGTATCGTCTTACCCTTTAATCTATTTTCCCGATCCACTCTACTCAATTCCACTCTCATACCTTCATAGTCTCCTTTATTCAAGCTTAGCACGCTTGTTTGAGATCCAACCTTCTCACCCTCTAATTGAATATGGAATTCAACCATGTTATGGTCACTCATTCCAAGGGGATCCTTTACTAGGACATTTTTAATTAATCCTGTCTCGTTACACAGGACCAGATCTAAGGTTGCTTGCCCCCTGGTCGATTCAGTTACATACTGCTCAAGAAACCCATCCCTAATACACTCAATGAACTCATCCTCAAGGCAGCCCTGCCCAATTTGATTTGTCCAATTAATATGATAGTTAAAATCCCCCATAATTATAGATGTTCCCTTATTACAAGCCTCAACTATTTCCTGATTGGTACTCCGTCAGGATGGTGTGTGACTTGGAGGGGAACTTTGAGGTGATGGTGTTCCCATGCGCCTGTTGCACTTGTCCTTCTAGGTGGAAGAGGTTGTGGGTTTGGGAGGTGCTGTCGAAGATGCCTTGGCGAGTTGCTGCAGTGCATCTTGTGGACAGTACACACTGCAGCCACGGTGTGCCAGTGGTGGAGCGAGTGAATGTTTAAGGTGGTGGATGGGGTGCCCATCAAGCGGGCTGCTTTGTCCTGGATGGTGTTGAGCTTCTTGAGTGTTGTTCAAGCTGTACTCATCCAGGCATGTGGAGAGTATTCCATCACACTTCTGACTTGTGCCTTGTAGATAGTGGAAAGGCTTTAGGGAGTCAGGAGGTGAGACACTCAGTGCAGAATACCCAGCCTCTGACCTGCTGTATTTACGTGGCTGGCCTAGTTAAGTTTCTGGTCAATGGTGACCCCCCCCCAGGATGTTGACGTTGGGGGGATTCGACAACGGTAATGCCGTTGAATGTCATGGGGCAGTGGTTAGACTCTCTCTTGTTGGAGATGGTCATTGCCTGGCACTTGTGTGGTGCGAATGTTACTTGCCACTTATCAGCCTAAGCCTGAATGTCGTCCAGGTCTTGCTGCATGCAGGCATAGACTGCTTCATTATCTGAAGAGTTGCGAATGGAACTGAATACTGCAATCATCAGCGAACATCCCCACTTATAACCTTGGGTAAGGTCATTGATAAGCAGCTGAAGATGGTTGGGCCTAGGACACTGTCCTGAGGAACTCCTGCAGCGATGTCCTGGGGCTGAGATGATTGGCCTTCCTTTGTGCTCGGTATGACTCCAGCCAGTGGAGTCATTCCCACGATTCCCATTGACATCAATTTTACTAGGGCTCCTTGATGCCACACTCGGTCAAATGCTGCCTTGATGTCAAGGGCAGTCACTCTCACCTCACCTCTGTAATTTAGCTCTTTTGTCCATATTTGGACCAAAGCTGTAATGAGGTCTGGAGCCGAGTAGTCCTGGCGGAACATCGATGAGCAGGTTATTGATGAGAGGAGCAGATTATTGGTGAGTAAGTGCCACTTGATAGCACTGTTGACAACATCTTCCATCACTTTACTGATAATTGAGAATAGACTGATGGGGTGGTAATTGGCCGGTTTGGATTTGTCCTTTTTTTTGTGGACAGGACATACCTGGGCAGTTTTCCACATGTCGGGTAGATGCCAGTGTTGTAGCTGTACTGGAACAGCTTGGCTAGAGGCGCAGCTAGTTCTGGAGCACAAGTCTTCAGCACAACAGCCGTGATATTATCGGGGCACATAGCCTTTGCTGTATCCAGTGTGCTCAGCCATTTCTTGATATCACATGGAGTGACTTGAATTGGCAGAAGACTGGCTTCTGTGATGATGTGGACCTCAAGAGGAGGCCAATATGGATCATCCACTCGGCACTTCTTGCTGAAGATGATTGCAAACACTTCAGCCTTGTCTTTTGCACTCGGGTGCTGGGCTCCGTCATCATTGAGGATGGGGATGTTCATATAGCCGCCTCCTCCTCGTCAGTTGTTTAATGGTCCACCACTGTTCACGACTGGATGTGGCAGGACTGCAGAGCTTTGATCTGATCCGTTGGTTGTGGGATCTCTTAGCCCTGTCTATAGCCTGCTGCTTCCGCTTTTTAGCATGCATGTAGTCCTGTGTTGCAGCTTCCCCAGGTTGGCACCTCATTTTTAAGTACGCCTTGTGCTGCTCCTGGCATGCTCTTCTACACTCCTCATTGAACCAGGATTGGTTGCCTGGCTTCATGTTAATGGTAGAGTGAGGGATCTGCTGGACCATGAGGTTACAGATTGGTGGAATACAATTCTGCTGCTGCTGATAGCCCACAGCGCCTCATGGATGCCCAGTTTTGAGCTGCTAGATCTGTTCTGAATCTATTTGCGTGTGCCTGCCGGTAATAACAGCGGATAATCTCGGGGAATTTCAGAATACTGACTCAAGACGATGAAGGTACAGCAACATGAGTCCAAACCAGGATGATGTGCAACTTGGAGGTGATGTTCACACAACATTGCTGCTCTTTTTGGTGGTAGAGGTCACGGGAGGGAGCAGCTGTTGAAATAACCTTGGTGAGTTGCTGCAGCGCATCCTGCAGGTTGTACATACTGCTGATGTGTATAATGAGTCCAGTGGCATGAACACCTCTGTCCTGGATGGTGTCGAGCTTCTTCAGTATTGTGGCTGCACCCATCCAGGCAAGTGGTGAGTATTTCATCACACGCCTTACTTGAGCTGTGTCGACGGTGGTGAGCCTTTGAAGGGTCAAGAGGTGAGCCACTTGTCGCAGAGCATGGATGGTCTTTTCCTGTCTTTTTTTGTATGTTTTTATGGTTGTTAGAGAAGCAAGCAGTTGCTGATGAAGCTTTACATTCCTTACCAGTGGAATGTCATTTCATGCGTTGTGTGTCTCCATGCTGTGAAGCTGATAGCAATGCACTCTTACATTTTGTGGTGAGTTATGTTGCTTGCCATGCTACTCGGGAGGAGTTCCTGGAACTTAACCATCTGCCTAGTAAGGGCTCAAACTCCTATTAGTCACTTGTCTAATGACAAGCTAGTGGCAATCCTCCTTGGAGGTAACGTAAATGGGAATCCTGGGTACGTGGGATTGAAACCAAGGTACTCCTCTGTGACAGATTTGTAAATCCAAAACCTGAGCCAAGCTGGACTGGGGTATTTTCAGGGCGCTGTTTATTGACCAGCCAGCTTGGCTTATTGATGGGACTGGGTATTACAATTACTTCTCCTAGTTTCCTGATCCTGAAAGCTAGTCCTCAAGCAAGTGGGGCGGGCTGAGCTAGACAGCAAGAAAAAAGGTTACCAGTGCTGGTAAGTTGCATGATATTAACTGGTTAAATTCCGTAGCTTTCCTATGCACACTTGAAAGTTCGTAAGCCTTGGCTGTTGGCAAACTGCACTTTAGTTCTCTGGTCTTGGGTAATTGGCATTTGTCCCTACAGGCAAAGCGTGTGTGATCCATATCCAGCAAATGAGACTTGCGTTCACAGGGATTTCTCAGTAGAGTTGTTCGGAGATTGTTGAGACGCATGTCAGTTAACCAAAAAAAGTTAAGTACAGAAAACAGTTACGCTTAATTAAATCAATCAATCAATGGAAACTACTTTTCTAATGGCTGAAGAGATGTGAAGAGGAAGAGAGAAACTCCATAAAATCAGTTCTGCTTTCTCCACTCTTGAAACCTCTAGTCCTTTTGTAGTTAAACTTTTACCCAGAAATCAGCCACTCAGCAATTCAAAATCCACCTCACAGATTATGTACAAAAAGTCTGCTTATTTGCTATGTGAGTGCTCCATTTTATAATTTATTTGATTGATTGGAGATGTGCACAGTACCTTGAACAGCATAGATTTGGTTACGGTAATAGTCCCATCTCTCTTTTTCTTGTTTTATTATGGAACCTATTCCCAACAGCTTTGCCATTTTATGATACAGGAGACTTTGGTTTATCCGGAGGTTGTATGTCCGGAAACCTCGATCTACCGGCAGAAATCAGGAGCGCTTTGTTAGGTTTTTTTTATTCTCGTGGCTTTGTTTTCAACAGTCAGGCTCTGGAAAGTCTCTCTGAAGCTGTTGCTAAGCTACAGAGACGCTTCCAAGGTACGGGCCGACTGTTTGAAGCTGCTGCTAAGCAACAGTGTTTGTTGTCCGATACGGAGATGAAAACCTCCGTATGCTTCAACATTTACTTTGTATGTCCGGCAGTTTTGATAGATTGGCAACAGCTCGGTCCCGTCGGTGCCGGATATAACAAAGTTTCCTGTACCTAATTAATACCTATTTGGCAAATGCAACTGAGCTGTTAACAATTTGACCTAGATTTGAGGCATTGCAAATTGATTTGTAATTGAGAACTTACCTTTAATCATCCAGCAATTCTTTGGGTTGCATTTGGCTACCAAAGTTCCGAAAAAAGCTTCAATAATTTGGTCAGAGGTCACCTAGTTTTGGGGATCTTATCAGTGCTGTAGGTGGAGCCAGTTTCTTGCTGCTGACTTGCTGCAAGATTATCGCTACTGAAGCTGTTGTCTTTGATCTTGTACTGGAATTCAACAATCCAGCTCCTTTTAGAATTGTCTTTCACAGATTTGCAGCCAATATTTGTGTAATCCTGGTCACACCTCAAGATGTTCTACTGCGAATTGAACAATGTGCCTACAGCTTCTGGTCGCCTGTCACTTTAATTCTCCACTCCACACCCACTCTGACCTCTCCGCCCTCAGCCTCTTACACTGTTCCAATGAAGCTCAACGTAAGCTCGAGGAACAGCACCTCATCTCTTGATTAGGCACTTTACAGCCTTCTGGACTCGACATCGAGTTCAACAATTTCAGACCATAACCTCTGCCCCTATTATTTTTTTCTCTTTCTCACATGGCAGCTGTTAATCATCCTGCCATTGCCATTTGCACCTCAGCTAGAGTCATCTTTTGTTTCTTAACTTGTCCCATTATCATCTCTTTTTGCCTTGCACCATCATCCCTGTGGTCTCTTAATCTCTCCTGCCTTCCATCCTATCACAGACCTTCCATTTTGTTCTATCCTCCCCTCCCCTGCCCCTACACTTGCTTAAAAACCTTTTACATCTCCAACTTTTTCCAGTTCTGATGAAGGGTCATCGACCTGAAACGTTAACTCTGTTTCTCTCTCCACAGATGCTGCCTGACCTGCTGAGTATTTCCAGCATTTTCTGTTTTTATTTCAATGTGCCTACAGTAGTGCATATTATTGAAAAATAATCAATAAAAATAAAACACATGTTTCCCTATAATATGCTGTGTAATAAAATAATTTAGTATGAATCATTTCTTATAATCACATTATAGTATGATTAATTTGTGGGGTCCTTTTGTGTGTATTGTCTGAGTAATTGCTGCCTACCCCCATTATATGCTTGCCAGTACTCATTTAAAATATTTTTTCAATCTTTCAATAATCTGGAATATGAGTTGGAATTGAAACAGCACCTAGGGGGGAGGAGTCAGGTGAGGGGAAATTTAGAAACCTAAAGAGAAAAATCAAGGCAAAGGAGTGGTATCGTGAAATTTCAACAGAAAACGCTGGAAAAACTCAGCAGGCCAGGCAACATCCGTGGAGAGAGAAACAGAGTCAAAGTTTCGGGTTGAAACCCTTCTACAGAACTGAGGGAAAAAAAGGCAGGAAATGAAACAGATTAAAAGGCAGTTTGGGGGCTGGGAAATGGGGGCGGGGATGAAAGAAGAGACATTAAGAGATATTCAAGGTGAGACGAGATAGTAATAGGACAGGTAAAGAAACAAACTGGCTCTAGATGAAGTGTGAAATGTGCTGGCAGAGTGACAGACAGCTGCCATGTGGGAGAGAGAGGGGGGGGAAAAAAGGAAAAGGCACAAACCAAAAGCGTGGATAAAAAATATAAAAATATAATAGGGGCCGAGGTTATGATCTGAAATTGTTGAACTCGATATTGAGTCCGGAAGGCTGTAAAGTGCCTAATTGGAAGATGAGGTGTTGTTCCTCGAGTTTACGCTGAGCTTCCGTGGAACAATGTAAGAGGCCGCAGACGGTGAGATCTGAGTGGGAATGGAACGGTGAATTGAAATGACAGGCGACCGGAAGCTCGGGGTCACCCAAGTGGTATAGTGATTTGGGGAAAGATAAGCAAAGTGTGACGGGAAGGGACAGAAAGTTTAACGGTAATAGTACATCAGCGAATAAGATGAAAGCAGGGAATAATGGTAAAAAGTTAAAATTAAAGCATTCGTAACACAATGGACGAATTAGTGGCACAAACTGAGATAAATGGCTTTGATCTAATAGCCATTACAGAGACGTGGTTGCATGGTGATGAAGGTTGGGAACTAAATATTCCAGGGTACTTGACTCTTTGAAAAGACAGGCAGAATGGAAAAGGAGGGCGGGTAGCCCTGATAATAAAGGATGATATAGGGTCAGTAGTGAGAAAGGATCTTGGCTCAGAAGATCAGCAAGTAGTATCAGTCTGGGTGGAGATAAGAAATAACATGGGGTAGAAAACACTGGTGGTAGTAGTTTATAGGCCCCTTAACAGTAGCTGTACCATTGGACAGAGTATTAATCAACAAATAATGGGAACTCGTAACAAAAGTAATACAATAATCATGGGGGACTTTAATCTTCATACAGACTGGGCAAATCAAATTGGCAAAGGCAGTCTGGAAGACGAGTTCATAGAATACATTCGAGACAGTTTCCCAGAACAATACGTTGTGGAACCAAACAGGGAACAGGCTATTTTAGATCATGTATTGTGTAATGAGACAGGGTTAATTAGTAATCTCACAGTAAATGATCCTCTGGGGAAGAGTGATCATAATATGATAGAATTTAACATTGAGTTTGAGAGTGAACTACTTAAGTACGAAATGAGAGTCTTAAACTTAAATAAGGCCAATTACATAGGTATGAGCGGTGAGTTGGCTAAGGTAGATTGTGAAATTAGATTAAAAGGTATGATGGTAGAAAAGCAGTGGCAAACATTTAAAGAATTATTCCAAAATTCTCAATGAATATACATACCATTGAGAAATAAAAACTCCATGAGAAACGTGATCCATCCATGGCTAACTAAAGAAGTTAAGGATAGTATTGGATTAAAAGAGGCTTATAATATTCCAAAGAATAGTAGAAGGGTACGGTAGCATAGTGGTTATGTTGCTGGATTTGTTATCCAGAGGCCTTGACTAATGATCCAGAGACATGAGTTTAAATCCCACCACAGCAGCTGTGGAATTTAAATTCAGTTAATTAAATAAATCTGGGATAAGAAGCTAGTGTCAGTAATGGTGACTAGGAAACTACCGGATTGTTGTAAAATCCCATCTGGTTCACGAATGTCCTTTAAGGAAGGAAATCTGCCGTCCTTACCTGGTCTGGCCTATATGTGACTCCAGACCCATAGTAATGTAGTTGACTCTTAACTGCCCTCTGCGGTTCAAGAAGGTGGCTCACCACCACATTCTTGATGACAATTAGGGATGGGCAATAAATGCCGGCCTTGCCAGCGACGCCCACATTCCATGAACAAATAACAAAAATGTAAGCCTGAGGATTGGGAGAGCTTTAGAAACCAGCAAAGGAGGACCAAAAATTGATAAAAAGGGACAAAATAGAATGAGAGTAAACTAGCAAGAATTATAAAAACAAATTGTAAGAGCTTCTACAAGTATGTAAAAAGGAAGGGAGTAGCAAAAGTAAGCGTTGGTCCCTTAGAGGCTGAGACAGAAGAAATTATAATGGGGAATAAGGAATTGGCAGAGACTTTAAACAAATATTTTGTATCTGTCTTCACTGTAGTCTTTATTTTAGAAAACCCAAAAAGCATACCAAAAATAGTGGGGAACCAAGGTCTAATGAGAGTGAGGAACTTAAAGTAACTAAGATCAGTAGAGAAAACGTACTTGAGAAAAGCTGAGAAATCCCCATGACCTGATGGCCTACATCCTATGGTTCTAAAAGAGGTGGATGTATTGGTGATGAACTTCCAAAATTCCCTAGATTCTTGAACAGTCCCAGTGGATTGGAAGGTGGCAAATGTAACCCTACTATTCAAGAAAGCAGGGAGAGAGAAAACAGGGAACTTACAGGCCAGTTAGCCTGACATCAGTTATAGGGAAAATGCTGGAATCCATTATTAAGGAAGTGGTAACAAGGCACTTAGAAAATCATAATATGATTAAGCAGAGTCAACATGGTTTTATGGAAGGGAAATCGTGTTTAACAAATTTATTAGTTTTTGGACGATGTAACTAGCAGGGTAGATAAAGGGGATTGACAGGATAGATGTTGAGAGGTTGTTTCCCCTAGCTGGAGAGTTTAGAACTAGGGGGCATAGTCTCAGGATAAGGGATCAGCCATTTAAGGCTGAGATGAGGAGGAATTTCTTCAGTCAGAGGTTTGTGAACCTTTGGAATATTCTACCTCAAAGGGCTGTGGATGCTGAATCATTAAGTATATTCAAGACTGAGATAGATAGATTTTTAGACCCTAGGGGAATCGAGGGATATGGAGATCAGGCAGGAAAGTGGAGTTGAGGTCGGAGATCAGCCATGGCGGAGCAGGCTCGAGGAGCCGTATTGCCTACTCCTACTCCTTATGTTCTTATGTTCTTAGAACAGTGTTCCATTAATAGTGCTGCCCATTTTCCATCTGTTTTTGCAAAACTGGAGCATGTACTGTTAATACATTTATTTGTTTATTTTAACTGTTTTCCCAATAGGACTGTGTCCGTAATATTCCAGAACCGAAGGAAAATGGGAAAGCAAATGGTCATCAGCATAGTCTCTCCTTCTGTGGTCCAGAAAAAGACTACCTTTCCAGTTCTCTTGAAGCAGAACATAGGTATGATTATTTTTTATTTTAATTTGAGACTGTGTGATTAAATTATTTTCAGTTGTTGTACCAGACTGGACAGAACAATGAGTTTAAGAGTCTAGATTTGGATTTAGTGCCGACCGATGGGATGAAAATCTTTTCTTTCTATTGACTGAAGGAGCTCCAAGTAAAAATAAATCTGGACAGTTTTAACTTGGTGGGCATGGGTTCACAGTAGAAAAATGTCCATATCGTCACATTAATTGGCATGAAATAAGCATTCTCTTCAGAAAGCATAAAGATGGTTGGCATGAGGACGATAAATATCACTCTGACCTAGGAGAGATGCTGTTTTTGAAGTTAGTTAATTTTTAAGTTTCTTTGGTCAGCAACTTGCATTTCTATAATGCTCCTCATGTACAGGAATGCGTCTCGGATTACTTCACTGCAGCAACAACCTACATTCACATAGTACCTTTAATACAACACAACGTCCCAAGGCACTTAACAGTTCAGGATCAGAAACAAGCAAAGGAGAGGAATTGGGTGAAGAAGTAAGAACATAATAAATAGGAGTAGGAGTAGGCCATTCTGCCCTTTGGGCCTGCTCCACTATTCAGTATAATCATGGCTGATCTTCTACCTTAACTCCACCTTCCCGCACTATCCACATATCCCTTGATTCCCTTAATATCCAAAAATCTATCGGTCTCTGTCTTGAATATACTTAACAACTGAGCATCTACGGTCCTCTGGGGTAGAGAATTCCAAAGATTCACAATCATTTGAGTGAAGAAATTTCTCTTCATCTCAGTCGTAAATGGCCGACCCCTTATTCTGAGACTTTGACCTCTAGTTCTAGACTCCCCAGCTATGGGAAACGTCCTCCCCCAGCATCGACCCTGTCAAGCCCTGTAAGAATTTTATGTGTTTCAATGAGATCACCTCTCATTCTTCTAAATTCTAGGGAATATAGGCATAATCTCCTCATAGGACAATCTCCCCATCCCAGGAATCAGTCTGGTGAACCTTTGTTGCACTCGCTCTAAGGCAAATGGGTAAGGAGACCAAAACTGTACACAGTACTCCAGGTGTGGTCTCACCAAGGCCCTATATAATTGGAGTATGACTTCTTTACTCTTATACTCCAATCCTTTTGTGATAAAGGCTAACTTACCATTTGCTTTCCTAATTGCTTGCTGTAGCATATTAACTTTCAGTGATTCATGTGCAAGGACACCCAGGTCCCTCTGAATACCAGCATTTCCCAATCTCTCTCCATTTAAAAAATACTCTGCTTTTCTATTTTTCCTACCAAAGTGGATAACTTTACATTTCCCTACATTATATTCCATCTGCCATGTTCTTGCTCATTTACTTAACCTATCTGTATCCCTTTACAACCTCATTGCATCCTCCTCACAACTTACTTTCCCACCTAGCTTTGTATTGTCAGCAAACTTGGATCCATTACACTTGGTCCCCTCATCTAAGTCATTGATATAGATTGTAAGTAGCTGAGGTCCAAGCACCGATCCTTGCGGTACCCCACTAGTTTCAGCCTGCCAACCCGAAACTGACCCGCTCATTCCTACTCTCTGTTTTCTGTCTGGTAACCAATCCTCAATCCATGCTAATATATTACCCCAATCCCAGGAGTTCTAATTTTGTGTAATCACCTCTTGTGTGGCATGTTATCGAATGCTTTCTGAAAATCCAAATGTCTCTGCCATTTCCTTATTCCCCATTATAATTTCTCCTGTCTGCCTATAAGGGATCCACATTTACTTTCACTAATCTCTTCCTTTTATTACATACCTGTAGAAGTAGGTTTTAAGGAGGCTTTAGAAAGTGAGGAGGGATGAAGCAATAAAAGGAGTTGGGGGTGAGAGTGCCACAGTGTGGAAACTAGATCGCTGAAGGCTTTGGCACTGATGGTAGGATATAGGGAAGAATCCAATTGAGGTCCATTACTAAACACAAACGGGCCAGCAGGTATAGATTTCCAATTTGCATATGTATATCTCCCATGTGTTTATATCAGAGAGTTGTCTGCATCTGGATATACGGTGCATTAAGACATCTGCATTCTATTTTATGTTCAATTTTCTTTATCCTGTACCATTCTTCCTCTCCCTTATCCAAAAAATGAAGCATTTGATTACTACCGCACATGCCATAAGTAAAACAAGTGATTTTGCAAGGCAAAATTGCTGAAAATCAATTGCAGGGGAAATGTCAAAAATTGCAAGGGCTGATTTTTCTTCCCAGTTTGGCTCAGTCTTTGTTATTTCCCTCTTCATCAGCACTTGAATATTAATCAGAAGTGGTTTTTAAAGTGCTGCTATTCTGCCTGTCTCCATCTACCCAACATTGAAGGACGTTTCAACTGGATAATGTAACAGCTGGTCTTAGTCAACAAGTGCGAGGCCCTGGTCACAGATGCTTCCATTTAGACTCTAATTTTGAACTGTGTGCAGAGCTGAATGCTTGCTGACTGTAATCAGCTGGAACCACCCTTCAGTATTATGTGGGTAAAGAGAGGCAGAATACGTTGCACTTAGAATTAAAATGCGGAGATTGGAAGAAACTGTCTGGGAATGTTGAGTTATGAGTTGTAAATGACAGAATTTGTCTGGGATCTTGTGCTGTGACAAGCAAGAGTGGGCTTTATCTTTAATTTTACCTCAGTAGGAAGTTTTATGATATTGTTTCTATCAAAAGTGCAGAGACGATTTACAAGGATGATACCAGAAATGCGAGGGTATACGTTATCAGGAAAGGATGAACAGGCTGGGTTCCTTTTCTCTTGAAAAACGAAGGCTAAGGGGTGACCTAATAGAGCTCTTTGAAATTATGAAAGGTTTTGATAGAGTGGATACAGAGAGAATGTTTCCACTTGTGGGGAAGAGCATAACTAGAGGCCATCAATATAAGATAGTCACCAAGAAATCCAATAGGGAATTCAGAAGAAACTTCTTTACCCAAAGAGTGGTGAGAATGTGGAACTTGATACCACAGGGAGTGGTTGAAGCGAATAGTAAAGATGTATTTAAGGGGAGGCTAGACAAGCATACGAGGGAGAAGGGAATAGAGGGTTGTGCTGATAGATTTAGATCAGGAAAGATGGGAGGAGATTCGAGTGGAGCATAAATGCCCGCCTGGACTGGTTGGGCCTGTTTCTGTGCCATATATCCTATGTAATCCTATGTAATGTTCATTTCTGCACAGATTATTGAAAGCAATGGGTTGGCAGGAATGTCCTGAGAATGATGATAATTTCTTGCCTCTGACTGAAGATGAGCTCCGGGAGTTCCAGGCTAAAACTGAGCAGGTATGTGTGTTGTATCATTTAAAAAAAACTATAAGACTGCATTGATTTGTGCTTTTTTTGAATATATTAACCAAGCCAGTGTTTTAAAGCTTGACAGCCACCCAACAGGATTTTTTGCCAGAACCTCGTGTTATGTCTCCGCTGTCCCATATTATAGGGAACATATGTTCCACATATGACAAATTTTGGTCTTCTCTCTGGATCTCTTCTGCCATGCACAAATACACCACATGTTTCTTTCTGCTCTAAGTAACTTTCAAGTGGTGCAAACTTGTTATTATGTAGAAAAATGTCGCAAGGCACTTCAGGGGTATAAAGAAAAACTGATGCCAAGCCAGGGGTCACAGTCTCAGTATAAGGGGTTGGCCATTTAGGACTGAGGTGAGGAGAAATTTCTTCACTCAGAGGGTGGTGAATGTTTGGAATTTCTACCCCAGAGGGCTGTGGATGCTCAGTCGTTGAGTATATTCAAGACCGAGATCGATAGATTTTTGGATATCAAGGGATATGGGGATAGTACAGGAAGGTGGAGTTGAGGTGGAAGATCAGCCATGATCTTATTGAATGGCGGAGCAGGCTCGAGGGGCCGAATGGCCTACTTCTCCTGTTTCTGATGTTCTTGGGCCGTATTTTGCGACCCCTACAGGTGTGTACGAGGTGTGTACGTGCCCGTAAGGGCTGCACAAGTTCCGGGTTTAGGCATGCGCTACAACCTGGAACTTCTGATCTGTCAAGAATCTTCTTGACAAATCATCCGCATCCCCAGGAAAAGGGCGTCGCGGGCGGAGAGTTGGGCTATTTGCCCAACTTCTGCCCAGCGAATTCCCGTTAAATTCTTACGCCTGGTAAAAGCAGGTGTAAGGCCTGCTTTTACCAGCGTAAGAGTTTTAAAAAACACCAAAATAATTTTTTTTAGCAATTTATACATTTAAAAACCTGTGAAATAAAGTAATTTATTTTTAGCCCCTTTAAAACACGTAAATTTATATTTCAAAAAGTTAAATTTTTGTTTTAAATACTTAGTTAAATGCCATTTTAATTAATTTAAAAAAGTGATTTTTTAAATTTATTTGAAGTGTAGAGGTATTTTTTTGGGGTATATCCATTCATACTTATGGGGATTCCGTACATACGGAATTCCCATAAGCATGAATGGGGATTCCCTTCTGTCATTCATTGGGCCGGTCCACATGATCCCGGGGTGCATGCGAGCCGCCTGCACCCTTGAGATATGTGGGCTTCTTCCCGCGTTTACCCAGAGAGGCCTGGGACCATGAGTTTCCGTACCTCCCCGGACCACCAGGTAGGCGTGGATTTTATTTGCAGATCGGAGGCATTTCCCCATGGGAAGCCTTCAACCGCAAATTCAAGGCCTTTATGATTGGACACTTAATGCCAAGTTGTTGAATACAGATTTTTATCCCATGAATGAGTTATATAGGTCTTGCTCATGAAATAAATTGCATATTCACATCTTTCCATCAAATATTCAATGTGCATCAGATAGTGAAGTACAGTGAAATTGACCATGAATGTGTTTTTAAAATATGTTGGGCTTGGCTACTATAATCTTCCAAGAATATTTTACTCAACAGACCAATTTACCAATCTGAAAAGTGCTGGAGCTTGGAGGTAGTGGTCAAGTAAAAGAATTTGCTATTATATAGTTCCTTAACATATTCTCATTAGATCCCAGAGTGCTTCACATCCAATGAATTACTTGTGAAGTGCAATCACTGTTAATGTAGGCAAATGTGGCTAATTTGCATATAGCAAGGCCCGACAAACCGTAAATAAGATGAATGATGAGTTAATCTGTTTTGTTGTGGTGGTGTTTATTGGTAGAACATTAGCCAGGACATCAAGCATGCTCCCTTCTTTGATTAGTGTCGTGGGATCTTTCACATCCACCTGAACAGGTTGATGGGCTATCAGTTTAACTCCTTATCTTAAGGATTGCACTGCTGTCAATGTAGCACTCCCTTAGCACTGCCCTGAAGTTTCAGCCTAAATTATGTGCTGAAGTATTGGAGTAGGGCTTGAACCCACAGTTTTCTGATTCGGCAACGAAGAGTGCTACCAACTGATTTGGTTGATCCTGTTATGTGACTGAAAGAAATAGGAAGGATTGATAGTTGGAGCAGAACTAGTATTTAAAATGAAATCATTTGCTTGCATTTTTTTTTTGAGTAAAAACTATTTTGAGTAGCTGTAATGGTGTTTGTTTCAATGTTGTGCATGAGTTGAAAATATACACAGCTGGTTTCCTCGGAGACACAAATTTCCCTGCCATTTCAAAATAGTGAACAGTATCTGTTTAAATCATCTTTAGTTGTCACATTAAGGGATAACTCTATTCCAAAAACCATGGACAGTTTGGGCTGAATAGTCTCCTATTGTGTTTTAAATGTCATTTGTTCTAAAATAAATAAGCCAAGAAAAAATAGGAAGAATATCTAATCAGCCGCTTATCTTCATCCGCCATACTAGTTCCTTACTGGTGGTCTGTCCTATTTTCAACTAGTATGATTTAGTTGGTTGAGATGCCTCGTGTTCAAAAGCCTATTTTAAATCTCTATATCTTAATTGTTGCAGTGTCTTGGTCAATTACCAGCCATACAAGTTTTCTGCTCAAAGTTTGCTTCTGTTTCCATGTCTTCATCCCCACCAAGTCCTTCATGGTCCCTCACCCCAACTGTCCACCTAGTTCAATTCCTATTCCTTTGTCCTCAAATCTGAAAGCCACAGACTTGAATATACCTGGCACTCAACTGGCGTAGCTGTCCCCAGCCAAATCTGACTGTGCAACCTCAAGCAATGTTACATCATCTGCTTCATGGCCATGTAATTCTACTCCAGAATTATCATAGAGCATAATGTTATTCCCAAACTCTTCTCAGACACATTGCCTCCTTTGATTCCCCTTCTTTGCTCCCTCCTTACCTCAATGCCGATTGTGAGGAGCTTATGGTTTTTTTCTTCTTAAAGATTGAGGCTGTCTGCTCGATTTACTGAGCCTCCTTTATATCTAGATATAAACCTAAAAAAAAAGTGGCTGTGGTTTTCATGGGGTAAGTGGTCCAGCAGTATCAGGCATTCATTTTGATTCACTTTTATGGATTTAAACATGTGATTTTTTTTAATGTCTGGTATGAAACAACACTGGCTAATCCAAAATCTCTTTCAATTGTTCTTTTTAGCTGAAGAAAAATGGCTTTAGGAAAAATGGTTTTCAGTTGAAGAACCGATGTGCAGCTTTACATTTCGCCCAGTGGAGAGGCATTTTCAGTCCAGGGCTTCATGAAGACTCAGATTCTGAAACTAGCAGTAGTACCAATTCTGATGATGATGCCTAAACTTGGTACAAGTGGAATTCACGTTATATGTTTTCTTACAGCTGGAGGACTAAACTTACTAAAGCTCTTTTGGCACAGAGTTATATTTTTCCATGCACATGGGAGTTGATCATATCCCAAAGAAGAAAATGTGCTTGTTGAGCTTGTTTTCTTTTTTTTCTTTGACCAGCTGGTCCTGTTGAATGCTTCGTAGAATGAAATGAGTCAATAAAGAAGAAAAGGGGGCAAAGCACATACTGAGTAATCATTTACAAGGAAAAAAGTGGGTATTTTTGAAAGCTTGGGAAAAAAAACATTTGCAGACAATTAGTAGGATTAGCAGTGTGATAGAACAAGCCGTGCAAGAGACAAATTCAAAATACTGATGATAGGTTGTCAAGAATAATGCTAACTACATATGTTTTTCAATGTCGTGACATTTTGGGAAGAAGAAAACAAAATTTGTCACCAGAGGTTTATCTCCATTTCTTTGGTACAGTTGTAAAATATTCACAATAGGAGCTTTGAGTTCTTCAAACAGCCTTGATATTCAGGGTGGATTGTAAAATATAAATTTTGTGAAATTTCAAAGATTAAGATTATTTTGATAACGTTATTTACAAATTTAAAAAAGTGGCTATCACATATGAATATCTGTATGAGGAAAACTACTGCATTAAAATAACTTGGAATAAATATTTTGCATCAGTTTGCCAAAATGGTTTGTGTTGTAACTCTTTTACTGAGATTTGTGTTATGAAAAATGATTTTACTTTTTTATGAATAAAATGTTTGTTTCAGATTGATCCATTTACTGCAAGAAAAAGCAATCAACAGTATAAATGTATGCTGTTATTCAGCCAAACATGCATAACATGAACGAACATCAAAGTGCAGTATAAATTTTCCAAGATAATTAGTAGTTTTGATAAAATTCTAGAAGTAGTCTAAAAACTGTTATTGGGTTTCATAGCCATTGAAATCTTCCCTCATATCTGTAAATATTCAACTTTGTTCATGTATAGACCTAAGTGTTGCTTTATCATCAGATCTCTGTAATTTTATTTATTTGATCTTGGGAATTGGGCAATGTTGGCCAGCCTGCATTTATTGCCCACTCCGAGTTGCCCTGAGAAGGTGATGGTGGTCCTTCTTTGACAATCACTGCAGTCCTTTTGATGAGGGTGCTTCAATAATAGTGTGAGGTAGGGAATTTCAGGTTATTAACCCCACGACCATGAATGGAGTGGCAATATGTGTCCAAGTCAAACGATGTGTGACTTGGGAAATTTGAGGGTATTCATATTCCTGTGACATAGCTGCTTTTGTCCTTCTCAGCAGTAGAGGTTGCAGGAGAGGGCAGTGCTGTTAAAGAAACCTTGGTGAGTTAGTGCATTACATCCTGTAGATCGTACTTACTGCATTAGTGATGGAGGGGATGGATATCAAGTCCGGTGGTAGTGGTGCCGATCAAGTAAAGCGCTCTGTTCTGGATGGTGTTGCCAAGTTATCGCATGTTCTAGTGTTCTATTGTTCAAAACTGCTGTTCAGTGCTTGGAAGCACACCTTATTTATAGAATTCTTCAGTTACATTTTCAACTTTCAGTCATGGTATGAACTAAAAATAAGGCCACGGTTCACTGTCTCCTTCATGACATCATTGAAACCGAACTTGATATGGGATTCTGTGTTTTAGACATGGAGAGACTGAACAAAAAAGTAAGTACAGCAAATTAAAATCTAGAAGATTATCTTCTAAAGCAATTTGCTACATAATATTACCCTTTGAAAGAGATACTGGCATCTCATTAAGAGAGTTTTCAGGTAGACTCAATTCTTGCAACAACCACCAGGGTAAGTTAACAATGCAGCAATTGCAGAAGTCTTTTGAATGCCTTTTCTTTTCTCTATTACCTTAATTAAGTACTAAAAGAAAAACTAATTTGTAATGTTAGATTAAGGTGCAATAGGCAATACATGGTTTCCTTTAAAGTGCCATTTTTGTTTCCTCTGTTAATGTGGTAAAGCAATTTGCACACAATTCAACAAGATAACATTGCCCCTTTAACAGCAGTCATTTTTTGCAAAGATTAACTTGTCATATCAAAGTGCCCTGCCCTCCTACAGTTTCCTAGCAACAATCAAGGCGATCATTCAAACCAAACAACTTACTGCTTCAGAAAATGCAAACCACCTAAATGGAGATATATTAGAAGAAATATAAAAGACGGAATGCTTGCGAGTACTTGAGTAACAGGTTTGTTGCAGGAAAAAAATGGAATTGACACCCTGGTGTTGAAACATGATTGCAGTATATTTTGTGTCTGAGGTTTATACAATGTAATGGTTGTTAAGGATTTTAAATGTTGACGTTGTCAAGTTGACATCTGAAGACACGTTATTTAAAGCAACACCCCATTGGACTTTATTGTAGAAGCAGTGAAGTGCTTATTTCTGTTGCTAACCATTATGTTGATTTTACTTAAGTTGTATATTTTTATTTATTTATTTGTTGTGGGAAAGAGAGAAAATATGCAGCAAATTTAAATTTCAAAGTGCTTCAAGAAAGTGAAAAGTCTGGAGGTCAAATAAACAACGGTGTTAAAAAGTAGTTTTTACAAAGAAAGAGAAAAATTCTCAAATGTCTGGGTAATATGCCATGTTAATTGTTGTGAAAGTTTGAAAATTTATCTGATCATGTGCAGGTTTGTGAGTTTGTTTAAACTGAAGTGACTGAAGAACACTTTGCCAACTTCAGAATAATGGATTTGGGGAATTTCCATTGTCACAGCTGTAGCATGAACTTCAGATCCTTAGCGCTGTTAGAAAAACACAAGGACAAGTTCTGCATTGGCAGTTGCATTGGAAATCCTTCCTTGTTAAATCAGAAGCCAAGAGACTGCCTGCCTAAAAATCATGGAAATAGAATTAACAGGTGGAGAATAAATGAGCCAAGAATAACAACTACTCCAGATCATATGGTAAGGCCAATGTATGTCTTCATGTTTGTGCTACACGTGGGGTTTGCATCAGTGGTTTATGCATGTTGGTTTACAAATTGTACACTCTAATTTTTGAATTATTTTGCAATTTTGTGCATCCATCAACCTCTTCCTACAAGTCTGCTAGTTGCTGGTTTTCAATTTCTTGTGCATTGTGTCTTCCTTCTCACTCCTCTCTTGCATGCATTTGTCTTCCTACAGATCTGTCTTGTTTCCTATGCTGCAGCTTCCTCCCTTCTAGTTTCCATTCTGTTTTGCAAAACACTGTACTGTGAGCAGACAAGTCCATAATTACAGACTGAGCTCCTGGTGATATTCACTAGATTACAACGAAGAAGGGCATTTGACCCATCTTAACTGATTCTTTCAGAAAGAAAATCCTAAATTGACCTCAGATGGACCACACGACCAGTAAAGATAATCCACCAATTACCCAAGCTCTACAAAACATAGAACATCAGAGAAATATTCAAAATAATGCTTTGAAACAACAAAATAATTAAAATTCTTATTTTTAGTAAGACACAACAGGATATGTAGTATAAATAAAGTACATGTTGGAATAGTGGCTTGCAGAAAATAAGCCAAGCGACACACGCAATACAACTCGGCCGTAGCATTGAAGAATTGTGCAATCGGTGAAACTTCTGTCTCTCATAATCCAGTACTTATAGACATGTATCCCCTATATATTTTTGTGCAGTGGATACCTCTATTATATAATATTTGAAGATCCTTCACACTTAAGATCTAAGCTATTCATTTCATACTGCATTATTGCACGGCTACTGTGTGCTATCGATTAATGGGAAGTAGATACTCTTCCACATTGTGAGTTCTTAATCTCATTCAGTTCACTTGAAATGCATCCCCAGAAAAATAAGGAAGTTGTGTCATGACTGGGAGCTGTCAATATGACATCTCTGTTTGAGAAGCGAGAAAGGGATATACTGAGCAATTTTAAACCAATCAGCCCATTAGCAGTCATTAGCAGAGTAGTGATCTGGGTAAAGATAAGCAGAGTGGGTCAGGAAGGGACAGAGAGATTAATAAAGGTAATAGGGCACCAGTGATTAAAGTGACATCAGGGAAAAATAGTAAAAAGTTAAGGTACAATATCTGAATGCATGAAGCATTCACAACAAAATAGATGAATTAATAGCACAGATAGAAATAAATGGGTTTGATTTAATAGCCATTACAGAGACATGGGGGTCGATTTTCATTAAGCTGTCGGGGACGAGGTGGGACTACAACTTTCGGGTTTTAGTCCTGCCTACATCGACGTCCAGCCAATCCACATGATTTTCCCTTGATTGACCTTGTTGAGCCCGCCCGCCAGGCCAATTAAGGGCCACCCAGCAACAGGTGACGTCACAGACTGAAATTTCATCTGTCAAGAGGTCTTGACAGATGAAATATCAGTGTTTCACAGCTGTTTGAAACTGTCAAACACTGACAGTCTGACTTCTAACCTGAGTCCTTCTATACAGACTCAGTTAGAACTGTCACTGGCAATGAAAGCTGAAGGCTGTCACTTTTGACAGATCGCAGCCATTTTGCTTTCAGTGCCGGCTGAGTGATGGACTCCTGAAACCTAGAGGAAGAAAGGCTGTTACGGTAAGTACAGGTAATTTAAACTTCTTTACACACTTTAGACACACCAAACACACTTACCTTTGCACTCATGCACCCATCACCTGAACACCGACATCGCGACCCCTCCAAGCCCTTCAACCCGACGGCCCGCCTGCTCTAACCTGGCGTGGTTTGGAGCCGTCGGGAATCCCACACGACACCACTCAAAATAGGGATTAGGCTAAAAACTGCCTGTTAACTATCTGTTAACAGGCAGTTAATTGGCACTAATCCCTTCCCGCCTCGGGTCGGCGGGTCCCAGTGTGGGGCAGGTACCCGCCTCCTCTGAAACTTACGTGGAGGTGGGTTTTGGGCAGGATGGTGTCGGGACCCCCGATTTCAGAATTTCCGCCCCCCCCCCCCCCGCACGCCTAAAAGCCCGCCTCACGGCACACTGAAATTCTAGGCCATGGTTGCAGCGTGACCAGGGTTGGGAACTAAATATTCCAGGATATTTAACTTTTAGAAGACACCGGCAGAATGGAGGGGTGGGGGGAGGAGGATAGGGGGTGGGGGAAGGGGGGCGAGGGGTGGCGTAGCCCTGATAATAAAGGAGGGGGATAAAGGCAGTAGAAAGAAATTATCTTGGCTCGGAAAAACAAAATATAGAATCAGTTTGGGTGGAGCTAAGAAACAACAAGGGGCAGAAAACACTAGTGGGAGTGGTTTATAGGCCCCCTAACAGTAGTTGTAGTGTCAGGCAGTGCATAAATCAGGAAATTAGAGGTGCATGTAACGGGGGTAATACAGCAATCATGGGGGACTTTAACTTTCATATAGACTGGGTGATATACCTATCAATTCATCCAATGAAAAGCGACGAGTTAAGATAGTAACTATAGGTTTTTATTGGCTAAATGACAGAGCCCACCCTCGTGGGTGATCGGGTCCAACAAGGAGGAATACCAGCCATGTCGACCACCTTTATACCTGGGCAAGCAGGCGGAGCCATGGGCGGAGTCAGCTGTGGTCAGCCCAGGTATAACAGCGTGACAAGAGGTGACCTTGTGCAGTGATACAACAGTGTAAACAGTGATAACCATAGTGTAACGATATAAACAGTGATAACCATAGTGTAACGATAGTGAACGATAAAAGTGGTTTACCACATTCACCCCTTGTTTAGATTTGAGTCCGGCGGGGTGAAGTGTACTACCAGTTCGGGTATGTCAGTCTGTCCGGAGGCCTCGTAAGTCTTTCTGATCGGCGCAGCAGCGGTGGCGGTGATGCAGTATCCGATGTTAATGCTGGTGTCTGCGTGGTCGGCGAAGGCTCGTGGGGTTCCGGCATGCCGTCTACCTGGGCTGGATTTGGGGGGGTGGTGGGGGGTAACGGTGGTGTCTCTGGGGTGCCCGAGGGTGCAAGGTCTCGTAAGGAGACTGTGTCCTCCCGCCCGTCTGGGTATGCCACATAGGCGTACTGGGGGTTGGCGTGCAGGAGGTCCACCCTCTCGACCAGGGGGTCCGTTTTATGGGCCCTCACGTGCTTTCGCAGCAAGACGGGCCCCGGAGAAGTCAGCCATGTTGGTAGCGAGGTTCCCGTAGTCGACTTCCTGGGGAAAACAAACATTCGTTCATGGGGGGTGGTGTTAATGGCCGTGCAAAGCAGTGACCGGATGGAATGCAGCGCTGCCGGGAGGACTTCCTGCCAGCGAGAGGTTGGCAAGCCCTTAGACTTTAAGGCTAAGAGAACGGCCTTCCAGACAGTCGCGTTCTCTCTTTCCACCTGGCCGTTCCCTCGGGGGTTGTAGCTGGTGGTCCTGCTTGCAGCAATGCCTCTCGCTAGTAGGAACTGGCGAAGTTCCTCGCTCATGAAGGATGAGCCCCGGTCGCTATGTATATAGTTCGGGAACCCGAACAAGGCGAAGAGGTCGTTCAGGCATTTGATGACCGTGGTACTGGTCATGTCTGGGCAGGGGAAGGCAAAGGGGAAACGGGAGTACTCATCAATGATGTTGAGGAAGTACACATTACGGTCAGAGGACGGGAGGGGCCCCTTAAAATCGATGCTCAAGCGCTCGAAGGGGCGGGTGGCCTTGATCAGGCTTGCTCTGTCCGGCCTAAAGAAATGCAGTTTGTATTCGGCACAGGTTTGGCAGTTCCTGGTCATGGTCCTGACCTCCTCGATGGAGTACGGCAGGTTGCGGGCCTTAATGAAGTGGTAAAGTCTGGTGACCCCGGGGTGGCAGAGGTCGTTGTGGAGGGTCTGCAGTCTATCAATTTGCGCGTTGGCGCATGTACTTCGTGATAGAGCATCTGGGGGTTCGTTCAGTTTACCAGGCCGTTACAAGATATCATAATCATAGGTGGAGAGCTCGATTCTCCACCTCAAGATCTTGTCGTTCTTGATTTTGCCCCTCAGCTTGTTATTAAACATAAAAGCGACCGAACGCTGGTCGGTGAGGACGGTAAATCGTTTGCCTGCCAGGTAATGCCTCCAGCGTCGTACTGCCTCCACGATCGCCTGGGCCTCCTTCTCGACCGAAGAGTGTCGGATCTCAGGGCCCTGGAGGGTCCTTGAGAAGAAGGCCACAGGTCTCCCTGCCTGGTTAAGGGTTGCAGCTAGGGTGAAGTCGGATGCATCGCTCTCCACTTGGAAAGGGATAGACTCATCTACCGCGTGCATTGTGGCCTTAGCAATGTCTCCCTTTATGAGGGAGAAAGCTGCGCACGCTTCTGCCGTCAGGGGGAAGGAGGTGGACTTCATGAGGGGTCTGGCTTTGTCCGCATAATTCGGCACCCATTGGGCATAGTAAGCGAAGAGCCCCAGGGTTCTCTTCAGTGCCTTTGGACAGTGGGGGAGGGGAAGCTCCATGAGGGGGCGCATTCTTTCGGGGTCGGGGCCGATGACTCCGTTCTCTACTACGCAGCCGAGGATGGCGAGACGCGAGGTGTTAAACACACATTTCTCCTTATTGTAAGTGAGGTTCAGCCGTTCGGCCGTACGGAGGAATTTCTCCAGATTAACATCGTGGTCCTGCCGGTCGCGGCCGCAGATGGTGACGTTATCTAGATAAGGGAACGTGGCCTGCAGCCCGTTCTGGTCAACCATCCGGTCCATCTCCCTTTGGAAGACCGAAACCCGTTGGTGACGCCGAAGGGAACCCTAAGGAAGTGGTAGAGGCGGCCATTCGCCTCGAAGGCGGTATACTGGCGGTCCTCAGGGCGGATAGGGAGTTGGTGATAGGCCGACTTAAGGTCGATGGTGGAGAATACCCGGTACTGTGCAATCTGATTGACCATATCAGATATGCGGGGAAGGGGGTATGCGTCCAGCTGGGTGTACCGGTTTATGGTTTGGCTGTAGTCGATGACCAGGCGGTTTTTATTGCCGGTCTTAACGACTACGACCTGGGCACGCCAGGGGCTGTTGCTCCTCTCGATGATGCCCTCCTTCAGGAGACGCTGCACCTCAGAGCTAATAAAAGCTCTGTCCCCGGCGCTGTACCGCCTGCTCTTGGTGGCGACGGGTTTACAGTCGCGGGTGAGGATAGCGAACAGGGAGGGGGGCGGGACCTTGAGGGTGGATAGGCCACAGGTGGTACGCGGTGGGCGGTTTAAAGGCTGCTGGTTGTCGACTGTGAGTGGGGGGAGGGGTCCACCGTATGCCAAAGTGACACTTTGAAGGTGGGATTGGAAGTCCAGCCCTAGTAGGACGGCAGCGCAGAGCTGGGGCAGGACGAGGAGTTTAAAATTTTTATACTCCGTGCCCCTAACCGACAGGGTCACAACATAGTAGCCGCTGATGTCTGTAGAATGGGACCTCGACGCCATCGAGATCCGGTTGCGCGTTGGCCGGACAGTGAGGGAGTAGTGGCTCACCGTGTCTGGATGGATGAAACTCTCCGTGCTTCCGCTGTCGAACAGGCAGGTCGTGGCGTGGCCGTTTACTTTGATGTCCATCATGGACTTGGACAGGTGATGCGGGCGAGCTTGGTCCAGTGTGACGGAGGCTAGTGTATGGCTGAGCGAGCTGCTGTAGTCTGCGGGTGAGGCGGTGGTCGGGTCTGGAGACAAGGTGGCGGACGAGTGTGGTGGACAAAATGGCGGCGCCCACGACGTTCAATAAAATGGCGGAGAAGATGGCCGCCCCCACAACTCACATGAGGCCCTGCTGGCGTCGGTGGCCTTGATCAAAGATGGCCGCTCACACGAGGGGATACTGGCATCTGTGGCCTTGATGAAAGATGGCCGCCCCCACAACTCGCATGAGGCACTGCTGGCGTCTGTGGCTCTCCCCCTGCAGGCCTTCGCGAAGTGGCCTTTCTTGTGGCAATCGGAGCAGGTCGTGTTTCTTGCAGGGCAGCGCGTCCTCGGGTGTTTCGCCTGGCCACAGAAGAAGCAGCCGGCGGCCCGATCGCGGGGCTCCGATGTCGCAGCCGGTACCGGGGGTGGCGGTCCCGATCGGTTCTGGGATGCCGACGCTGAGGTAGGTCCCAGAGGCGGCGGTGCGAGGGGTATTGCGGCCGGGGTCGGGCCCGAGTCCCAGGGTCGCGCAGCACAGTACCTGGAATACGCCTCGAGGTCCCGATGGGCCACTTCCAGAGAGCGAGCGAGGGCTGCAGTTGTATTCAGGTCGAGGTCCTTTGATTCGAGCAGTCTTTGCCGTGAGTAGCCGGACCGAAGGCCTTTCACGAAGGCATCGTGGATATTCCCTTCAGCATTTTCTGCCGCCGTTACAGCTTTAAAGTCACAGTCCCTGCCGAGTGTTTGTAGCGCCCATAAAAATTCATCTACAGACTCTCCTGGCTGTTGCGAGCGGGATCTTAGGAGATGTCTGGCATACATAGAATTTACCGGGCTCCGGTACTGCTCTTTCAGCAGATTGAGGGCGTCCTCGTATGTAGTAAGGTCCTGGATGAATGCAAATACTTTAGGGTTCACTTGGGCGGTCAGAACTCTTAGTTTGGATCCCGGAGGCACGCCGGATTCTCCCAGGTAGGATTCGAAACAGCTCAGCCAGTGTTTGAAGTCGAGGGCTGAGTTCGCTGCCTGTGGGTTTAGATCCAAGTACGGCGGTCGGAGGGCTCGCAGCCAGGCCGGCTGCTGTGGCTGTTGTAGCTGGCCGTTTGGCTGCTCCGGTCCACTCATCTCAAAATTTAGCCAATAAAATTGATATACCTATCAATTCATCCAATGAAAAGCGACGAGTTAAGATAGTAACTATAGGTTTTTATTGGCTAAATGACAGAGCCCACCCTCGTGGGTGATCGGGTCCAACAAGGAGGAATACCAGCCAGTCGACCACCTTTATACCTGGGCAAGCAGGCGGAGCCATGGGCGGAGTCAGCTGTGGTCAGCCCAGGTATAACAGCGTGACAAGAGGTGACCTTGTGTAGTGATACACTATGGTTATCACTGTTTACACTGTTGTAATGATATAAACAGTGATAACCATAGTGTAACGATAGAGAACGATAAAAGTGGTTTACCACACTGGGCAAACCAAATTTGTAATAATAGTGCAGAGGAAGAGTTCGAAAGAAAAGAAAGCAAGACTTGCATTTATATAGTGCCTTTCATGACCACCGGACATCTCAAAGTGCTTTACAGCCAATGGAGTATTATTTGAAGTGGAGTCACTGTTGTAATGTGGGAAACGCGGCAGCCAATTTGCGCACAGCAAGGTCCCACAAGCAGTGAGGTGATAATGACCAGATAATGTGTTTTTGTTATGTTGGTTGAGGGATAAATATTGGCCAGGACACCGGGGATAAATCCCCTGCTCTTCTTCAAAATAGTGCCATGGGATCTTTTACGTCCACCTGAGAGAGCAGACGGGGCCTCGGTTTAACGTCTCATCCAAAAGACGGCACTTCTGACAGTGCAGCACTCCCTCCGCACTGCACTGGAGTGTCAGCCTAGCTTTATGTGCTCAAGTTCCTGGAGTGGGACTTGAACCCACAACCTTCTGACTCAGAGGCGAGGGTGCTACCAACTGAGCCACAGCTGACCTGGAATGCATTCAAGATAGTTTGCTAGATCAGTATGTCGAGGAACCTACTAGGGTAATGGCTATTTTCGATCTAGTATTGTGCAATGAGATGGGGTTAAATAACAACCTTGTAGTAAAGGAACCTCTGGGGAGCAGTGATCATTATATGATAGAATTTTATGTTGAGTTTGAGAGTGATTTAGTTAAGTCCAAAACAAGGGTCCTAAATCTGAACAAAGCAAACTACGTAGGTATGAGAGGCTGGTTGGCTAAGGTAGGTTTGGGAAACTAGATTAAAAGATAGGACAGTAGAAAAGCACTGGCAAACATTTAAAGAAATAATTCATAATTCGCAACGAATATACATTCCCTTGAGGAATAAAAACACCATGGGAAAAACGGTCTCCCCGTGGCCAATGAGAGAAATTAAAGATTAAAGTATTATATTAAAGGAAGAGGCCTATTATGTTGCCAAAAAAAGTAGTAAGCCTGAGGATTGGGAGGATTTTAGAATTCAGCAAAGGAGGACCAAGAAATTGATTTTTAAAAATGGAAAATAGAATACGAGAGTAAACTAGTGAGAGACATAAAAACAGACCGTTAAAGCTTCTATAGGTATGTAAAAAGGAAAGGATTAGCAAAAGTAAACATGGGTCCCTTACAGGCTGAGACAGGAGAAATTATAATGGGGAATAAGAAAATGGCAGAGAAATTAAACAAATACTTTGGCCGCGATCTTACCTGAAGAGGCGAGTTGGGAGCGGGTCAGCTGACTTGCGGGTTCCGATCCCGCCCCCAACAACGCCTGATGCACAGACGCTATTTTGTATCAATTGGCCTTGTTAAGCCCGCCCTGCGGGCTTGCCGGCCAATTAAGAGAAAACCAATGTCAGATGACGTCAGTTGATGACGCGTCATCTGCCAGTTTTCTTAAAGGGGACACGCTCATTTTTGTTTGACAGATGATTTTTCAGTGTTTGACAGCATTGAGATGCTGCAAACACTGCCAATCACTGTACAAAGGTGAGCCCTTGCACCCAGGCTCTCCAGAGACTCCTTAGGATAAAACAGATGTCGGCTGCAGGTGAGGTTACAGAAGCTGGTGAGAGAGGTTCTCCCAATGAGGTGGGACTACACAAACACTTCAAACCTTATTACCTACAGAAAAGTCTAAATACATTAAAAATGATTTTCCCAGCATTTGCTTACTTCTGAAACTCACCAATGTACCATTGGATCCTTCACACCACTTCTGCAGCTGTCATCAATGAAGAAACACTACAGCAGACTCACAACACGCCACACTTGCCTGGCGTGGTGTCCGGACATCGGGAAGCCCGCAGTCGACCTGGCAAAATTGGAAAAAGCCTCTTAACTGCCTGTTAACAAGCAGTTAAGTGGCTATAATCCTCTTCCCGCCACTAGGAGTTGGGTCTCTGCGTAAATCGGGGACCCGACTTCCGGGAAGATTGATTGGAGGCAGGTTGGAAGCGGGTTCGGGACCCGCTGCCAATCTTTTTGATTTTGTCAGCAGTCCCGCCTCCAAATCCGACCCCTGAGCGCTGCCAAAATCGCCCCCTTTGTGTCTGTCTTCACGGAAGAAGACGCAAAAATCATTCCGGAAATAACAAAGAACCAAGGGTCTAGTGAGAATGAGGAGCTGAAAGAAATTAGTATTCATAAGGAAATAGTACTGGAGAAATTAATGGGACTGAGCCAATAAACCCCCTGGATCTGATGGCCTACATCCTAGGGTTTTAAAAGAGGTGGCTATAGAGCTAGTGGATGCATTGGTTGTCATCTTCCAAAATTCCATACATTCTGGAACGGTTCCCGCAGATTGGAAGGTAGCAAATGTAACCCCACTATTTAAGAAAAGAGGGAGAGAGAAAACTGGGAACTACAGACCAGTTAGCCCGATATCAGTCGCAGGGAAAATGCTAGAATCTATTAAGGACGTAGTAACAGGGCACTTAGAAAGTAATAATAGGATTGGACAGAGTCAACACGGATTTATGAAAGGGAAATAGTGTTTGACAAATTTAGTAGAGTTTTTTGAGGTTGTAACTAGCAGGATAGATAAGGAGGAACCAGTGGATGTAGTGTATTTGGAATTTCAGAAGGCATTGATAAGGTGCTACACAAGAGGTTATTAAGCAAAATTAGGACTCATAGGATTGGGGGTAATATTCTAGCATGGTTAAGGATTGGTTAATGGACAGAAAACAGAGTAGTAGGAATAAACGGGTCGTTTTCGAGTTGGCAGGCTGTAACTAATGGGGTATCACAAGGATTAGTGCTTCAGCTATTTACAATCTATATCAATGATTTGGATGAGGGGACCAAATGCAATATATCCAAATTTGCAGATGATACAAAGCTAGGTGTGAATGTAAGTTGTGAGGAGGATGCAAAGAGGCTGCAAGGGGATATAGACAGGTTAAGCGAGTGGACAAGAACATGGCAAATGGAATATAATGTGGAGAAATGTGAAGTTATCCACTTTGGTAGGAAAAATAGAAAAGCAGAGTATTTTTTAAATGGTGAGAGATTGGGAAATGTTGGTGTTCAAAAGGAGGGACCTGGGTGTCCTTGTACACGAATCGCTGAAAGTTAATATGCAGATACGGCAAGCAATTAGGGAAGCAAATGGTATGTTGGCCTTTATTACAAAAGGATTTGAGTACAAGAGTTAAAAAACGTCTTACTGCAATTAAATAGGTCTTTGGTGAGACCACACCTGGGGGGAAAAATTCCGTTGATTAACCCCTCTGGGGGAGCTAATGGGGTGCTAGCAACTTAGCGCCCGAGTGTAGCGATTTTAGCGCCGCTCGCGAAATTGACCTGTCGCTTTGCGCTGGCGCTAAACATTACCGTCGCGATCTCCTGCGCCCGCAGATCGTGACGTCGTGCAAGTGTGCATCACCCCGGACCAGAAATTGAGTCGCACCCCCTGCCTTCGCGCCTGCCGCTAGGAACGACAGGTAGAGGGGAATGTTTTCAAGTCGGGAAGGGGCTGGGGGAGCACTGTTTAAAGTCGTGCGCTTCCTGCTTTTTCTTGTCAACAAGATTTTTGGTACACGCAGGTTGAGAGGGAGAGAGACGTCTGGAGAGATTTAACGCTGTGCTAAGGAGTTTTGGTCCTCAGCACCACTTTTGCGGTTCCTAAGCGCCAAGCTCTTTCCCTGGGTCTATCCATTAGTGCTTCCAACACAATTGCTTTAGAGGTCTCTCCAGGCTGAGATTCAAGGCTGCAATGAGCAGGGTGTGGCAGGCCAGCAAGATGGCCCCCTCCCCTTTAAGAACTGGACGGTGCCAGTCTGCCTGGCTTCCATGGTAACTGACATCGCCTGAGCTGAGGTAGCGTTCTGAGTTAGCGCCTCGATCCCCGACGTTAGCACCTTAAGAGGTGTGTAGCACTTGGTTTAGTGCTCAAATCCCCTCCAGGGGCGATAGAGGCAAATTTTGCAGTCGGAGATGATAATTAGCACCGGGCGCTAAACTTTGCGCCCAGCCAATATTAGCGCCATAAAATGGGCGAGACCCAATTTCCCCCCCCCCCCACCGGAGTATTGTGTACGGTTTTGGTCTCCTTACCTAAGGAAGGATATACTTGCCATAGAGGGAGTGCAACGAAGGTTCATCAGACTGATTCCTGAGATGGGGGATTGTCCTAATGAGGAGAGATTGAGTAGACTAGGCCTATATTCTCTGGAGTTTAGAAGAATGAGAGCTGATCTCATTGAAACATGCAAAATTTTTACAGGGCTTGACAGAGTAGATGCAGGGAGGATGTTTCCCCTGGCTGGGGAGTCTAGAACCAGGGGTCACAGTCTCAATAAGGGGTCGGCCATTTAGGACTGAGATGAGGAGAAATTTCTTCACTGAGGGTAGTGAATCTTTGGAATCCTCTACCCCAGTCATTGAGTATATTCAAGGCAAAGACTGATAGATTTTTGGATATTAAGGGAATCAAGGGATATGGGGATAGTGCAGGAAAGTGGAGATGAGGTAGAAGATCAGCCATGATCTTATTGAATGGCGCAGCAGGCTTGAAGGGCCAAATGGCCTACTCGTGCTCCTATTTCTTATGTTCTTGTGTTCTTCTAGAAGCCATAATAAGGGATAGTAACCATACTTAGAAAGACATGGGTTATTTAAAAATAAAGACTTGCATTTATATAGCGCCTTTCACGACCAATGGATGTCCCAAAGCGCTTTACAGCCAAGGAAGTACTTTTTTTGAAATGTAGTCACTGGTGTAATGTAGGAAACGCGGCAGCCAATTTATGCACAGCAAGCTCCCACAAACAGCAATGTGATAATGACCAGATAATCTGTTTTTAATTATGTTGATTGAGGGATAAATATTGGCTAGGACACTGGGGATAACTTCCCCTGCTCTTCAAAATAGTGCCATAGGATCTTTTACGTCCACCTGCGAGAGCAGATGGGACCTCGGTTTAAAATCTCATCTGACAGACGGCACCTCCGACAGTGCAGCACTCCCTCAGTACTGCACTGGAGTATCAGCCTAGATTTTTGTGCCCACAGCCTTCTGACTCTGAGGCGAAGGTGCTACCCACTGAGCCACAGCTGACACTGATCAACATAGATATGTAAAAGGCAAAATATCTCTGTCAAAGTTAATAGCATTTTTAGAGGAAGTAACAGTGTATTGATGAAGGAAATGCAATGGATGTTGTGCATTTGGGTTTTCAAAAGGCATTTGATGAGGTGTGGCATTGGGTGCTTGTTGGTTTTTTATAAAGATATATGGTACTAAAGGGAATGTGGCTGCATGAATAAAGAGTTGGCTAAAGGACAGAAAAGAGGGTTGTGAAAGATGTTTTTTGGACTGGAGGGATTAAACTGTGATGTCCCCCAGGAGTCAGGATTGGGACTCAATACAATATTTCTCAATATTTATAAATGATCTGGACCTGGGTTTAGGGACACAATATCATAATTTGCAGATGAGACAAAATTAGGAAGTGTTGCTAAGAGGAGTTTGTGAATTCGAGAGGACATATTGATCAGTAGATTGAGAAAATAGATATTGAATGAAATTTAATGCAGAAAAATATGAGGTGATACATTTTAATAGGACGAATAAGCGCTAAAACTCAGTAGAGGGACAGAAACACTTAGGGGTTCAAATACACACATGTTTAAAAGTGGGAAGACAAATTGATGAAGCTGGGTTTTTTTTAATGTAGGATCGTCATTTTACAAATTGGGGCAAAAAGGTAATACTAAACCTTCACAAACTATTAGTTAAAATATTGGCCCTGGAAATCCATGGGCCTTTGATCCCAGGGGAAGTGCTGTGTTCTGCCAACTGGGAACCTCTGACAATGACCCTGCCAGAGTATGCTGGTTAAGAGGAGGTTTACTTTTTAACATAAAGCTGATTGGCTCCCATGCCACGATGGTTGCATCTCTGGCACCTGCCAGAGCAGGAGGATGTGGGGGTTGAAAGTGGAAAGCAGTGGATAAAGTGGTGCAATCTAACTACTCCAGTAGGTCCCAGCAGCCACAGACCCAGCAAGGAATTAAAAGGGACAAATGTTATGACTGTGCTAGCTTCTGTCTTCAGATACTCTGGCTTGAACCCTCAGGTGGGCCTCATTTCTATCAACTGGGAGGCCAGTGCACGACCTTTTACTCAGCTGCTCGGCAAATCCTAGGCTGGGAAGTACCCTCCCCATGTCATTCCCTTGTTGATGTACGAGAGTGGAGACCTATATAGGTCAGCTGTTTCAACACGTATCCCAAAATCCTCACATCGCTTGCTGTTACCTGCAGCATCTTGCTATTTAATAATGTACTCCACATATCTGCCTCTTCTGTCTTATCTAATGACTTTGCACTCATCTATGTTGAACTTTATTTGCTTTCTCTCTGCCTATTGACCTAGCCTGTTCAGGTCCCTTGGGGTTATCACACATTGGTTAGCATCATTGACCACTGCATCAATTTGGTGTCATCCACAAACTTTAACGCTTTTTGGGCTATATTCTATTCTTTGTCATTTATAAAATTATTAACAATAGAGCCCTAACACAAACCCCTGTGAGACTCCACTGGCAGCCCCTTTCCTCCCCACCTGTAATATATGTACCTTTTAAGGGGAGAACTACTTTTTACAGCTCCTGTATACTGTAGTACCAGCAGTGACCACACCTGTATATAAACCCCGAGTAGGGATCTGTACGTTTCGTTTTAGAGTAACCCTCATCCAGTAAATACCTGTTTATTGTTCCCTGCAGTCTCGTGTCTAGTTATTGAAGGACACGCAACATCAAAATACACGGATCTAACATTGGCGACGAGGCAGATTCGAACCTACCTGCAACTCTGCATTACCTCCCAGAGATTCACTCCTGGAGAACAGTGGAAGAAAGTTGAGGCCAGAAGCACGGGCGTCGACCACGAGCAACCGCCCAGTCATCCAGAAGAGACTTGAACATCGCAGGGGAGGCTGTTGAGAGCTGGGCTTGGTTCTCCAGTCACGGTGGTCCAGCGAAATGGGCTGGCAACAGGTACGGCGCAGACCCTTCCCGGACAGCGGCGGCTAGAGCCGACCGACGGCACAGAAAAGGCCGAGCAGCGTCGACGGGAGAAGAGAGAGGGTAGAGCGCACAGGGCGCAGCCGGTGTTCAGGACCGAGCGGCGTCGACGGGAGAAGAGAGAGGGTAGAGCGCACAGGGCGCAGCCGGTGTTCAGGACCGAACGGCGTCGACGGGAGAAGAGAGAGAGGCGCGAAGGAAAATGCGCAGAGCGCAGCCGGTGTTCAAGGGATGAGCAGCGTCAGCGGGGAAGAAAGGGAAATGCGCAGAGCGCAGCTGGTGTTCAAGGGCCGAGCAGCCACAGCGGAGAAGAAGGGAGAGCGCGGGAAACGCCATTTTGAGCCGCAGCGGAGAAGAAGGGAGAGCGCGGGAAACGCCATTTTGAGCCGCAGCGGAGAAGAAGGGAGAGCATGGGAAAATGCCATTTTGAGCCACAAGAAGAAGGGAAAGCGCGGAAAAACGCCATTTTGAGCCAGTCTACCCACACCCAGGGATGCCGAAGAGTGGCAGTATCACAGCGTTCGACAATGAAGTCGAAGATTGGACGACATATGTCGAACGCATAGAAGTGTACTGCAAGGCGAATGAAGTGCCAGATGAGAGGAAAGCGCTGGTATTGTTGAATTCCATCGGTGCAAAAACGTATGGCTTACTGCGAAACCTAGTAACCCCAGAGAAGCCAGTGGAAAAGGATTTTGGAAACATAGTGTCAATCCAACAGAACCACTTAAACCCCACACCGCTGCTGATAGCAAAAAGATTTAAGTTTCACAAAAGGAACCAGCATACATAGATACATAGATACATAGAAGATAGGAGCAGGAGTAGGCCATTCGGCCCTTCGTGCCTGCTCCGCCATTCGATGAGATCATGGCTGATCCTTTAATTCAGTATCCCGTCCCCGCCTTCTCTCCGTAACCCTTAACCCCTTTTGCCCGTAGAAATATATCTAATTCCCTCTTAAATATATTTAATGAGCTGGCGTACACTGCCCTCTGTGGCAATGAGTTCCACAGGTTCACCACTCTCTGAGTGAAGAAATTCCCCCTCATCTCTGTCCTAAATGGTTTAGCCCTTATCCTTAAATTATGTCCTCTAGTTCTGTTCTCACCCGCCAAGGGAAACATTCCTTCTGCATCCAGTCTGTCTAGACCTGTCAGAATTTTATACACTTCTATGAGGTCCCCTCTCAATCTTCTAAACTCCAGTGTGTACATCCCTAAACTACATAGTCTCTCCTCATAGGTCATTCCCGCCATTCCTGGTATCAGCCTGGTGAATCGCCGCTGCACCCCCTCCATGGCAAGAACATCCTTCCTCAGATGAGGCGACCAAAACTGTACACAGTACTCGAGGTGTGGTCTCACCAGTGCCCTGTACAGCTGCAGCAAGGTATCCCTGTTCCTGTATTCTAACCCTTTTGCTATGAAGGCCAGCATACCGTTTGCCTTCTTGACCGCCTGTTGCACCTGCATGCTCGCCTTCAGTGACTGGTGTACAAGAACACCCAGGTCTCTCTGTACTTCCCCCTCTCCCAATCTATTGCCATTTAAATAATAATTTGCCCTCCCGTTCCTGCACCCAAGGTGGATAACTTCGCACTTGTCCACATTATAGTGCATCTGCCATTTATCCGCCCAATCGCCCAGTCTGTCCAAATCGCTCTGGAGCTTCCTGGTCTCTTCCTCTGAGCCCACCCCCCCTCCTAGTTTAGTGTCGTCTGCAAATTTGGAAATGCTGCATCCGACTCCCTGATCCAGGTCATTAATGTAAATTGTGAACAGCTGGGGGCCCAGGACAGATCCCTGTGGTACCCCACTTGTTACTGCCTGCCATTCAGAAAATGAGCCGTTTATTCCAACTCTCTGTTTTCTATCTGACAGCCAGTTCCCTATCCACGCCAAAACTTTCCCCTTTATCCCATGAGCCTCAATTTTCCATGCTAATCTTTTATGTGGGACCTTATCGAAGGCCTTTTGGAAGTCCAGGTACACCACATCTACTGGCTCTCCCCCATCTATTCTACCAGTTACTCCCTCAAAAAATTCCAATAGATTAGTCAAGCACGATTTACCCTTTGTAAATCCATGTTGACTCTGTCCTATCCTGTCCCCATTTGCTAAGTGCTCCGCTATTTCATCCTTAATGATGGACTCCAGCATTTTGCCCACAACTGATGTAAGGCTTACAGGTCTGTAATTACCTGCTTTTTCCCTACCCCCCTTTTTGAATAGTGGGGTAACGTTAGCTACCCTCCAATCCATCGGCACTGTTCCCGAGTCTAATGAATTCTGAAAAATCATCCTTAGTGCATCCGCTATCTCTAGGGCCACCTCCTTCAGTACCCTAGGATGCATGTTATCAGGCCCTGGGGATTTGTCCACCTTCAATCCCTTTAGCTTCCTTAACACCATATCCTTAGAGATATTGATTTGCGTCAGTTCCTCCTTTGCCAATGTCCCTATTTTTCCCGATATCCCAGGGAGGTTTTTTGTGTCTTCCTTCGTAAAGACTGACCCAAAGTATGCATTTAGTTGATCTGCCATTTCCTTATTTCCCATTATATATTCCCCCGTATCTGACTGCAATGGACCAACTTTGGTTTTCACCAGTCTTTTCCTTTTGATATACTTATAAAAGCTTTTGGAGTTAGTTTTTATATTTTCCGCCAGCTTGTTTTCGTAAGCTATTTTGCCCCTCTTGATTATGCCCTTTGCCCTCCTTTGCTCTATCTTAAACTGTTCCCAATCTTCCGCTCTGGCGCTTTTTTTGGCTATTTTATACGCCCTATCTTTGGATTTTATGCTGTCTCTAATTTCCCCTGTTATCCACGGTTGAGTCACCTTTTTAGATTTCCTTTTATGCCAGATTGGTATAAACAATTTTTGCAATTTTGTCATTCTATCTTTAAATGTTTGCCATTGTTTATCTACCTCCAGTCCTCCCAGGAACGTTGTCCACTCAGACCTACTCAGTTCCCGTCTCATGGCATCATAATTCCCCTTGTTTAAATTCAGGACCTTAGTCTCTGAGTCAATTTCTTCGCTCTCCATTTCGAGTGAGAAATCGATCATGTTATGATCGCTCTGACCCAAGGGTCCCCGTACAACAAGATTACTGATTAGTCCCTTCTCATTGCACAGTACCCAGTCCAATATAGCCTGTTCCCGAGTTGGTTCCTCGACATATTGATCCAGATAACCATCCCTCAAACACTCAAGGAATTCCTCCTCCTCATTATTTTTACTGATTAGGCTAGTCCAATCTATATGTAAGTTAAAGTCACCTATGATGACAGCTGTGCTCTTATTGCACGCTTCTCTAATTTCCCTCGTGATGCCCTCCCTAACCTCTATTTTACTATTTGGAGGCCTATATACCACTCCTATTAATGTTTTTCGCCCCTCGCTATTTCTTAGCTCCACCCATATAGATTCTGTATTAACTGAGTTAATATCCTTCCTTTCAATTGCATTTATCCCCTCTTTTACTAGCAATGCTACCCCTCCTCCCTTTCTTTTTTGTCGATCCTTCCTAAATACTGAATACCCCTATAAAGATGAAAGTAATGCTGAGTATTTAACGGAACTGTGCAAGCTATCGAAACACTGCCAGTTTGGAACGGGACTAGCAGATACTGTAAGGGACAAGTTTGTGTGTGGGCTTCAAAGTGAAGGAACCCAGAAACGGCTTCTATCAGAAAAGGATCTTACGCTGGACAAGGCTTTCAGCATGGCAGTATCACACAAAGCAGCCGCACGTGGCGCTGCAGAGATACAACGGAGACCGCAAGAATATGGCACAAATGAAATGTCATACGGAACAGTGAAGTGCTATCGCTGCGGCAGAACAACACACGACCATAATGATTGCTGGTTTAAGGACAAAGTGTGCAGACAGTGTGGAAAAGTAGGACACATAGCAAGAGTCTGCAGGTCGGGAAAGAAAACCAGCAGCAAGAAATCTCCACAGGAGAAGTACAAGAAGGTACATAAGGTGACGGAGAGTAGTTCAGACGAACAGAAGAGTGATACAGACTCCGGAAGCAAGGAGCTGGGTTGTCTGAAACTACATAAGGTGATCCAAACGGAGGATCACCAAACTATCTGGTCACGCTCAAGATAGCTGGAGTCCAAGTGAAAATGGAATTGGACACAGGATCAGCCCCAACAGTCATAAACCGAAGGGACTACAAGCGGCTATTCTCAAATATACCCTTGAGAGATACAGAGATTGTCTTGAAGACGTACACGGGGCAAAAAGTCTACCCCAAAGGAAAAATAAGGGTGAACGTTGTATATAACGGTAAGGAAACACCAAAAATGGATCTATATGTATTGCCAGATGGAGGACCACCACTACTAGGACGTGAATGGATCCGGAAGATACAGCTAGATTGGCATTCCATACAAGCACTGACTAGATGCCAAAAAGGATGACGACGCCACACCTGGACGACTGTCAAAAATGCTAACTGACGCACAAGAAGTGTTCCAGGAGGGACTTGGAACACTAAAAGGCATAACAGCGACGATCAAAATAGAGGAAAATGCAAGCCCAAAGTTTTTTACGGCCAGACCGGTGCCTTATGCGATCCGCCCAGCCGTCGAAGCAGAGCTGGAAGGTTTGGAACGTTCAGGAGTACCGTCCAAAGTGGACTGGAGCGAGTGGGCCACTCCCATCGTTCCTGTTATGAAGAGGTCGTTGAGTAATACGCCTGGGGAACCAAAGAAAGTTCGCATCTGTGGGGACTTTAAGGTGACAGTCAACCCAGTCCTTCACAGTACAATATCCGCTTCTGCGGATTGAAGATATTTTCACCTCGCTATCTGGAGGGAAACGCTTCACTAAGATTGATCTCACCCAGGCGTACCTGCAAATGGAGGTAGAAGAAGCCTCGAAACAGTACCTCACGATCAACACTCATAAAGGTCTCTACCAATACAACCGGCTGGTGTTCGGGGTAGCATCAGCTCCGGCTATTTGGCAAAGGGCAATGGATCAAGTCCTGCAAGGGATTCCAGGGACCCAGTGTTATTTGGATGACATCCTGGTCACAGGCGAAAATGACAGTGCTCACCTTGCCAACCTGGAGCAGGTGCTCACTAGATTGAAGGAATATGGGCTCCGAGCAAATCGCCACAAATGCGAGTTTTTCCAGAAGCAGATCTCGTATTGTGGCCACGTTATTGATGAAGAGGGGTTACATAAGTCCCCTGAAAAGATTGAGGCAGTAGTCAAGGCTCCAGCACCGGAAAATGTGTCACAACTGAGGTCGTTCCTCGGGTTGGTGAACTACTACCATAAGTTCTTGCCGAATTTGTCTGCAGTACTACACCCACTGAACACCCTACTGCAAACGGGGGTACCATGGAAGTGGAATGACGAATGTAAACGAGCTTTCCAGAAGTGCAAAGAATTGATCACATCAAAAGAGATGTTGGCTCATTTCAACCCAGCACTACCAATTCAGTTGGCGTGTGATGCATCACCCTATGGCATTGGAGCGGTGCTGTCGCACAAGTTCCCGGACGGCTCGGAGAGGCCGGTAGCCTTTGCGTCTCAGTCACTAACCTCAGCCGAGTGTAACTACACCCAGATTGACAGGGAGGCCCTCAGCCTAGTGTGGGGAGTGAAAAAGTTCAACCACTATCTGCACGGGCAGAAGTTCACCTTGCTGACGGACCACCAACCACTTGTCTCCATCTTTAATCCAAAGAAGGGCGTGCCGGTGATGACTGCGCAACGGCTACAAAGATGGTCCCTTTTTCTAGGGGTGAACCAATATGAAATCGAGTATAAGGGCACGAAACAGCATGGAAACGCTGATGGGCTATCACGCCTGCCACTGCCTACTGCGGAGGAAGCACCAGCAGTGGACCCTGTCGAAATATTTCATTCGACTATAATTGAACGCTTGCCAGTAACTAACGCTGATATAGAGAAGGAGACCCGAAATTACCCGACACACTGTCGGGATATGACTTGACGGTGAAGGGATGGCCAACACATGGCGACTCACTGTTGCCAGCATTCTCATCCAGAAGAGAACAGCTGTCAGTATGCCAGGGGACCTTGATGTGTGGATCCCGAGTGGTAATTCCACCCAAGTTAAGGGAGAGAGTGCTCAATGAGCTTCACGAAGGCCATCTGGGAGGGGTGAAAATGAAAAGCCTTGCTAGGACTTATGTGTGGTGGCCGGGGATCGATCAGCAAATCGAGGACCTGACAAAGAGCTGCTCAGGATGCCAGAAGGTCCAAAATGCACCACCACATGCCCCCCTACACCCATGGGAGTGGCCCTCACCTCCATGGCAACGGGTGCATATTGATTTTGCTGGTCCATTCATGGACTCAATGTTTCTAATAGCCGTGGATGCGCACTCGAAATGGCCTGAGGTGATCAAAATGTCGTCCACCACCACGGAGAAAACTATTGCAGTCCTACGGACCATATTTGCCAGGAACGGCTTGCCAGAGCAGATTTGCTCTGATAACGGACCACAGTTTGTGTCCGAAGAGTTTCGAAGATTCATGAAAAGGAATGGGGTAAAGCATTACACATCCGCCCCGTATCATCCAGCCACAAATGGATTGGCTGAGAGGTTCATACAAACCTTTAAGAAAGCAGTAAGGGCCATGTGCGATGACGACATTCCATTGCAGCATAAGGTGGACAATTTCCTGTTAGCCTACAGAAATGCAACACATGCAGTCACCAACCAGACCCCGGCCATGATGTTCTTTAACCGAAGGTTGAGATCTTGTCTGGATTTGCTCAGACCAAATGTACGAAGAGATGTTGAGAATAAGCAATTCCAGCACATCAATGAGAAGCTGACAAGGAGCTTCAATGTAGGGCAACCAGTCTTGGCCCGCGACTACCGAACAGAGAAATGGCAACCAGGAACGATATGCACACGGCAGGGGCCACTAATGTACACAGTGGATGTTGGGGAGAACATTGTGAGACGCCATGTCGACCAGATCCTAGAGTCACAGGAACGAGTCAACCCCATGTCTCGCGTACCTGGTGATGAACCCGACATACAGGTAGCATCTACCCCAGAAACAGTAGCATCGGAAGCTGATGAACCAACTGACGACAGGGGGCCTCCGCACCAAGAACAAGAGACGCAGGAAAGGCGCTATCCAGAAAGGATCAGGAAGCTGCCCCAAAGACTGAATTTATAAATGGACTATTTTCAGTTAATGTGCATGTTAAAAGTGTTAATTGTTAAATGAATGTTATGGTACTGTCAATCTAAAAGGGGAGGAATTGTAGTGTATGTACCTTTAAGGGGAGAACTACTTTTTACAGCTCCTGTATACTGTAGTACCGGCAGTGACCACACCTGTATATAAACCCGGAGTAGGGATCTGTACGTTTAGTTTTAGAGTAACCCTCATCCAGTAAATACCTGTTGATTGTTCCCTGCAGTCTCGTGTCTAGTTATTGAAGGACACACAACATCAAAATACACGGATCTAACACCACCTACCATCACTCTCATTTGTATACCTTTGTCTAACCCAGGGGCACATGCTGTGTAAATTAGTCTTAGGTGGACAGTGTCAAATGCTATGCTGTAATCCAGGTAAATAACATCCACTGCCTCACCCTTATCCACCAGATCTGTAAACTACAAAGAAATCCAGTAAATTGGTCAGTCCTCAACTGTCCCTTCAGAACCCATGCTGCTGCTCTGTTATCAGATCCTGTCCTCCCAGCTGATCCTTTATGCTATCCCTCATCAAAGCCTTGAACACTTTTACCAAATTGAGATGAGGCTTACAGATTTGTAACTTAAGGGTTCATGGCCTTTTCTAAATGTTGGGGGGAGCTGGGTGGCTCAACCCAATTCCGATGAGCTTTGAAAGATATCAGTGAGGATATTTGAAATCCGGTCTGCCAACTCCATCCTTGGATAGAAATTGTCAGATATAGATTTAAGAATTAGTTATGTGCAAGTGTTGTGCTTTGAAGCAGTGATTTTGCACAAGTTTAAAAAGCCACATGCTGTAGCCATTGGGACAAAAGGTTTATTTGTTAAGGGGCTACACCTTGAAAATGTGAATTAAAGCTAGATGAGCCAGTTCATGAATGTTGTGGCTCACAGTCTACTTCATTAAGCCAGGATAGTCCCTATTCATTTTAGGAATAGAAGGAAATGGTTTCTTGAAATTCATATTCTGAGGGCGAAAGAGAATTGGTGGTCTTATTGACAGGCCTACTGGCATAGAAGTCAGAAGTCAGAGGTACAGGCCTCCCATATGTTGGGAACAAAGAGAGAAAAGGAATAAAGAGACACATGAGCACTCGGTTAGGTTTCAACCAGGAGAGTGCGAGGAGCAGGTCTGGGGCTGGAAGCTGAGATGCAGGATGTCAGCCTTGGCAGTTAGAAGTTGCTTTGAAAGAAAAATGTCAAAAATAAGTAACAGGATGTATGTTTTTTTTTTAAATTTATTTTCTTTTGAGGAGATATGTGACATTGAGTGAAGAAGGTAAAGTTTGTCTACAATTGTTACACTGAATTATATAGAATTTATTTACAGCACAGAAACAGGCCATTCGTCCCAACTGGTCTATGCAGGTGTTTATGCTCCACACGAGCCTCCCCTCACCCTACCTCACTTAACCCTATATCAGCATATTGTTCTATTCCTTTCTCCCTCATGTACTTATCTAGCTTCCCCTTAAATGCATCTATGCTATTCGTCTCAACTACTGCTTGTGGTAGCAAGTTCCACATTCTAACAACTCTCTGGGTAAAGACGTTTCTCTTGAATTCCTTACTGGATTTATTCGTGACTATCTTGTATTTATGACCCCTAGTTTTGCATTCCCCTACAATGGGAAACATCTTCTGTATGTCTACCCTATCAAACCCCTTGATAATTTTAAAAACCTCTATTAGGTCATCCCTTAGCTTTCTCTTTCTAGAGAAAAGAGCACAAGCCTGTTCATCTATTCTGATAGTAATAGCCTCTCAGTTCTAATATAATTCTTACAAATCTCCTTTGCACCTTCTCCAGTGCCTCTATATGCTTTTTGTAATATGGAGACCAGAACTGTTCACAGTACTCCCAAGTGTGGTCTAACAAAGGTTCTATATTGGTTTAACATACCTTTTCTGTTTTTCCATTCTGTCCTCTAGAAAAGAGCCCTAGTGCTTTGTTTGCATTTTTTATGGTCTTGTTAACCTACTTTTAATGTTTGTTGATGTCAGTTGGAGCTAGTATTGATTAGTTTTGTGCTGTTTGAGGCCAATTCATTAAATATATTCAAGAAGGAGTTAGATATATTTCTTAAGGCTAAAGGGATCAACGGATATGGGGAGAAAGCAGGGACAGGGTACTGAATTTGGATGATCAGCCATGATCGCATTGAATGGCGGAGCAGGCTCGAGGGGCCGAATGGCCTACTCCAGTTCCTATCTTCTATGTTTCTATAAGAACATAAGAAATAGGAGCAGGAGTAGGCCATTCGGCCCCTCAAGCCTGCTCCGTCATTCAATAACATCATAGCTGATCTTCTACCTCAACTCCACTTTCCTGCACTATCCCCATATCCCTTGATTCCCTTAATATCCAAAAACCTATCGATCTCTGTCTTGAATATACTCAATGACTGAGCCTCCACAGCCCCCTGGGGTAAAGAATTCCAAAGATTCACCACCCCCTGAGTGAAGAAATTTCTCCTCATCTCAAATGGCCGACCCCTTATTCTGAGACTGTGACCCCTGGTTCTAGACTTCCCAGCCAGGGGAAACATTCTCCCTGCATCTACCCTGTCAAGCCCTGTAAGAATTTTGTATGTTTCAATGAGATCACCTTTCATTCTTCTAAACTCCAGAGAATATAGGCCTAGTCTACTCAATCTGTCCTCATTGGACAATCACCCCCCATCCCAGGAATCAGTATGATGAACCTTCGTTGCACTCCCTCTATGGCAAGTATATCCTTCCTTAGGTAAGGAGACCAAAACTATACACAATACTCCAGGTGTGGTCTCACCAGGGCCCTATATAATTGCAGTAAGACGTCTACTCTTGTACTCAAATCTTTTTGTAATAAAGGCCAACATACCATTTGCTTTCCTAATTGCTTGCTGTACCTACATATTAACTTTCAGCGATTTGTGTACAAGGACACCCAGGTCCCTGTGAACACCAACATTTCCCAATCTCTCACCGTTTAAAAAAAATACTCTGCTTTTCTATTTTTCCTACCAAAGTGGATAACTTCACATTTCTCCACATTATATTCAATTTGCCATGTTCTGCCCACTCACTTAGCCTGTCTATATCCCCTTGAAGCCTCTTTGCATCCTCCTCACAACTTACATTCCGAACTAGCTTTGTATATTACATTTGGTCCCCTCATCCAAATCATTGATATAGATTGTGAATAGCTGAGGCCCAAGCACTGACCCACTAGTTACAGCCTGCCAACCTGAAAATGACCCGTTTATTCCTACTCTCTGTTTTCTGTCCGTTAACCAATCCTCAATCCATGCTAGTATATTACCCCCAATCCCAGGAGCCCTAATTTTGTTTCATAACCTCTTGTGTGGCACCTTATCGAATGCCTTCTGAAAATTCAAATGCACCACATCCACTGGTTCCCCCTTATCTATTCTGCTAGTTACAACCTCAAAAAACGCTAACAGATTTGTCAAACACGATTTCCCTTTCATAAATCTGTGTTGACTCTGCCCAATCCTATTATTATTTTCTAAGTGCCCCGTTACCACGTCCTTAATAATAGATTCTAACATTTGCCCTACTACTGATATCAGGCCAACTGGTCTATAGTTCCCAGTTTTCGCTCTCCCTCCTTTCTTAAATAGTGAGGTTACATTTGCTACCTTCCAATCCGTGGGATCTGTTCTAGAATCTATGGAAGTTTGGAAAATGACTACCAATGCATCCACTATCTCTATAGACACCTCTTTTAAAACCCTAGGATGTAGGCCATCAGGTCCAGGGGATTTATCGGCTTTCAGTCCCATTAATTTCTCCAGTACTACTTCCTTATTAATAATTTCTTTCAGTTCCTCATTCTCACTAGACCCTTGGTTCACCACTATTTCTGGGAAGTTTTTTTGCTGCATCTTCCATCAAGACAGACAAAGGGCTGGATTTTACTTACTGAGATGAGTTGGGGGCGGGACTGCTGCCTTCCGGGTTCTACTCCCGCCCCCAGCGACGTCTGACGAACAGACGCTATTTTGCCTTGATTGATCTTGTTAAGCCCGCCCTGCGGCTTGCCGGCTAATTAAAGGAAAGCCGGTGTCAGATGACGTCAGTTGATGACGCTTCATCTTCCGGTTTTCTTAAAGGCATATGCACCACACTTGTTTGACAGATGATTTGACAGTGTTTGACAGCATTGAGGTGCTGTCAAACACTGACAATCACTGTCCAAAGGTAATCCCTTGCACCCAGGCTCTCCAATTACTCTCTCCTTATGATAAAACAGATGGCAGCTGAGATTGCAGAAGCCATCTGTCACTTCTCCCGATGAGATGAGGCTACACAAACATTTCACAGCTTGGCACCTGCAGAAACATCTAACCACATTAAAAATTACTTCCACAGCATGTCCTTACCTCTGATACTAACCAGTGTCCCATTGCATCCTTCACACCACTTCTGCAGCTGTCATCCAAACACCAACATAACAACAGACCCACAGCATGCTTCACTTACCCTGGCGGGATTCCCCGACATCGGGAAGCCCGCAGCAGCAGTCGAAAAATTGGAAAAAGCCTCTTAACTGCCTGTTAACTGCCTGTTAACAGGCAGTTAAGTGACTATAATCCTCTTCCCGCCGCTAGGAGTTGGGTCCCTGTGCAAATTGGGGACCCAACTCCCAGGAAGATTGGTTGGAGTGGGTTTGGGACCCGCTCCCATTTTTGGGGATTTTCCCAGCAGTGCCACCTCCAAACCCGCCTCCTCAGGGCTGGTAAAATCCAGCCCAAAGTATTTGTTTAATTTCTCTGCCATTTCCTTATTCCCCATTATAATTTCTCCTGTCTCAGCCTGTAAGGGACCCACATTTACTTTCGCTAATCTTTTTTACGCTGCACCTTTGGGATCCGTGCTGTGTCAGCATCTGTTAAAGTCTAACATGAAAGACAGTTTATCTTCTGTAGATAATTGAGTGGCAATAGCTAATAATTGAATCGGTACAACGTGTTGCTTTTGTACGGGCACCCTTTGAAGCTGACTGCTGTACAATTATAATCCAGTTTGTGGATTGTGTGCCCCGTTTTCCATCACATAATGATGTGTGTTTTGTCATTGAGTTTTGCCACAATGTATGACAAAAAATCAACATGTGACCTGAAATTGAAATATTTTTTAGCAGGATCAGTTGAAGAATTTTGCTGAACTCAGTAAATCCTCAGTCAGCATCGGGAACACTATTACCGAACAGGGGAGATTTGCATCCTGTCAGTCTGGCTGAGTTTGTAACTGGGTCCGAAAAGTGAAATAGTGTTTTAAACGGCTATACCACATAGTTACAAATCTCCTCCTTTATGCAATACTGCTGCAGATGACAATTCTGGCTCTTTCTCTCTCTCTCTCTCTCAAACTGTGGGTGGTCACTCTGCCCATTCATACAAGCCATCATTGCAATTCCTTGCTTGTTATCCTGTACAGAGCTTCCTCAGGTAATGGGTAAGGGCTGCAGCCAAAAATCCAAGTCAGTTGCATATGCTCAAGATTGCACAAGCATAAACCTTGCCCTGTTGCCCCAAAGCTAAGGAATCTACCCAGCAGTGTTCTGCACAGTAATCCTCAGCATAGTACAAAACTGCTTCTGCTAGAAACTATTCTGTAACAGAATGAGGTTTCAGAATAACTTTATCCTGATACCCTGGGGGTTTAAAGAGAATAGAATTCAACTATAATTTGACAATTCTAGCCATGGAAAAACCCTAATGTGACAGTTGAAAGCTGATGTTCTCTTGAATTGTGGAATGAACACATGTTGCTAAGTGATTAATATTTGTTTTGTTTTGAGATCTGTTCAAATGATAACATGACTGATTGTTTTGTAAATGATATATATGCATTTGTAAACTGTTTTCAAAGTCATAATGAAAACCTATCGCTTATTTCTGTTTTTTAACTTTGTAAACACAATGAAAGATCTGTATCATCTGCAATTCCTAGCTTTAAGCCTGAAATTTTTGTTGACCGTGTGGTCGCAGAGAGTGGGCAGAAGATGGCAACCAGTGTGCAAAACCATTGGGATTTTCACAATAAAGCTGATCCATTGGACATTTTGAAAAAAAGTCCATTAAAACCTATTGTATGAAAAATAAATTAGAAATGCACATTAAGAATCCTGGTGAAAACTGGTCATTTTTAATTTCATCCACTTTTATTTTACTCAGCTAACCTAATTGCTGTGATAATGTTAGGTTCTTCTAAACTGGGTGTCTAAACCACCTTCCCATCCGGCCTTTTAGATAACAGCGCTTTTTATGTTTGTTTTTGTATATGACCTCTCATTTTGCCAGCAACTGCCCGGCCCTTAGGTTGTCCCTATGCAACATACCACTGCTGAATTGAGAAAGCCGGCAAGTGACCTGTTCTCAGGTCTTTGCCTCTCTTGAAGTCACTATTAGAAGATTTACGAGAGTTGGCTTGCAGTCCCAATTCTTCAGTTTTATTAATGTTTAGAAGAAAGTAAAGGACAATAATGCTTCCAGTACTTCCTATCTAAAGTAGTTTTTCTATGTTGTTAAAAATAAATAAACAAGAATGTCTCCTACCTGACAGAAAATATCCTGTGTTTTGCTATTGTAAAAAGCAGTCTAATGGAAACCAGTCATATTGGGGCTTGCCCATCCAGAAAAGACGCATTCAGTGGCCGGATTCATTCTTCAGTTGGTTACCAGTACCAATGTGTTGTGTGGAGATAGGTATTTTCCTAGTCTTTAGGTGCTGATCTCTGGTGCTGCAAAAATCATTATTACACGTTAAAACTCAAAATAAAGTTCTGGCACCGTCCCACCACAACTTCGGCTAAAATCTAGGACAGGACCCGGATATACAAGGTCCTGATGTTACAGTAAACTTTTCAAAATGGTCTTATGGTGGTGCAGCCTCCGCCTGTCCCTTACAAGGCCATCATTGTAAGGGGCTGGGCCAGGGGCAGGGCTTTCCTAATTCAGAAGTTCCTGCAACCTTACATGTGGTCGATGCAGGTATGTTCAGTGAGACTAGCTGTAGCAGCAGACCCAGCAGCTGGAGGACCAGTTTGGGATCATGACCTGAACCCTTAAAGATTTGGCAACAATTATTTTTATTTTTGAAATGGGGACAACTATATTTTGCTTTTTTGGGGGCCTAATGCGACACCCCGCTGCCCCGCCACCATACTATGTGCCCACTTGGGAACGCAGGCAGGTACTCCAAATGCACCCCTAGTGGCACAGGTGGCCGCCATTGTCACCCAATGAAAGGACTCTGCAAATTTTTGGCGCAGTCAGCGGTCGAGGCCTTAGACAGGTACATTCTGCTAGTTACGTTGCAATGCATTCCCTCCCCTTCAGATTTTCAGGGCCCTTGAGTTTGAAAATGCATACTGGGTTGTATCACTAACCTATATCACACAAATAATAATAGATGACTGAAATTGTGTCACAAGGTGTCACACACTTTTGACTGTCTCGGATGATTTCAAAGAACTCAAGAAAAAAGCTTAAGTGAATCTGTTCTCTTGACATCATCTGAGCCTCTCTGAAGTGTGCGACTCCTTTGTAAGAATTTCAGCCATCTATTATTCTTTGTATGATGCATATTTTAGTGTTCGAGCCCGATAATAGTTTTTTGATGAAACCTCTGTCTAATGTGAATTTACATTATAAAAACAAAGTCTCCTCTTGTCAATGTGACGAGGCCTCACGACAAAACTAAACAGTGGTAATACAGATTGGCATGTGAAACGTGGGTTCACAATGAAGGGATGTCAATTAGCAAATATGGAAAAGAATTTGGATGTGTTTATTGATTCATGGACTTGGGGCTTTACATTATGAAGAGACATTTACAGAACTGCAGTGTTGCAGAGTGGGAACATGATCTAGGTTTTTAAAAGTACTTGGAATAGATGTTACTACATGAAATTTTACAGCACAGAAGAAGGCAATTTGGCTCAACAGGTCTATGCTGGTGTTTATGATCTCACAAGCCTCCTCCCACCTTAGTTAATCTCATCTTTATGTAATAATATATGCTATGGACTCCGAATGAGAAAAGGTCATCATGCCTTTATGTGCTCGCACCATTTCTTTCTGGACTCATTCCAATGTTTCTACCCTCCCACTCTGCTTCCTCCAACCCCTGCCCCCACTTTGTGGGAGAGACTGAAGAAAAACATGATTTGTAACTAGATCATTCTGTCTTTCTCTAAAGCCAAACTATCCTCCTTGAAGTGGGAATGAAAAAGGTGCACAATACTGCTGGCGAGGTCTTGCCGAAGTCTTCTATAATCCTGTTATCATGGCCCTTGTTTTATATTGAACAGCCTGTCAATAGCCCAGGGTGCAGCTGCTTGACACTATGCTAGAACCTTTAAAAAGCAGTCATTGATCACTCCCTTCCTTTTTGTCACATTTAACTTGCAGCTTTTCATGTATAAAGTAGAACATGAAATGTGTGCACCTATGTGCATAACTGCAGACTAATCTGCATTGAAGGACATTTGCCAAAATTGGGCCCGCTTCCCTAATCTTTCCAAATCCAGCTCTAATCTACTTCCTGGGCTATCAGCTCAGGGTTTGGAGATGTAGTGAACTGCTGTAGTTCTGTCAGTTTATTTCTAATGGCTCTAGAATTTGTATAGGTAATGGAAATGCAATCTGTTTACTTACTGGGACTATGAACTGAGTTGCCTAATATGCTCCGCTTGTCTGGCCTAGTGTGTGTCGCAGGTATTATTCCTGAAAATGCTAACCTCAGTTTTTAGCTTTCTTCCTAGTCCTTGGTGAAAGGAATTTGGGGTCATTTCAAATAGTTTCTAATGAGTACAGATACATATAAGATGTTTTATAATTCAACACTAATTGAGAGACTAATCTCTTGCTAGCTGGCTGAGAATCCATACACCTACCCTGCACCCCCCCCCCCCCCCCCCACCACATTAAAGTACATTTGTATGGCTTGCAAAGCATTGTGTTAAAAAAAAATCTTGATTCTTTACAGGTCACTTGTATTGATGTATGCTAAATATTGAAGTACAATAAGACACTGATGCAGATTTTACAGTGGATAATTTATTCATTTTGGTGGGCATTCAGACAGACCAAGAGAGAACATGTAACTTTTTTTCCCAATATGGATGCTTTATATGCAGGACAAGAAAAGTCAGAGGGAAAGATTTCAACAGCAACAAGAGGAAGGGAAGCACCTTTATATCAATTCACTTAATGAAAGGGAATGGAACCTCCTGAGGGGACAGCAACCTGAAATCAATTTGTCTGACAATCATACCTTTAGAAGATTGACGGATGAGGTAAGGTAAAACCCCGCAAATGAATGGGAAACAGTATATTAATGGATGAGTGATGATATGGGAATAAGTCATTGCAGGGACTGAAGCAGTCTGCACTACAGAGATTAGTGGTTACACAATCTGATAGGTGTGCTACTATATCACTTTCATCACTTTGGTCACTGCACAGATAATTCTGAAGCCTGGCCTTTTGAACTGCAAATAGCAAACAGGATTTCCACCCCACCCCCCTTATCTTCCAGTTAGCAGCCCTCCAGAGCAGCACAGCTGATCAATAAGTCAATATTTTGGTAGGTTATGTGGATGAGCCTGCATTCCAACTGTCTGAGGCATTCTAACCCACCATTCCACCTAATGAGTGACCTTTCTCTTCCGTTTATTTATGTTGCTACGGCCCCTTTATTTTTGCTGCACTGAGAGAGATTATTTCCTCTTGTGGCCTGATGAAGTTTCAATATGCTCTTTTAAATTATATTTTTATTACTAAAACCTCACTGTATCTGAGCACATCTCTCTTAGAATTGCTTTCAAATCCCAGGTCTATTTCTAACTAATGTTCTCTCCCATACTATGCATAGCATATTACTGAACTTGCCATGCATCCTGTAACCCACTGTGAATGACACGAGACATCCAACAGCAGTATTTAAAAATGAGTAGAAATGTAGTGATTGAGCAGCAGTGCTTCAGCAATCTTGCCATTTCAAGTGTACGTGTTACTCTCCTTGACATCTGCTTGAGCAATTGCTCCCAAACAGTTTCTTTGAGGTCATTAGAGTTGTACAACTGCTTTCAATTCACATGCATGATTTCATCATCGGAAATAGTGATGGTGAAATCTTCTAAGTAAATTGGAAATGGTCGTGCATTCTTGGGTTTAGGTGATGAAGGTAACCTGGAAAAAGCTTCACTGTTGTGGTTTATGGTATTACAATAATAATAACTTGTGTATATGTGTATATTATATATATATATGGACAAAAATCAACGCCAAGCCAAACAGATTAGGAGAAGGTGGCGAGGTTTGGGGGGGGAATTCCAAAGCTTAGGGCTTAGGGCTTAGCCGACTGAAGGCACGGCCGTCAATGGTGGGTCCAAGGGAGTGGGGGAAGCAAAGAATTACCTGAACCTGGAGATTGGTTCATTCTTTTATGATTCACTTAATGCATCCATAATTGTTCATCGGGGTCACTGGCTTTTGGTGACTAATTCAAATTCCATTTTTAGTCCATGGTGTTTAAGGATTTTGGCTGGTGTTCTGAAGATTGCATTCTACAATTGTGTCTGTTTTTCTGTGAAAACTGCAATGCAAATCAGTTTTTTGATTTCACTTTTAAGGAACTTCATAGATTACATTGCAAAATACCTGAAGACTGATAAACACATAAGTTGATAAATTTTATGCTTAGTTCACAGTTTGTAGAAAGTAAATAAAGATAGCCAATATGCAAATCCTTGTAATCCACTCTTAAAAATATATGAATACCGAAGTGATTCCACTTCTACAGTGTGCTACTGTCTCTAGGTGAGATCTGGCAGTGGGTTGGCTATAGTTCATGCACTGAGCAAATATTTAAGTCTTGTGCTATGAATTTTTCACAAGTGGACTGAATGGAACCTGAGGTGTTAAATTGGAATTCTGTGCACTGAGAGTGAAGGTATGTAGCTTGGTATTTTGAAATTCCATAAAATGTGATGTGGTTTAATCCATTGGAATTTTATATGAGAGTGAATGGGCTATGGTTTGATGGCATGGCAAATGGCACATTGGAATTATTGAGGAAATGTTGTGATATAAACACTTGTCTGACATGGGGAGAAGTTCAAGGGAGAGTCATTGTCTCGAAAGTATTGCTATCGAAACCTGAGCAGAAAATCAGCTTTTGTATGGTAGTTTCTTTTAAAATACTGGATCAGTATAACTCCAACAATACAGTTCTTTTTTAACTGGATCAGTCAGGAATACCAGCCAAAAGATAGAGAAGCTTAAACTTTGTCCATAACTAAAATATACCGTTATTACCATTCTAGCTCCCCTGATAGCTGTGAGTTTATTCATTGCATAGCTGAACCTAACAAACAAGGAAAGTCCCATGTTCAATTCCTGTTTTGAGCTGAATTAGCTGATCTCTGTCAGGGGGTGGTAGATATGTTGGGAAGGAGAAAATTGGCTAGATTTCCTGCTCCTGATTGTTATCCAGTAACCCTTACTGGAACTTCGGTAGCGGGGAAGCTTTTACAAACGATAATCCGGGCCAAAATTAACTGTCACTTGGACAAGTGTGGATTAATTAATTAAGGAAAGCCAGCACGGATTTGTTAAAGGCAAATCGTGTTTAACTAGCTTGATTGAGTTTTTTGATGAGTTAACAGTGTTGATGAGGGCAATGTGGTTGATGTGGTGTATATGGACTTCCAAAAGGCCTTTGATAAAGTGCCACATAATAGGCGTGGCAGAAAAGTTGAATCCCATGGAATAAAAGGGACAGTGGCAGCATGGATACAAAATTGGCTAAGTGATGGGAAACAGAGAGTAGTGGTGAACGGTTGTTTATCAGACTGGAGGAAGGTACACAGAGGTGTTCCCCAGGGGTCGGTACTGGGACCACCGCTTTTCTTAATATATTAGTGACTTGGACTTTGGTGTACAGGGCACAAATTTCAAAATTTGCAGATGACACAAAACTTGGAAGTATAGTGAACAGTGAGGAGGATAGTGATAGACTTCAAGAAGACATAGACAGGCTGGTGGAATGGGCGGACACATGGCAGATGAAATTTAACGCAAAAAAGTGCAAAGTGATACATTTTGGTAGGAAGAACGAGGAGAGTCAATATAAACTAAAGGGTACAATCCTAAAGGGGGTGCATGAACAGGGAGACCTCAGGGTATATGTGCACAAATCGTTGAAGGTGACCGGGCAGGTTGAGAAAGCGGTTAAAAAAGCATACGGGATAATGAGCTTCATAAATAGAGGCATAGAGTACGAAAACAAGCAAGGAAGTTATGATGAATCTTTATAAAACACTGGTCTGACCTCAACTGGAGTATTGTGTCCAATTCTGGGCACCGCACTTCAGGAAGGATGTGAAGGCCTTAGAGAGGGTGCAGAACAGATTTACAAGAGTGTTTCCAGGGATGAGGGACTTCAGTTATGTGGATAGACTGGAGAAGCTGGGGTTGTTCTCCTTAGAGCAGAGAAGGTTGAGAGTCGATTTGATAGAGGTGTTCAAAATCATGAGGGGTCTAGACAGAGTAGATAGAGAGAAACTGTTCCCATTGCCGGCACTGGCTTGACGGGCCGAATGGCCTCCTTCTGTGATGTAACTATTCAATGATTCTAAGGGTTGAGAACCAGAGGACACAGGTTTAAGGTGATTGGCAGAAGAACCAAAGGTGACATGAGGAAAAACATTTTTACACAGCGAGTGGTTAGAATGTGGAATGCACTGCCTGAAAGGGTGGTGGAGACAGATTCAATCGTGGCTTTTGAAAGGGAGTTGGATAAGTACCTGAAGGAAAAAAAATTGCAGGGCTATAGGGAAAGGGCAGGGCAGTGGGACTAGCTGAAGTGCACTTGCAGAGAGCCGGCACGGACTTGGCAGGCCAAATGGCCTCCTGTGCTGTAATCATGCCATGATTCTATGATTCTAACTACAACTATGCATATGGTAGGTTAGGACAGAATTGTGCTTTGCTATTATGCCCCTCAGGATTGAATGTGCTGCCATTCACTCTCAAGCTTTTATAGGAATAATGGCTACATGGGTGACAAACTGGAGAGTATCTGGTGCCTTTGGAACTCTGGAAAGGAAGAAACAGCTTCAGGAGAGGTGGAGGAAACAAGTGGTGAGAAGAAAAGAAAGTACAGGAAACTTTTTTTTATCCGGCACCGACAGGACCGACGTGGTGCCGGTTCATCAAAAATTCCGGATAACCGAAAGCTATAGTAAAAGATACGGAGCTGAGAGCTCCGTATAAAGCAACAAACCCTGTTGCTTAGCAACAGGTTCAGAACAATGGCCACAAGTTCCAAGCGTCTCTGTAGTTTAGCAACAGCTGCAGCCACACCCTTGCACAGCAACAGATCGAGGAAGGCAAGTAATAAAACTTACCTGAACCTACTCCTGAATTTTGCCGGTTAACCGAGATTTCCGGTTATTTAGGTGCCGGTAAATCGAAAGTTTCCTGTAGTTGTTTTGAACAAAATGCTGGTAACACTCGTGAGGTCAGTCAGTATCTGTGAAGATAACTGATTAAAAGTCTACACCAGAAATGTTATCTTGTAAATTCTCTCCACAGATGCTAACTGACCTTCTGTGTGTTTCCAGCATTTTCTGTTTTTGTTTCCGATTTCTGACATTTGCAGTTTTTTGCTCCTAGTATATATCTTTTCATCCTTTTAAAAAAAAAAAAAAAATAAACCTTTTTGCTAAGCAGGAAGTTTTTAAGAATAGATCTGTGCATTGCATTCTGATTCCTTGATAATTTTTATATCCATTTAGTTTCACAAACTGAGGATGTCGATTGAAGAAAACTTGCCCACATACAGATCCTGGCAAGGAGAGGTATGTGAAAGCTTATGATTTAACTGGTTAACTATTTACTACGAATAGTTCCCTATTTGAGATTTTAACTAGCAATTATTTTTGCCTGCAATTAAACACTGCATCCAAAGAGTCTACATTTTTCTTTAACTTGCACATAACATAGAAGTTTCCAGCACAGAAGGAGGCCATTCGGCCCATTGCCAGTAGAGCAATCCAAAACTAATCCCACTGCTCTTCTCTCTCTCCCCATATCCCTGTATCTTCCCTGCTTCAAATATTTATCTACTTTTCCCTTATAGATGCAATGGTCTTAGCACCATTTACTCCCTGTGCCAAAGCATTCCATGCTCTAACAGATCTCTGCATAAAGAAGTTGCTCCTTACTGCTTTGCTTATTCTCCATGACCATTTTAAATTGATAACCCCTCATCGCCAACTCGCAACCAGAGGAAATAGTCTTTCCCTATTCACCCCAACAAATAGCTAGACTTGTACATTAGGTAACAAAGTGATGTGGTATTTTCTTCAATTGTCCAGATTGTTTAAAAAAAACACCCCCACAACTTTGTGATGTTGAATGAGAGACATTTTCTAAATGTGTATAGTAAATATTAAAAACAGTGAGTAAGGATTCCAAAGGTACTGCACATATAAAGGTAATGTTACGTGACTAATTCATTACAATGGGGCAACAACTAACATGATGTGACGGCCCCAAACAGCACACTCAGTAATCCCTATGTTATCATTTAATTAAAAATTCCCGGTTGCGACCTCCCAGCAACCAGCCAAGTGAAAAGAGCAAAGTACTGTGCGGTTAAATAATAATTAAAATTCTCATACGAGTGAAACAGACATAGTCAATTGGTATCCTACTTTTTTAAGTCAGTCAGTGAAAATAGTGGAGATAACCCAACACCCAAACAATGGAGGATTTGTGAAAGAATTTTGACAAAAGCAGTAGAATTGGGGAAAAGTGAGCATGTAGAAGACTATCAATTCTCCTGATTTGCAAAAACACCTACCCTAAAGTGAACAGAGATGGTGATCCCCTTCCCACTAAGCAGACAACAAATCCTAACTTCCACCCCCACCATGAACTGAAATCCTGTCACGAACCTCCTTATTTTCACTCCCAGGCTGAAATCAGGACACTTCCCCCACTGAAGTCACAGTAGGAGAGATTCGAACAGGCATTTGAGGGAAAGATGGACTCAGACTTGGGAATACATTCAAGGACTTTGGAGAGGAAAGGGAGGTTGGCAATGGGGCAGTAGTTAGCAAGGAGGGAGGGAAGGTATTTTGAGGAGGGGGATGATGACAGAAGTTTTGAAAGGATGGCACTACTCTAGAAGAGGTGAAGCAGAGCTGGAAAATATCAGCTAGCATGGAGGCCAGGAAGGGAAGTTGGGCACTCAGCAGTTTAGTGAGAATGGGGTCACAGGAGAAGGCGGTAGGTCTCGAAGATGAGTTCGGAGAAGACATGAAGGGAGATAGAGAAACTAAAGAAAGATGCAGGATCAGGGCTAGGGCAGGGCCAGCCAGGAGGGGAGTGGGGGAGTTGGCTTGGTAATCAAGGGGAAGAGAGAATCAGTATAAATGGTCTCCATCTTGGAGACAAAAAAGTCCATGAGACTCCCTCACAGCTGTTTGAGGGGAGGGTGGAGGGGATCGGGATAGGTGTTTAAAGAGCCAGTTGGTACTGAAGAAAGAATCTTGGGGTTACCTTTGATCTACAGTGGATCTCCCCCAAACTTTTTTCACTGAGCCCTCCTTTGGAGATTCAGGCCCCATGCATGCCCCCCTCTTGAGAAACAGTGAGGGTGAAAATAGTCTTGGCCTTGGTGTGAAACGGGTAATAGCAAATATTTGAATTTCTACTGGTTTCTAAAAGTGGAAGTTGGACCAATCACAGCTGCTTCTGGTGCTTGGTAACCGATTACTGTGCGTTAGAAGCAGCTGTGATTGGTTCAATGTCCACTTCTAGAAATCAGCGGGAATTCAAAGATCCCATGCTGTGCTAAGATCGCCCTAACAAATGCTGTATCAGTGTATATTTCTCCTTGGAATTTAAAATTAAATTTGCTCAATTTTGTTAAAATTTAAATAAATTAGTGCTTTTAAAGCACCTCCTCTGGCAATGCGAGGTTGCATTGATGGCTCTCCTTCTCGGCCAGCCTGTCCTCTTCGGGGACCCCCTGATATCCTTGGGGGTCACCCCCCCCCCTTCCCAGTTTGGGAACCTCCGATATACATGATGATCCTGGAGCAGTGAGTGGTTTATGTAGCATTGGAGAATTAATACTTTGTTATACTTGCAACTTTATATTGGTGTGTAAGGGCCTATATTGGCGAAAGTTGCCATGAAAACCGTGTATAATAAATTAATACAGTATGAATCTAAGAAAAAAGGCATAATTGACTTGGACAGCCAGTTGGATTCACCTCTGAAGGTGGCTTCTTAAAACTATGTTTATCTTTGTAACACTAAGTTATATATATCATCAATATTGAACAGCATGAGATGAACCCCAGAATCCAGAGGGATTGGGAACACCAGGAACGAGTGCGAGAAATAGCGGAGCTACATGGTCGACAGCTAGCAGACATTCAAGCTCGAAACAGGGATCTGGAGCAGCAAAGAGATGGTAGGAAACTTTATAACAGCCTGTTTTCTATTGTAGAGTCACAGAGACTTTGCTTTCAATAAAATACATGTTACATTATTCAGTTACTTATATGAGAACTGTGGTGTATGTGCCTTTAAGAGCAATTATGGTGTATGTGCCTTTAAGAGCCCCAGGTGTGCGTAATGCCGGTAATTGCCACTTGGGCTATATAAGCCTGTGTATTGTGTATATCCTTTAGAAACACCCCCCCCCCCCAGACTTGCTTAGTAAATACCTATGAACCAACTCCTGTCTTCAGTGTCTTTATCTACACACGGACACTACAGTGGCGACGAAGTGGAAACGGACTTACCTGCAATTCGGCAGCACCTCAAGGACATCGATTCCTCCAGCGTCCAGAAGACTCAAGGAAGTAAGAGAAACTGTGGTTTCACCAGCTGGCCAAGCTGGTGACAGGTACTGCGCTAATCCTTCCTGGGCGTCAGGCTGGAGCTCCAGTGGCGGGCTCTACAGCTGAGACAGGCAGCGAAATCGGAGGCAAGCAATAACGGACTGGGAGGGTGCACTCGAGAGACGGCCGGCGCGGCAAGCAGGTCAGCGTTTAGACCTCCGTCGGGAACGAGTCTCCAACAGTGAATAAACGGAAGCCACAGTAAAACAGCGTTGTTATCAGTAGCAGCGGCGGGAAAGCGCGGGAAGCGCCATATCGTTGCTACAGAGAAAAAAAAAGCGCGGGAAGCGCCATATCTTTTCTGAAATGCCTAAATCTGGTAATATTGAGGCTTTTGATGGCGAAATAGAAGATTGGACCACATACGTGGAAAGAGTAGAGGTTTATTGCACTGCAAATGGAATAACAGATGAAAAAAAAGCTTCAGTACTTCTGAACTTAATGGGCGCGAAGACATACGGGCTGTTACGAAATTTAATCACTCCAGCCAAACCAAAGGACAAGACTTTTAAAGAAATTGTTGATACCCTGCAGGAGCATTTAAACCCAACACCGCTGCTGATAGCGGAACGATTCAAGTTCTTCAAGAGAAATCAACACAAGAATGAAAGTAACGCTGATTACCTAACCGAATTAAGAAAGCTATCAAAGTACTGCCAATTCGGAGCAGGACTATCGGATTATCTTCGAGACAAATTTGTTTGCGGTCTCTTAAGTGAAGGAACACAAAAAAGACTGCTTTCTGAAAAAGATTTAACATTGGACAAAGCTTTCAGTATGGCTGTATCATACGAAGCAGCAGCAAAAGGAGCTGCAGAGATACAACAAGAGACACAGGACTTCGGCACCCATAAAATGACACAGGAGTTCGGAAGATGTTATCGCTGCGGCAGATCCACCCATAACCAGAGGGACTGCTGGTTCAAGGGCAAAGCATGCAGGCAATGTGGTAAGATTGGACACATTGCACGGGTATGCCAATCTGGACAAAATAAATCCACTGACAGAAAACAAAAAATCAATAAAGAAAAGTACAGGAAGGTACAAATGATGACGGACAATAGCTCCGAAGACCAGAATAGAGATAGCGACTCCGGAAACAAGAGACTAAGCTGTCTCAAATTACATAATGTACTTGCCAAAGAGGATTACCAAACCATTTGGGTTACCCTCACAATAGCAGGGTCACCAGTTAAAATGGAGCTAGATACAGGATCAGCTCTAACCGTAATAAATCGACGAGATTACGAGAGGCTATTTTCGCATATACCTCTAAAAGACACATCCATTATCTTAAAAACATATACGGGGCAGAAAGTCTACCCCAAAGGAAAAATAAGGGTGCCTGTGGTATACAACGGCAAAGAAATACAAAAGTTGTATTTATACATTCTACAAGATGGTGGTCCACCGTTGTTGGGACGTGAATGGATAAGGAAGATACGTTTAGACTGGCACTCCATTCAGGCACTGACGGTGACCAGTAAGGAAAAAAACAATGATGACATCATACCTGAACGATTAAAAGACATCTTGGCCAACGCCAAAGAAGTGTTTCAAGAGAAACTAGGAACCTTGAAAGGCATCACCGCCTCAATAAAAGTGGAAGATACAGCAATTCCAAAATTTTTTAAGGCAAGACCGGTGCCATACGCAATACGTCCGGCAGTCGAGGCAGAGCTGAAGAATTTGGAAAAGGCAGGCGTATTATCCAAAATAGATTGGAGCGAATGGGCAACACCCATCGTTCCAGTCATGAAAAAAACATTGAAAAATAACTCTGAGGAACAGAAAAAAATTCGCATCTGTGGGGACTTTAAGGTGACTGTAAACCCGGTCCTTCACACGGTACAGTATCCTCTTCCGAGGATAGAAGATATTTTCGCCTCACTATCCGGAGGGAAACGTTTCACAAAAATTGACTTGGCACAGGCATATTACAGAATCACAGAAACCCCACAGTGCAGATAGAGGCCATTTCGGCCCATCGAGCCTGCACCGACACATATCCCACCCGATCCCCGTAACCCCTACACCAACACATATCCCACCCTATCCCCGTAACCCCACGTATTTAATCCCCCTAACACTAAGGGTCAATTTATCATAGCCAATCAACCTAACCCGCACATCTTTTGGACTGTGGGAGGAAACCGGAGCACCTGGAGGAAACCCACGCAAACACGGGGAGAATGTGCAAACTCCACACAGACAGTCACCCGAGGCCGGATTCAAACCCGGGTCCCTGGCGCTGTGAGGCAACAGTGCTAACCGATGGAGGTTGAGGAGACCTCTAAAAAGTATCTCACAATAAACACACACAAAGGCCTGTACCAGTACAATCGACTGGTTTTTGGAATAGCATCAGCTCCAGCTATCTGGCAAAGAGCTATGGAGCAAGTCCTGCAAGGGATTCCGGGGACTCAATGCTACCTAGACGACATCCTTATAACAGGAGAAAACGACAACGAGCACCTTGCCAATTTGGAGCAGGTGCTCACTAGGCTGAAAGAACGGGGCCTACGAGCAAATCGCCCCAAGTGCGAATTTTTCCAAAATCAGATATCATATTGTGGCCACATAATTAATAAGGAAGGGTTGCATAAGTCACCTGAAAAAATTGAAGCAGTTATAAAAGCCCCAGCACCTGAAAATGTTTCACAATTAAGGTCATTCCTGGGATTAATAAATTACTATCATAAATTTTTACCGAACTTATCAACTATTCTACACCCTCTTAATGACCTTCTACAGACAGGAGTGATTTGGAAATGGAACGAAGACTGTAAACTTGCCTTCCATAAATGTAAAGACTTAATCACATCCGAGAAAATTTTGGCTCATTACAACCCATCACTACCAATCAGACTGGCGTGCGATGCATCCCCTTACGGCATAGGAGCGGTATTGTCCCATAGATTCCCTGATGGCTCGGAACGGCCGATAGCTTTTGCGTCACGCTCATTGAACTCAGCTGAGCGTAACTATGCCCAGATAGACAGGGAAGCACTCAGCCTGGTATGGGGAGTGAAGAAATTCAACCATTAACTACACGGACAAAAATTTACCTTGCTGACTGACCATCAACCCCTCATTTCCATATTCAACCCTAAAAAAGGTGTCCCCATTATGACGGCACAAAGACTACAGAGGTGGTCCCTTTTTCTAGGGGCACACCAATACAACATTGAATACAAAGGGTCAAAACAGCATGGGAATGCTGACGGTTTATCACGCCTACCGTTGCCAACGATAGAAGAGGCACCTACAGTAGACCCAGTAGAGATATTCCACTCTACCATAGTGGAATGTCTACCGGTGACAAATTCTGCCATTGAAAAGGAGACAAGAAATGACCCTACTCTCTCACGGGTCTACGATTTAACAGTGAAGGGATGGCCAGCACATGGCGAACCACTGTTGCCAGCATTCTCGCAAAGAAGAGAACAGCTGTCAGTGTGCCGAGGAACCTTGATGTGTGGATCCAGAGTGGTGATTCCACCCAAACTCCAGGATAAAGTGCTAAAGGAGCTTCACGAGGGGCACCTGGGTGGAGTGAAAATGAAGAACCTAGCTAGGGCGTTTGTATGGTGGCCAGGTATCGATGGAGACATCGAAGACATGACCAAGAGCTGCCTAGGATGCCAGAAGGTCCAAAATGCTCCGCCACAGGCCCCTCTACATCCATGGGAGTGGCCCTCATCTCCCTGGCAAAGGGTGCACATCGACTTTGCTGGTCCATTTATGGACTCAATGTTCTTAATCGCAGTTGATGCACACTCCAAGTGGCCGGAGGTAATAAAGATGTCCTCCACCACCACGGGAAAAACCATCACAGTATTAAGGACCATATTTGCCAGGAATGGGCTGCCGGAGCAGATATGTTCTGATAATGGACCGCAATTTGTGTCCGAAGAATTCAGAAAGTTCTTAAAGAACAATGGGGTAAAGCACTACACGTCTGCCCCATACCATCCCGCCACCAATGGATTGGCTGAAAGGTTTGTCCAGACCTTCAAGAAGGCCATCAAGGCCATGGGTAATGAAGACATAAAACTTCAGCACAAGGTGGATAACTTCTTATTTGCATATAGGAATGCAACGCATATGATTACTAACCAAACTCCCGCCATGATGTTCTACAATAGAAACCTAAGATGCCGGCTGGATTTGGTCAAGCCCAACATCCGAAGGGACGTGGAGAACCGGCAGTTTCAGGGCATGAATGAAAGGCCAACTAGGGCCTTCCAGATAGGCCAACCGGTTTTGGCCCGGGACTACCGTACCGAGAAATGGCAGCCTGGAACTATCTGCACACGATTAGGACCACTGATGTATACTGTGGACATCGGAGACAGCATAATAAGGCGCCATGCTGACCAAATCATCAAGTCATCCGAAAAGGGACAACCTACACCACCACTCTATACATCTAACGATGAAGTAGAGATACCCATATCTACCTCCGATCCAGTGATACTGGAGCCCGATGAACCCGACACTGGCCTTCAAGCCGAATCAGCCTTGCCAGAAGAACCTACTACACCACCAAAAACTACTACACCCCCGAGGCGTTATCCAGACTGAGTCAGGAAGCCTCCTGAGAGACTAACTTATAATTAATTAATACAGCAATGTATATTATTTTGCATATAACATGTAATTAATAATTACTTAAAATATGATGTACTAGTTAGCTAGAAGGAGAGGAATTGTGGTGTATGTGCCTTTAAGAGCAATTATGGTGTATGTGCCTTTAAGAGCCCCAGGTGTGCGTAATGCCGGTAATTGCCACTTGGGCTATATAAGCCTGTGTATTGTGTATATCCTTTAGAAACCCCCCCCCAGACTTGCTTAGTAAATACCTATGAACCAACTCCTGTCTTCAGTGTCTTTATCTACACACGGATACTACAAGAACCATAATTATCCTTTTTAAAAAGGTGGAGTTTGATTAATAATTCGAGTAGAAAAGCGTTGGAATCCCATTCTGGGTTAGAGTTTTAATCTTCACCGGTATTGGACTGAGCTAATAATATGGGTGGGTTTTGCTGAGTCTTGATGGGTAAAGTGGCATGTTAAATGGTGTGCTTTGTTGTCATGAAACACCTCACCTTAAGTGAAGAAAAGGTGGTCCAGCTTATCCCCCATCAGCTGCTGTCGAGCAATTGTGTGGAAATTTCAATGGATGCAGGCGGTCAAGTTCTTAGTTGAAGTAGGACGATATGGAAGGAGGGTGATAGTTAAAATGAATCTTTTCTTTTCTCTCTGATATATAGCGCTGGTATATTAAGTCTTGCGTACGTTACGCACTTTCTGTACATGTCATTTTTTCCAGTCATGCTTGATATCTGTTAATGTTGTCTACATTTTGGTAGAAAGAATGAAGAGGGGACATATAAACTAAAGGGTACAATTCTAAAGGGGGTGCATGAACAGAGACACCTAGCGGTATGTCTGCACAAATCGTTGAAGGTGACAGGGCAGGTTGAGAAAGTAGTTAAAACAGCTTACGGGATCCTGGGCTTCATGAACAGAGGTGTAGAGTACAAAAGCATAGAAATTATGATGAACCTGTGTAAAACACTGGTTCGGCCTCAGCTGGCGTATTGTGTCCAATTCGGGGCACCGCACTTTAGGAAGGATGTGAAGGCCTTGGAGAGGGTGCAGAAAAGATTTATGGGAGTGATTCCAGGGATGAGGGACTTCAGTTACGTGGCTAGACTGGAGAAGCTGTGTTGTTTTCCTTGGAGCAGGGAGAACTGAGAGGAGATTTGATAGAGGTGTTCAAAATCATGAGGGTCCTGGACAGAGTAGATAGAGAGAAACTGTTCCCATTGGCAGAAGGGTCGAGAACCAGAGGACACAGATTTAAAGTGATTGGCAGAAGAACCAAAGGCGACATGAGGAAAAACTTTTTTACTCGGCGAGTGGTTATGATCTGGAATGCAATGTCTGAAAGGGTGGTGGAGGCAGACTCAATCACAGCTTTCAAAAGGATGTTGGATAAGTACCTGAAGGAAAAAAATTTGCAGGGCTACAGGGAAAGGGCGGGGGAGTGGGACTAGCTGAAGTGCTCTTGCAGAGAGCCAGCACGGGCTCGACGGGCCGAATGGCCGCCTTCTGTGCAGTAACCATTCTATGATTCTATAATGTTAAAATATAAGGCAACATTTGGCTGTCATTTGATTGAGATTTAGGGTCTGTCCCACCTAATGGGATGAGGGACGACGGCATAGCCTGAATGATATTTATACAGTTTGAGCGTCCCAAACCTGGAATCCGGAATCCGGACTCCGGGACGATTGGTGGCAGGGGTCTGGAATCTGGACACCCTGAGGGAGGCTTACCAAAAACCGGAAATAGCGCAACCCGGGCCCAGGCATTTCCGGACTCGGCACATGTTCCTGATGTTCGAAGTCCGGAAATATCGCAACCTGGGCTAGGGCGTTTCCGGACTTCGGACATCAGAAACACTTTCCGAAGTCTGGAAAAACCTGAAAACCGGCTTGGCCTCGGTCCCGAGGTTGCCGGATTTGGGACGCTCAACCTATACTAGGCAAATATATAGTATTAGCTTTTTATTTGCTGCAGCAAGCTAAAACCCTGTTTCTCTGCTCAGTGGACTGAGGCAAGATAATAACCTTTTAAACTTTCACTTCTTTGCGGGTGGCACAACAAGATTTGCCAAAGGAGGATGGTGTATGTGGTCAAGGGGGCGGGGCTCAATGGTGTCTCTATGACTCACCATGAGAAATGTCACAGGACATCCGCTGGTATAAAATAAAAGCCATTGCATATGTGCATGCTCCCTGTAAAGTAACACTTCTTGTTGCACCTATTTCTTTTACAACCGTCTGCAATGATTAAACTTTGCTAACAGTCCTCCGATGTAAGTGATGGTGTTGCTTACTTTGTTAACTGCATCTCCATTTCTGAATTCCTAAAATTGTCCCACGGGACAGTGTTGCTGCCTTCTCCCCATTGATTTCTCCCGCTGCTCCTTTGACTCTCCTGCTGAAGCCACTAATTTGGGGTTCAGCACCACTGGGAGATTGTTCTACGATGGGGATGCAGAGGTTTGGCAGCACTGTAAAGGGATACCTGGGATTTGGCAGAATTATGGAGGGGTGAAAAGTGGATTTGGTTCATAAATACAAGGGCCCCGATTTTCTGCCAGCCGTCGGGCGGGTTTTCAGGCGGGCGGGGGCCGAAAATCGCCGAAATAGGGGGTCCCCCCGCCTGATTCCCCGCCCCGTCCGACTTTCGGACCGCCGTTTCTCCGTGAGCCGATTCAGTCCCGCCCGCCGCTGGCAGGACTGGCCGTCGGAACACTAATCACCAATTATTACCATGTTTAAACCTATTTTCAGGGGCCGTTGCGATTTTGTGGCTTTCCCCACGTAAAACACGCCTGGTGGTAACCCCGCTGATGAGACCTGGCGTAAAAAGAGTTGGCTTGCTTGCTTTCAGCTGCAGGTCAATCAGGACTGAAGAGATTTAAACAGGCAGCATTTGCAGGCTGCAGGACCTTGTTGCTGAAGGCTTGGGGGAACTTTTTGAAAGCTTAGGCACAGCTGTGGAAGGTTGGAGCCTCACACACTTCTCCAGTGTGAGCTCCTGGGAAGCCCCTCTCACCACCCTAACTCAGCGCCTCCTCAACGGAGGCATCTGCCAGAAGCATGGGAGGCCTTTTGTACCTTCCCTTCCTGGCATTAGAGGATCTCCAACAGCAGAGGAGGCTGGAGCAACTCCAGCAACAGCATCACCAGCAACAACAGCAGGAGCGGCAGGCTGCGGCTCAGCCACCTGGGGCAGCACAGGCCAGAAGGGGCCAGCGCATGGAAGGCCGTCGGCGCAGGAGATACCCCCCAAACAGGGTCTATAGATACAGGGTCAGCTACCTCAACATGACTGAGCAGCAGTGCCAGAGGCGGCTCCGACTTTCGCGAGAAATTGTGACTGACATCTGCGCAATGCTGCAGCAAGACCTGGAGCCCAGAGCACCAGGTCCACACTACTTACCAGTGGCCATCAAAGTCACCACCGCACTCAACTTTTATGCCTCAGGCTCCTTCCAGAGATCAGCAGCAGACATCAGCGGCACCTCCCAGAGGGCATCACGCAGGTAACCGATGCCCTCTTTGCCCTCGCGCACAATCACATCCATTTCACTGGGGATCGCGCAAGTGTGACGACGCGAGCGCGTGGATTAGCTCAGCTGGCAGACTTTCCAAGGGTGCAGGGCATCATTGACTGCACACATGTGGCCCTTAGGGCACCCCACCGCAATCCAAGAGTTTTTGTCAACCGCAAGGGCTTCCACTCCCTTAACGTTCAGTTGGTGTGTGACCACAAGAAGGTGATTTTGCAGGTTTGTGCCAGGTTCCCTGGCAGCTGCCATGACTCCTTCATACTGCGCCAGTCTACTGTGCCTCCGCTATTCAGTCCGCCAAACGAACTAAAAGGATGGCTACTTGGAGACAAGGAATATCCCCAGCGCTCTTGGCTAATGACGCCGAAGCTGAGGAGCGCTACAACTCCAGCCACATTACCACCAGATGCATTATCGAGCAAACCATCGGATTGCTGAAGATGCGCTTCAGATGCCTCGATAGATCAGGTGGAGCCCTACAGTACTCATCAGCCAGGGTCTCCAAAATCGTCGTGGTATGCTGTGTGCTTCACAACATGGCACAGCGTCGTGGCTTGCCGATTCCGCAGAACCAAGAGGCTCCTCACAGAGCCGCCTCGGATGAGGATGATGCTGAGGAGGAGGAGGACGGAAACGAGCATCCTGCAGAGGCCCGCCAACCAGCGGCACCAGTGCATGAGAACATTGCTGGGCGGAATGCAAGGAACGCACTCATCTTGGGCAGATTTGCGTAGCCTGGTACATCAAACACTGCAGCCTCACTGCTTCTTAACTGACCATGGACAGTGGCCCATGCCTACACTTTCCTACATCTTTGACCAGCTTACTGTCATCTGCAAGTTATCCTAAGGCCTCTATGTGACATCCCCATTCGCCAAATGACAGACGCCATAACTGCAGCAGCTGCCACCAGATTTTTTATGTACAGGAAAATGATGGCATTAAAACTATTTACAAGACTGGATGGTGGAATAGTTATGTGAATGTGAGCACAGAGAGATATGGAATGGGTAAGGGTGCATGGATGTGACTGTGAAGTGGGATGTGGAGGAAGAGATTGCTGAAGCTGAGTGCTGTTGGGGAAAGGCAATGGGGATCAGGTTGAGGGTGATGGAAACTTCGTACTTGCTTTCCCTGTGTGGTGAAGGTCATGGAAGCGCTTCCTGCACTGCAGCCAGGTGCGACGGGTGACACCCAGAGAGTTTACCTCTGCTGCCACCTCCATCCAGGCAGCCGTGGACTCTTTGGGAGGCCTCTTCCTCCCTGAGCAAGGGTAGAGAACCTCCCTGTGGGCCCTTACCCCATCCACCAAGGTCTGCAGTGACGTCTCGTTGAATTTGGCTGCAGCTCGGCCTCTGCCGCTGGCAGCAGCTGGTGCAGGCTCCTCTGCCATTGTGCAAGAGTGGTTGAGAAGCCTGCAGAGGTGGAGAAGCTTGCTGGACACTTTGAAAGCACCACGAATGATGACATCATACTGTGGGGCTTTCTGACTGGAAATGGACAATTAGCAAGGCTGTCCACACGCTGGAAATTAATTGGCCACTTGGGGGGAAATTGCGTGCAGCTGGCTGACCCATTTTTTTGTGGGTCAGAACTCCACATTCGGGGAATCCGACCATTTCCCACACAATCCACAAAATCGGGCCCAAGATAGTCACTAATAAATCCAATAGGGAATTCAGGAGAAACTTCTTTACCCAAAGAGTGGTAAGAATGTGGAACGACCTACCACAAGGTACATTTAACACCTCTTGTCAATAAAACATTGTTGGGCATATGGGCACTTGATTGACTGAAATGTCATCATATTCATAAAACAACCAGAATTTGCATTTACCTGTAATGTAGAAAAACATTACAAGGTACTTCATAAAAGTATAATAAAAAAACAGACACTGAGCCAAAGAGGAGATATTGGGAAGGGTGACCAAAAGCTTGGTCAAAGAAGTGGGTTTTAGGGATGGTCTTAAAGCAGGAGGAGGAGGTGGAAAGGCAGGTTATTAACAGTTTGAGACATTGAGGTACCAAGAGCCAATGTAGGTCAGCAAGCACAGGGGTGGTTGGGTGAGCGAGGCCTGGTGCGGGGTAGGATACGGGCAGCTGACTTATCATAAGTAATACGGCAGGAGATCTGCTAATGTTGATAAATCAAGTAGTTGAAGTTAAATTCTGATAGAAATATTAATGTATAGACATACACATATTACATAGAATCTACAACACAGAGTCAGGCCATTCAGCCCAACTGGTCTATATTGATGTTTACACTCCACAAGAGCCTCCTACTGCTCTAATTATCTTGGCATAAAAATAAAACAAAAAAGGTGACTCAACCGTGGCTAACAAGGGAAATTAGGGATAGCATAAGATCCAAGGAGAGGACATATACATTGGCCAGAAAAAGCAGTAAACCTGAGGATTGGGAGCAGTTTAGGATTCAGCAAAGGAGGACAAAGGGATTAATTAAGAGGGGGAAAATAGAATATGAGAGTAAGCTTGCAGGGAACATAAAAACTGACTGTAAAAGCTTTTATAGATATGTGAAGAGAAAAAGATTGGTGAAGTCAAGCGTAGGTCCATTGCAGTCAGAATCAGGGGAATTTATAATGGGGAACAAAGAAATGGCAGACCAATTAAATACATACAGGAAACTCTTTTTTATCCGGCACCGACGGGACCGTCATGGAGCCGGTTTATCAAAAAGTCCGGATTACAGAGAGTTATAGTTAAAAGGTACAAGAGCTCTGTACACAGCAACAAATCCAAGCTTCCCTGTTGCTTAGCAACAGGTGCAAGAAGCCCGACCACAAACCAAGCGTCCCTGTTGCTCAGCAACAAGTGCAGGAACCCCCGATTACACAGCCAAGAATCAAGAAACGGCCACTAATATGAAGAAAAACTTAACTGAACCTACTCCTGAATTTTGCCGGTTAACCGAGATTTCCGGTTGTTTGGGTGCTGGTAAATCAAGAGTTTCCTGTACTTTGGTTCTGTCTTCACAAAGGAGGACACAAATAACCTCCCAGAGATGTCGGGGAACATAGGGTCTAATGAGAGGGAGGAACTGAAAGAAATCAGTATTTGTAAGGAAATGGTGTTAGTGAAATTGACAGGATTGAAGGCCGATAAATCCCCAGGGCCTGATAATCTACATCCTAGGGTACTTAAGGAAGTGGCCCTAGAAATAATAGATGCATTGCTGGTCATCTTCCAAAATTCAGTAGACTCTGGAACAGTTCCCATGGATTGGAGGGTAGCTAATGTTACCCCACTATTCAAAAAAGGTGGTAGAGAGAAAACGGGGAATTATAGACCGGTAAGCCTGACATCGGTAGTGGGGAAAATGCTAGAGTCCATTATAAAAGATGTAATAGCAGAGCACTTGGAAAACAGTGACAGGATCGGACAAAGTCAACATGGATTTACAAAAGGTAAATCGTGCTTGACTAATCTATTGGAATTTTTTGAGGATGTAACTTGTAGAATAGATAAGGGAGAACCAGTGGATGTGGTGTATTTGGACTTTCAGAAGGCTTTCGATAAGAGATTAGCGTGTAAAGTTAAGGCACATGGGATTGGGGGCAAGGTACTGACTTGGATAAAGAACTGGTTGGCAGACAGGAAGCAAAGAGTTGGAATAAACGGCTCTTTTTCCGAGTGGCAGGCAGTGACTAGTGGGGTACTGCAGGGATCGGTCCTAGGACCCCAGCTATTCACAATATATATAAATGATCTAGACGAGGGAACTAGATGTAATATCTCCAAGTTTGCAGACGACACAAAGCTTGATGGGCGTGTGTGCTGTGAGGAGGATGCCGAGAAACTCCAGTATGATTTGGACAGGTTGGGTGATTGGGCAGAAGCATGGCAGATGCTGTATAATGTGGATAAATGCGAGGTTATCAACTTTGGTGGCAAAAACAGGAAGGCAGATTATTATCTGAATGGCAATAGATTGGGAGAAGGGGAAGTGCAACGAGACCTGGGTGTCCTTGTGCACCAGTCGCTGAAGGTAAGTGTGCAGGTGCAGCAGGCGGTTAAGAAGGCAAATGGTATGTTGGCCTTCGTAGCGAGAGGGTTCGAGTACAGGAACAAGGATGTCTTGCTGCAGTTGTACAGGGCCTTGGTGAGACCACACCTTGAGTATTGTGTGCAGTTTTGGTCGCCTTATCTGAGGAAGGGTGTTCTTGCAATGGAGGGAGTGCAGCGAGGATTCACCAGGCTGATACCTGGGATGGCAGGAATGACGTATGAGGAGAGATTGTGTCGATTGGGCTTATACTCGCTGGAGTTTAGAAGAATGAGAGGGGATCTCATTGAAACTTATAAAATTCTGACAGGACTAGACAGACTAGATGCAGGAAGGATGTTCCCGATGGCCGGGGAGTCTAGAACCAGGGGTCACAGTCTAAGGATAAGGGGTAAGCCATTTTGGACTGAGATGAGGAGGAATTTCTTCACCCAGAGAGTGGTGAGCCTGTGGAATTCTCTACCACAGAAGGCAGTGGAGGCCAATTCGTTAAATATATTCAAGAAGGAGTTGAATATATTTCTTAAGGCTAAAGGGATCAAGGGATATGGGGAGAAGGCAGGGACAGGGTACTGAATTTGGATGATCAGCCATGATCTCATTGAATGGCGGAGCAGGCTCGAGGGGCCGAATGGCCTACTCCTGCTCTTATCTTCTATGTCTCTTCCCACCGAGCCCTCTATTCCCTTCCACCTCATTTATGCACACATTATGTAATACAAATCAACAAAATATCATTCTGCACAGTTTATTTACTTCATTAAGTACTGACTATAATGTCACCAGTCTTTAGACATCTAGGCCACGATATTAGCACCCCCATCCCCCAAATCCATGACGGCGAGATAGGTTCAGGGGGAGGGGGGCGTAGTCGGCGCGTGCGGTGGGGTGTCGGGTGTGTGGTGGTGTTTAAACCGTCATGCTGTTTTTACAGCAGCGGGTTTTGAGGCATCAGCGTTTCCTGCTGTGGAGAGGCAGACACTTCATTAACATATTTAAACAGGGCTCCCACTGTGCAATTGGGAGCCCGATTTAAAATTTACTGCTGCTGCGTGGGTTTCCCAAGGATTGGGAAACCCACCAGTGAAATGGAGGAGGAAGCTGCCAGCTCCGCAAGGGAAGTGCCTTTTCCAGCCCTGCTTGTGGACCAGGAGCAGCAGAAATGCTCCCCTCGGCACCTCAAGGAAGTCTTTGGTCTCCCTCCACTTTGAACGGCAACCTTCCCCCCACCTCCAGCCCCGATGGCCTCTCCTTCTCACCCCCTCGCCTCCAGCCCTGATGGCCTCTCCTTCTCACCCCCTCGCCTCCAGTCCTGATGGCCTCTCCTTCTCACCCCCTCGCCTCCAGCCCGGATGGCCTCTCCTTCTCACCCCCTCGCTTCCAGCCCTGATGTTCTCTCTTCACACCCCCACACCCACCACGGCAGTGATGTCCGATCTCCGCCCACCAATGGCCAGGAACTGCATCCCCAAGGGTCCCCAGCTGCAACCTCCTGCCGCTGGTTTTCCCTCCCGGCCCCTGGCCAGGCTGTCCATTTGGCCAGCAGCCAGTTGGGCATTGGATCCAAAAAATTATAGAGTTCCTGCTGTTAAGTTCGGCTTGACCTCTGTGTCCCCGGACTTGCCGGGTTCTTAGGCCATTTTCGGCCTCGCTTACACCCTCCCCGTAAACATCAGGGCCATAATTTCTGAAACTGAGGGATTCTGCTCCTGGTGCCGAGTCTCACTCAACAGAAACATGGATTGGAGAATTGGGCCTGGTGGTCAGCATGTCCAATTTACAGGGCTGTCGATTTTCTGGCTATTGATTTTAATGGTTAGAAAATTGGGAGCACTGTGAATCGGGCTTGCTTGATGTCCAGCTGATTCTCCAATTTGTGCTACCACTCAGTAAGGCCCTGCACCAGGAGCAAAGTCTTGCAACTTTGGGGCTATAATGTGGAGTTTACTGGCGATGTCTTGGGTGGATTGTTCCATATATTTAGACAACAGTTCAAAATTTGAAGGTGTCATTGGACTTCTTTATTTTTTTTTTAAGAAATCCATCGTCGGCTAGAAGAGTTATCATCCAAAGAGCATTTCACGACCCATATTGAGCAGATGTTGCTGGAACTTAAGGCACAGGAGGAGAAGAATCAGTATGCTTTAGATGCACTCCGAGAGCAGATTGAGCTACTGCAGATGGAATCCATGTATGTACACAAACAAACAAGAAAAGAGAAGAACAGTCAATGAATTAGTTCCTGTTCTATTAACAACTTTATAATGGAAAAGCATAGGGTGATCACATATGGATTAACTTCATATAATTAGGAATTATTTTATTTGGCAAGCCTTGGTTTCTTTTACTGTCATTTGTTATTATACTTAATCATAGTAAACCAATCAGAAAACTCTGCAATATAAACATAAAAGAATGCTCTGTAGAGGTCTCAGAGCGTCATGTAAGATGTAATTTGATTGTCAGCAGGGATGACAGCAGATATTATTAAAATCAGGAGTTTTTATTCTGTTTCTCCCATCGATTAACTTGGTTGATTATTTTTTTGTTAAGATCAATTGCTGCACATCAATGATTAGTTGCCACAGCACTGTAAAATCCCGTTAGCCTAACTCCGTGTTGATTTTAGAATTTTATGTAATTCTTTGTGTACAGTACTTTGGTGTAAATATTCTACTTGCTAGTATGACTTTCAATGTACAGCAACTTCGAACTGCTTGGTAACAGCTTAGCAGTTTTCATATCTGAATATTAAAGCAGCAATTGATATTTACAAATCGACCCAATGGCAATAGCAAATTGAAGTTGGAAGATGTACTTGTAGTATCAGAGATTTTATCACATTAATGTTGGTATTCCACTTTGTGTTGTGCCAGAATAATTACTGTATCATCTCCCCCCACCCCCAACACATGCAAATGCTGCAACTTCATTGTGACCTAATTACATTATTTAGTGCACAGCATTAGAAATTGACAACTTGTCTCCTTATCTTTATACAGAGGTAGTGTGATTGCTTTATAATGCAGTTTAATGACTCAGACGACTGTATTCCCCAACTGATTTTAAAGAAAAGGAAATCTCATTCAATATCTTTAATGCAAACTGTCAGTAAAAATATTTTTTACATGATACAGAATTTTGGACCAATAACATAATTTAATTTGTTGTAATGTTGTGGCATTTAAATACTTTCCTAAAAATCTAGTTTGATGGCCAGATTTCATTTTCCATATTAGGAGTTAGATTAGAATGCCAGTCATGGCTAAAGCTTGCCCTGAAACTCTGAGTCTGAGCTAGTACCATAGCTGTTAAAATATTCAGTTGAGAAGGAAAGAATAAGGGAAACATGTATGTGTGTAGGAAGCTGAAAAAGTGACATTTGATACGTCAGGCAAGGGAGCTTGTACTATGTGATTCGATCGCTTGAAAATCAGTCTAATCATTGTTATGTTGAATAAAATAAGAGCTGTAGTTCTGTGCTGTAAATTGTATGTAATTCTATTGACTTGTAAATATGTTCTTGTCCTAGAGTCAAACAGGATTTAGTCAATGTTACAAACAGTTCTCCTGCAGAGAAAAAGGAAGAAAAAGTACCACTTACTTTTATATCGTTTGCCAGTGGTGACAGCCTAGCCACTGAAATAGGGTGAGCAGAAACAATTTAAAATGTAGATACAGTACAATATTGTTTACCCACTGGGAAAATGACCAAATTGTGTCTATCCTGAATCTATCTTATTCAGAATTCTATTATACACATATGCCCGTGTTGACCTAGCCACTATTTGGATGACTTGTTTTTTTAGTCATAACTTGAGTTATGACTTAACATGACATCTGGTCACAAGTGTCTTGACTGTCATAATTCCTCTAATTTCTAATCTTGTTTAAGGTGGCAGTTTGTACATTTGCCTTGTGAGCAGTAAAGCGGTTAAGCCTTGAATTATCATTCGTGCCTGTTGTGATAGTTACCCTCCGCCCCGGTAGGGGGCGACGGAGAGTAAACAGAGAAAGGAAATGAACAAAGAAGCCTCGTGCTGATGGCTGAAGGAATACATCCCGTGTCCGTGTGTTGAGCACATTACATGGTGACAGAAGTGGCAAGTACCCGAAATACCCATGTTAAAGACTGTCCGCGTCAATGGAACTAACTTTCCCGGTGAAACCAGTCAGCTCCCGGTGAGTCAAAGTTTACGATACGGGTGTAGCATAGTAGCTAATTAAGCCAGGATGGAGATAAACAAGAGAGACTGAGAAAAAAAAGTGTATTTACCCCACGTTGCTTACTATCATGGCCACTCAAAGTCCTGCATTCTTTCAGATTTCTTCCCCCCTCCGAATTTGATTTTACACGGCCAGAAGAGTGGCCGTTGTGGCTCAGCAGATTTGAACGCTTCAGACAGGCTTCAGGCCTTGATAAACAGTCACAGGAAAAACAGGTCAACACGCTATTATATTCCATGGGAGCGGAGGCTGAAGCGATCGTCCGGTGCAGGAATATTACGGCTGATCAACTGAAAAGCTATGACACAGTTAAAACGGAGTTGTCTAATCATTTCATCCCGCGGAGGAATTTGATATTCGAACGCGCAAGATTCCATAGGCGCGTGCAGGAGAGAGGGGAATCGGGTGACAGCTTCATCAAAGCACTATATGAGTTCATAGAACACTGTGAATATGGAGCTATGCGGGACGAACTAATTCGTGACAGATTGGTTGTTGGACTAAGGGACCTTAAACTCTCTGAAAAAATTACAGATGGTTCCCGACCTCACAGTTGACAAAGCAAAAACACAGGTTTTCCAAAGTGAAGCAATAAAGAAACAACAATCAATGCTTCAGAAATGTAGTAATGAGGAGGAGGAGTCCATTGAAACCATAAGTGCCCCCCGACAATCAGCCCCCCAAAAACATTTTTCTACCAAATCAAGGCAAACTGACTCACATGAATATGTACAGAGGCCTCGCACTGGAACTCAAACTGGAACACATTTCCAACCACAAAAGCGGAGTTGCAGATGGTGTGGCCGGAGTACACACAGTAGACAAATCTGTCCAGCCAAAGATGTTAGCTGCAGGAATTGCCAGAAAAAGGGACATTTTGCTGCAGTTTGCCGATCCACACCTGCGGTTGCTGAAATATCAGAGGACGACAACAATGAGATAGCGTTCCTGGGGTCAATTGGAGATGGGCAGGACCAGCCGTGGACCATCACCCTAAGCCTGTGTGGGCACATGACTGAATTCAAACTCGATACAGGGGCTGATGTCACTGTCATCCCGGAGTGCCTCTACAACGACCTAGGTCAAGAGGCTCTTCAAAGCACCACTAAGATTCTTCAGGGGCCTGGTCAAGTCCCGTTGAATGTCGGAGGAAAATTTTCAGCTACCCTGACCCGTGGTCCACGGTCTACAAAGCAGGACGTGTATGTGGTATGTGGTCTACGAACAGTGCTCCTCGGTCGCCCCACCATCATTTCCCTGCGTCTGGTGTCCAGGTTGGACCCACAAGTAGCAGAGACAGTATCTACGGACCTCGAACGGGAGGTCAGACAGCGGTTCCCTAGACTGTTTCAAGGCATTGGGCGACTGCAAGAGGAGTATTACATTCGCCTCAAGCCGGATGCTAAACCTTTTGCTCTCTCTACACCCCGACGTGTCTCGCTCCCCCTTATGTCCAAAGTTAAGGAGGAACTCACCCACATGGAGCAACTGGGGATAATTGCAAGAGTTGAGGAACCCACAGCCTGGTGCTCCGGAATGGTTGTAGTCCCAAAACCCAACGAAAAGATCAGAATCTGCGTAGACCTAACAAATCTCAATGAAAGTGTCTGTAGAGTGCTGCATCTCTTACCCTGCGTAGAGCACACTCTGGGGCAGCTGAAAGATGCAAAAGGTTTTTACAAAGCTTGACGCTCAATCTGGTTTCTGGCAAATACCCTTGTCAGAGGAGTCAAAACGTCTCGCCACGTTCATCACGCCATTCGAACTTTACTGTTTCCACAGACTGCCCTTTGGAATATCCTCCGCCCCTGAGCATTTCCAGCGCCGCATGTCCCGCCTCCTTGAGGGACTTGATGGTGTCTTATGCCAAATGGATGATGTGTTGGTGTTTGGCGCAACCCAAGAACAGCACGATCAGCGACTTTTTGCAATTCTCAGTAAACTACAGCAAGCTGGACTTACTCTTAACTCCAAATGTGAATTCGCCAAGACGCAGGTGAAATTTCTCGGCCAGGTCATCGATGGGACCAGTGTCAGAGCAGATCCTGACAAAGTCAAGGCCCTCGCACACATGGCTGCGCCAAGGGATGTATCTGAAATACGCCGCTTCATGGGCCTGGTCAATCACTTGGGCAAATACATACCCCATCTAGCCGATAAAACCAAGCCACTCCGGGATCTCCTCAACAGGCAGACCTCATGGTATTGGGGACCCCAGCAGTCCCAAGCTTTCACTGAGATAAAGACGGAGCTAACCACCCCGCCAGGCCTTGCACTGTATGACCCCAATGCACTCACTAAAGTGTCAGCTGATGCCTCATCGTTTGGCTTGGGTGCAGTCCTTTTACAAAAGAGACCTGACACTGACTGGCGCCCTGTAGCCTATGCTTCACGAGCCCTTTCAAAAACAGAGCAGCGCTATGCGCAGATTGAAAAAGAGGCCCTGACCATTACATGGGCATGTGAGCGCTATAGAGACTTCCTAATAGGCATGACATTCCAGGTCAAAACAGATCACAAGCCCCTCCTTACACTATTGGGATCTAAAAACCTGGACGAGTTGTCCCCCCGCAGGCAGCACGGTGGCATAGTGGTTAGCACTGTTGCCTCACAGCGCCAGGGACCCGGGTTCGAATCCGGCCTCGGGTGACTGTGTGGAGTTTGCACATTCTCCCCGTGTTTGCGTGGGTTTCCTCCGGGTGCTCCGGTTTCCTCCCACAGTCCAAAGATGTGCGGGTTAGGTTGATTGGCTATGATAAATTGACCCTTAGTGTTAGGGGGATTAAATACATGGGGTTACGGGGATCGGGTGGGATATGTGTCGGTGCAGGCTCGATGGGCCGAAATGGCCTCTATCTGCACTGTGGGGTTTCTGTGATTTCTGTGATTCAGCGCTTTCGGATGCGACTCATGCACTTTCACTTCACTATATCACATGTGCCAGGGAAGAGCCTAGCAACTGCCGACGTCCTCTCCAGGGCTTCCTACCAGCCGCCGGTGGATGATTCCCCTGAGGTGCAGTGCATAGAGAATTATGTACACTCAATACTCACTGCACTGCCCATTACCGAGAAACGCCTGGCTGCACTTCGTCAAGAACAGGAAACGGATTAACTACTTCGTCAGGTCTTCGCATACTGCCGTGAGGGCTGGCCAGATCATGCGAAACTTTACAACGCTCTTAGACCTTATGCGGCCGTTTCAGATGACCTCACTATTGCACAAGGATTGCTGCTACAAGGGTGCCGGTTGGTCATTCCAGCATCAATGCAGAAAGACATTCTGGACAAACTGCATGATGGCCATCAAGGGATCACAAAATGCAGAGCACGAGCCAGGTGTTCTGTCTGGTGGCCTGGATTAAGCGGTCAACTACAACGTAAAGTACAACAATGCCCAAGCTGCGCCCAAATGAGACAACAACCACCAGAGCCATTGATTCCAGATGACACCCCTGAGGGCCCATGGCAGAAGGTTGGGGCTGATCTATTTCATTTGGATAACTCAACTTACCTGGTAATGTTTGACTACTTCTCTAAGTTCATTGAAGTTATCAAGCTCCTCTCCACCACCTCACATGCAGTCGTTGAATGTATGAAATCCTGCTTTGCCCACCTAGGGGTCCCCCTGCTGGTCCGAACAGATAATGGCCCCCAATTTGCCTCGGACACCTTTCACACATTTGCCGACAGCTGGGACTTCACCCATGTCACATCCAGTCCTCTGTATCCTCAAAGCAATGGGACTGCCGAACGCGCTGTCCAGACAGCCAAACAGCTTTTAAAAAAGTCACCTGACCCGTACCGGGCACTCTTTGCATACCGCTCCACACCTCTTTCTAGCTGATTCAGCCCTGCTGAGTTGCTACAAGGCAGAAAACTTCGTACAACCGTGCTAACTATGCCATCACTCCTGACCCCAGGCTGGCCCGACCTCCAGAATTTTACAGACAAGGACAAACAATCTAAACTAAGACAACAGGCCAACTTTAACAGTCGCCACAGAGCTAAGCCCTTGTGTCCACTCCTTCCAGGTGACTGTGTGGATACGTGACTCCCGCAAAAGAGGCATTGTGTAAGGACAGGCCAACACCCCAAGATCGTATCTGGTTGATATCCAGGGCCAGATTGTTCGCAGGAACCGCAGACACCTCGCACTTACCCAGCAGCCCCCAGACGCTGCTGATGAGCCTTCCATTCCCGATGACTACAATGGAACTCCTCCACCCACAGGGGATACCCCACCTCCGTCTCCTCCACCCACAGGGGATACCCCACCTCCATTGGGTTCCAGACGATACCCTGAAAGGGTCCACAATCCTCCTTCATACCTCCAGGACTTTGCAACATGAATAGCTTCAGAACCAAGACACCTGATTGGGTCAGAATAATACCCGAGGTACTTGGTGGAGGGTTCAGGCAGTCACCTTGTCCCTCCAAGCTTACTCTGCTTGCATTATTCGTGTTTCTATAAAAAAAAAGAGATACATTGTGCATTAGAGATGTTATGTTTGTTAGAGTTTGTTATTTCTTAAGCACAGTAAAAAAGTAATGATTTGAAAGAAGGTCATTTGAAATGTTAATAGTAAAGGAATAGTATTCAAAGCCTGTTTAGAAAGGGAGATGTAGTGATAGTTACCCTCCGCCCTGGGAGGGGGCGACGGAGAGTAAACAGAGAAAGGAAATGAATAAAGAAGCCTCGTGTTGCTGGCTGAAGGAATACATCCCATGTCAGTGTGTTGAGCACACTACACCTGTCAGCATTTTCAAGACCTCAATCTAGCTTTTTTAAATCAAATGAAAGTAACTATCATTCTTACAAGAATTTTGAATCCTCAAAATACCTTATTTATCCTTGTTTTACATTTGCCTGGTGCATCTTTAATTTAAGAAAAAATAGTGCCCAAAATTCCATTCATTGTAGTAAGTCTAGTTTTAATAGTGAGCTTTATAAATTTTAGGTACCCAGTAATCAATCAGCCGTCAGATGTATACCAGCAGGGCCGGCTGCCTGTTGGGCAGCTGAAAAGAAGGACCAACTTTTAAAATAGTTTTAAGATTCATCGGGTGGGGGAGTGCAATCAACTGTACTCCTGTAGGCTTTGAGGGTGTCCTTGAAGCGTTTCCTCTGCCCACCTGGGGCTCTCTTGCCGTGCCAGAGCTCCGAGTAGAGCGCTTGTTCTGGGAGTCTCGTATCGGGCATGCGGACGATGTGACCCGTCCATCGGAGCTGATTAAGCGTGGTCAAAGCTTCAATGCTGGGGATGTTGGCCTGAACAAGAACACTGACATTGGTGCGCCTATCCTGCCAATGGATTTGCAGGATCTTGCGGAGGCAGCGTTGGTGGTACCTCTCCAGTGCTTTGAGGTGCCTGCTGTACATGGTCCATGCCTCTGAAGCATACAGCAGGGCGGGTATCACTGCTGCTCTGGCCCAAGACTGCACAAAGTGAAGGAGAAGCATCTGGGAAGGCGCCGAACACCTCGAGTCTCTTCGCCGGGAGCAAGCGGAAGCCAAGCGCAGGCAGCGCAAGGAGCGCACGTCAACCCAAGCACCCCACCCACCCGTCCCTTCAACCACCGTCTGCCCCACCTGTGACAAGTCCAATGCGGGACCTACAGACTCTATCAGTCACCTGAGAATTCATTTTTAATGTGGAAGCAAGTCATCCTCGGTTCTGAGGGACTGCCTAAGAAGAAGAAGAAGACGACTCCTGTAGGGAGCCTTATAACTTGTAAATTCCCTTCTGCTCACCGTAGCAACTCTAGATACCAGTAATATAACGTGCTGCCATTTGCTTTTGTTCAATGATGTCACGGCGGTAATGATGGAAAAATTGACCTATGATGTCACCCGACTAAAACCAGACACTTGGAATGTGCCGATTTATTCACCAGTCACCTCGGCTCTAGCAGAAATGCTCAGATGCGGTGTCTATCAGTGAGGAACTAGTACAACGGCCCCCAAGCCAACTTCCAACCCCCTACTGTCCCAGATCCAATCAAAGTCAGCAGAAAGTGAGAGAAAAATCTTGCTTCAGTTCTTTTGTTGACAAAGGTCTTAAATTGTTTGGTACCTAAATTGCTGATGGTCACTTATTCTGGCCAATTCATTTTCCTGCTTCACTTTGCCACAAGACACTGGCAATTCCGGTACCTACTGTAACCCACTGTAACAACGAATGTAAAACGTCCAGGTGAGGAATGAAATGTTTAGATGGAAGAACTCTTTGGACCACATCAGTTTGATGTTTCACCTTGCCTACATTCTGCGTACTTGCGATTTTTTTCCGCCAGGTTTACTGAAGCAGTGCAAATTGGGGCTGTATTTAAAGCTGATGTAATGGACATTGTTTACTGGGAGCTCTCTAAGTGATGGAAATTTACTTTCACATTGCCAGCAGAAAAGGGCTAAAGAGATTAAACGGGCAGTTAGCTAATGAACTGCAGCACAAAACCCACCAATTGAGTAACATTTCATTGATTACTAACTACTAGTGGGAGGTCAAAGAAGGGAGAGATTAGGAGAATTTTTTTTTTACACAGTGGTTTGTTAGAACATGGAAATCCCTACCATAAATAGTAGATAAATATTAGAGGAAAAAATGTAAGAGGATTTGGGAAAAGAGCAGGGAAATGGGACTAAATTGATGCTCTTTCAAAGAATCGGCACATGTGTGAAGGGCTCAGTCACCTCCTTCTGCACTGTAAAGTTCTATGATTGTACTAATTTTATATTCAACTCTTAATAACCTTTTAAATAAAAACAGAAAATGATGGAAATACATAGCAGATCAGTCGGCCTCTAATGAGAAAAAACAAGTTATGATGTTTTAGGTGTGTACTTTTCATTCGACTTAATAATGTTTACTTGGTGACAAAATACATGGCCCAACATTCCTGGGGACCTCTCTGCCGGTGCAAATGCAGTGGAGGCCTTTAAAGAAAGTTAAAGCTGGAGGCTTAATAAGCTACATTAAGATAAAACCTCTATTTCTGCATCATGGTTTCTTCCTTCTGTTCCAGTGCACTGAAACTCGTCTACCTTCAGAGTGGTGGTAATGATCCTGCTATTCTGGCCCAGATGCATGGTCTTCAGGCAGAAGCTCAACTTCTGGAAAAGTCTACACGACCGCCAAAAGAGAAAAAGAAAAGTCTGTAAAGATCAGCGTCAAATTTATAAAACTATAAATACACTTCATCTTATTTTGGGGAAATTGACTGTTCTAGACCAAGAAATGCTTGTTGTCAAAGAGGTAAAATATAACAGTCCTAACTATATCTGTTACATTCCTTACACATTACAGAACACGAGTCACCTCACCGATCACTGGATGCTGAGCTCCTAGCTGTGGAACTTGAGAACCAGCGCCTGGAAGATGAAATTCTAAAACTGAAGTATCAGCGAGAGAGGAGGAAGCCCGATGATGGTAGGTCTCGGACTCTCAGAAATGAACCTTGTGCATATGGTTGCACACTACAAGAGTAACATAACATAATGTTAAAGAGTACCTTTAGATGAATGGACTACTGTTTAGAAAATTCCAGACCTGAGTCTCTAAGGGGGAAAAATTCGTTGGCACCTATTTTGGGTCACTAACATCGCTTGGGCACTAAATTTAGCGCCCGGCAATCGTAAACTTCGGTTTTAGTGCCCCCAAGAGGGAGGTGGAGCGCTAATTCAAGTGCTCCACTTCCTTCTTAGAGCGCTAACCCCGAATATCGGGGCAGTGCGTTCTGCAGCGCTACGCACTGGGCCACGTCGTGCTGCTGCATGAAAGAGCTCTTCCCCTCATTAAAGGGGAGAGCCCAAGCCCACAACTCTGCAGGGCCCTACCTGAACCACCAGGGAGTGGGGTGCCGTGCCAGCAGCCCGTCACTCAAGGAGTGCCAGGCTGCCAGATCGCAGCAAGGACCCCGCGTTCAAAGACGCAAGGGACTGCGACAAGTAAGTTGGTCAATTTTTTTTTCCACCCACCCGCCTCCTCCTCTTTAGTTAGCACCCTGCGAGTCTCCTGCCGCTCCGTTCCCCTCCCCCCCTGAATTGGTCGCTGTCATCACCCGGCACAGATTCAGGGGGCACGGGGTGAAAACGGGGTGCTGCACACAGTGATGATGTCTTCATCGCCTGCGCAGCGGGGCAGGGTGCTACCGGTTACCGCCACTGCTCAGCGGGAGTTGTTGGAGGTGCTGTGCCCGGGTGAAAAGTCGTTTGCGCCCCGTTAGCACATCCCCTCCCCCCCCCCCCGGGGGCGCTAACTTGAGGCACAAATGCATCAAATTTCTAGCCCAAATCTTTAACACTTTTGGTAATGTTCTTATTAAATTAGCAATATTCATTATAATGAAACTTAAGAATATTACATAGCATTCAGGAAACTTAAAAAGAGAAATGGTCTAGCCTGGAATAATAGGATGAATATCTTTCCTTTCTGTTGGTTGTAAGGATCCTACATGAAATAATTTGGGTGGTTTAAATCTAGTTCTTACTATGTATAGCTGGGCAGTCGGGGTTTTGCTGAGATTAAAGCATGTTTTTGGCTGCAGAGTAGAGGGAACTTCTCTCTCTATCTGACCATATTAGATCTGGCCTGGGAGTGTCAGATGCTGACATAGTATCCCCAAAATGAAAATGTGTTCTCTTTACCACTTGTCTCTAGAATGAGCAGAAAAGGTAAATCTGTAACAAATTCTTTCTTTTGAAGGATAACAGAGACCTTGCGAGGTAGATGGTCTTGCTTTTATTGGTGGTAAACATTAATATCGCAGTTTACCAATAACACTAATTTAAAGCAGAGTAGTATTCCTGTTACCCTGCCAGTGAACAGAAAGTAGACTGTAGCTGCATGTTTCTGCCCTCTTGCAGCCCCCCCACAAATAGTGCTCCATAAACAGTAGCAAAAATAGAAAATGCTGGAAATAAATATGGCACTTGACATCTGTAGAGAAAAAGGACAGGTTAATGTTGCAGGTAGAACTCTTCAAACGGAAACAAACATTTTAGTAGAATTGGGGAAAATGGGGACGGGGGAACAACAGAAACTCCGATCACAGCAAGGAAGTAATTTGTTGAATGACATGAAACCTGTGGGGGGGGGGGGGTATTGAAAGCCTGTAGATGCAACCCTAAAATGAAAATGAAAATCCTGGAAACACAGTGAGTACGTCAGTCCCACAAGGGGAAAAAAACAAGCCAGCGCTAGGGGCACAGCCCTCCCCCCCCTCCCCCCCCCCCCCCCCCACCTGTGCTCTGGCAAAGGGTCTACACCCAGAACGCCAAGCCATCTCCCTCCCCCTCCCTGCTGACTACCACCCCTTACTGTAAAGAAAATGAAGAAGATAAAGCTAACGTCTGAAATTATTAAAGCCAGTGTTCAGATGCAGGGGGCTGCAGAGTGCTTAAGTGAAAGATGAGATCCTGTTCCTGAATCTTGCATAAAACTTGATTGAAACAAAAATGGAGATGTCAGAGTGGGAATGAGAGTACAGGTTAAAGTGGCAAGCCACAGGGAACTCCAGGTCATACTTACAGACACAACAATCTGCAGAGTTTGGCAAAGGGTTCTCTAATCTGTTTTTGGTCAACCCAATATAGAGAAGACTGCACCATGAGCAGTGAGCACAGTATACTAAATTGGAGGAAGTAAAATTAAGCTGTTGTCTCGCATGGAAGGAATGTATGTGGCCCTGTATACTGAGGTGTGAAGTGGTGAAAGAACAGGTGATGAGTTTGTTGTGATTGCACAGCAAAGTGGAAGCTGGAAGTTGGGTGGTGGAAGAGTGAATAAAAGTACTCTGAAAGGAATGGTTCCTCTGGAAAATGGAGAAGTGACAAAAAGGCAAGATGTGCTTGATGATGGGAGATGATGAAGGCAAATTCAAAAACTGGTAGAATGGAGGTGAAGCCAAGAGGGACCCTGTTGCCATGAGAGGAGGAGGGTAGAGATATGAGATGGATGCAGTTGAGGGTGTTGACTACTCTTGAGGGTAAGCCTTAGCTGAAGAAAAATGAGGCTATTTCAGAAGCTCTAAATGTTTAGTATTTGCAGTTTTTTCTTAGTCTATATACTAGTCTACAGTGATGAAGACAGAGTATCAGGATGTACTGTAATTAAAAACATATTTTAAGTAGCTTTCAATATATTTTCCAGACAATTGTTTATTATTGTAAATTGATAATACCTTTTGTAATATTTTTTGAAAAAATGTTTTGAATTGCTGAAACATAGTTGCACCTGTGTTCTGAAAAAAAAATAGAATCTTTCCAGCAAAACTCAATTACTGTGCAACAAAACCAAACCTATAATTGAACAGTGATACTGACTTGAAAGATGTGTAGTTACTGAGAGATTCACTGCACTGGTCTTAACTTCAGCACTCCTGCTTGTTAATTATGTATGTAATGTGCATTGAGTTGTACCTATTTAAAATGTTGCAATCTAATTTACTGTCCGTTTCACTCCTTAAATCTCCAACCAGATCTATTTTGAGCTAATATGAGAAATATATCCTTTTTTTAATACTTATGTTAGTAAATCAGCATGAAGAATGTAAAACCAAATCTTTTATGTTGCTATTGATTGTAATTTTTAGAAACATTTAATAAAAATATAATTTGAATAGGAAAAATTGTCTGTTGTTAATAAGCCAATATTTCATTCAATATGAAGAGAAATAATAATGGCCTAAGGAAGCATGGAATGAGAACGGACTGTTCAGTCCATAAACCCAAGTCTCTCTACAGATCATGTGCGATCTACTCTCATAGGCTGTGACGTAATAAAACTCACTACGCACTTGGTTTGAGTATAAAGCAAGGCTTTATTCAACTTGTTTCAAAACATGGAGGTCTAGTTATCTTTCACTAGTTCCTGTTTACACAACGTCCTGGGCAAGCTGGGCCCACGCCCGAGTATTTATACTCCTTGGACAGTGCCACCAGCAGGCCGTCCAGTGTTATTTCATGAGTCTTTCTTCATGGATCATAAGATTCATAACAAGCTGTACCTAATCTATTTAATTTCATAAGAAGTTCTGCAAACTGTCTTCCTGTCCCCTCCCTAAAGGCAAATAACATCCTATATCACTTATCTTGGTCAGCTATCACCTTGGCATGACATTTCCATGCTGCAGGAGCTGAGGAATGATCACATTCAAACCAGCATTCAATCATTTCTATCTTCTTCCAACCTTCAATCTTGTTCCTAATCAAATATTCATCCAGATCTTTGTTTTTCTCACCAATTCTCTCCTCTAGTTTCCTGTCCTGAAGGTATTAACTCTTTGCTGAGGTACAGTTCCACAGGAACAGTAGCTCACTCAGTTGTTTTCATGTGTAAGCTTTGCCAGACTGGAGAGGGAATACACCATAGACAAGCTGTTGTAAATTTAGATTTTGCCACAAATATGGTCTTGGTTACATCAGTGCTGGTTACTCCCTTAAGAAGTCAGAGTACCTTGGGTTTAGACGTATGTCCATACAGTCCAACATCTAACTAAATTATAGCATAACCCAGGGGTGATGTACCCCCATGTGACCTGAAACAGATATTTGTGTCTGTTTTTTAAACTTGTGTGAATACACTTTGCTTTAAAACACGACCCTTAAATGTAACTTTTTTTTCAAATCCATTCTATAGAAAAATTCCCCAAAATGTGACACATTTTTCCCACCTGGGATGACTTGCTTGCAAAGACAGTGTACTCCTCACCAGTTGCACCACCGATCCTCCCGAACCCCAGGAGCCCATGAGCAGCATGGCCACCTGCCTGGAAGATGTGCAACCGCTGTGCTTTGTGCCTTTAACTATTTGTAGCAATTACTATTCCACATCTAGGCTGTGATTTCGCCAGCCATGGCGAGTCCGGTTCGGCCGGAGTGGGCAGCGGTCTCAAACCCCGCTCTTGTCTTCTTCCCGCCTCCTCCAAGTGATTTTGCCCTGATTGGGGTTGTTAAGCCCGCCCTGCGAGGTTCCCAGCCAATTAACAGGAAGAGGGTCTGATGACATCATCTGATGACACGTCATCAGCCGGTTTCCTTAAAGGGGCCATGTCCACATTCATTTTGACAGTTGTGCTGTCAGTGTTTTACAGCATTGAGCTGCTGCAAACACTGACGAGCACTGCACAAAGGTGCACGGCTGCACCCAGGCTCTCCCATGACTCCCTCCATATGGTTATGGAGGGAGTCACAGCACGCAGGGAGGTTCTCTTCCCTTCTGATGGGTGGAAGACAACTCCCCAGGACACCAACGCAGCCTGGTTGCACATTGCACAGGAGGGCACAAGCAGGGATGTTGTCAGGAGGACCTGGGTACAGTGGCACAAACCTTTCAATGATCTCAGTAGATCACAAAATGTTACTGCAAAGCTACACTCAACCTCATCCTCCTGTGCCACTCATCAAATCCCCATCACTCTGCCTTCCCTACCCTACTCCTGCACATCCTCACACCAACTTACCTTGCACCTCCACCCATCCCCCTCTCTCTACATTATCACTTCCCCATCTCACTAGCCACCCCTCACTCACCCTCATCCTTGTCCAATCATTCAAACTAACAACACACAAGGGTAGGCACTTGTGTGCTTTAGCCAGTGTTTGTGTTAAGTTTCTGTTGCTGTGTTGTCAAGCATTGAAATCTTTATTTTCAACACTTTGTGTTCATGGACAGATTTGTGTGCATCTTAGTGAGTTCCAGTGATTGGTGAGACATAATTGTACCCTCCGCCAATGGTGATGAGTGTGAAAGGAATGACCTGGACATTGTAGGGATGCTTGATGGTGCTGGTGTGGGGTGGTGCCAACCTGGCGCATCATGTGGCAGCCAGGGTGTGCAGTGTTAAGTGAAGCAAATCTGGACATGGTGAGGCCATCGCTGGCATCCCGGGCAGCAATGTGGTCGGGTGCTGATGCCCTCTGTCCTGTGCAGCATCAGTTGATTGCGGAGAAGGTTGGTGTTGTTGGTGCTGCTGGTGTGCCTGGTGTTGGGGCTGATCGTGGTGGGATTCTGAGGACCAAGGTGAGGTTTTTTCAAGGGCACCAATGCTGATGGAATAGATGGCAGGTGAGGTTGAGATGACAGAAGCGATCTGTCAGTGGTGAGAGAGGTTGTTCCAATGAGGTGACACTAGATAGAGAGTTTGCTCCAAACACTTGCTAGCTGCATAAAGGTCAATCTGTCTTCCAAATGCATTAAGTAACAGCTTCTCACCTTGGAAAGTGAAGACCTATGAAATGGGAGCTTTCATAGACCATTTGCAGCTGTCAGGTTAATAAATCATTACATGCTGACACAACACCCGAGCTCCTTACCTGACGTGATTCCCGTGCTCCGGGCAACCCGTGGAAAAGCTAGTAAAACGGTAAGTACATGGTAAAATGGTACTCAACTACCTTTTAACAAGCTTTTAAGTATCTAAAATGGTTGATCTCCCGCTTGGTGTCGGGTCTGTTCAGGGATGACTTGGGAAATTGACAATGAGGTGGGTTTACAGCAGGATACCGACCCGCTGTCAATCTTTTTGATTTTGACAGGGGACCCGCCTCCAAACCCGTACTCTGAGCGCCAGGAAAATTCCGGCCTCAGTGTGGCAAAAAATGCCTGCGCCCTGATGGGCCCGAATTGCCTGTGCAGCCCCTGTGGCTGGACCACTGCATGCTTCCAAATTCATCTCGGCTTAGTAGCTGGTTGCTGCTCCTGGGTTCTGCCACAGGCTGTCTCCGCTTGTCATTCCGCACCTAGATGAAGCAACCATGCCCAATGAACAGTTTCCCTTGTTCACAGGCAGTGCATCACGTGCCCTCCCACTTGATAGGAATGACATAGATACCAAGAAGGTTATTGACAAACCACTCGGGGTCTCCCTCTTGAGCAGATTGGCCAGCTGCACCTCCTCCAACCCCCTCAGTTTGAACTATATAGGCCTCCCTGGATTGTGAAACTCCTAGAATCATCTGGTGTGCATTTGCTGGTGCTCGGAGCTGACCCAGCAAACCGTCTGCCTGAAACCACCTTGGGCCCGGGAGTCTCTTCACCTTTGGAGAGCCCTAGACCTTAGAAAAATTTGGTCAGCGACTTCTGCAGTTGCCTGGGCTGGACCGCTAAGGTTGGCTTTATGCTCCTTCGTCCTGATCTCATTTACCCTGAGTGGCATTTCAATAACCATATTGTCATTCCCTATTAATATGTCTAATGACGGATGGATGGATAAATAAACTCCCAAACCAAATATTCCAGCCAAACTCTGGCAATGTATACTTCTATGGTCATTCACAGTCTCCAAAGGTGGACAACTTTGTCCTTTACTCAATGTTGGTCCTTCACTGGACCGTCATATAATATTGTGAAAGAGCAGCTAGAGTCCTGCAAACTCCATGGGCTCGATTTTCATCGGGCCTTTGAGGCGGGATTGGGGGTGTGTGGGAGGTTAAAATTGCAAAAAAACTGGCGGGCAGGCCCAACCCCACCTCCAAGCAATTTTCATTAAATCGTGTCTACTGGTCCCGTCTCCGTCCCGCCTCCAAGAGGCGGGATAGGCCGTTAAGGTCCTTAACAAGCAATAAATTGCCTCTATAATGCCATTTTGATAGGCCTTGGTGATTTTAACCCTTTTCCGACGTGAAGCAGGCCTGTTCTGAAACACGACGGTGAAACCTGGCAGGAGCACAATTGGATTGCTGACTATTAGCTGCAGCTCCACCATTAAATAGGAGATTTGATCAGTCATCATTTGCAGGTGGCAGGACTTTTTTGTCTCAGGTCTGGGGGAACTTTTAGAAGGCATAACCACAGCTGTGGAAGTTTGGAGCCTGACACCCATCTCCAGTGTGACCTCCTGGGAAACCCCTCTCACCACCTTCACTGAGCGCTTCCTCAACTGAGGCATATACCAAGTAATGCTAAGCCCTCAATGTGGAAGTCCCATTCGCGAAATGACACACGCCACAACTACAGCAGTAGCCATCAGATTTTTTATTTACAGTAATCATCTGATGGCTTTTTAACGTAAAACATCAAATTTCACCCAAGTGACTACCCTTGTGACTATTTGTGCAGTATCTTCCTCTTACGTGTGCTCCTACATGGTGCTTCCCCTGTGGCTTCAGCAGATGTGGTGGCCCCTTGCTCACTTTCTTGCTGCTCCTGTCTCGACACCTTTGGCGGGTGTCCTCTGGGGTTGCGAACCTGTGAGGGCTCGCCAACAGTCTGCTGCTCCTGTGGCTGTGCAGGGGTTGAGACGCCGATCTCAGATGGGTGTGGACTCTGGTGGGGCTCTGACCGAGGGCTCTGCAGTGGCGTGGAAGTGTGAGCGCTTGGAGAGGAGCCCCTACTTCCTTGATGTCTGCCACCAACTTCCCTCTCATGGGTCAGGTCCCCCTCAGCACTTGCAAGTGGCTTGAGAGCACCTTGCTGCACATCAGGGGGGGCCATGGGGACCCCTATCTGCACTGGCAGTCCTACTCAGAAGGACTTCCATGAAGGTCTGGTTTCTCTGTTCAATAGATGACCATCGCTCCTCCAGAGATGTCATTCTATTCAGAACACTCACCATGTTTTCTGCACTCTGGCGACTTATCACCTCCATGGAGGTTGCCATCCTTTCCATGGTGATGCGTTCATGTGCCGATGACTCCACAAAGGCTCTGCTCATGTTCGCTACGGACTCCTCCATTCGCTCCACACTCGCAGCGACCCTGGAGACAAAACCTGCCAGAGACTCCTGCATCTGTTCCTGGAGTTCCAGCACTGCTGATCTTATGAATGGACCCAGAGGCAGAGGGTCGACATGCAGCTGAGCCGAGCTGGCAGAGTCCTGCACCCTCCGACTAGGACTCTCCACTGCTGTCCCTGTCTCCACAATCTGCTGATGCTCACTTGTGAGCTGTGATACACCAGGTGACAACACTACTCTATCTCGCGATGGTCCCACCGAGGTGTGAGTGTCGGTGCTGGGTGCGCTGAATTCTGCTGACGCCGCGCCCTCAGAGGTTGCAGCTTCCTCTGAGGAGTCTGGATGCTCACGCTCTTCCTCCTAGCTAGTGGGGACGAGTGCTTGCGATGGGCCTGTGGGGGAGTAAAGGAAAGAGTCAGAGATGTGATGCCAAGGTTACATGCACATTGCATATTGCAGATGATCATACGTCCATCTGTTAGAGCTTCAGAATCATTATTAGCAATTCATGCAATGTCATTGAGAGAGATGGAAAACGATTATGTCACCAGCTTGCTGTGATGCGCCCGTCTGTCCGTCCCCCACTTGCGCATCGTCCTCCACTCCCACGATCTCCAGGACCGCATCCTCCCAGGGGGTGAGGTGGGCTACTGAGGGTGGCCCTCCTCCTGTCCTCACTCTTTCTCTCTTATTGTGAGCTCTCTTTTCCTGCAATGAGGGAGACAAGTGGAGGTTGAGTGAGAATGAAGGAGTGAGTATAGAGAATCCATAGCATAGATGCTTAGAAGGAGACAAAGATAGAGTGAGGTGGCAAGACCAAGGGCCCTCCCTGTGTGTTGTCAGTTGTTTTCATAGTATCACAGTGATAGGGAGTGTGAGGGCTGCATAGTCGAATAGTTAGGTGAATGTGAGCATAGAGAGAGAGGGAATGGGTAAGGGTGCATGGATGTCAGTGTCAAGTGGTATGTGGAGGAAGTGATTGCTAAAGCTGAGTGCTGGTGAGGAGAGGCAATGGAGATCAGATTGAGGGTGATGGGAAATTCAGACTCACTTTTCCAGTGCGCAGAAGGTCATGAAATCTCTTCCTGCACTGTATCCAGGTTCTGCGGGTTACAGACAAGGAGTTGACCTCCTCTGCCACCTGGATCCACACAGCCTTGGTTTGCTGGGGAGGCTTCTTCCTCCCTGAAGAAGGGAAGAGCACCTCTTTATGTGCTCTTGCTCCCTCCATTAAAGCCTGCAGGGCAACGTCATCGAAACGGGGTGCAGACCTAGGTCTCTGGCTGGCCATTCTTCCTGCAGGTGCCTCTCACTGCAAAGGCCAAAAGGTTGGCAGTCTGCAGAAGAAACAAGGCTTGTTGCAGACCTTAAATGCAGCAGCAATAATGACGTCATCGGAGGCGACTTTCAGACTGGAAAAACTCATTGGTCATGGGTTCCCACGCGTTGGAACTCAATTGGCCAATTAAGTTAAAATTGTATAATTCTCCCACATCGATTTAGAATCGGGTGGCTAACACGAAATGCGGATTACACAACCCCAGCCCGCCCCAGTATCAAAATCCAGCCCCATATGTGTATCCCTTTCACCATGACCAGGTGAAGGTATGGAGTTCACCTTTTGATATCTGCAGTCACTGCATAATTGGCCATCTTGTACCTTGGGTGGCCACATTCTAGAGAGCATGATCCAGAAACCCTAATCCTCTCTGCAATGAATTGTGGCCAATTGCTGCATAAACACAGAGACACTCTGCTCCAGAGACTCAATTTTCCAATAATTAGTGTAAATGTGCAGCCCTGGATAGACTGAGGCTCCATGATGGTCCACATTTCACACTCCACACACAAGAGAGTCTCCTGCACTTGGTGTTTAACTTAAACATGTAGATAATGTTAGCTTTAAATCTCATTAACGCCAAACTCCCCTTACTCATTTCACACAGGTATTAACTTTAGATTTTAAGAAACTAATGGCAAATGCACCTTGTAGCAAACTCTCATTGAGACTAAACTCCACATTTTTCTGACCCTTTCACACTCGACTGGCCGCTCACTGCTCAAGATAGAAATAGGGACTATTGTTTTATGAATTGCATTGCTTAAAAAATTTAACTCTGGTGTGTTCTTTTCCTCATTACAAGATTCAATCTTCATACAGTCTAGTTTTTTTAATGAAGTGTAAATAAGATCCACATATATATTGCTGTGATCTCTTTAAACAATAATGTTTGCCATATGAGCTCCAGATATTTTGTTTCCTGGAATCCTCTTCCTTTACACACATTTCAAGGACAGATGACCTGCACAGCAGAGCAGCAGATGGTAACTGGCTGAATCATGAAGATTGGCAAGGCTTCGCATTAGATTGGTCACTCGATGTTAAACTCTGACCCCTCTGTACTTTTATTTTTGTATTCTGAAGCCCATTTAAAGGAGCATCCATTATACAAACATTCTGTTTCTAAAATGTTTTGATTTCTTAATTTTCTTCCCCATAATATTGCCATGTAACAAAAACAAGGTTCTGATAATATTCCTGCACTAGTAACATTTTTACCAACCCAAGCAGTGTAGTTATTGCCTCAGATGTTTTGAATTCAGTGAAACCCTTCCACTTTACCAAATAACAATTCACATTTATATAGTGCCTAGAAAAATATCCCAAGACGAATCATAGAGATGTAAGAAAAAAATTGACACACAGCCAAAGAAGGAGATATTAGATGGGGTGACTAAAAGCTTGGTCAAAGAGGGGTTTTAACAAGGGTCGTGAAGGAGGAGAAATGAAGGAGTTTAGGGAGGGAATCCCAGAGCATGGGGCACAATGGAAGGGGTTGTACAAGAGGCTGGAATCAAAGGAATGGAGAGTGTGGGGGAGATTGTAGCACTGTAGGAGGTTACACAGATAAGGAGGGGGAAACCTGGCAGGCACTCAGCAGAGGCCCCTGTAAGGTAAGTGTAAAACTTATCTTTGTGGGGCCCGGTGGAGCAGGAATGCTCCTCTTGGACCCACAAAGATAGTTTGGGCTGCTGCCACTCCAGTAAATGCTAGGAGAGGCATATAGGACTTCGAGCCTGGAGACCATGGCAGGAATTGGAAGGCAGAAGAGCAGCGACGGATTGGGGTAGGGATCAAGATGGCAAAGTACCCGACAGAAGAAATGAAAGGTGGCATGGCCGGGTGATGAGGGAAAGAGAGGATAGAGAAAGGCCGGAGAGGCAAAGAGAAAAAGAAAGGGAGCTAGTAAAATAAACCAACCTAGTGGTTTATAATTGGCCTCATTTCAGTAGCTTGCTTATTAGTTTGCCTTCCAGAAGATAGGCAAAATGGATGTGAGGAGTCTGTGAGATCATGGAGTGCAGTACGTAGAATGAGGGGTCTTATAGAAACATAGAAACTAGGAGCAGGAGTAGGCCATTTGGCCCTTCGAGCCTGCTCCGCCATTCAACGAGATCATGGCTGATCATCCAAACCCTAGCACCCGGTCCCTACACCGACAGCCATCCCACCCAAGCCCTATCCCCGTAACCCCACATATTTAATCCCCCCTAACACTAAGGGCCAATTTTTATCATGGCCAATCAACCTAACCCGCACATCTTTGGACTGTGGGAGGAAACCGGAGCACCCGGAGGAAACCCATGCAAACACGGGGAGAATGTGCAAACTCCACACAGACAGTCACCCGAGGCCGGATTTGAACCCGGGTCCCTGGCGCTGTGAGGCAACAGTGCTAACCACTATGCCTCCGTGCTGCCCCCTCCCCTCCCTTGGTCATGCTGTTGTATGACTAGATATTGGGCAGTTAAGATAAACTCCTGATCATAGGGGACACTGGGTTTGCTTATACGACAGTCCAAAGACACTGAACCCAAAACCATCTAGCGCAGATCTGAAATTTGTCAGCACAAAATATTATATAAAAAATAAGGACAGAATACATGACTTTAAAATAGTGACTCAATTACATCTGTGTGCCGTGCTCCAGTTATCCACGGCCTTCTAACCCTACTTCACCAAGACTGCACTTGGGCTCAACTCCCCATGTACAGTAACACAGGAGATCAACTATTTATTATTCATTTATAGTTCAACAGCAATTTGAGAAGGAGAGTTGGTTGAAGTATAGGACTTTCTCTGCACGACAGGGCGAGGAGTTGGGAGACACAAAACTGACGCACTACAACTTCACCACAGGTGGGACAGTGTAATTACAGAATCATACAGCACATTCGGCCCATCGTGCCTGTACCAGCTCTTTGAAAGAGCTGTCCAATTAATCCCACTCCCTTGCTCGTTCCCCATAACCTTGCAAATGTTTCCTTTTTAAGTATATATCCACTTTTGAAAGTTACTATTGAATCTACTTCCACCTTTCAGGATTCCAGATAGCATGACAATATAAATATGGACATAGGAATTCATAACAGAAAATATTGACACAAACCTTAGACAAAAATGTGACAACAGAAAGTTAGGATTAGTATACAGGAGGTGTGTGTTGTAAAATGTTTAATCTATTATGGATGTTCAATATTCTACTCCACCACCACAGCTAGATCTGAACCAACACACTTGGATGCCTCTCATGACAAGGACAGCTCATTGTTGTGATAGTTAAAAAGGTGTTTTATTTCAAGAAAACATTTAAGCCTTCCTGTTTGTTTGATGTTTCTGATTGACCCAGTAAATGAATAACTACTGCATTTGAGTAAATCGATCCAGTTTATTTACAAGACTTGTTTCATTGCTGGGGAGTTTGCAAATGATGGAAATTATTTTTATTTTAATAGGTATTTGTATAGCATTCCAGCAAGTGAAGAACTGATCAAATCTTGTTTCTCGCTCCTGCATGCCACGACCCTTGTCCACCACCTTGTAAAATGCTCTGAGATGTTTATGTATGTGAGGAGCACTATAGAAATGCAATTTGCTGTTGTAGAAAAATGAGCATTTGTGCCATTTTGAGTGAATATAAAATAAAGCTTTCTTCTGATTTACTTTAGAGTTGGAAAAGGACATGCAGGAGATGCAGCGCGAGCACATAAACAAAATGAATGATCTGCAAGGAGAAATTGAGATGCTGAAAAGTGAAGCAAACAGAATGCGAATGCGAAGAAGATTAAGGTCACCTCCACATCTTCTCCCACCTCCACCTCCACCCCCACCCCCACCCCCACCCCCACCCGCACCACTAGCTCTGAACCTACACACTCAGGTGCCTCACATGGTAAGGGCAACTCTTTGCTGTGCTAGTAAAAAAAAATGTTTTTCATTTCACTAAAAGGTTTATGGTTTGCTGTCTTTTTGCTATTTCTGACGGAAGCAGTAGACATAGCTGTTGTAAATGAGTAGCTATTGTTTGAGTAAATTTATCCAGTATAGTTATAAGAAATTGCTTCATAATTGGGGAATTGGTCAAATATTCACTGAATACTCCATTCGTAATAATTATATGTAAGTTTTAATTATTTTCACACAACTTTCCACACTATTTGGACATTGGTTTTGGTGTTGATACTCTTTTGGTTTCTGTTATTTTATTGAACTAAACCATATACATAAAGAGGCATGTAACTTGTGAACACTTTCATAAAAATGTATGGACAATCATGGCCATGATCCTGTGTCCTATCTCAAAACCAGAGTTGTTTTTTAAATATATAGTTAGTATGTACTTTCTTCCTTGTAACTTATCCTTTACCTTGGATCCACCCAGCACCTTTTACCACAAATCTTAGTTTAAATCCAACCCAGAATGATGGGATGAAAATCTCCTCTATACAATAAAATTAGATCACAACCAGCTGATACTCTACACCCGAGTGAGCAAAGGCTCACAGCACAAAACTGCTCACAATTCATCAGGTTTGCTGTATCGTTGAGAATTACTGTGATAGCAAATGCAAAAAATCACACTGGTGCACTAGGTGGTGAGGTTAGGGTTAAGGCACGTGGTTTCGGCAGAGAAGAGACACATATAAATACAAGTTGTTGTTGTTTGCTCTGTATCAAACCCATGCTAAACCTAACCTGAAAATGTTAATGTTAACATTGGGCATCGTGGCCCATTTCTCAATGCTGGTGTTTCCCACTTTGATGAACTCAAAACATTCACAAAAAGTGTGAACACTTTAAACAAATCCCACTGACTGACCGACTGTATTACAGGACCACACCAGACCTCAGACACCAATGATTGCCAAGCATTTACTGGATCCTCCAGATGCATTAGGACCTGCCCCCTATGACCCAGCGTAAGTACCAATATTCACGTGTCTATTTTTACTTTACAGAATATAACCAATTGAATCTGTCGATGACCAGTTCTGACGAAAGGTCATTGACTTGAAACATTAACTCTTTCTCTTTCCACAGATGCTGCCTGACCTGCTGAGTATTTCCAGCATTTTCTGTTTTTATTTCAGATTTCCAACACCTGCAGTATTTTGCTTTTGTAATTGAATCTGTCTGTTGCTTTTGACTGACTGGTCCATTGCACACCATTGTTACATGATGCTCCACCCAACTCCCATCCACCAGTTCCTTAGGAGTTAATTTTTCAGCCTTGGACCAGGTTGTGGTACTACATAGAAGTGTACTTTAATTTTCCTTGTGAATAATTAGTGGCTATTTCCACCACTGGACTAAGTTTTTGTATGTTAAAAGCTATCTATTCCCAAATGATCTGTATTTTCTTCCTTGCATTGTTGTGGACTTGATAATTCCCCTCCACCGATGGCAAGCTACCAGTCCCCTCAGCTTCCGTACTCTGCCTCAACTGACCTGTATTTCCACTCCCCTCTGGGGTCAACTATGTTGCAAGATTCTGACCTCACTTCAGCCTCTGTTTTACATTTCCTTTGTCTGCCGTGCAAACACGGACAAGTGACGTATTTTCAGGCTGCTCGGCCTTTCTCCTTTGCCTGACGCAACCTCAACTCTCCTCCCTCCTCCCCTCTCAACTCAATTACATGGTGAGATGCTGATTTGCTGAGCTCCAGCTCCTCTGCTGGGCTTAACCTGCCCTATATAACCCCACCGACTCCCGCCAGGGCAAGAAGTCATGAAAGGAAAAGCCTAATTGGCAGCGATGGCTTTTCATTAAGTTGCTGTGGTAAGGTGTTGGTTATGGGAAGCTGCAGAAAGCAGTGCAGCTTAGCCCCCACCCTGCCCTGGGCCTCTATATCTCCCAGTCGCTCCTCCCCACCCCCCCCCCAAAAAAAAATACAGTACTGGCCATGGTATCAGGAAGGATCTAAGTTGAGTCCAGTGTTTCTTAATGGGGGAAGGGGAGGTGTGTGTCACTGAACTGTTCTCGTGCACCTTTTCCAGTCAAGCCGAGAGTGGCATGGACAGAAGTAGACGAGGAAGTAAATTTGATTCTTGCTGTGAGTTACTCATAGTGATGGAAGAGAGAAAATCCAATAAAAAATCTAAATAGACAACAAAAATTGGGTTTAGTTATTCTACAGACTAGGTTAACATTGCATTAGCTCAGTAAAAGTGTGCTTGCATTGCACTTGTGCAGTTAAAGGTTCTAGCCTATATATCCTCCATCATATTTCTTTTGCAGTATGCAATAAATTAGGCCATCCATCACAGACACTCCAGTATCCAAATTATTTTAAGATGACAGGCCTACTCTGTGGCCACCACACTCCCATTCCTTGCTGCAGTAACGTGCGGCGATGTTTATTTTAAAATTTGTTTCAACTTAAAAGGCAAAAACTGCTTTTGTTAATGATCTTTCATGTTTGGTTTTATGAAAGAAATGGCTGCAATATTTATACTACACAATGCAAGACCATTTCCAAATGCCATCAGGCCAACTCAGAAGCAGACTGGAAACAGATGCTAGTGCACTAGTTGCATTTGAAATGACACTTTACAGCACTGAACAGAATATTGAAAATAACGCCTTGAGGCGTAATGCATGGCGGCCTCCCTTGCTGCTACACGCCTGCTATTTTAGCTCCATAACTATTTTGAACCTGATATTTAAATAATGCATTGTTTGTGTCATAACTGATATTTTTGATTCCAGGGCAGGGTTTGTTGTCTTCTATGATTTTCTTCTTGGCCTTGCCCCTGCATATCGCCTCATCCGCCTGGTTACTGGTTTGTACAGTAATGGACAGGAGATGGGGAAACCATCTGCCTTACCTGCAGTGTACTGTGAAATGGGAGGCGGACCTCACTACATGTCTGAAGGACTCAAAGGCAGCTTTGGAATATTGTCTGCAAAGCAGCCAGTGCCAAGGTAATGGTGATATGGTAGAAATATTTTGCTTCTAAGATAGTTCTGGTTATATTGCACAAGTGATCTGTACCGATGAGGAGAATTTTAGAAATTTGTTAAAATGGAATATAAGTAATATAGAGTTGTGACATGAACTGACCAAAGCTCACTTGTAATGGCATCTGATCAACCTCATTTGTGGACATACTTATTGTTTGTTGACCATGTTTCTAGAAACAAATTGGAGAGTGAAATTTGTGCTCAAAGTGATGAATATTAGCACTGGTGAATTAAATTTTTCACCCTTTTCACACCAGATCAAACACTCGCAGGTACGGTTTAGATACAGACTAAAGCTCCTCCCGTTGGACCAATAAAGTTAACTCTCAACTTGAGCAGACACTTGGGTCTCGATTTTCCTGGAGCCGTCAGGCGTGGTTTCAGGCGTGTGGGGGGGAGGGGAAATCGCAAAAATAGGTGTTCGTGACCTCCCCCCGCCGCCTGATTCCCCGCCCCAGCGTTTCAATGCGACCCGAATCAGTCCCGCCCGCAGCAGGCGGGACTGGTCTTTAGGCACCCTAATCACCAATAATTGGCATCTATAATGCCATTTTAAGGGGCCCTTGCTACTTTCAGCCTTTTCCCACGCTAAACACGCCTGGTGGGAACACTGCTGATGAAACCTGGCACGAACAATATCGGCTCGCTTACTTTCAGCTGCAGGTCAATCAGGAAAGAAGAGATTTAATCAGACAGCATTTATAGGTTGCAGGACCTTGTTGTTTCAGGCTTGGGGCAACTTGTTCAAGGCTTAGGCACAGCTGTGGAAGGTTGGAGCCTCACACACTTCTCCAGTGTGAGCTCCTGTGAAGCACCGTTCTGCACCCTCACTCAGCGCTTCCTCAACGGAGGCATCTACCAGAAGTATGGGAGGCCTTTTTTCCCTTCCCTTCATGCCATTAGAGGATCTCCAGCAGCAGAGGCATCAGCAGCAGAACCAGGAACAGCAGCAGGAGTGCCAGGCTGCTGCTCACTCACCTGAAGCTGCACAGGCCAGAAGGGGCCAGTGCTTGGATGTGGCTTGAGAGCACCTTGCTGCACATCAGGGGGCCATGGGGACCTGTATCTGCACTGGCAGTCCTACTCAGAAGGACTTCCATGAAGGTCTGGTTTCTCTGTTCAATAGATGCCCATCGCTCCTCAAGAGATGTCATTCTATAATGAACACTCACCATGTTTTCCATACCCTGGCGACTTATCTCCTCCATGGAGGGTGCCAACCTTTGCATGGTGATGCGTTCATGCGCCAATGACTACGCAAAGGCTCAGCTCATCTTCGCTATGGACTCCTCCATTCGCTCCACACTCGCAGCGACCCTGGAGACAAAACCTGCCAGAGACTCCTGCATCTGTGCATGGAGATCCATCACCTCTTCTCTTGCGGATGGACCCAGAGGCAGAGGGTCGACATGCAGCTGAGCTGAGCTGGCAGAGTCCTGCGCCCTCCGACGAGGACTTTCCCCTGCTGTCCCTGTCTCCACAATCTGCTGATGCTCACTTGTGAGCTGTGAAACACCAGGTGACAACACTACTCTATGTCCTGAAGGTCCCCCCGAGGTGTGAGTGGCTGCGCTGGTGCTGGGTGCGATTACTTCTGCTGATGCTGCGCCCTCAGAGGTTGGAGCTTCCTCTGAGGAGTCTGGCTGCACAGCCTCTTCCTCCTCCACAGTGGGGATGGTACTGTGGGGGAGTAAAGGAAGGAGCTAGAGATGTAATGCCAAGGTTCTTCTGGTTACTCCCAGCGAGTTGACATCTGCTGACACCTGCATCCATGCAGCCTTGGTCTCAGTGGGAGGCCTCTTCCTCCATGACCTAGGGAAGAGGACCTCCCTGTGGGCCCTAACCCCATCCAATAATGCCTGCAGTGAAGCCTCGTCGAATTTGGAGGCAGCTCGGGGTCTGACACTGGCCACAGCTGCTGCAGGCTCCTCTGCCATCCTGTATGGTTCGTTTGGAAGCCTTCAGAGGATGCAGTGCTTGCTGTGGACCTTGAAAGCACCACGAATGATGACATCATACTGTGGGGATTTCTGACTCGAATTGGACAATTAGCAAGGCTTCCCACACACTGGAAATGAATTGGCCAATTGAGGGAAAATTGCATCGATGTGGCAGACCCATTTAGATTTGTGTCGGAACCCAACAATTCCCCGCGCCTGCGGGAAAATCGGCCCCTTAGAATTTGTTCTTTTAATTTATGATGTCCTATGACTCCCATGATTAGATTCAAAACAGAACATGATGGTAGTGCACAACAGGCTGGTCAACATCTAGAAGATTGGATTTGCTGCCTTGTATTCGCTGAGCTAATCCATTATCCTCCAGATACCATGCTTTTAATGTAACTAGCCAATCCCCAAAGGAAATGCTTGGGGCTAGTCCAGGGTCTGGAGCCCGATTGTTATGTTTAGCTGATAACTTGACCTGTGCAATTAAGGTCACTTTTCTAAATAGGCAAATCCAGATACTTACAGCTAAATATAAAGCTCTGAAGTCCATCAAGAGAATTGTAACTGATTATAAATTTCAGAGTCCAGGACAATGACTGTTTTATAAAAAAATTAAAAAAATTATTGTTTTGTCTGTGTAATAAAGTGTGATGGATGTACATTGGACACTGCCCCATTGGTATTGCTCATGGAGGGTCGGAGGCTCTGCTCTTTTACAATATGTGACACCCACTGTATTAGCAAGGCCACTGGTTTATAGGGACCAAAAAGGGTGAATATTGCATCAGTTTACACCACCAGGGAAACCTGTTCCTTCCCTCTGTCGAAACATTATCCATTATCCAATACCATCACAAAAACCTCTAGTTGAATTGAAATACAGCTAAAATATAAAGTATGTGCCCCGTTGTAAAGTCTGTGGTTTGTGCAGTTAATTACGACACAGACTTCAGGAGTAACATACAACAGGACTTTACTATTCGAAGGTCAAGGCGAATCTGCCCAATAAGTCATGCCACAGCACTTATATACCGGTGTGGTCACCGTCGGTATTACCGTATACAGAAGCCAAACAAGTAGTGCCACACCTAAAATAGTTCTCTTAAAGGTGAACGGTTACATACATAGTCTCTTAAAGGTAGACGGTTACATACACTACAATCCTCCCTTTTTAGCTTACAACATACGTATTTCCCATTAAACATACAGTATAACATATATACAACTTTATGCAAGACAGTTCACAGATTCAGTCTCTGGAGGTTTCCGGACTCTGTCCGGATAACGCCTCAGTGGTGTCGTCATTCCTGGCGGGGTAGTAGGTGCTTCTGACAAAGTCGATTCGGCTTGAAAGACAGTGTCAGGTTCCTCTGATTCCAGTATTACCAGATCGGAGGTAGGTGTTCTGGGTATCTCGGTTTCAACAGTAACCGGGTAAGGTGGTGAAGTAGGTTGGCCAGTTGTGGCTGACCCTATGATCTGGTCAACATGGTGCCTTATTATACTGTCCCCAAGATCCACCGTATACATCAACGGCCCTAGCCTTTTTCCAATAGTTCCAGGCTGCCATTTCTCGGTACGGTAGTCCCGGGCCAAAACTTGTTGACCTATTTGAAAAGATCTAGTGGCCCTTTCATTCGTGCCCTGGAATTGCCGGTTCTCTACGTCCCTTCTGACGTTTGGCTTGAGCAAATCCAGCCGGCATCTTAGTCGTCTATTAAAAAACATCATGGCGGGAGTTTGATTTGTGACCGCATGTGTTGCATTCCTGTACGCCAACAAGCAGCTATCCACCTTATGTTGTAGATTAATGTCTTCATTACCCATGGCCTTGATGGCCTTCTTGAAGGTCTGGACAAACCTTTCAGCCAATCCATTGGAGGCGGGATGGTATGGGGCTGACGTGTAGTGCTTAACCCCATTGCTCTTTAAGAATTTCTTGAATTCTTCGGACACAAATTGTGGTCCATTATCAGAACAGATCTGTTCCGGCAGGCCATTCCTAGCAAACATAGTCCTTAACACTGTGATGGTTTTTTCCGTGGTGGTGGTGGTCATCTTTATTACCTCTGGCCACTTGGAGTGGGCATCCACCGCTATTAGGAACATTGAGTCCATAAATGGACCAGCAAAGTCGATGTGTACCCTTTGCCAAGGAGATGAGGGCCACTCCCATGGATGCAGCGGAGCCTGTGGTGGCGCGTTCTGAACCTTCTGACATCCTAGGCAGTTCTTAGTGATTTCTTCGATGTCTACATCGATGCCTGGCCACCATACAAACGCTCTTGCTAGGTTCTTCATCTTCACTCCACCCAGATGTCCCTCGTGCAGCTCCTTTAACACCTTCTTTTGAAGTTTGGGTGGAATCACCACTCTAGATCCACACATCAGGGTTCCCCTACACACTGACAGCTGTTCTTTCCTCTGTGAAAATGCTTGCAGTGTTGGTTCGCCCTGTGCTGGCCATCCCTCCACCGTTAAATCATAGACTCGTGAAAGAGTCGGGTCATTTCTTGTTTCGTTTTCGATCATCGAATTTGTTATTGGTAGACACTCCACTATGGATGAGTGGAACATCTCTACCGGGTCCAATGTAGTCGCTTCTTCTACTATCGGCAATGGCAAGCGCGATAACCCATCAGCATTTCCATGCTGTTTGGACCTTTTGTATTCGATGTCATATTGGTGTGCCCCAAGTAACACGGACCACCTTTGTAACCTTTGTGCTGTCATGGTGGAAACGGCCTTGTTTGGGTTGAATATGGACACCAACGGCTGGTGGTCTGTCAGTAATGTGAACTTCTTACCTTGCAGGTAATGATTGAATTTCTTCACGCCCCACACAAGGCTGAGGGCCTCCCTATCTATTTGAGCATAATTTAGCTCCGCGGAGGTCAATGATCGGGACGCGAATGCCACTGGCCTTTCCGAGCCATTTGGTAACTTGTGTGAAAGTACTGCTCCAATTCCATAAGGGGAAGCGTCACAAGCTAGACGAAGGGGTAACGTTGGGTTGAAATGAGCCAACACTTCTTCAGAGGTAATCAACTCCTTGCTTCTGCGAAAAGCCTTTTTACATTCCTCACTCCACTTCCATGGTATTTCTTTCCGCAACAGAGCATTCAGCGGATGCAGCACCGTGGATAGATTTGGCAGAAACTTGTGATAATAATTAATCAACCCCAAGAATGATCTTAACTGTGATACGTTTTCTGGAGCGGGGGCCTTCACGACAGCTTCTATCTTGTCAGGTGACTTGTGCAGCCCCTCTCGGTCAATGACATGACCGCAGTACGAGATCCGTTTTTGGAAAAACTCACACTTCTTGCGATTAACTCGAAGGCCATATTCCTTCAACCTGGTGAGCACCAGTTTCAAATTTGTGAGGTGTTCTTCCTCATCTTCTCCCGTAATTAGGATATCGTCTAAGTAGCACTGCGTGCTTGGAATTCCTTGTAATACCTGCTCCATGGCCCTCTGCCAAATTGCTGGAGCCGAAGCTACCCCAAAAACCAGTCTATTATAACGATACAATCCTCTGTGTGTGTTGATGGTGAGGTACTGGCGTGACTCTTCCTCGACTTCCATTTGTAAGTATGCCTGAGCCAGGTCTATCTTGGTGAAGTGTTTCCCTCCAGCCAACGAAGCAAAGATATCTTCAATCCGCGGAAGCGGGTATTGTACCGTGTGAAGCACCGGATTCACTGTGATCTTGAAGTCTCCGCAGATGCGGACCTTCCCCGGTCCCCCTGGCTTATTACTTGGTGAAGACTTCATGACGGGAACAATGGGCGTGGCCCACTCACTCCAGTCCACTTTTGACAGTACCCCTGATCGTTCAAGTTCTTCCAGTTCTGCCTCCACAGCTGGTCGTATCGCATAAGGTACCGATCTGGCTTTGAAAAATTTTGGGCTTGCATGTTCTGCAATCTTAACCTTTGCTTTAATTCCTCGCAGTGTTCCCAGTCCTTGCTGGAATACCTCTTTAGCTTCGTCCAATATTCTGGACAACCGTTCAGGTTTGACATCTTCCTTTCCGGAATCCACCGTCATGGTGTTTAGTGAATGCCAGTCTATCTTTATTTTCCGGATCCACTCCCGTCCCAGAAGTGGTGGACCTCCCTTGGGCAGCACATACAGGTCCATCCTTTGGTAATCTTTATCCTTGTATCTCACCTTGACTTCTATCTTTCCGATGGGGAATACTTTGTGCCCCGTGTATGTCTGTAGTACTAGTTCTGTATCCCGTAGTGGAATATGCTTGAATAACTTTTTATAGTCATGCTTATTCATGACCGTCAGCGCCGATCCGGTGTCCACTTCCATTTTCACTTGGACTTTTGCAATCTGTAGTGTGATCCAGATAGTTTGTCGGTCAGCTTCATTACTCACATTGTGAATTCTCAAACTATCCAGTCCTTTGCAGTTGGAGTGTGAGTCCGACTTCTGTTCCTCCGGACTCTTCCTAGTCACCTCATGTACCTTTCTGTACCACTTTTGTGGTGACTCATTATTGTTGGTCTCCTTTCCTGACCGGCATACCTTAGCTATGTGACCAAGCTTGCCACATTTCCTACATTCTTGGTTTTTAAACCAGCATTGGTTCTGGTCGTGTGTTGTCTTTCCACAATGATAGCATTTCGTTGTACCCGAAGTAATTTGTTGTACCCTGAGTGCCGCTGCCTTTAGCTGCATTTCCGCAGTTCCTTTCACTGCGGCTTCGCTTGATGCTGCGATAAGGACAGCCTTATCAAGTGGAAGATCGTTCTCTTCAAGCAGTCGTTTTTGTGTTTCTTCCTTCAACATTCCGCACACGAATTTGTCTCTCAGTGCCTCTTCCAGGTTGTCCCTAAACTGACAGTCTTTCGCTAGCCTCCGCAGTTCAACCAAGTATTCCGCGTTGCTTTCGTCTTTCCGTTGCGTTCTCGCATAGAATTTGAATCGTTCAGCCAACATCAACGGTGTAGGGTTCAAGTGGTCCTTCAGGACAGCCACAATATCATCGAAAGTCTGATCCGCCGGTTTAGCTGGTGCTAGTAGATGCTTCAAGAGCCCGTATGTCTTTGCGCCCATCGAGTTCAGCAAGGTTATAGCTTTGTCATCTTCTTCTATTTTATTGGCCTCACAATAGATCTCAATGCGTTCCACGTACGTGGCCGTCTTCTACCTCGGAATTAAAATCATTGATGTTACCACGCTTAGGCATCTTCCTCTCTTTGGGAACAACACAAGTATTTCTTTAAATTATTATTTCTTTTTTTTTTCTAAGATGGCGGTTTTCCCGCGAAAATGGCGGTTTCCCACTCTTATCTTCTCTCCCCGCCCACTTCAATGGCGGTTTCCCGCTTCTGTCTTCTTCCCCGCCTAATGGCGGCTTCCCGCGTTTCTTCCCTGGCGGGAGGGGTACACTTTCCCCACGGGCGACGGCCGCTGGCTTTCAGGTTCACAGCCTGCGCGTCGGCTTCAAGGCTTTCCCTTTTTTTTTTTTATGGCAGGGCGACCGGCTCTGGGTACCCCGTTGACGGCGAACAGGTTCAGCCGCTGGGCTGGCTCTCGCACAGTTCCCCTTGCTCGGCTCTGTCTCTCTCCCGCTCGCTCGGCTCTACCGGCGCTGGGTACACCCCGTTGACGGAGGACAGTTCAGCCGCTGGACTGGCTCTCGCACAGTTCCCCTTGCTCGGCTCTGCCTCTCTCCCGCTCGCTCGGCTCTACCGCCGCTGGTTACACCCCATTGACGGAGGACAGTTCAGCCGCTGGACTGGCTCTCGCGCAGTCTCTCTTGGTCGGCTCTGCCTCTCCCGCTCGCTCGGACCCCAATCGCGCCTCCCAGCCCTCTCGCAGTCCGGTGCTTCTCTCCCCGGCTGCGGCTGAGTTTCTCTCTTCCCGCGCCTACACTCCCGGTCGCAGCGCTTCGTGGCTTCGGTCACCGCCCGGCTTTTCCCGCCGGTCGCGGTCTCTCACGACGCCGTTGGACCCGACTTTTTGTCCGGCTCCTTTTCCCCCTCGACCGTGGTCGAGTGCCCAGCCCTTATCCTCCGGCTATTCTTTTCACTTTCCCTTACTCACAGTCACCGTGGCAGAAGGGACAGTCAGTGCCTGTTGCTGATGGAAGTTTTTGTCGCTAAAGTCTTCCTCCTTTCTATTGCTGCAGCCTTGAGTTTTCTCCCAGCCGAATGACGAGGGCGGTTGCCTCTTTTCGACGCTCTTTCGTTGCTTGAAAATATTGTTGCCGCAGGGTACGATCGGACTCGTCGCCACTGTAAAGTCTGTGGTTTGTGCAGTTAATTACGACACAGACTTCAGGAGTAACATACAACAGGACTTTACTATTCGAAGGTCAGGGCGAATCTGCCCAATAAGTCATGCCACAGCACTTATATACCGGTGTGGTCACCGTCGGTATTACCGTATACAGAAGCCAAACAAGTAGTGCCACACCTAAAATAGTTCTCTTAAAGGTGAACGGTTACATACATAGGCCTAGAAATTCAGTTGCCTTAGCGCCGCTTTTGAGGCGCTAGAGGGACTAGCGCCAGAGTTATGGCCAGTTTAAAAATTCCCTGGGGCCCTAAATCGGCGTTGCACCGGTAGCGCTGCGCCGGCACCGATGACGTCATCGGTGTGCGCAGCGTCCCGGTTGCCGTGGTAACCCGCCCGAACTCCGAAATTGAGTTGCGGCCGCCTCGCCCGTGGCAGCCGCAAGCAACGTTCTGTCAGAGGTGCCTTACTCCAGTTTGCGCCGGCGCATTAAAGGCCCCGCGGCGGCCGGCCACTTTCCCGCCGGCCGCCTGCCCGCAGCTCCCTCCCCGGACTTCTCCCCCCCCCCCCCCCGGAACAGATGCAAGCCCGGCACTTGTCCGAGGTGCCGGGCTCATTTTTAAGCTGATTTGCGCGGGCCGCGGCCGGGTGCAGGCAGCTCCTCCTTAACGGGAGGAGGAGGCCTGCACGTCCCCAGCCTGCCGCACCGCATCGGGTGCCGCAGCGCCGGAATTGCGGCGCGAAACGGCAGTTAGCGCCGATGTACCGCCGCAACGACCCTTCAGTAGCGCCGGCAGCCATTTGGGCGCGGCACTACTGAATTTTTGGCGTGCGCAGAGGGACTTAGCGCCGGCACTAACTTCCGGCGCTAAAGCCCTGCCTACGCCAGAACCCAATTTCTAGGCCATAGTCTCTTAAAGGTAGACGGTTACATACACTACACCCGTATGTTTTATATACTGGTGCTCCCCTTTGGTGCCATCGTGGTTTACATCATCTAGAAACCTGTTGTAGTGCTCAATCTAGGTGCCTACTGCATGGCGGGAGTAAGTAAGGGGGCAAGGCAGTTGCATCTCCATGAACTGGCCCAATTACTGGCTCCAGCACCTGCAGGGCCTCCTTGTCCTTTATGCTACAACTACACATTAGAAAGAGGTGGTAGGAGGATCCAGCTCTCTGTTGATTTGAGAGACAGCAACATGAGAATCTATGCGCATTGCAGCTATGCCACTGCTGCTGGGCACTGCCTCCGCATACCCTGTGGTGCCATCTGGCCTGCTATCATGAGATCAGTGCCTCATGGTTCTCTCAGTCCAATCCTCAAGGCTGTCAAAGCCAGAGGAGAGAGACCCCAACCCATATTAGAGCCCAAGGCTTCAATGACAGCAGTGTACACATTCACAAGATATGTTCTGACTTGCATCTGCCGTTGGGACTCTGCAGCAGATTTTCCTACAGTGTTGAGAGCTTGTCCTTGACCATTGCACAGATGCGAGTAGTAGACTCAGTTTGCTGTCAGCTGTTGCAGGTGCATTGGGTCACTCTCCACTGGCTATATTGTTCTGTGCTGCATAAGCATTATTTTAAATACAGACCCTGTGAACTTTGGATCACTGGGCTTATCAGCAGAGAATGTACACAAGCTGGCCATCTAGACAGCGAATGCCTGTGTGGTCTGCTGCTATCAACACCTGCTCCTGCTCAGCCAGTCTTTGGCTACTCAATGCACTCACCATTTAACTCAGCCAGCCTGAATGTACTTGAGATGTTTTAAGGACAGCTGGTTAGGCTGCTCAAGACCCAGAGAAGATGCATTGCAAGCTACAACTAAGGCAAACAAAATGTAGAAATCTGGGTCTGAAACGAGGGCAGGAGTCTCGTTTAATTGAAATGAGGCTCATGCACTCATTTCAGGCAGCCACCAGGGTCACCTAAAAAAAAGGCCAGCCAATTTATCAGTGACCTGACTACCTGTACAGATCAGGCATCCACAGTTCTTCATTGGTTACAGTTGCACCTGTTATAAGCCCATAAAATAGGTGCAAGGCATGTATGAAGGTTTCAGCAGCAGACAGGCTTTAGCTTGGGTGGAGGTGGACGATGTCACAGGTAGAAATAGGAGGTCTTTATGACTTGGAGGGTATGGGTTGGAAGCAAAGTTTTAAACTGTCTGATTCAGCCTGAGAGAGTGGTGGAGGAGAGGGATCGAGTCGATGGCAAGGGTAGGGAGTTTGTGGCGGGGACAAAAGATGATGGATTACTATTCCCAATGTTTAACTAGAGGAAGTTGAAGCTCATCCATGTCTGGGTGCTGGACAAGCAGACTGACAGCATGAAGGCAATGGAGGGATCAACAGAGATGGTGGATAGGTAAAGTTGGGTGCTATTGGTATATATGTGGAAGCTGATCTTGTGTCTGTGGTTGATGTCACCAAGAAGTGACATGTAACTGAGAAAGAGGAGGGGACCAAGGAATAGATCCTTGGGGGACTCTGGAGGTGACAATCCAGTGATGGAAAGAGAAGCCATTGCTGGTGATGCTCTGGCTACGATTGGAGAGGTAGGAGCGGAACCAAATGAGTGCAGTGTCATAGTGCTGGATAAGGGGAGAGAGGTGCTGGAGGAGAATGGTGTGGTCAACCGTGTCAAAGGCTGCAGAGAGGTCGAGGAGGATAAGTGAGGATAATGCACCAAGGTCAGTCACAGAGAATGTCATTTATTACTTTGGTTAGGGTTGTTTTGATGCTGTGCAAGGTGCTGAAACCTCATTGGAGGGATTCAGACAAGGAGCTGTGGGAGAGATGGCCGTGATTCTGGGAGACAACAATGTGTTCAAAGGTCTTGAAGAGAAAAGGTCAAAGTTGTACTTTTTCTAACTGTTTTTTGTTTGTATCTGCTGTTAGAGTCCGTCCTTCCCCTGGAATCTCGCTGGTAATTGAGCTCCAAGCTGCTGGTGGCTTTGATCCATATGGCCAGGAAATTCAGCGCCTGATTTCCAGAGGCTGGGCAAAGATTGATGTATTTGATCATCACAATCAGGTTATCAGTGGACGGTGGAAAGTTCCGGTGCGATCCCTACCAGTAAAACCGTCCCTCACAACTGGCCAGCTCAATGGAATTCCTCAGGTATATGTAAATGACACATTGACACAATACTTACATTTACCAAATCAAAAGCACAATAGGTTATATTTTCCTATTTGTAATCTGGGTAATGCAGGCTTAATGCTGGTGATTGCAAGATACATACAGATGAGCACGGTCATTCAGCCCATCTTTGCTGATCCATTCAGAATGCATCAACAATGTCTCTTCCCCCTCCCCCACCCTGACTGTCACAACCAACTACTTTTTAAATAATTCTTTCTGGAAATCCATTTTATCTGTTGATCACTTTTTGTGTGAAAAGTAACTAAGTTCCACCATCAGTCCTAAATTTGCCCCTCAGTTTAAACCTGCAACTTGTTGTCCTAGTGGCATAGTTCAATTTAAAGTAGTATTCTAGCTTTAGTTTTTTCTCTACTGTTGACTATCTTATATACTGTAGTGTAGTGGTTGTGTTACTGGAGTTGTGAGTTCAAATTCTACCATGGCAAATTGTAAAATTGATTTTAATAAATCTGGTAATTTGTGGGCTGCGGAAAAAAATGACTGTGGATTGTTCTAAAAACCCAACTTGGTTCACTAACAACCTTTAGCGAAGGGAATCTGCCGCCCTTGCTGACTCTGGCTGAGATGTGACTTCAGTGCCATACTATGTGGTTGACTCTTAATGCCTCCTGCTCCTGTTTATAACAAGTGCCGCGGGATGGCAATAAACGTGGCCTTGTCAGCATCACCCACATCCCGAGAACAAATTAAAAATATATTATTCTATGAGGCCCGCTTGTTGTTCCTTGTTTCAAGATTAAAAAGTACAAATTTCTCCAGTCTTCCCTCAGAACTCTGTTCTCCTTAAAGCAGAGAAGGTTATGGGGAGATTTAATAGAGGTGCTCAAAATCATGAAGGGTTTTGATAGAGTAAACAAGGAGAATCTGTTTCCACTGGCAGGAGGGTTGGTAACCAGAGGACACAGATTTAAGATAATTGGCTTAAGAACCAGAGGCGAGATGAGGAAAACATTTTTTACACAGCGATGATATGATCTGGAATGCACTGCCTGAAAGGGTGGTGGAAGCAGATTCAATAATAACTTTCAAAAGGGAATTGGATAGATACTTGAAAAGGATAAATTTGCAGGGCTATGGGGAAAGAGTGGGGGATTGGGACTAATTGGATAGCTCTTTCAGAAGAGCTAGCACAGGCACGATGGGCTGAACGGTCTCTTTCTGTGCTCTATCAGTCTATGATTCTATAACTTAGTCCTAAAAATGGACATGGAACATTTATTGCCAACTGAAAGTTGAGTATGCAGCATGCAGATGCTGCAGAATGGTCACCCGACAAATTGTTGCTAGTTGCCAGAAGTAAAATATAGTTTGAAATTCTGTTGGTGAGGCTTCTATAATCACATTATTCTTCCCACGGTTAATATCCCCTGATTTCCCTTTGGTGTTGTTGCTGAATACCACACCATACTCCTTCACTCTCACAATTAAGCAGAAATAAGTGAGCATAAACCCCCTATAGTTACTGCCAGCAATAGAAGATATTAAAGAAACAGAATTGGTGGCATTCTGAGTGTCACAGTCACTAAACACACTTCTTTCATCCATCCCTGTAGTTGCACAGTTTCCTCTTCTACTTCCACCACGTTGCTTAGGAAAATGGAGGTCGGACATTTTATCTTATTGAAAACTTAATAATAATTGAAAACAATACACTTTGGAGTTATCCTGATCTAATACTGTTACCAGCCAGGATATAGAGAATAATAGGTACCAGGATGTTGCTCCAACTGGGGGAGGGGGTGGGGTTATTTGACATTATAAATCTTGAGTGCAAAATCTAACCCATTTATAATCATCATCTGAACCCTAGCATGTGATTATAGCTTTGAAATCATTCCTGTGGTATATATATATATGTTATAATTAAAGTGCTGGTAATTTTTCCATTTTTGATGTGGGTCCTTTGTATCTCTGAATTGTGGAACACAATTCACATTTACAATGATAGGGTCTGTGGGATGTAGAAGACTATTACTTTGATTTTCAGTAAACTCCCCATGAACTAAAATATTCCTTTCAGAAAATTCCACTTGAATCTAATTTTCCTTTCTCTAGCATTCTAAGATCATGTAAATGAACATGTAATATGACTAGTATACAAATATTTCTAGCATTAGATGTCTTTCACTGTCTAATTTCCTTATATAGTGTTTATGTTTCATTGTGCAGCAAATTTGAGGTCTTGTCCCACCAGAAGGCCACTTCTTCCTCTAATAATCTGACCGTATAATACCATGAGGAGGATACCAGACATTTCGCCAGTGTTTTCTCCCTGATTTGAGTCATTCCTATGTACTTACATTGCATATCTGAATGGCAACTTTGCCACATGTCCTAAAATGCTGAATTCTGTAATAAAATTGTAACTATGCTATGGTCCAAATGAAGAGACCACAAAAGTAACTACCAGTTCTTTAAAAAAAAATGGTTTTTAATCAACCCTATCATTAACTTTAGTTTAAAATCACTTTAAGGACCATTCATAATTGTCAAAAGTTCATAATTTACAGGAGTATGGGGGATGGGTTGGGGAGATGGTGAAGAAGAGACATGTATTGCTTCATGTACACTTACACAAACATGCATAGTGAAATGATGCATTTTACAATACTCACTGTCCTTTTAGGAGGGGAAGTAAGCAGAAGAAAACTATTTATATTCTTATGAAATTAACAGATGGTTCCTTATATTTTCATTTATTTAGGTTGGCAGTGCTGAAGTCTACCTAAGAGTGTTAAATGCAAGAGATGCTGATGTGCAATCAATGGCCACTATTGATCCCCACAATGCTTCCATGTATCAATATCCACCTTTGGTAAGTCCAACTGCAGCAAGGCATGCATTTTCCTGGGAGCCACTGGTAGGCTTGTTGGTAGGAATCCTGCTATGCCTGGATAATAACTGCAACCCAGGAAACTGAGCTGGTATCATGTTGAAGTTGGGTTGGAGGGCGAAAGTCCCGCATAGACCCTGTAGAGGTGGGAAAAGGAAAATCCAGCCCATAAAATCATGTGTGCACAATCTTTAATTTTCTTATTCTGCCAAGTTTTTTTTAATTGAATTTAAATCCAAGTTCCTATCAGAAAGTTTACAGCTATGTAGATCTGGCAGTTTGCGTCCTTTCAGCTTTAGTTTACCAATCTAAACAACACAATAGCTTACAACTGAAAACAGTGATGCATTGGTAAAGATCATATACTTGTACCGAAAGATCAATTGGGCAATAAAACTGAGACTGTACATTTTATAAAGTCAATGATAACTCTTGTGTTTCATTTGCAGATGGCAGGCCGCAGTGTTCCTCCTGCTGAAAACCCGCCTCCCCCTCAACACCTCTCTTATCACCCTCCTGCAGCTCATTATCTCTCTCTTCCTTCTTATACTAGTCATATTGATCTTCCTCCTACCGATGGCCACGCTGACCTCCACAAAGCCAATCAAAGGTGAGAGAGAAAGAGTAAGATCAGTCCTTTCCCTGACTCCTCCCCACAGGGCTGTCACGATCTGAACATATGACAATGTTAAGCCTAAAAAGATTTCCTTCATTAAAGATCAAAATGACTTATTGAAAGAGACCATTTTCATGATTATTGCAAATAAAACACCCTCGTGTGAGACAATCTAGTAAGAGACAGATTTACACATTGTATTTACAGTGGGAGTATATAATGTAATACCATTTTGTAGAACTTAATAACACTAAATTTAAGGGGGCATTATAAAGGTAGTCTCTCAAAAGATGCTTTGTTTCAAGTTCAGTTCAGTTATATAATTGTGTCAGATCATATACATTTGCTGCTGATTTATTGTATCTATTCTTAGTTTTAATTTTAAAAATTTTTTTTAAACCTGCATTAAAAATGTTGCGTTGCAGTGGAGGCAGATTCGATTGTGACTTTCAAAAGGGAATTGGATAAGTACCTGAAGGAAAAAATTTTGCAGGGCTACGGGGAAAGGGCGGGGGAGTGGGACTAGCTGAAGTGCTCTTGCAGAGAGCTGGCACGGGCTTGATGGGCCGAATGGCCTCCTTCTGTGCTGTAACCATTCTATGATTCTGTGAATAGAAAAAGTAACAAGAATCCAATGTTTTTGGAGCAAACTGTTGGAAGGACTAAGCAAACTGTTGGAAGGACATCCTCAAAGCCTCCTTGAAAAAGTGTAACATCCCCACCGACACCTGGGAATCCCTGGCCCAAGACTGCACAAAGTGGAGGAGAAGCATCAGGGAAGGCGCCAAACACCTCGAGTCTCTTCGCTGGGAGCAAGTGGAAGCCAAGCGCAGGCAGCGCAAGGAGTGCACATCAACCCAAGCACCCCACCCACCTGCCCCTTCAACCACCGTCTGCCCCACCTGTGACAGAGACTGTAGGTCCCACATTGGACTCATCAGTCACCTGCGAACTCATTTTTAATGTGGAAGCAAGTCATCCTTGGTTCCGAGGGACTGCCTAAGAAGAAGAATCAGTCTACACTAAAGCCTACCATTACAGTTTTAGACAAAATACATCAGCAATGATTTGTCATTGTTACTTGTTGATAGACTCTTATCAATTCAAATTTTGAAGAAAATTAAAGTACAAATAACTTCTGCAGGGTTTGCGAAACATTTTCTCAAAAAAGTCGCTATGCCATTCCTAACTAACACAGAAGATGCTCAAAAAAAATAAAAGGTGCTTGAAACATGTACTCATCTAGTTCTCCTCTTCTCTGCCCACTGGGTCTATTTATAAAAATGTCACAACAATCTTTGGAGCCATTCACCACCAATGTCAAAGTTACATTTTCTTTTGATGTTTTTTCTTTATTTCTCATGCTTTTGTTAAACAAGACCTCTCTTTGTCTTTTCACCACACCCAATGCATCTGCACATTATTTTGTCCTTTCTCTGACTGCCTCATCTCACTGCTGATCTTTTATATTGCCACCTGTTTCCTATTGAGCAGTTTTCAGGTTATTTAACACTTTACCTCCCTGTTGTTTGATGTATCTGTTTGTTCTCTTTCCCATTTTCCCTCCTCCCCTTCTCTCTATTTTTCCAACCTTACTAAAAGGCCTGTTGATCTCTGTTATGTTCATTAATATATAGACATTCTTATTATGAACACAGCTAGCTTTTGCTAGTTACTTTATTGAGCACATGTGGACCGGTACAGTATCTGTAGAGGCTTCCATCTTGACTGTTGCCTTGTGGGTAGCCTAGTGCCTCATGGGTAATGTAGTCTTAATATATATACAGCTGGGTAGCGTAGTCTTATACATACAGCTATATACAGCTCTACGGCTCCACCTAGTGTCCACTATAGAATGACATGTTATTGATCATTACATCCCCCTTTCTTTGAGGTTTAACAAAATCAATATCAATCAACTTTCAAGAAAACAATAAAGATAATATCAGTAACACTTTTGTTAGTGCTCTATAAACATAAACATTTTCAAAACAGTCAACACGTTTTCAAAGCTTTACATTGTACTCAAAGATTCAGTCTATCAGGCTTTTTTACTTCACGTGTGGATCTTCTCAACACGGGTAAGTCTGATGTGTCTTCATGAGATTGTTCTGGCGGTGAATGACAAGATGCAGTTGCGGCATTGTCATCAATTTGCTCTTGTATAGATCGAGGTCTCCTTGCGACCTTTGCTTGGAGAGGGTTTCAGTGTTTCCTTCACTCTTCATGCCATAACTCTCAATGTAGTCAATGCACTCTCGAAAAACTGCTGGCAGCTGGATCCCATCATACAGCATAGTCCTCTCAGCAGCCTCGGCCAATGGAACACCAAAGATTGGCCTGAGGAAAGAAGGAGTATCCACCGGAACTGCTTCCTGCTCTGGTGCAGGCTTCTTCTTTTTCTTTTTCTCTTTCCACTGCTTAACAACATCTGCTGCGGTTATATCTTTGGACTTTTTCTCTTTGTGTTTTTCCTCTTTGTGCTTTTCTTCCTTTGGCTTCTCTTTGACCTTAAAGTCTTTTTCTTTCTTCTTGGAGAAACTAGGCTTTTTGAAGACATGGATACCCTTTGGCCTTTTCATCCTTGATGGGCTCTCTGCTTCATCACCTGAGTCATCTGGTCTGCTTATGGCACAGTTTATACAGTAAACTCTTTTGACCAGTTCTAAGTCCTCACAAGCTTTGTCACCCAGTAGTGAATCAAGCCTTTCAGCCACAACAGAAAACATGAGATGATGCACTTTGTCTTTGACTGTCACTTTAAGTCTGCATACACCTAAGCTATCTATTTTCTGTCCATTATAGTCCTTCAGTAGTACTGACTTTTTCTGTATTTTGGGCTTTTCTTTCATATTGTTAATGTCACTCATACTGATTAAGTTTGCTTTTGCCCCAGTGTCCAGTTTCAATGTAACGAATGCTCCATTTATCTGCAGTGGGATCATCCATTTGTCCTCTTTTACTGCATTAACTTTATGTTCAGCATTGTCTATTTCTGAGGGCTGCACATTTTCTGTATCTTTTTTGATATCGTCACATGACACCATTCCTATAAAAAATGTCTCACTTAAATCAGTGTCCTCAATCACATTAACTTGTTGCCCTTTCGTCGTTTTTACTTTTGAAAAGCATTGTTTGGCAAAGTGATTCTTTCCATTACACTTTGTGCACATTTTTCCAAACGCTGGGCATTGTCTTAACTGGTGTTTGTAACCACAGCGTTTACAATTAAAAATGTCATCCTCCGATTGCTTTTCATTTCTGTTCTGCCCACGTTTCTTCCCCTTGTAGGACACAGCACCGCCAGCAGCATTATCACTCATTACATTTGCATCATTATTGATTTCACTGAAAGTCTTCGCGTGATTTCGAGCTAGCTCGCTGGCTTGGCATATTTTCACCGCATTTTCCAAATTTAGTTTGGTTTCTCTCAACAGACGTTCCCTGACTTTTTTATCATGAATACCAAACACAATCTGGTCATGAATCATGGATGCTTTGAGCTCAGAGAAATTACATGTCTGTGCTTTCAGTTTCAGATCAGTTATAAAGCTATCAAAAGTCTCATTTTGCTGCTGTGTCCGAGAACAGAAGATGTATCTTTCATAGGTCTCATTCTTTTTGGGAGAGCAATGTGCATCAAATTTTTTTAGCACATCTTCTAATTTTTCTCTGTTCTCCACTGGATTAAATACAAATGTATTAAATACCTCTATTGCCTGTGGGCCTGCAACCGTAAGCAGCAACGCTATCTTCCTTGCGTCTGGCTTCGTACCGAATCCGATGGCTGCAATGTAGAGTTCGAATTGCTGTTTAAAAGCCTGCCAGTTGTAGTCGATTTTTTCTGTGAGATTCAAATGCTCTGGTGGCTTCAAATTCTCCATGTCGCTTTTCACAATTTTCAGCAGATCTTCACCACCCTGGTACCATGTTATGTTCATTAATAACTAGACATTCTTATTATGAACACAGCTAGCTTTTGCTAGTTACTTTATTGAGCACATGTGGACCGGTACAGTATCTGTAGAGGCTTCCATCTTGACTGTTGCTTTGTGGGTAGCCTAGTGCCTCATGGGTAATGTAGTCTTAGTATATATACAGCTGGGTAGTGTAGTCTTATACATACAGCTATATACAGCTCTACGGCTCCACCTAGTGTCCACTATAGAATGACATGTTATTGATCATTACAATCTCTTAGCTTTTAATCTGATGAAGGGTACACCCCTGAAATGCCATAACCTGTCTTTCCTCTTTACAGACCCTAACTGACCACCTGTGTGTTTCCAGATTTTCCTGTTTTTATTTCAGATTTCCAGCATTTGCAGTTTTTCCTTTTTATTTTGCCTTTTCTTGATTCCCCACAGTTCTAAAGTGCAGGAGGGAATGGTTGAGAAGGCATTCATAACTTTAACAGGTGCCATGATAAAATTAAAGTATGGGACGAGAAAAGGTCATGTGGGCCATCAAACCAATTCCTATCAAAAGCTGTGTGGTTCCAGAACTTGGATATTAAGTACAGGTTAAATGAGAAGGATGTAATTATATCACCATGTAGGTTTTTTTTCCCCTGTCCCAGAAAAAATCTTATTCTAGCTTTTTGAGGGTCTTTAATTTTTCATTTCATCTTCTGAAGATGCTATCTAATCTGGAGTAGGTTTCTACGGGCACTGGCTAGTGCTCTATACTCCCCCCCCCCCCCCCCCCCCCCATCCCCAGGAGAATTTATTTTTAAATGAAGCACAGCATTATAAGAGCAATACTTTTTACTGAGGGTTGTGCAGCAAAATTATCATTTCTACTCTTAAGAGTGACTATAATGGAGTTATAATTGACAAAGCAGATCAGAAAAGACTTCCCCCAGTACGACAATCCAGAATAAGGGGACATAGTTAGAAATGAACAGAAAGAAGAAAGAAAGAAAGACTTGCATTTATATAGCACCTTTCACGACCATTGGACGTCCCAAAGTGCTTTACAGCCAATGAAGTACTTTTTGAAGCGTAGTCACTGGAAATGCGGCAGCCAATTTACGCACAGCAAGCTCCCACAAACAGCAATGTGATAATGACCATGTAATTTTTTTTAGTGATGCTGGTTGAGGGATAAGATTGGCCAGGACACTGGGGATAACTTCCCCTGCTCTTCAAAATAGTGCCATGGGATCTTTTACATCCACCTGAGAGGGCAGATGGGACCTCGGTTTAACGTCTCATCCGAAACAGGGAAAAAATAATCACACAACGGGTTTTGAGAAGGTGCAGTGCACTGCCCAGCAGGTCATGGATGAAGAATACATTTTGTTGGTTAAAAGGGAGATGGATAATTACTCAGGAAATAAGACCCTGAAAATCCATGTTGCAGTTATGCCGGCTGGTTGGGACTTGCATCCACTGGTGATTTTTGTCACTGACACTGGAGAAATTCATGGGGACATCTCTAATTATGCCTTGGTGTGCCAGGAGTGCAACTCCAATCCAACATGTGAGTAAATCATTGGCAGGTGGGGTTGGGGTAAGAAACTTACTGCTACAGGCTTTAAAAGCCTGCAGCAATGAGAGGTGGTAGCAGGTTAATGTTTTCTCCTCCAGCTTTTGTCGGAATTTTCAACTGCAGTGATGTCTAGTCAAAGGATTCCTTTGCTTTCTCAAGACTTCATAATGGCACTTATGACAAGCCAACCAATTCATTAGCATGTGTGCACCAGTGAAAGGGTGGCATAGCAACTGGAACCTTTCACTTAATTCACTGGAAACTTTGGGGGGGTCTGAAAAATGGGCAGAACTACGGTGGAACTGGGTCCTGATGACAAATACGTGTCTCCAAGTTGTGTTGCACTGTCGTTTTGCTCCAAGCCTGCCGATATTTGGGGCTTAAAGGATATAATAGAGCTGAAAATTGGAATTGAAGAGGAAAAGCTGCTGTGGCTAACAGAATAGCAAAGCAGACTTAATGAGCCAAATGACCTGTTTGTGTTCCTAAATGTGAATTTAAGTCATGTTGGGTGTGTAACACTTTACATAGGGTCAATAAAGGTTGCTTTCTGATTGCACACAACATAAATCACAATGGTGTATACATTCCTTCTTCTTTTACGGTTGCCATCAAAATAAATTCCTTTGAAACACTCCCTTATATTTACTTATAGGACATAAAACATGCAGAAGTGTGTGATTTTTACATTGGATTTTAAGGTAATTGCAGCATAAGATATGGAGCTGGATTTGCTTTTATGCTTGAATAGTGTGAGGGAAAAAATGTAAATATTAAATAACGTGTTTGTTATGGGCACTGGAAAATAGATGTAGCAGGTTAGGGTTTCCTGATGTCACTAAACCCCTGCTGCCTTTCTGTACCAAGATCCTGATCACAGCTTTGATGATCCTAATAAGTCATGAGGACTCATTGCACTGCAGCTATTTTTTTTACAATAACAATGTGTTGGTGTTGCTGGCTTTGTATTCAGAAATCCCTAGACATGATATTGTCATTCTGTTCTCTGGGGAGAGACAACATTTTCACAGAGCAGGAAAATCAGCAGGCAGGTCACTCCAGGTTACCATACCTATGAGTAGACAACGCACCTCCCCCCTCGCCACCCCCCACCCCCCACCAACTTCTTGGCCGAGGAATGGTGCAAGTTGTAGGAAGACCTAAAATAGAACAAGAAATTAAAAATCTTGAAAGAGCTGGCAATGAACTGATTCAGGATATTAAAGTCATGATGAATCCCAAGCATTTGATCCATTATCATCTACTTTGTCCTATTTTATATATCTGATCTAAAGAATAAATGGAGCATGCTAAACTATTATCCTCGAGTGGCTGGGACCAAAAGTGGCTGTTAGTAATTCCTACCATGGAAACATTTGATTTTTTTTTGTGTTATTGTCATATTGCAGGATCGTGACAACCCTAGCCTTTCTATCCTCTTCTAATTATCGTGGTACAAACAGAAAGTGGGTGAAATTTGGATACAACACTCAATTAAAAAAAAATCAAGTATTTTAAATTCACAGAAAATAGTTCAAATTATAGTAGAATACAAATCTTGTAACATATGACAAATAAATTAATATGCAGTAGGTTTCACCATTAGACCAAAGTTTGAATGATTTATAACTTTTATCTTTGTCAGGTTTCCCTCACTCTTTATGTTGATCTTTTGAATATTTACTTTTTGCATCGTAACATGTTATTAACATTCACATAGCATTTTCATGGGCAGAAAAGGATTACAGATACTGAGCCTCACTGTCAGCTTTAAACCATTTGACTTGCACATGAACCATGTGATTCTGAACTGTGGGTGGCAAGGGCTATTGAAGAAGCCTGGACATGAAGCGACCTGTACCTTTAGATTACATACTGTTCAGGTTTCTGTGCATCTGAGGACTCTCTGTGGGTGGATCCAAAATACAATAAAATATAATGGGTGACATAAGAAGACAAGGAAGCAGAACAGCTGAAACTGCCATTGAGTCCCTTAGCTTGTCCTGTGTTTAGATCCATGTACAAAGCACAGATCATAACATTTTTCCTGGCTTTGTCTAAACTCACTCTCGTTGAATGTGACTTGGAGGGGAACTTGGTGATGGTGTTTCGACAACAATGCTGCTCTCATCATTCTCCAGCATAGAGGTCGTGGGGCTACTGAAGTAATTATTGGTGATGTGATGACATTATGAATCATGCCAGTGGTAAAAAATAATTACTCATTTAAAAAAAAACTAGGCCAGGACCTGGCTATGCTCTGAGTTCCCAAACAACGTTGTAAGGGGCATAGTGAACAAAAATTTTGGGGACTAGCGTCCAAATTTCCCAGGAGCAGAGAGAGAAGATTGCTGGATTTCTGCCCCGTGAGCATCGAATATCTTTTCTAGAGGTGGAATAACTCCTTTTGGAGCCGAGAGTGGAAATGTTGGTCGCTTTTTATCTTTGGCCCTGTAGGACTTTGGGGATCCACAGGTGGAGTGGCTGTGGGCTATACCACCTTACGGGTAGATTGGGGCAGGCATTCTTGCAGACAGCCCACCCCCCACTCTGGTAATGGGCCTGTCCCCAGGATTTGGAACAGGGTCTAGGGTCTAGGTGGCAGCTTTTCTGTTCCACTGCACATGCGCCAGCAGAGCAGTCTGCAGGAATTTTGGGGCTAGGTATATATAGAGTACAAGTAATTAATTTCAATACAGACATCTAGAACGTCCACTTAAAATACCATTTGCTCTTTCAATTCCTTTTGACAGTCTCTTGCATTAATAGTTGCATGTCTCAGGTGGAATGTGAGCCAAACAGCCAATTTAGTGGACAACATTCAGAACCCCAGTAAGAACTTCAGAACACTTGTAAACCCTTAATTCTCATGAAGGGGGCTGTCAAATTAAAATGCATGATCCAGTTGGCACTTAGATCAATAAGTTACAAGGCTGTGTGGCAAACAAAGCAACACTGAGCTGTAATAGAATCCATCTTAGATCGAGGTTACTACAGTTTGTAAGCATAAACACAAATCAACCAGGATAATTCCTAAATAACAACAGAAAATGCTGGAAAAACTCAGCAGGCCAGGCAACATCCGTGGAGAGAAATTAGAGTCGACGTTTCGGGCCTAACCCTTTTTCAAAACTGGAAAGGAAATGAAATAGATCGAAAGGCAGGGCTGCGAGAGAACAAAAGAAGTGAAGAGACATTAAGAGGTATTCAAAACGAGACGAGATGGTGATGGAACTAGTGGAGACAAAGGATGGCTCAGATTAGGTGTGAAATGTTCTGGCAGAATGAGAGACAGCTGCCATGTGGGAGAGAGAAAAAAAGGAAAGGGGGGGAGGGAAAAACCAAAACAAAGGGGTGGATAAAAAATATAAGTAAAAATGTAATAGGGGCCGAGGTTATGATCTGAAATTGTTGAACTCGATATTGAGTCCGGAAGGCTGCAAAGTGCCTAATCGGAAGATGAGGTGCTGTTCCTCGAGTTTACGTCGAGCTTCCGTGGAGCAATGCAAGAGGCCGAGGACGGTGAGGTCCAAGTGGGAATGGAGCGGTGAATTAAAATTCTTATATTTGGCACATTCCAGTCTGACATCAATTCATGATCAACATTTTAGAACCTTAGGGAGTTCAAGTTTATATTACTTAATGCCAGAACGGAAGAAATAACCAGCAGCTCTGAAATGTATACATTGGATACCATTGATGTGACTAAATCATTTGACAAGTAAGCTAATCTGCATCTTAGAACACAATTGATGATGGCTTGAAGCCCACACTTTCAGTTTTGCCACATCAGAGGCAGTCTATTTTACCATGTGACAACGCTGATTCTCATAGCGTTTCTCCATGATTAGGACACGACATTACAGGGATTACAGGCTGTAGACGGCTGAAATGGAACCTTTTAACATACAATAGTCTAACTTGCCGTGGAACTAGAACCACTCACACCATGCAGGTTATCCTTAATATTTGATCACGCAGTTTTAAATTCTAGAGTCATAACAGCACAGAAGGAGGCCATTGGGTCCATGCCAGCTTGCTGTAGAGCAATCCAGTCAGCCCCACTCCCCCACACTATCCCTGTAACCCTGCAAGTTTATTTCTCTCAAGTACCTATCCAGTCTCCCCTTGAAAACATTGAGTGTCTCCGCTTCCACCACTTCCATCGGCAGCGAATTCCAGGTCATCACCAGTTTTTCCTCACATCCCCCCTGTATCTCTTGCCCAAAACCTTAAATCTGTGTCCGCTAGTCCTTGTACCATCAACTAGTGGGAACAGCCTTTCCCCGTCTAGCCTATCCAAACCCATCATCATCTTGTATACCTCTGTCAAATCACCCCTCAACCTCCTTTGCTCTAATGAAAACAAATCCAGCTTCTCCAACCTGTCCTTGTAGCCAAGATCCCCCATCCCCGGAACCATTCTGGTAAATCTCCTCTGCACCCTCTCAAGGGCCTTCACATCCTTCCTAAAGTGTGGTGACCACAACTGGATGCAATACTCCAGTCGTGGCCTAACCAGTGCTTTATAAAGGTTCAGCATAACTTCTCTACTTTTGTACTCAATACCTCTATTTATGAAGCCCAAGATCCCATATGCTTTGCTAACCACTCTCTCAATATGTCCTGCCACCTTCCGAGACCTTTGCACATTAACTCCCAGGTCCCTCTGTCCCTGCACACTCTTTAAAACTGTGCTATTAAGCGTATATTGCCTCTCCCTGCTCCTTCTTCCAAAATGCATCACCTCACACTTCTGTATTAAATTCCATCTGCCCATTCTGCTAGCCTTTCTATGTCCTGTTGCAGTCGATTGGTATCATCATCACTGTTTGCCACACCCCTAAGTTTGGTGTCATCGGCAAATTTAGAAATTCTACTCTGTATTTCAATATCCAGGTCATTTATATATAGCAAAAAAAGCAGTGGCCCCAACACTGACCTTTGGGGAACACCACTGTCTACCATCCTCCCGTCTGAAAAGCAGCAATTTACCACAACTCGCTGTTTTCTGTCCTTAAGTCAATTCCTTATCCAAGCTGCCACTGACCCACCTATTCCATGAGCCTCAATTTTGTTAACCAGCCTTCTATGTGGTACTTTGTCAAATGCCTTCCAAAAATCCATGTAGACAACATCCATTGCATTCCCTTCATCAATCCTCTCTGTTACTTCATCAAAAAATTCAATGTCGCTGCTCTCTGAGGGGGGGGGGGGGCGGGGAGGGGGGGGGTTCTGCTGCCACTTAGATATTTCTAAGTCTTTATGGCAATTAGGTCTCCTGATGCCTTTTCCATACAACTCTGTAGTGCAACAATGGGTTTCCCAGCAGGAATCCTATGTATCTCTGCCAGACAGGCCAGGCTGCACCAGGAGTGTTCTGTGTCCACCCGCTGGTATCCTCACACCTGCATCAGAAGATAGACGGGCACATACCTCACTTTGACAGAGGATTAATGACTCCAAAGAGAGGCCGATGACGCAAATATGATCTATGAAGGGCTGATCAATCTTAATGCTAGGTGATTTTTTTTAGAAGAACCCAAACAGAGTATTTCATGCATTTTGTGGAACTGTATGAAAGGCGGCATGATGAATAGCCAGCGTAACTTGATTGACTGCACCCATCAAGAGGTCAGCAACCATATCTGCAGGCTCTGACACACCTACCTGTCAACATTTGTGGGGATCTGTCTTCACAGGCTGATAATGGGACCCAAAAATTGCAATTCAGGTAAATTTAAAGGGAAATGGCAGACTAGGAGGATAAAGTACTTGCAGCCTTTGGCGAGGCTCAAAAGGCATTCCAACCAAGGCTGAAGGGGGAGAGGGGTAAGAAGTGAAAGGAATCCCAATGTGCAAACATGAAACAGAATCTACAGGCAAGTGATTGAGCAGCCCAAGGCCTGACTTCCTCTTTGATAATTGCGGATCTGTGGTATCAGGCACCCTTCTTGCACCTATTCATGCTGCACCCCACCTTAGCTTCAGCAACTATAAAGAGTACAAGTAGAAAATGCCATAAAAAGGCAATTGGGATTTTGGATTTTATACATGGCGCATTGAATATAAACACAAGGAAGATGTTGGTTAAGACATAGTTGGAATATTGTGTGCAGGCCTGGGCTCCCTATTTTAGGAAAGATAGTAGAGCCATGTAAAGGTATTGCAAAGATTCACTGCAGTAATAAGCTATAGGTAAGGTATAGAAAATGCTTGAAAACACAGGGTTTTTTAGTGGAACAGAGAAAGCTCATTGGCATTTCAAAATGATGAAAGGTTTTGGGAGGGTGAACAGTAGCCTAGTAGTCATAGCACTTCTTCTTAGGCAGTTCCTCGGAGCCGAGGATGACTTGCTTCCACATTAAAAATTAGTTCTCAGGTGACTGATGAGTCCAATGCGGGACCTACAGTCTCTGTCACAAGTGGGGCAGATGGTGGTTGAAGGGGTGGGTGGGTGGGGTGCTTGGGTTGACGTGCGCTCCTTGCGCTGCCTGCGCTTGGCTTCTGCTTGCTCCCGGCGAAGAGACTCGAGGTGTTCGGTGCCTTCCCAGATGCTTCTCCTCCACTTTGTGCGGTCTTGGGCCAGGGATTCCCAGGTGTCGATGGGGATGTTACACATTTTCAAGGAGGCTTTGAGGGTGTCCTTGAAGTGTTTCCTCTGCCCACCTGGGGCTTTCTTGCCGTGCCGGAGCTCCGAGTAGAGCGCTTGTTTTGGGAGTCTCGTATCGGGCATGCGGACAATGTGACCCATCCATCGGAGCTTATTGAGCGTGGTCAAAGCTTCGATGCTTTGGATGTTGGCCTGAGCAAGAACACTGACATTGGTGCGCCTATCCTGCCAATGGATTTGCAGGATCATAGCACTTAATAGGATATTAGCAGGCTGGCGGTTATGGCACTGGGCTAGTTACCCAGAGTTCAAACTCCCCATTGCAAGTTGTAAAGATGACTTAAAAAAATTGTTAATCTGTGAGCTATCACTAAAAATGGAAAAAGAAAAGATGCTGCTTTTTGTTTGTTAAAACCCAGCTGGTTCACTAATGCTCTGCCCCAATCTGGCCTACTTGTGATTCCAGACCCACACTATAGGAGGAATTTGCAGGGGGGGGGGGGGGGTGGTCAGTGGGCGCAATCGGTGACTGGTTAGGTGGGAAAAAAAAAAATTTTGACAGCAGGTTGGGACCCCGCTGTCAACCTGCCACCACATGCCTTTCCCAAATGTCAGGTCTGCCAATGCTGAGCAGACCCGACATGCAGCGGCAGAGGAGGCAATTGACATCATTAATGGCTTGTTTACAGACACTTATCAATGCATTTTCCCCAGCTTTTTGCTTTTGATGGGTCACCCACCAGTTTCCCACTGTGCCTAGACCTTGTCAGTGAAGCTGAGGTGGGAGGTGACTTGCCATTGTTTGAGCTGATAGCTTCAAATGTCAAGTCAAAGCTCCCAGCTGACTGAGATATCTTCCCTTAACCATTAGATTCTCTGAACTGCATTTCCACTACAGATTCAGGATGCTGCAAGTCTTTACACAAGTCTCCATCCAGTCTGACCTCATTACCTCTCCCACCATTGACAGATCGCTTCTGTCATCTCTACTTCACCTGCCATCTATTCCATCAGCATCGGTGCCCTTGAAACTCTTTCACCTTGGTCCTCAGAATTCCACCATGATCAGCCCCAATACCAGCAGCACCAGGCACACCAGCAGCATCAACAACAACAACACCAACCTTCTCCGCAATCAACTGATGCTGCACAGGACACAGGGCATCAGCACCCGAGCACATTACTGCCCGGGATGCCAAGGATGGCCTCACCATGGCCAGATTTACTTTACTTGATGCTGTAAACCCTGGCTGCCACATGATGCGCCAGGTTGGCACCACCCCACACCAACACCATAAAGCATCCCTACAATGCCCAAGCCATTCCTTTCACACTCATCACCATTGTGGGGGGTACCGTTATGTCTCACCATTCACTAAGACACTTCCAAAGGTGCACACAAATCTGATCAGGTACACAAAGTGTTGAAAATAAAGGTTCCAATATTTGACACCACATTAACAGAAACTTTACACGAACTTTACCCAAGTGCCTACCCTTGTATGTTGTTAGTTGGTATGATTGGACTAGGGTGTGGGCTAGCTAGTGAGTTGGGGAAGTGATAATGTAGATAGAGAAGGATGGGTGGAGGTGCAAGGTAAGTTGGTGTGAGTAAGGATGTGCAGGAGTAGGGTAGGGAAGGCAGAGTGATGGGGATGTGATGAGTGGCACAGCAGGGTGAGCTTGAGTGTGGCTTTGCAGTAACGTTTTGTGATCTACTGACATCTTTGAAAGGTTTGCATCACTGTAGCCTGGTCCTCCTGATGACATCCCTGCTTGTGCCCTCCTGTGCTGCATGGTCTCCTGGAGAGGTCTCTTCCGCCCATGGGAAGGAAAGAGAGCCTCCCTGCGTGCTGTGACTCCTTACATAAACATATGGAGGGAGTCATGGGAGAGCCTGGGTGCAGTCGTGCACCTCTGTGCAGTGCTTGTCAGTGTTTGCAGCACCTCAATACTGTAGAACACTGACAGCACAAATGTCAAAATAAATTTGCGCATGGTCCCTTTAAGGAAACTGGCTGATGATGCGTCATCAAGTGATGCTATCAGACCCGCTTCCTTCAATTGGCCGGCAAACGCTCTGGGCAGGCTTAATAAGCCCAATCAGGGGGAAATCATTTTGGACAGCGGGCTGGAGCCGGCAGTGAGGCCACGACTCGCCACCGACGTCGCTAGCCATGGACCTGCTGAGGTAGGGAAAATCCAGCCCTATGTAGCTGACTCTTAGTGCCCTGAGGGCAACTTGGGATGTGCAGTAAATCTCACCTTGCCAGTGCTTCCCACATCCCACAAACAAATAAAAAATATAATGAAAGACTGTTTCCACAGGTTTGTGAATCAGTAAGAAGGGGACATAGATGTAAGATTATCACTAGAAAAAAGAATAGGGGAGCTGAAAGATATTTTTTCACACAGGGTTATGATTTACCACAGATGGCTAAAATGAGGCAGAGACTTTAACATCACTTACAAAAGAATTGGAAAAGTTAGAATATAAATGCACATGGTAAAGGGAAGTGGAATGGGATTAGAGCCGATTGCTCCAATTGTACAGCCAACATTGGCACAGGCATAATGGGCCAAAAGGCTTTTTCCTGTTCTATAATTTCTATGATTTACATTGGACAGGGAAGATAGACAGCTTGTTCCAGGTCTCTTACGATGCTACAGTGTAGCTCACCAATAGAAGGGGTACATGAGTCCCATAGATATTTCTTCCATCCATACCTAAAATACCACACCTCCACTCAACTGCTCCTCAAACCACTTGGCCAAAATTTTGTGTTGACCATGCCCAGAATCAAGGGCACTACCTCATGCTGTACTACTTTCTGACAGATTGTGCTCATTTTATATGTAAAATTATTTGGTGTTGTGTTCATTAAGAGACCAGTCACCAGTATAGCTGTTTGGTTTCTCTCATCAAGAGCTCAACTCTATGGAAGAAACTTTCTACTGGAGATATGCAGGCTCCCTGGCAAAAGTCCAGTAGAAAATCAAAGCCAAGAAAGTTATTTGTAACAGGATTGACTATGGGAGAAGCCAAACTAGACCCTGGTAACAATTTGCATATACCCTAACTATTGCTTGGAATTTGCTTGCAATGGAAGGGCATATGCACGTACAGTATATGGATTTTGCAATTTAAAGGCTACTTGATAATGTAAAGATCTGTAACAAGAAGGTGGCATGGTGGTACAGTGAGCTGTAGTTTCAATGGGCAGTGTAGCAGTGTGAAAATGGGTTGTGTACCAAATGGAGCCAAAGCACTATTGCCAAAAGGAATAGACAAAAAGCTTAGGTAGTTACTCCAGCAGACGACTACAGAGCGGCATCAGCAGGAACCTGGGAGCAGCTCTCTAGCCCATCACCTGGACTGAGGATGGTGCAGGTTACGGGAAGACGAGAAAGAGAGAAAGAGAGAAAAGAAAATAATCAAAAGAATTTTAAATCGTGTTTACATAATTTTCTCTTTCTATAGAAATTTGCTGTGAAACATAATGAGCTAAATTCTGCTTGCTATTTAATATTTTAAACTGAAGTTGCAAGTCATTTGACAAAAGAATTCTTGATTGATATATATTGACATATATATTTTCTCTTCCAGGCCTAATGGTGGAAGGAACTTAACTGTACAAATATCCAGGGAACAGAACAATGAAAATGAGATGGAAAAAAGTGTTGGGTTTATTGTGGACAGAGTGAAAGGTGCCCCCATTGGGGATGGCAGCTTGAGACTCACTGGATATCATCAGAGAACCGGAAGGGTAAATATGTGATGTATTTTTTTCATGAACTTTCAGTTAGGCTATCAAGGATTAGGGTAAAATGGCTACTAACACAGTAAGGAAAGAGATTAGGAGAACTCTGTTACTCTAAAGGTTGTTGGAGCATGGAATGCTTTGCCACAGTGGTTGAGCCAGAGACCGTTGCAGCTTTTAAGGGAAAAGTGGATAAATATCTGAAGCAGAGGAAGATACTGGGCTATGGGGAGTGAGATATTGCAGTGGAAATAGTTATGGATTTCTTTAGCAATGAGCCAGCACAGACACAATGGGCTGAATGGCCTCCTTCTGTGCCGTAAACTTCCATGGTTCTATTGACTGGCCACTTGATTTTTCCCATTTCCACTGCAGTGAAAGCTGCTCTTATCATTGCAATGATAGATGAAGCCTGTATCAAGGGCAACTACAACTATGAACAATTCTAGATGCGCAAAGGGAGTGGCCTCCCATTCCTCGAGCAGTCACTCCTAGCTGTCAGAGGATCAGCATTCCACACAGCAATTGTCCACCTTACCTACATGTCTTGTGGCTTCTATACTGGCAAATAATATCAGAGCATATCCCCTCATGTGTTTGCATGTGTATACATAAATGCAGTGTGCCATATATGTGAGGCAATCCTCCTTAACTAAATCTTTCTTTGGCAGGTAATTAGTACAAGGAATTCTGGGATGCTGTGGACCACTGCTCCTGTGAAATCTAATATCAAACAAGGATACTTTATCTTTGGAGAGCAGGAGGTAGGAGCCATGTCAATGTATCAGTTATGAGTATGTTATTAATCTAGAATAACCATTTTAATCATTATTGAAAATAGTTATTTTGATCAGTATAATATTATTTTTTTAATTCATTCTCGGGATGTGGAGATTGTTGACAAGGTCAGCATTTATTGCCCATCCCTAGTTGCTCTGATTTGATACAACTGAATAGCTTGCTCAGAATAAAGCACATTGGTGTGGGACTGGAGTTCTCTGTCAGCCAGATTGGGTAAGGACCTCAGGTTTCCTTCCCTAAAGGGCATTAGTGAACCAGTTGGGTTTTTACAGCAATCTGACAACTTTATGGTCACTTTCACTGATACCAGCTTTTTATTTCCAGATTTTTAAACTGAATTCAAATTCTCAAACTGCCATGGTGGGACTTGAACTCTCATTTCCTGGATTATTAGTCCAGGCTTTCTGGATTATTAGTCCAGTAACATAACCACTACACCACCGTACTTTATCTGTATCTGAAACTCATCTCAGAATCAAATAGGACTCTGAGACTGCGGACAGTCTATTTCAGCCTGAGACAATGGCCAGGGAGGGGGATGGAATCAGTGGCAAGAGAGCAGAACTTGTAGCAGGGGCTGAAGAGGTTGAGCTCGGGAAAGTTAAGACTGGATGCCAGACAAGTAGTCTGGCAGCACAGAGGCAGCCGTGGGTCGAGAGAGACATTCACCAGGTGGCAGGGTACTCTCGAGCACAAAGAGTCTCACGCAGCACCCATATGGGCATCAAGTCTCTTCATATAAATGGACTTGATGAACGAAAAAGGTTTTCACTTAATTCATGTTCAGGTGGATTTGACCACAGAAGCATCATCATGCATCTCAGTGGTGGTTATCGATGAAGCAGCCATGGTGCCTTTATTATGTGACATTCTATGGTGCTCGCATTATTTAAAGAAGAAACATGAGGTGATGGCTACTCTCTGCATCCATGACTGTTGACCCCATTATAAAGTCCTCTAACAGCAAAGGAGTACCCCTATTTGGACACCTCAGCATCTGTTTGCTGTTCCTCAGCTGCCATCTCTACTTGCAAGAATAATGTGCCACACAGTGTAGACGCAACAAAAGGGTGTGTGTAAAAGTGTTATGGTTGTGTACAATGCTTGAAATGGTACCTCCCAGAGGGTTCGGCAATTTCCAACTTAGCTTTGTGCCATGCTTGATGGGTCCCACAAGAAATGTATACACTTGATTGCAGTACACATCTTCCTCATTTGCAGCCGGGTATGAGGAGCTGGGTGACTGAATTGTCAATGGGCTCTCTCTATTCAGCTGGTACCTGTATTTTTATTAGGTAGCCTTCAGCCACAAATAGAGCTACCCTCCTTTGAGGCACCTCCTGCAGAAGCACCTCTAACTCAGCTAAAAACAGTGGATGTCCAAAGAGACTTTGGGGGTCCAGATACACAGATCATTAAAATGTCATGAACAGGTACAGAAAATAATCAAAAATGCCAATGGAATGCTGGCCTTTATATCTAGAGGACTAGAACACCAGAGGGTAGAAGTTATGCTACAGCTATAGAAAACCCTGGTTAGACCACACCTGGAGTACTGTGAGCAGTTCTGGGCACCACACCATTACCAGAATGATACCCAGAATTCAAAGGTTAAGTTATGAGGAGAGATTACACAAATTAGGGTTGTATTCTCTAGAATTTAGAAGGTTAAGGGGTGATCTGATCGAAGTTTTCAGGATATTAAGGGGAACAGATAGGTAGATAGAAAGAAACTATTTCTGCTGGTTGGGAATTCTAGGACTGGGGGCATAGTCTAAAAATTAGAGCCAGATCTTTCAGGAGTGCAATTAGGAAACACAAAGGGTGGTAGAAGTTTGGAACTCTCTTCCGCAAATGGCAATTGATGCTAGATCAATTGTTAATTTTAAACTGAGATTGACAGATTTTTGTTAACCAAAGGAATTATGGGATATGAGCCAACGGCGGGTATAAGGAGTTAGGTCACAGATCAGCCATGATCTCATCGAATGGCGGAACAGGCTCGAGGGGCTGAATGGCCTGCTCTTGTTCTATGTTCCTAACTCTTCAGCACGAATGAGATCAGTAGATCAAAAGGCAGCGCCAATGTGTTCCTGTATAGTGCCACAAAATGATCAACATTGGCAATATTTTTACAACATTGGCAACAAACCTATGTTTGGCAACAGAGTCAGATGTTATAATGGCAATGATTCTTTTCTAGATGTCATTCTGTGATATGATGCCTGAAGAGGACATGATACTAATAATCCGATTTTACCACTGGCCAAATGGAAACATAGCAACTGCTCCATGGGACATCAACCTTAGCATGGAAAATTTAATGGAGAGTGAGGAGTGGTTGGTAGCATGGGGAGTGCTAAGATTATCAAGATCTGCAGACTCATGTAAGTTGCTGAATGATCTAAGCACTTATTGTACCAGTATTAGATCGGAGTGGTGAACAAGTGGTAAATTCACAGTAGATCACACGCTGGTAAGTTTATGTTTTATGGTATGCACATGAGTAGAAAACACCAAAAAAACACAATGAAAATGTTTTCTTTCTTTTTTTTTGAGTTTTCACTCCTGTGCATAGAGGAATTTTTAATCTTATAATATTTATAACTTAGTTGGTCTCATTGGTACTCGCTTCTGAATCCTTTGTTTCTCTTTCCGTTCTTTTTTCTTTTCTGACTTTTTCAATTCTTTCTCCTGTTATTTATTTGGCTTTCTCTCCTTTCCTCCTTCCATTCCTCACATTTATTTCTGGTCACTCCTGAGTTCCTGCAGCACTGATCTTGAAAGAACCATCCTTGCTAAGAGTATTCACCTTTCTCTCCTTTCCATTCCCTCACTGAAGAGTGCTTCTAATACTCAATATTTAATGCCTCTTTCTCCTCTGATGCCCAGTGCTTGATGTCCCACATTGATGAATTTTTCTATGTTCATTTGATTTGCTTTGAGAACACAGTGAGGCCAAAAGTTCTCGGCCCTTCTGGTGCCCAGTGCTCGATATGTGGAATGAACATCCTGCAAAAGTAGTTAATACTGTGTCAAATAGTTAATACTGTATCTTTAAAAAAGAGCTGGATGAATTTCTGGTTAAGAATGAGATCAAGGGTTATATCAACAATCATTATCGTTAGTGAATAAAGGCTCTATGAAACCTGATGGAACCAAGGGAATGGTATCTGTGGAATTTAACTGGTTGCTGCTAAATAATAAATCTGTTCAGGATATACTGTTGAGTTTTGCTAGATTACTTTTGGAAATAAGGGAGAAATTTCAACGACACCACTGGATCATGTTTGGCAGGCTTGGTGGACTGAATGTGGTTTTTTTCATTCCATGCTTTCTTATATTATTTGCTTGGGAGATGAAGTTGGGTTGCAAATTGTACTTGCCAAGAAATGACATTGAGAGACTGAATGTTCTGCATGTTACCTCCTACATTCATTTTGGATTCCTTAAAACCAATATTAGACTCTTGAAAATTGAACATGGGAGTGCTAATTAGACTCCTAATTTCAAAATTCTATTTCTAACAGTGGATGATGGAGATTATAAAAATATGTTTTCTGTGTGCTATCCACAGATACCCTGAAGACTCAAAGCCCAGTCATCACATGGAACACTGGGACACACACTCTGCCACTGTTTCATGGACCTGTCCCTTCCCCTCATGATCTTTCAGTGCTGGTATGGAAGAAAAATCTTCTTTTAGCCCTTTCCATGCCATAGGCAACTTTGTATTTTTAATCAAATTACTATTGTCAAAATGTTTGTACTACATGTTACACCATTAAAGGGAATGTCACTCAAACAGGTACATAACTGTAAAAAGGAACAGTTTCAGTGATGGATTTGTACCTGTGGAGTTCTTCACTCGTCTCGACTACTTTTGGAAGCTCGTGTTTTTGAAGTGTCTTTGTTTGCAAAGCCCCTCTATGCCAGGGTGATTGCCTTCTGTATACCTGCTTGACAGTGTACCAAGCTGGTTGAATATTTTTTCTGGAGTCGAGCTGCCGTACATTGGCTCCCAGACAGGCCTGAAGGCACAGTCCCAATTAAAATGAATGGAGCCGCTCCTGATGCAGGCAGCTCCTCCCTGTCAGTGGGAAGGGGTCTGCTGGGGTAACGTTGTTTTTTAAAGACTTCTGAGTATATTTTTATTTTATCATTTTTAAATAAACAATTGAGTACATTTCAAATAGCACTCCCCCCTCAACTTTCCATGCCTTTTAGGAGAACCATGTCTTTCAAGAGTAAATGAACTCTATGTACTTATTTATGAACTGAATAATGGCAGTAGAGAGGGGAAACCCTTGGACTATCTAAGGTAATATTAGGTTATTTAGGTTGAGGTGTAATTTAAGAGCATAAGAACATAAGAAATAGGAGCAGGAGTAGGCCATACGGCCCCTGGAGCCTGCTCCACCATTCAATAAGATCATGGCTGATCATCGACATCAACTCCACTTTCCCGCCCAATCCCCATATCCCTTGATTCCCGTAGAGCCCACAAATCTATCTATCTCAGCCTTGAATATACTCAAAAGCTCAGCATTCACAGCCCCCTGGGGCAGAGAATTCCAAAGATTCACAACCCTCTGAGTGAAGAAATTCCTCCTCATCTCAGTCTTAAATGGCCTACCCCTTATCCTGAGACTATGCCCCCTAGTTCTAGACACTCCAGCCAGGGGAAACAACCTCTCAGCATCTACCCTGTCAATCCCTTTCAGAATCTTGTATGTTTCAATGAGATCACCTCTCATTCTTCTAAACTCCAGAGAGTATAGGCCCATTCTACACAATCTCTCATCATAGGACAGCCCTCTCATCCCAGGAATAATAGTGAACCTTCGTTGCACCGCCTCCAAGGCAAGTATATCCTTCCTTAGATAAGGAGACCAAAACTGTGCACAGTACTCCAGGTGTGGTCTCACCAAGGCCCTGTACAATTGTAGCAAGACTTCCTTACTCTTATACTCCAACCCCCTTGCAATAAAGACCAACATGCCATTTGCCTTCCTTATTGCTTGCTGTACCTGCATGCTAGCTTTCTGTGTTTCTTGCATGAGGACACCCAAATCTCTCTGAACACCAACATTTGAAAGTTTCTCATCATTTAAAAAATATTCTGTTTTTCTATTCTTCCTACCAAAGTGAATAACCTCACATTTCCCTACACTATACTCCATCTGCCACCTTACTGCCCACTCACTTAGCCTATCTATATCCCTTTGCAGACTCCTAGTGTTCTCCTCACAGCTTACTGTCCCACCTAGCTTTGTATCATCAGCAAACTTGGATACATTACACTCGGTCCCTTCATCTAGGTCATTAATATAGATTGTAAATAATAATAATAATCAACTTTATTGTCATTGTTAGTGCACAAGTGCAGTACAACGAAATGTAGGCTTGCGGCTCCCGAAAGTGTACATTTAGATTAAGACATTTAAACATTCAACATTCATTTGGCTTGTAATACATTAACATAAACATAATAAAGTGCATTGGCAGATGTGCAGGCTTTAGAGTTTATTTGTGGAGTTCAGTAGGATGACAGCCCTGGGAAAGAAGCTGTTCCTAAATCTGGTCGTTCGGGTGCGAATGCATCTGTAGTGTCTCCCAGATGGCAGGGGGGCGAACAGACTGTGGCTGGGGTGGGTAGGGTCTTTGATGATGGTCCGTGACCTCCGTAAACAGCGTTTCTGGTATATGTGCTCTATGGTCGGCAGCCGGGTGCCGGTAATGCGTTGGGCAGTTTTGACTACCCGCTGCAGGGCTTTCCGGCCATAGTAGCTATAGCTGAGGCCCCAACACTGATCCTTGTGGCACCCCACTAGTTACAGCCTGCCAACCTGAAAAAGATCCGTTTATCCCTACTCTCTGTTTTCTGTCTGTTAACCAATCCCCTAGCCATGCTACTATATTACCCCCAACCCCATGAGCCCTAATCTTATGTAATAACCTTTTATGTGGCACCTTATCGAATGCCTTTTGGAAATCCAAATATACTACATCCACTGGTTCCCCTTTATCTACCCTGCTAGTTACATCCTCAAAAAACTCTAATAAATTTGTCAAACACAATTTCCCTTTCATAAAACCATGTTGATTCTGTCTAATCATGTTATGATTTTCTAAGTGACTTGGTACCACTTCCTTAACAATAGATTCCAGCATTTTCCCGACGACTGATGACAGGCTAACTGGCCTGTAGTACTCTTTCTTGAATAGCGGTGTTACATTTACGACCTTCCAATCCGCTGGGACCATTCCAGAATCTAGGGAATTTTGGAAGATCAAACCAATGCATCCACTATCTCTTCAGCCAGCTCTTTTAGAACCCTAGGATGTAGGCCATCAGGTCCAGAGGATTTGTTGGCTTTTAGTCCCATTAGTTTCTCTAGTACTTTTTCTCTACTTATATTAATTACGTTAAGTTCCTCACCCTCATTAGACCCTTGGTTCCCCACCATTTTTGGTATGCTTTTTGTGTCGTCTACTGTGAAGACAGATACAAAATATTTGTTTAACATTTCTGCCATTTCCTTATTCCCCATAATAATTTCACCTGTCTCAGCCTCTAAGGGACCAGCGTTTACTTTTGCTACTCTTTTCCTTTTTACATACTTGTAGAAACTCTTGCAATCTGCTTTTATATTTCTTGCTAGTTTTCTCTCATTCTATTTTTTCCCTTTTTATCAATTTTTTGGTCAACCTTTGCTGGTTTCTGAAACTCTCCCAATCCTCAGGCTTACTATTATTCTTTGCAACATTATAAGCTTCTTCTTTCACTCTAATGCTATCCTTAACTTTTTTAGTTAGCCACGGTTGGATCACTTTTCCTGTGGAGTTGTTTCTCAGTGGAATGTATTTTTGTTGAGAATGATGAAATATTTCTTTAAATGCTAGCCACTGCTTATCTACCACCATACCTTTTAATCTATTTTTCCAATCTGCCTTAGCCAACTCGCCCCTCATACCTATGTAATTGGCTTTATTTAAGTTTAAGACTCTAGTTTCGGACTTAGGCAAGTCACTCTCAAAATTAACGTGAAATTCTATCATATTATGATCACTCTGCCCCAGAGGATCCTTTACTATGAGATTGCCAAATAACCCTGTCTCGTTACACAATACAAGATCTAAAATAACCTGTTCCTTGGTTGGTTCCATGACATATTGTTCTAGGAAACTGTCTTGAATGCATTCCATGAACTCGTCCTCCAGACGACCTTTGCCAATTTGATTTGTCCAGTCTATATGAAGATTAAAGTCCCCCAAGATTATTGCATTACCTTTGTTGCAAGCTCCTACTATTTCTTGATTAATATTCTGTCTAACGGTATAGTTACTGTTAGGGGGCTTATATACTACTCCTACCAGTGTTTTCTGCCCCTTGTTATTCCTCATCTCCACCCATACTGATTCTATTTCCTGATCTTCCGAGCCGAGATCCTTTCTCGCTACTGTCCTTATGTCATCCTTTATTATCAGGGCTACTCCCCCTCCTTTTCCATTTTGCCTGTCTTTTGGAAACGTCAAGTACCCTGGAACATTTAGTTCCCAACCTTGGCCACCTTGCAACCATGCCTCTGTAATGGCTATTAGATCAACCCCATTTATCTCTATTTGTGCCATTAGTTTGTCTATCTTGTTACGAATACTTCATGCATTCAGATAAAGAGCCTTTAATGAACAATCCTAGCCAGTCCATTGAACAATTGACTGTACATAGGTCAAACTACGTAACATGACTGCAATACTGTATAAATGTCATATAACAAGTCTTTATTACTTCTGAGTTTAAAATCTGGTAAATTATCAATATTCCTCCATTTTATTATTTTCTTAACCTTCTTTAGTCCCTTGACCTTTCACTAAACTCTGGCCAAAACACAAGTTGACTCCCTGTCCTCTGCCAATCCTGATTCATACCTTTCAGCCAATGTGTGAAAGTGGTTGCAATTGACTTGCTCTCCAAATTTCTCAAGAGAAGCATTTTCCACTCCTGAGGAAGACCCTTCTCATTTCTGACCTGAAATCTGGACTTCGTCATTTTGAGAAATTGACTGAACTATATTTTGAGAATTTTCAAAATAACAAGTACAGTGAAGGGCTTTCTAAATTAATCCTTTAACATTCAAAACTGTCAACAGTTCTATTATTAGTGGCTGGCAAAAATCATATCCACTTAGAACTAAGCAATGGTCCCAGTATATAAGGGTGCTTGGTCAGGGGTATTTTCAGACATCGGTACAACCAAATCTTTGGTCCTAAAATCAATGACATGTTGTTAATTTACCTTGTGACTGGGCATTGATTTTCAGGATGTGTCCATTGTTGCATTGTGGTGAGTTGGCTTGCAAATAATTGGTGTGAATCACAGGCCCAGTCACAGACGGCCACTGTAGACATCTGATGTTGGGGGTGCAAAATTAAAGGAAAACAATCTGCATGTTCTGATGTAAAAGCATGAAGTTTACATATATATCTTGTTCACAAATGATATGTGGAAGCTGAGGGGTCTGAGGTAAAAGCTTATTATTCTCTTTGATATGCGTTTATCTTTCTTTAAGCCTGGCGAACACCTGTATGACATATGGGAGCCATACGGGAATGCTACAGTGAGACTCCATCTGTTCATTGGCAGCAGACCCAAGGTTCTCACCACACCAGATTCTCCTATCGATACAGACATGATTAAAGAATGGCCTGATGTAAGTAGCCGACAAAGACCCTACTTCTTGTGGGATAAGTTGTTTTGAAATATCCTTTACAAACCAGACGTTTTGATTTCAGATGTAACATCTTAAGGTATTGGATAAAAATCCCGTTCCCATTTGCTGATGGTGCAGGCGTGCATCAGGCACGGCGGGAGCAGAAAATCGGGGACAGAGGCCTTGCACCAGATATCGCTGCAACTGGACAGTACTAGGGGTGCAGGAGGCTTGCACTACTCCTGGGTGTGAACCTCATTAAACCGATAAAAATGATTTAACTGAAGACATGTCCTTGTCCCACATTTTCTGGTGGCTTGTACCATCATCACTAGGTCATAAATAGGAACACGGTACTGGCCAACACACGCAGTCAATAGAAGAGAATTCCTGCTCCTTTTACAGCTGTATGTCCCTAGGTTTGGTGTATATTTTTTGTTTGCTTATTTGAATTGATGTTTTGGTTTTCTTTTGTTGCAATTATTGATGAACGTTTGTTTGCATTTCAGTTTAATTTAGTCTTTTTTTTCTTTTTCTCCTTTTACCAGTCATGGGATTTTCAGAGAGATTTGCAACAGTCCCTGCTGAGGGAGATGTACCTGTACCTGAGGCAGGTGGCACAAACCCAGTTCTTGTCTAGCTCAACCCTCTCTGCAGTATGTTTTCCCTCTTTAACCAATGTTGCCACTCCTTTGTTATCTTTTCTATCACTCCTACATATTTTAGATCCCAATACTGTATGTTTATTTTTTCCATTCTCATCCAGTTTGCAGCTAGGAATCTGTTAATGCTATTGGCACAGTAATTCAGGCACGTGCATTCTTGGGGGTGTGGGGGATGCAGGCTACATTCCCTGTACCTGAATGGTGAGGCCTGAGGCTCCCCAGGTATTGGGACTCAGGCCTCAGTATAACGGAGCCGATGTGGCGGAACAGCCCACTGGTGAAGAGTAGCGAAGAATTGGGCCACTGCTAGTGTCACAGTGGCCCTCAGGTAAGTGGGTCCGGGAGCCAGGGATTTGAGAATTGGGAGGCTTGGGAACATGGGGCTGGGGATCGGGGCAGGGGGCAGGGAAATGGGGGCTGGGGATCGGGGGGGCAGGGAATTGGGGGCTGGGGATCGGGGTGGGGATCGGGGCGGGGGGCGGGGAATCGGGGCTGGATATCGGGGGGCAGGGAAATGGGGCTGGGGATCGGGAGGGGGCAGGGAATTGAGGGCTGGGGATCCGGGGGGTGGGGCAGGGAATTGGGGGCTGGGAATCGGGGGTGGGGATTGGGGAGGGCAGGGAATGGAGGTGACCAGGGAATGCAGGGTCAGGGATCGGGGGGACAAGGGAATACAGGGTCATGGAATGCAGGGCCGGGGTTCGGGGGTGGGGCTAGGGAATGCGGGGCCGAGGAATGCAACTAATTCCTAGGATGTGGGTTTGATTTTCCACACATTGAGTTCAAAACCATGCTTATGCCAACATAGAAGGTGCCAAGGGACCCTAGATACTCACCACAGGAAAGAAGGTGAACTTGGATTATTAGTTCATAGTGTCCCATTACAGAGCCGCATTGCAAATGGGAAGGAAAAATGAACTGGTCCATTTGTCCCTTATAACAGACCTGCATTATCTATTATTTAGGTTGTCTACATTCATCATGTAAGGCCATCCCCACCATCTTCACCATTTAATGCAGGAGATGGATTTGACTTGTACATCGACGGTGCTCGCTTTCTCCCAGATGCTGTCACCATCAGCAGAGTTACAGGCCGCATCTTTGATCGGAACTACAACCAGTGAGTACGGGTTGTTTTATGAAAGCAGAAAAGTCTAAGTTTGGGATAGAACAGGCCACAGATTTTTGTTTAAGAAAACGTTTTGTTTTAATTAAGTTTCTATTCAATTGCCGTCAGATCTGTGTGGCAAATTGAGATGTTGCAATTTCTGTCAGTGGGGACGGCTCTCGCAGTAACCTATTTCACTGAGGGCCCCTAGTGGCAATAAACCAGGCAGGTGTGTTGGCTTGTTCGGTACATTCCAATTTCAGCAATGAAAAACTGCTTGTCCTGTTTGGAGTGTGCTGGTAATGCCGAGCTGTGCAGTCAGACCCTGCTTCCTTTTTTGTTTATGAAGATGGGGCTCCATCATGTCCATAATTCTAGGAAAGCAATCTATTAAAACTACTGTGCCAGTAATTTTATTACAATCCTTTCACTTGCATTATAGACAGGCAAGGAAGAGCTGTTTAGCAGCATTTGAAATGACCCAGTCAGGTGAGCTATGTGTCTGTTTGCATCATTCTGAAGCCTGTGTTCAGTTAGCTGATCTCAACTGGGGCAGTTGTAGAGCCACTCATTAGCTTAAGTGGCTGGGGTTAAAGAGGAGAAATAATTCAGCCAGGGTTCTCACTCGAAATGGCTATCCAGTGATCTCTAATGGAAAGTGAGCATGTGTGGAGATTAGGTGAGGACAGGCTTGGCTCTGATATCCCCACGGGTGAATTAGCCTGTTGCCATTCACTGTCTGGTCTCATGCATGAAGAGTAGCCACTTGGGCAGGGTATTGGGTGATCCATGGCACTGATTAAATCACATACTGTCCCAGCACCTTTAGGAGGAGAGGGGAGGAAACTGGAGCAAATAAGGAAAGTTTTAAAAAATTCAGAAGTTTAACTTCTGGCAAGGCTTTATACCAACTCCCTTTATACTATAGCTGGTGCTTATCCTGACCAATGTAGGACCACCAAACAGCTTTGTTAACAATGTGCCCAAGTGCGCTTGCCCATTTAAACTTTTTGTGTGGAATCTGTGTGCAAGAAGGTGCCACATTGCTCTCAAAATTTGTAAAAACTATAATACAGGAGAAATACAAGAACCTGGGGGTTTACGAGATGGGTTATTCTGCAACACAGATGTATACATTTAAGCTTAAGACAGTTAGGCCTAGAAATTCGGTTGGTAGTGCCAGCGATTAGCGCCTAAAGAGCCCGAGAATTGGGGCGTTACCCAATTTTTGGGCGGGCGCAGTGAATATAGCGCCACCTCCCATATTGAGTATCCTTTTAGCGCCAGCGCTAACTCTATGCGCGTGCCCGCGGGCGCAGGCAGATCATGACGTCATTTCAGTGTGCAACGCCTTTTTGGCGCCCTGGACCGGATATTCGGTGGCGCCCGCAACCTTTCCGCCTGGCGCTATTAGTGACAGTTGGATGGAGCGTTCCCAGGCCCTTCTCGGACTCGGGGGGCGCTATTTAAAGGGGACAGCACTAGTATAAAAGCTGCAGCCATTTGGGCTGGCCATTTTGATCGTTGCTGGAGAGAGTTGCTGACCTTCTGTTGGACAGTACTTTTCTCATTGAGCCTTTGAAGGCACTGGCACTGGCAGCTTGAGGGCCTGGCTCCCGAGCTGGTGATGCAGCATCTGAAAGCAGGGAGGTGGAAGAGTAGCTTTAGCAAAAGGACAGCTTGGCAGCAAGGGATGCCAGATTGCGGCAAGGCTATGACATGGTTCCACAGTGAGAAAGCATGCTGGCGGGGGGAACAAGTGGAAGGAGACAGTTGTAAAAGGTGAGAACCTTACCATCGCTGTCGACAATGGGGTCGGCAGCTGCAGTGGTTACAGGACCACTCAGACACCCTCCAAGAACCTGGTGGACTCTCTCCTCGAGATCCGTGAGAGTGACCACTTGTGGAGGTCCTCCACCGGTGCGAAGCTGGTCTTTGCCAATCCTCGCCAGCTTGGACTGCAGGGGAAAGGAGGGGAAGTTATGTTACCTGATGCCCTGAGTGATCATCTCATGCCCCCCATGGTGCAAGAGCCCTTACATGACGCCTTGAGTCAAATGTGCATGTGTGTGCCCAGAAAGGGCCATGGGTGCTTACTGGCAGATGGCCAATGGGGCACAGGCCACCCTGTAGCCATAAAGTCAGGTGCAAATGAAGGGATGCAGAAGTTTGCAGAAACAACACCCACCCTCACGACCCAAGTGAGGTCGTTGAATTTCTTTCTGCATTGGACAGGGCTCCTGGTCACCATGCTGCAGGAGTTGACCCTTTGGCATACATCCCTCCAAGCTCGTCGGTAGTCCTTATGATTCGGCCTCCTGCCATTGTCTGGGTAGAGAACATCTCGCCGGCGCTCCACTGCGGCCACCAATTGCTCCAGAGCCTCATTGGTGAAGCGCTCTGCTCTCTGTCTCACCTTCTCCATCTGGTCCAAGTTTTTAGCGCCAGAGAAGGGCCTGCGCCGATTCTGAGGCCTGCAAGGCGCAGAGTGTGGATGCTGAAGCTGACTGACCCACCCCTTTAAGAGCTGGCCGGCGCCTGGAAGTCTCGTGGTCATCGGTAATTGAGAGCACCTGCGCTGCGCCCGTCTGCTCCGATATTGGGTTGCGCTGGAAGTTTAGTGCCTTAGGAGTCCCGTGTAATGCCTGAATTCGCGCCTCAATCACCTTTAGGGGCGATGCAACCCAATATCGCGCCAGGTGGCGATAAGTTGCGTCTGGCTATAAACTTTGCGCTGCGCCAATTCTAACGCCCCAAGCGGGGCTATACCCAATTTCTAGGCCTTAAGGTGGTATATCTAGTCAGATACAAATGTTCACAATCTTGCACATTTTCCTGACTTTCCTTGGTTGTCCTTTCCATTTAGACAGGCAAGAAAAATTAAAAACAGGAAAAACAAAGCACCACACAGCCACAGCAAAATACTCAAATTTATTGCTATCATCCCGTAACTATCCTGTCATTTCCCTATTTCCGCTTGGAGGAGGACAGGCGCTTCTTCCCACCCTCCTGGTTGAATTTATACAATGGATGTAAAATAGGGTAGATCCAAGTCCTGCACGTATTCCTCACGTTTCTGCCCAGATTGTACCATTTTTATGCAAAGAAATGAGAAGAAATTCTGAGATAATTAATAAAGCGCTTTGCTCCTTAAAATGTTTAACAATAATACCAGTTTCATTTTAGGAGACAGCACATATAAAATGAACTAGCCATTGGTTGATGGTACTAAATTAATGTGTTTTGCGAATTGATAAATGCTAAAATTCTGGTGATATCTGAACTTATCAGTCATGTACAACTTCACACAAAATATTTTTCAACACATCTTTGTATTTCCATTTTGTCAAAGAATTGGTCCAGATATATCTACAGGGATTGACTTGAACAGCAACATATTTGAGCCCTTTTACAATCACCGTGTAGAATTCAGGAACCCACGAATGCCACCATCAGCCACATTGTTACTGAAGGTAACTGCACATTCACAAATGTTTACTACATATTGGCAGAAAAAAATGGATGGAGTAAGTACGCAATAGAATATGTAGAAATAACTAAAGGCACAGTACACTGGCCACTAACAAAAGCAGAAAGGGATCAGGAAATTAAAGTAGATTTGGCTTGACATGTCAAATCAATGTAGGTCAGCAATAAACAAATAGAATGTTTAAATATTTAGTTGAATAGGTTAGTTGAATATAAAATTGGCAGATGCAATGTTAAAACTGTATAGTACTCTGGCTAGACTGCACGTTGAGTACTGTGTTCAGTTTTGATCACCAAAGCAAAAAGAAAAAGTCATGGAGGTGGTGCAGAAAAGATCCATAATGCTGATCCCCAGTGTCAAAGGGTTGAATTATGAGGAGAAGCTGGAGAAACTGAAGCTCTTTAACCTTGAAAAGAGGTGACTGAGAAAGGAACCTTATAGATGTATACAAGAGATTAAGTGGCATAGATGAGGTTAATCTGAAGCACTACTTCAAGTTATGTCAGGGTTGTAGAACAAGGGGACATAGGTCAAACTGGTGGAAGGAAAGTTTAGGACAGATGTTATGAAGAACCTCTTCATGCAAAGAGTGAATGGTCTTCCAGGTATGATAGTAGAGGTGAAAATGGGCTCATTCAAGAGATAGATGACATAAATGGGGGAATGTAGATCTTTTGTCTGGAGGGATGAGCTAAGATGGACAATACATTGGACACTAACGCACAATATCACAGTAGTGGAAAGTCACCAAGTGGAGCACAGACATTTTCCCATGGGTGGGGATAAAATAAGGAGAATCATTCAGAGTCATTCTTGAGCCATTGCTGAATACATTTCTACCCACTAGTTGAAGAGCGATGGAGCTCTTGCTGTCCCTTAGCCACAGGCGGCTTAGGAACTGGAGAGAAAAATACTGCAATTTACACCCTCGCAATCTGGAGTCAGTTTGTATTTTGAGGAAAAAATACAGTTGTCATTTTAATTTTTATGTTGTGTTTTCTACATTAAGTATTTTCAGATTGGAAAGGAGTATTTATTCCTTATCCACAAAATGATTTATGTTGATAAAGGCAACCTTTATCTAATTCCAATTAGATTAGAGTATGGAGGCATAAAGTGGGATTCTGAAACTAGAACTGCACTGTGTGCAGCCTCATGCTCCTCTCACATCATCACCGTGCTCTTTTTAAATTGGATCAAACTAAATTTAGAGTGTTGGTGTGAACAGGGTAACAGTCCCAGTCCCTGGTTGGAAGTTGCAGTTTGTTGAGCCTACTTTCCGAGTGACGTATCCTGCAGCTGGTGAGTTAGAGCATGGTGCGAGAAATTATGGTTAAGTAAAGTGCCGGTATCGGAGTGCCATGGGTTTGGGGAAGATTAATTCTGTTTTCAGAGCGCTAATTGAATAGGAAGGAGGTAATGACTATCAGTATCAACAGAAATCATTTTGTGGAACAGAAATAAAACAATTCTGGACTTCTTTTGAACTTGAAAATATTAATTATAGAAATTAAATTATAACAGTTCCATTTGAAATACAGATTGACTCCAGGTAAACAAAAACCTGAATTAAGAATGGAATTGGGACAGATTCAGTCACTTCTATTTTACAGAATTGTTGATCAAAACATAACAATTCCCAGTTGTCTATATTTTAATGCTCAGCTCAATAAGTACACTCAATCCACGAGACTGATGCCTCATGTTAAAGGATTAAATTATGAGGATAGACTGGAGAAAACAGAGCTCTTTAACCTTGATGGGGAGTGACTGAGAAGGGAGCCTTATCCACTGTATGTTCACTGATTACTCTGGTTGATGCCACCAGATCATTATACCTGTGCTCAGCTGGTGTCCACAGATGTCATGAGGCATGTTTGCCCAGGAGCCACTCTGAGACTTGCCCCTTGTGGATTAAATAACGGTGAATGATGGGCTACCTTAAAATGATGGCATTGTGACAGCTGCCTGAGAAGCAAACATGTGATTGCATATCAACAGCACACGGAGAGAAAGAAGAATCCTTTCCTACTCATTATAGGTAGTGCCATTGTGTCATTGTTCATGTAGAACCACATGGGTATGATTTATAAGCCATTGGATCTTCAGGAATCCTCCCTCTCTATAAAATTCTACAGATCCTCATGCCACTGGCCATTGTCCATTGTAAGGAGGTGAAAACAAGGCATTGGTCACTTGCTTGCATGTCTATGGTCAACTGATTGTCTTCCATTATTGATGTCCCTGGTAAATGCTTGAAATAATCCTGAACCATAAAAGATCAGAGTGGTTGTGACCAGCCCTGTGAATGAGCCTGGCTCATGTGTTGATTGGAGCATTCAGCATGACTCAATCATGGTGTTGGTGAAAATTGCAACTTTTGCAGGCATTGCTCCTCAACAACAACACCAACCTTCTCCACGATCACCTGATGCTGCACAGGACAGAGGGCATCAGCACCCGAGCACATTGCAGCCCGGGAGGCCAGGGATGGCCTCACCATGGCCAGATTTACTACACTTGAAGCTGTACACCCTGGCTGCCACAAGATGCACCAGGTTAGCATCACCCCACACCAACAACATAAAGCATCCCTACAATGACCAAGCCATTCCAGTCACACTCATCACCATTGCAGTTATGTCTCACCATTCACTGCAACTCACTAAGCCACTTCCAAAGGTGCACATAAATCTGTCCAAGATCGGAAAGTGTTGAAAATTAAGATTTCAATGTTTGACAGCACATTAACAGAAACTTTACCTGAACATTGGCGATAACACACAACTGCCTACCCTTGTGTGTTGTTAGTTGGTATGATTGGACTAGGATGAGGGTGAGTGTGAGGGGTGACTAGTGAGATGGGGAAGTGATAATGTAGATAGAGAGGGATGGGCGGAGGTGCAAGGTAAGTTGGTGTGAGTAAGGACGTGCAGGAGTAGGGTAGGGAAGGCAGAGTGATGGGGATGTGATGAGAGGCACAGCAGGATGAGGTTGAGTGTGGCTTTGTACTAACATTTTGTGATCTAATGAGATCATTGAAAGGTTTGCGCCACTGCACCCAGGTCCTCCTGACCACATCCCTGCTTGTGTCCTCCTGTGCAATCTGCAACCAGGCTGTTTTGGTCTCCTATGGAGGTGTCTTCCGCCCATTGGAAAGGAAGAGGACCTCCCTGCATACTCTGACTCCCTCCATAAGCACATGGAGGGAGTCATGGGAGAGCCTGGGTGCAGCCGTACATCTCTGTGCAGTGATTGTCAGTGTTTGCAGCACTTCAATGCTGTAGAACACTGACAGCACAAATGTCAAAAGAAAGTTGGTCATGGTCCATTTAAGGAAACCAGCTGATGACGCATCATGAATGACATCACCAGACCCGCTTCCCAGGAAATGTGCTGGGCGGGCTTAACAAGCCCTATCAACGTAAACTCATTTTAGACAGCGGGTTGGAGTCAACAGCGGGGTCGCGACCCGCCACCGACATCACCCGCACCGGACCCGCCGAGGTAAGGAAAATCTCGGCCATTGTGCGTGTCACTGATAATGGCTATAAAGTGTTCTTGAGATTATGCTTCCATAGTCAATTGGATGATATTGCTGCCTTGTAATCAGTAGCCACTATTCTCTATCCAATACTCTTTCAGAAACATCCAATGTGCTTGATACATTGTCAATCATCAAAGGAAATACCTTTAAATGTATTGTTTTGCAGGTTTACTCTATCGACCGATTCAGTTTGAAATTGGTTTTGATTGGCTGGGCAGCTCTGAATGTTTTTGTGGAGGCAGGCAATGAAACAAACCCAACAGTGGATTCTGGAGTAGTTCAGGTAAATAATATTCAACATACGGAATTAGGTAGAGGAGGTTTCCAAATTAAACATTAATGCAAACTTAAGTTTAATGCCTTGCCATCAATGTTGATAGAAATTGAATTGATGTTTATAAAATCCCTCTTACCATTATCCTATATTCCTTGATTGGAAGGGTAGAATGGCCCAGTCTATGGAGGTCTCTGTCAATACCATCAATGCAGTTCCTTGCTCAACCTGCTCTGAAATGAGCTTCAGCAGTCCACGAAGGGATTATTCTCTGGATAATATTTATTTATTTGTTCCTTCCCACCCCTCCTTTCCTCCCTCCCCCCTTTGCTTCCCTCCCTCTCTCCATCTCTTCCTACAAACAGCTGCCATTGGAGTTCTGCAATGGCTTCACCAGGCATTGCATCTTTCGATAAGAATCAAGGCACTGGGCATCTTCATTCCAACAGTCAGTGCATATTCCAATACATGAGTCCTTCTAATGTATAGAAAAAGCAACAAGTTCCGCTGAAGTATTGCAGAGCAGTAATCGATTTGTGTAATTTAACTTAGCTAATGTTTGCATGTTCTGTTCATCTTGTAATCCTTTTACGTTTTTCACTGACAAGAAGCTCCATTGTTTTCTTTGTATTGGTACCTTGCGCAAACTATTTTTCATGTTATTTTCTCTTAGTACTTTAGGTTGAAGGGATATTTACTAGTCCTAGCCCCTTTAGGGCTACCCCGGATCAGGCGTATTTCTCAGACGTTCACTTTCAACTAAAGTTTGAGGTAGCCGAATCCTAACGATGCTTAATTGGGTCTAAAGGTCCGGGCTCTCTCTCCCTAAAGGAAAGGAGCAACCCGAGAATGTTACTGTCCTCCAGATAGCGCTTTTAATAAGTTTAGCTGGACTGTAACGTTCCGGATATTATGAGGGTCCAGAAAACTCCCTCAGAATTCTGCAATTTCTCACCAAAGAGTGTACAGAGTTTGAGTTCATGTATTTTTGATACAGAAGTCTTAAGTGAGACAATTCTAAAATATATATTAAAAAAATATAGATTTATTAAAGAGCCGACATGCAATTTACAGTTGGTGAATCAGTCAATTGCAACATTAACCGTTCTAAAAAGAGAAAAAATGCTATCTTATTTTTAACAGAGAAACTTACTTTTAAATCTTAACTTCGCTACAGTATTACAGTTCTTAAAGTTCTCTATACAGGATATCCATCAATATCAAATACCTTTGATCCCTGAGGTACAAAGAGTGGCCGCCTCTGAAGCCGAGAATCGCTTTGCCCAATTAAAGCGAGTCTGCTATCCCATTTGAGAGTTCAATATTTATACCCTTTTCCAGTGGTATTTCCTTTAAAGTTTTCTGCTGATGCAAGCTAATTACCTCTAGTCATTTTTCTGCCGACCTCTGCAACTTTTACTGCCACCTCAGCCAGAATCTTGTCTCATCTCTAGGTGTTCTAAGTTTACCATATAAAAACAGTGCGATGGCAGGTGTTCCTTACTTTATGTCATCTTTATGAGGATCGATGTTCCTTATCGTATCTGCCATCTTTACGAAGTTTAAATTAGAACACCTTATCCAGGGTGAACCATTGTTTTTTTCCCAAAAGGTCAGCCTGTCGGAGCCCTTCACCTTCTGTCTCAATAAGGTTATTTATTCAGGGTCAACAACTGTCTTATCTCAATAGCCAGAATGCTTTCATAGCTATTTCATCGTTAGGTTTCTAAATTTCCAAACCCAGTTTGTCCTGTTTTAATAAAGCCAGAATTCTTTCATAAGATAGTCTATTTTTCTGAATAGATTATATGGCTCATTCCTTCACAAGGTTCCCTGTGCTAAGAAGATATTGTCCTGTTTCCACACTTCTGATTGTTTTTGTTTTGAATAGATACTGAGAAGTGTTCAAGAGTCATGTGACATTGAACATGAATAATGAATGAGAATGTCCAATTATGCAGCCTTCTACTAATTGACCATGTATAATTTTTATTCTCTTGGACTCATCAGAGGTGCTTCTGTGATCCCGTGCTCCCAGCAGGGAAGCCACGCTTATGTTCAGCATGGGTCGGAGACAGGGCTATGACATTGTAGCCCTGATTGGTTAACATGAAATTTCTGTGAGTACATTGGAACAGGAGTACAGCTCCTTGCTGGGAGTGTGGAATCACCCCAACCCTGTTTAATCTAAACTCTTTTGGATAGTGACCAGCACAAGTCACACTTCTAAGGAGAGAAAACTCAGTGATCCTGGTAACAAACTTGTGGAAAAACTCTGGATTATGAATCTAACATTATTCAACCCGTTCTTTCACAGATGATATTCCTATGGCCCAGGGACATTTTTTGCAATAGTGCTTTGTAGATTATTTGATTGTCTGTTGCGAACGGTTATCCTTCACCTTTAATAACAATAAATCTATCCAATTACTGTACTGTGAATGGGAGTAAATCAGTAGAACACGAATTAGCTTTGATGGGAACAGATCCCATCTAGATATTGTTCTGAGATTGTGTGTTTGTATGTAGAAGAAGGAGGAAAACATTTCTTCAAATACAAGTGTTGTTTGAGGCTTAACAATTTTGTGTTCGTGTTATCAAGAGCAGTGGTCACAGATTAAATTAAATGCACGATTCTGACTTTCCTGCCTTCTCTCAGAGGAAGCAGTTTGTCAGCAGATTTCACAGATTAAGATCGAAAATTGACACTCGGGAGCTTTAGGAGAGCCTGCATGGCAGAGTGTATTGCTGCACTAATATACATAAGTTGCCAAAACAACATTTATATAATTCACTTTTGTTATTTCACAGATCATGTTTTTATGATATCCATTCATATTTCAAGTATGTTTTTGTTTGGAAATCCAGCTAAAGTTTTCTAATTATACTTGATCATAATCATGTTTTGTCTGTCAGATCTCACTGAATGAAGGTGCTCACCAGCTACAGTTGTACTATGATGGCCCTGACCCAGACAAGCCATTATCAGTTCGTGCTGTTACAATAGAAGGGAGGTAAGTCTAACTTCTGAGCATCAAAATGTAAAAATAACAATATAAAATAAGAAAGTTATGTAATCATGGGTTTGCAGCCTTGGACTTACAGAAAGACACTATAGGATTCCCATTGTGGGAGAGCTGGCTGCAAATCCCAGGCTTGACTGATTTTGGAAACTTGGCTGCCTCAGTTCTTGAACCACTCCATTAGAACAGAGCGCTCTTCAAGCAAGTGAGGAGGAAAACTGTCTGTAAAGACGGTTCTGCTGTCTGAGCTGAGAACACAATTGTTATAAAGATGAAGGCCCATGGTATTAAAAGTAAAGTAGTGGCATAGATGGACAGATGGCTAAAGGACAGAAATTAGGAGTAAATGGATTAGCAAGGTGTAGCTAGTGGTGTGCCCGAAGGATCTGATGGGAGGGGACCTCTCGTGTTCTCCATATAAATAAATGAATTGGACACAGACATCAATATCAACATTTGCCGACAAATTAGAGGCATGGCAAACAGTGTGGAAGACTGCGGGGGCGGGGGGTGTGTGGACAGGTTAGGAGACTGGGCAGATGTGTGTAAATGCACTTCCATCAGATAAATGTTAAGTAGTACATTTTGGGAAAAGAACAAAGAATGGAAATGCGACTAAATGGTAAAATTTTCAATGGAATGGAGGAACAGAGATTTAGATTTAGATAGACCGTTAAAAGCAGCAAATAAAATCATTAATAAGGCAAATGAGGCACCGTCTTTATATATAAGGACATTAAATACAAGCAAAGAGGCGATGATAACTATATACAAGGCATTTTGAGTACTGTGTGCGCTTTTGGGCACTCTGTTATAAGAAGGATATTAAAGTATTTAAAAAGGTACAAGACATATTTACTAGGATGGTATCAGGAATGAGAGGATATAGTTATGATGAGAGACTTGAAAATCTAGGATTATGTTCATTAGAGCAGATCTAATAGAAGTTTTCAAAGTTTTGAAAGGGTTTGCGATGGTAAATAGTGAAAAATAATTACCACTAGTTTGTAAATTGGTATCAAGAAGGCATACACTTGGGATTAGTGCTAAAACCATAAGGCGAGAGGTTAGAAGAATTTTTCACTTACCAGGTTAACAGAATATGAAATGAATTACTGCAAGTTGCTATTGAAATTGAAACAGTCAACGTGTCCTTTAAAAGGGACTTAGATAAACACTTGAAGAGGAAAAATATTTGAGGGCATGAGGAAAAGCAGGGAAATTGAAGTGGAGCAGATAGCTTCAACATGGAGCTAGCATTAGCACTGACACAAGCACCCTGTGCTGAATCACCTGCTTTGATGCACTGTATAGATACACAGGAACATAGGAAAGACGACTGGAAAAGCTCTTGGAGTCCTTGTTTGCTATTTTGCAAGATTACATAAGGATGAATGCTTCTGGGAATCCTGGCGGATTTTTCTTTTTTCCCCCTCCCTGACCTGAGGACACTGGAGCTGAGTCAGTTTAGTCTGCTGCATTGATTTATAAAATCTTGGATTAGCCTCAGATTTGCTGAGAGGCCATCTAGTCGTCCAAACCTTTTAACAATGATGGATGCTTTTTCTATTCTTGAAGGCCATCACCAACTACATCTCCTTCCTTTTCAGATATATTCCATGTGCTACATTATTGGTCAGATTGGTGAAAGCACAAGTTGATACGAACCTCCAAGCCCTAGAAAGAGAAAAGGTTCCCAAAACTGAATGGATTAGACTTGGTCTTTTCCAGCCTAGGCCTAATTATGATGATAAAGTGTACTATTCTGACAAGGCCAGACCAACCACAGGTGAAAATTATCTCTACCATGCCATGGTTAACAGGTGAGTCAGCTGAAAATTCTTTCTCAAACCTCCTCACTAACATGCCAGCTATTTGCAATTAGAAGTACATTTAACTTTGTTGTCATACACACCTACTTTCTGTTATTTGACATTAGGGGCTAAAAATTCGGTGGCGCCCCATTTGGGGCGCCAGTCTCGTCTGAGCGCCGGAAGTTCCGCCCCGGAAGGAGCTGCGAGCGCCAGCCCGATATTCAGTTTCAGCGCCCCCAAACGGAAGCGGGGCACTGCTCGAGGTGCCCCGCATCCCTCTTGGGGCGCTGCAACTGAAAATCGCAGCGCTACGTGCCGCAGCACCACACGCTGCGGCACGGCGCGCTGCGGTACTGCAGGCTTTCCTCCCCTTCTTAAAGGGGAGGGGCCTGCTGCAGCGCGATCGGAGATCGCGATTGCTGGCAAAAGAGCCCGGCACCGAGGAGAAGTGCCGGGTTCTTGGGACACAGCCGGCACTACCCGGGGGCGGGGGCTCAGGAGACCGGGGACGGCAGCGCGGAGAGGTGCTGGCAGGCGGCCAACAACAAAAATGGCCGCCCCGCACCTCTCCTTTAACTTGCACCTCTACCGCCGCAGGTAGGCCCCCCTGAACCGGTCGCAAATTGTGACCGGCGCTACAGCAGGGGGCGCGACCAAATATCGCGTTGGGGGCAGTAGCGTGGCGCTGCGCACACCGATAATGTCATTGGTGGCGATGCAGCGCTACAGGCTAACGCCGCCATTAGCGCCCCGCTAAATTTCACGGGAGGCGTGGCCAGTGGCGCTAAAACCACTGAGTGCCCTCTTTAGGCACTAACTGGTGGCGCAGCCCACCGAATTTCTAGGCCTAGATGTCTACAAAGCAAATTTGCAGAATAATCTACAGGCCAATTAACTTTAACAACTTCAGACCTCGCCATCTCTCCCTTTTTTTTTGGAACAGGAGTGCTGGGGGTGTGGGATTGGTCTGTTGGAATCCAGGGCAAGTGAATGCATATAAGGTATCGACCCTTTATCACAACATAGTGCTGTCAGTACTTTTCTCTTTCTGGGTATGGATTGGCCCACTGCATGTTTGTAATTTGAAAATTAATTGCAGACTGCCTGCATGTGCAGTTTGGGTAGAAAGGATAATTACTAGTCCTAGCCCCTTTAGGGCTACCCCGAATCAGGCGTATTTCTCAGACGTTCACTTTCAACTAAAGTTTGAGGTAGCCGAATCCTAAAGACGCTTAGTTGGGTCTAAAAGTCCGGGCTATCTCTCCCTAAAGGAAAGGAACAACCCGAGAATGTTACTGTCCTCCAGATAGCGCTTTTAATAAGTTTAGCTAGACTGTAACGTTCCGGATATTATGAGGGTCCGGAAAACTCCCTCAGAATTCTGCAATTTCTCACCAAAAAGTGTACAGAGATTGAGTTCACGTATTTTTGATACAGAAGTCTTAAGTGAGACAATTCTAAAATATATATAAAAAAATATATAGATTTATTAAAGAACTGACATGCAATTTACAGTTGGTGAATCAGTCAATTGCAACATTAACTGTTCTAAAAAGAGAAAAAATGCTATCTTATTATTAACAGAGAATCTTACTTTTAAATCTTAACTTCGCTACAGTATTACAGTTCTTAAAGTTCTCTATACAGGATATCCATCAATATCAAATACCTTTAATGTTCCGGATATTATGAGGGTCTGGAAAACTCCCCCAGAATTCTGCAACTCCTCACCAAAGAGTGTAGAGATTGAGTTCGCGAGTTTGATACAGAAGTATTATGTGAGACAATTCTAAAAATATATAGATTTATTAAAGAACCGACATATAATTTACAGTTGGTGAGTCAATCGCAACATTAACAGTTCCAAAAAGAGAAAGCTTTACAGTCCTTAAAGTTTATTCAGGATATCCACCAAAATCAAATACAGTACCTTGATCCCCAAGGTACAAAGAGTTGAAGACTTACAGAGCTAGCCCTGAAGCCGAGAATCACTTTACCCCTTCAAGCGAGTCTATTATCCCATTTGAGAGTTCAATATTCATACCCTTTTTCCAGTGGTATTTCCTTTAAGGTTTTCTGCTGATGTAAGCTAATTATCTCTAGTCATTTTTCTGCTGATCCTTGCAGTTCTTACAGTCACTACAGAACTATGGGCTAAAAATTGAGTAGCGCCCCAATTGAGGTGCTAACTTCGCCGGGGCGCTAAATGCGGTGGAAATTGAGTGGTTACGCCCCAAGAGGGAAGCGGGGCGCTACTGGAAGTGCCCCACCTCCCTCTTGGCGCGCTGCAAGTGAATATTGTGGTGCTAGCTGCGGCACGTCGCGCCGCCGTATTGCAGGCCTTCCTCTCCTTCTTAAAGTGGAGGGGCCTTGTGCAGCGCAACCTGGGGCCCAGCTGGGCCCCCGGGGATCGGGAGTGCAGGCAAAAGAGCCCAGCACTCAAGAGAAGTGCCGGGCTGTTGGAGTGCAGCCGGTACTCCGCGGGGGGGGCGTTTCAGGAGGCTGGGGATGGAAGCGCAGGCAGGTGCTGGCAGGCGGCCAGCAACAAAAATGGCCACCCCGCACCTCGCCTTTAAATTGCGCCTTCCTGGCCGCAGGTACGCCCCCCTGACCCTGTCGGACATCGTGTCCGGCGGTAAATCAGGGGGCGCTCCTGAAGATCACGGCCGGGGCGTGAGTGGGGCGCTGCACACACCAATGACATCATCGACAGCGGTGCAGCGCTACTGGTTAGCGCCACCACTAACCTCCCGCTGAATTTTGCGGGAGGCGTGGGCAGTGCTGCGCCCGGGCGCTAGTTGGTTTGCGCCCCACTTAGCGCCCTCTTAAGGCGCTAACGGGTGGTGCTACCAACTGAATTTTTCCCCCATGTCTCTTTAGGTGTTCTAAGTTTACCATAAAAAATGATGTAACTGCAGGTGTGTTTTATTTGATGTCATTTTCATGAAGGCAGATGTTTGTTACTTTTATGTGCTCCTTTATGAGGTGTAAATTAAAACACCTTGTACCGGGTAACTATTGTCTTGTTCCTAAAGGTTTAGACATCCAGGAGCCTCTAATCTTCTGTTTCAACAAGGCCACTGATTCAGTGTCAACAACTCATCTTATCTCTATAGCCAGAATGCTATCACAGCTTCTCCATGGTTCGGTTTCGAGATTTCCAGACCCAGTTTGTCATGTTTTAATAAGGCCAGAATTCTTTCCTAGAATGGTGTATTTTTCTGAATAGGTTTTATGGTTTATTCCTTCACAGGGTTCCCTCCCCCCCCCCCCATTTCCTTGTATGGGCTCTCCCACGTGTTTTCACCACATCTATTTTCACACTCTTTTGTTCTTTTAGTATCTTTAATTGTTTCACCAAGATGATCTTTTATATCATCTGCCAGTTTCTTGCTCCCTCACAAGTAGTTCACAGAACTTTTAAACCATTCACTTTCTCTTTGTGATTGCCGTACCTGTCGTTTTCCCCCTTTTTTTGTTCAATGCTATTCAACAGCAATTTGCATTTAATGTAAAACGTCCCAAGGTGCTTCACTGGAGCGTTGCCAAACAAAATTTGACACCGAGCCACATGAGATATTACAGCAGGTGACCAAAAGCTTGGTCAAAGAGGTAGGTTTTAAGGAGCATCTTAAGGGAGAGAGAGAGGTAGAAAGGTGCAGAGGTTTAGGGAGAGAATTCCAGATTTCCAGAGCCTATGGCCCAGGCAGCTGAAGGCACAGCCGCCAATGGTGGAATGATTAAAATCGGGGATGCGCAAGAGGCCAGAACGGGAGGAGCACAGAAATCCCAGAGGGTTGTAGGGCTGGAGGAGGTTACAGAGATAGGATGGAGCATTCTTATCTTTCACTTTTAAGTTCTGACAAAGGGTCTATACTCAAACATTAACCTGTGTTGATTTCAGATTTTCAGCATTTACATTTTCTTTTTATTTGCCTAGATTTCCATGCTGGATAGAGTTATACATTTTTTAAGAATGTGTTTGTCCGATATCACTGGATACTCCTTGATTTCTTCCTGTATCAAATGTCTATGCTTTCTTTGCTCTGAAGAAGAATGTTTTTAAATAGTCTCTATTGAAAGTACTTGTCTGCAGTTGTTCTTATTCCCTTAAAGGATTTTCATGACCATCAGTCCTTGTGACACTGCTGTTGGTTTTGTTTCAAAGGTCTGTTGTTTTGGTTCGAGAAATAGTTCCAATGATAGCTGGCAACAAGGAACAGGACCTTAGGACAGATGATGAAATTGAAAACTGGATCCGCATGAAACTTTCCAAACTGGTGGATGATAAACCGTTGTCCTTTAACCTGACCTATATAAGCAGATACCTCACAACATATGGCATCAAGGTGTGTATGATACATGTGCAAAACTAAAAGAGGTAAAAGAAATTTAAGGTACTTGGAAAAAATTGATCCATGTTTAATGGCCTAGAAATTGGATTGCACTGTGCCCACTTTAAATGTATAAAACAGGTGCCTGAGGGTCCAATATGGCAGGCACATGCTCATTCCACGTCGGAATTGCGCTACCTCCATATTGATAAGGGCTCCTCTGTGGCGCCTGAAACAGGCATTAGGAATATGCAAATAGGGGCTAAACGCATTTTTGAGGCCCCCTTTGCAAAATTCGTTTGCTCACGACCACAGCATACGCTGTGCATGTTTTGGTCAGTATTCTCAGGTGCTTGGCAGCCAAACCTGTGGTCCTTACAAGGGTTAGAGGAGGCTGCCACCGGAAAGGCAAGTTTAAACTTTTTTACATACCCTATTGTGGAGCCGAGAGAAGCAGGAGTACTCCTCCTGGCTCCACATTAAATCCGCGGACCACTCAACCCTTCCTGAATGCCTAACCCCTCCCGGACTCTCCTAATGACCTCGGTCAGCATCCTAGCCAGCCGATCTTGCTGATCCCCGAGACTAGTGAGCTACCTCTTGGGATGTGATGGCGCCCACAGCCTAGTAAGCAAATTAGGACGATGGACCCACTTGACGTGGTCCTGCCGCAGGCCTCATTAGGCGCATGCAACGTGTGCTGCAGTGAGATCGTGCCCCAATTCAGACGTGATCCAATTTCTAGCTTCCCCTTTCCTCCACATTCGACTTGACCATTTAAACCACTTTAAAATATTCTAACATGACTCTTCCATGGTTTTTTGTGCCTATGCTGCTCTGTGCTTCAGTGGTAGGGACCATCGGGGAAATTCTCTGCGAGTATATATGCCAGTCGTGCATGTGTGCACCTGGTGTGGGAGAGGTCAGAAAGTTCGAACTGAGGTTTTGAACCTACTCTGCATTAGGATCATGCTTCATATGCTTTTTTGGCTAAGTTGTGCTGGTTTCACAGGACTTGTACTGATGACATGCATGGACTTCATTAAGGTTTGAAAATTATGTTAATGAGGGTAGGGATTCCATAGTTTCAGAGTACTGCGATTTCTAGCCACAAGAAGGGGGATCCTAGTACGGCAGAAAGCTACTGAGGAATCTCTCTAATGTGAGTGGCTTCTGAGGTGGTCCGTTGGATTGTTGTGGCACATATAACAGATTCTCTGGAGGTACCTGGTATAATTAGAAAACTGTAAGCTTGATTTTGCTCGAATGAGGAATGTGTTTATACAAGATCGCAGAGTATCATAAGATTCAGGAGAAAATCACTTACTTTCAGTGATTTGTGAGAGGCTTTCAACCTAGTGCCACGTGAGGCTCTTATGAAGAATCTGGAAGTTATGCGAATTTTGCCAGGCCAATGTCTTTGAAAAACCAGCAGGGCTCGGATATTGGCTGCAATCTCTCCTACCGTCACTTTGTTTATGAAGAAGGAGGTGACATCTCATTGGGGAAAAATAGTAAACACTTTACTTTTCCATCTACAGAGGGACCCACTGTCACTTTTAATTTGGTTTTGACTAATGCCACGCAGGGTGAGGTAAAAGTGAACTTAAATGTGTTTTCCAAAGATGTTTCTTTTTGCAAATTATGAGCAGTGTTATAACACATTCCCCTCCCAAACCTGCGACCTCTACCACCTTGAAGGACAAGGGCAGCAGGCGCATGGGAACACCACCACCTGCAAGTTCCCCTCCAAATCACACACCATCCTGACTTGGAAATATATCGTCGTTCTTTCATCATCGCTCGGTCAAAATCCTGGAACTCCCTCCCTAACAGCACTGCGGAAGTACCTTCACCACATGAACTGCCGCGGTTCTAGAAGGCGGCTCACCACCACCTTCTCAAGGGCAATGAGGGATGGGCAATAAATCCTGGTCTTGCCAGCGATGCCCACATCCTGTGAACGAATAAACATCATGTAATTCAAGGTAACCATGTATTGAATATACAAATTGAAAAGCCTTCAGCTAACTTACAAACATGATAAAAAAATACACAACTGCAGCAGTTCAAAGTTAGAGTAAATAAATGAAAGTATACATTATTTGTCCCTATTTGTGCAGTGTACTTCCCTACTGGAAAGCTGCCATTGTCCCACTGTACTTGTCTAACGTACTTACAATTTATTTGTCCTTATTTCTTTTAGTTATCTGTGGATGGGGCTAAGAATTTACCCTGGGCTAACTTCACATTAGCTCACTCCTCATTCAACCCTCCGGGTGCATATTATTTTGGGAGTCCTTGGGCTAAATACGATCGCCCAGTTTTCATAGAAAACATAGATTTCAGCAGTCTCCAGAAGTGCCCAATATGGTTGGATAATTTTAAGGTAATGTGGCTTCAACTACTAGTTATGCCACTGTAGATTATTTGCAACTGTATATTTTGTAACTCAGAACAAATATTGGTGTCATGTAGGGTTTCGACAGCAACTCAGTTTGTTTATTGGAAAATTGAAAATGTATTTTATTATTTGTAATACACAAACATCCCAATGGTGGAATTTGGGAAAATAATTCAGTTCATGTCTTTGGGAAGCACTTGTCCTCATGCTTCCATGTAAAATAATGGAATGATTTATCAGGAGCAAACATGAGGATCATCTGTACAAAAATAACCTAGTTAACAGCAGTCAGCATGGATTGAGAATGGAAGACAGAAACATAGAAAAATAGGAGCAGACGTAGGCCATTCGGCCCTTCGAGCCTGCTCCGCCATTCAATATGATCATGGCTGATCCTCTATCTCAATGCCATATTCCCTCTCTCTCCCCATGCCCCTTGATGCCTTTTGTGTCTAGAGATCTATCTATCTACTTCTTAAATATATTCAGTGGCTTGGCCTCCACAGCCTTCCATGGTACAGAATTCCACAGGTTCACCGCCCACTGAGTGAAGAAATTTCTCCTCATCTCAGTCCTAAATGTCCAACCTCGTATCCTGAGACTGTGACCCCTCATTCTAGATCCCCCAGCCAGGGGAAACATCCTCCCTGCATCCAGTCTGTCTAGCCCTGTCAGAATTTTGTATGTTTCAATGAGATCCCCTCTCATTCTTCTAAACTCTAGTGAATACAGGCCTAGTCAACCCAATCTCTCCTCAGACGACAGTCCTGCCATCCCAGGAATCAGTCTGGTGAACCTTCGCTGCACTCCCTCTATGGCAAGTATATCCTTTCTTAGGTAATGAGACTAAAACTGCACACAGTACTCCAGGTTTGGTCTCACCAAGGCCCAGTACAATTGTAATAAGACATCCTTGCTCCTGTACGCAAATGCTCTTGCAATGAAGGCCAACATACCATTTGCCTTCCTAACTGCTTGCTGCACCTGCACGTTTGCTTTCAGTGACTGGTGTACAAGGACACCTAGGTTCTTGCTCGACCAAACTCCTCAACTTCTTTGAGGAAGTGGTTAGCTCTATGACATGGTGTACCCCTACTTCCAAAAGAGGTGGGAATATGTGAGACTGTTCCTGCCTATTCCGGAGCATCTGGCTAAGTAGGATGAAGTGGTAGTCTCTGGTTAGAAGGACAAAGTGTAGCTACAGATTTGCTAGTTTGCTCAGCAGGTGACCAGGAAATTACATTTTTTAACAAACATACAGCAACACTATTTCTTGATTCGTTTTTGATATTCTGATTTCTGCAAGATTTATTTTCTACATGCAGTGTGATGGAAACATTCTACAAGGTTAAAGAAAAACATATTCAAAAGTTTAACACATTTTCATTTAAGTGTGACTGATTTGATGATAGTTTTAACTCCAGGTCCAGCATGGTAGTGAAGGTCCAATGTGCTGAGCCATAAAGTGACAGGATGTGGTTCTACATGTATGTTTCCTTGTAGGGTCAGATTCTGATCTCAACTGTGTTGCTGTTGAAAGACCACAAGCAGAAGTCATGTGCTTTCGCACAGCAGAGGGGGAGAAAATCAAAGGACCAATTAACCCAGGCTGCTTTGCACACCTCCTGGTGGCGGGCTGTAGAGAGGCACGAGCGGAGACTGGGGAGTTGGTCTCCAGCTTGTCTTCAGAAACACAGATGATACTTGGATACTCCAAAAAGAAGAAAGTAATTTCACCGTTCTGTTTTTGTATTAAGCTGCAAGAACCTTATTTTTCATTACCATTTCTTTAAAATCTGCAGTCATTCCCGAGAAGAGTTTATAATGAGTACCTCACTGTGATTGTCCACCTTCATGAAGTTGCTGTCTCCCCTTTGGAGGCAGGTGCACTTACCTATGATCTGAAGGAGCAAGCCTGGACTGCCTTACAGGTGTTTTCTAAAGGTTACTGCAACACTGCAATTTATCAGCTACCTCTGTACCAAGGCGCTCCCACTCAGGTATGAAATACCTTTATATATAATCAGAACACCCTGTATTAAAATCCTTGGCATTACTCCGGTGGCAATAGTGTGGTGGAGAGAATGCTGTTGACCTCCAGCTCTGACCCCTGCTGGAGTGTCCGGGATCTGGGTGCGGTCAGTTTATTTGCTCGTCTTCTTTGGGCGCTTGCACCAGTGTGAGCAAATCATGGGTACCCACAGGAGGACTAGCCGCTGGGAGGGCCCTCTCACAGTATAGGCTTCCCCTCTGATCAGCCTTCTTAGGAAGACCGATCAAAACATTATCTAGCAGCGTCTCTGGGGCTTTTCAGGCCATGATGCTGGCCTGGAGATCCTGATAGGCCCCATGCAGCCGCTGTGCAACCTGTATGTAGGATTCTTTCTGGCATCCAGATTGCTGGGTGGAATGGAGGCAGGAGTCAAGGGAATTACTGTGTAGAAAAGCTATTCCCCCCAGTCCTGCTACCTCCAGTGTCATGGGCCACGTTTGGGGCAGAAATCCTTTGTCCCAGACCCCCGCTCTGGAATAGAGTTACACTATCCCAACAGACAATTCTAGTAACCTCTATTTTTACTTAAAAATCCTAATTTTTCTGCTATGTCTGACCTGGAATACTTGATACTAACACTGGTGCCACATGTAAAAAGCATCCGGTCCTCATCTTAAAAAACATAAAAATCCACACTTTGATTTTTTTTTAAATGTGATAGCAAAAGAATAGATGTTAAGTAGAAGTCTAGGGATTCTTTCCATTAAAAAGGTCTGCATTAGGCCTATTTATGGCTTATGAGAATTTATTTTCCAACTGGTATCATCATTCCCACTGGCATGACTTGGACATACAGAAACCAGGAAATCAGCAAGAATCCAGTAAGCTGGATTCCTGCTTGAATTGTGAAAGAGCTGCGCCTGTTGGCAAGACCAGGTGTACCAGCACCAACCCAACACCAGGTCCCGACTGAGGGCCAGGGTACAGGAACTCCCGACTGAGGGACTCCCTTTCCCCAACTATCTCCCCTCCCCCGTCCCCCACCCCACCTTAGTTGATGGCCTTGTAGGAATGTTTGGAGACTCCACAAGACCATCCTAGAAACATTACTCGTTGACCGGAGCCTGGACTATCCCACTTCGGCCCACAATAGCTTTACCTATTTAGCACAAACTACACTGCAGTAGAAATTCGCCATGGGTGATAATGCAAAACGAGCGGCAGCGCATCGGCTGCCCATTATAGGCCCTGCCCATTATACGCCCTGCCCAATATTTAATTCCATTGACTACAATGGATCGGAATATCAAGCGAGGCTTATAACAGGTGGCCGAAGCGATACCGCCAGCTTTGCACTGCCACCCAAGCTGAATTTCTACCCCAATATCTGTACACTAAAAGTAGATTAAAGTAGTCCCAATTCTAATGCACTTTGACTATTTTCCTGTGTGCAGGATGTCTTGGTTGCTTTGGCAAGAAGAGATTGTCAGAGTGTTCTAGATGATCTGGTTTGTAGGAATACTGTAAGTCTCATTTACTATTAATAAAAGTTTTACCATTGTTTTCCTAATATGAGTTTGAAATGTGATTTTTTGAATATATTTTCCTACATAGATTCTTCGAGTGAGAGGTGCATCAGTGTATGTTCGCATTGCTGATGGAAGAAGGGATGAAGAGCTAGTGACACATTCTGAACGAGTAAGCAGTACTAAGTTGAGACTCTGCTACTGAGAATGATTTCACTTTTCCCCCCCGCCCCAGGAGGAAACATTTAAATCATTTAAAGTATCCTTGTATATGTATCAAAGAGAAAGGAATTGATTTGATGTTGTGCCTTTGTATGTTGGTGCAATATCTGTCCTGAAGTCACCAACAAGTGCAAACAGTACAGTTAATATGACTCCATCACATTAGTGTTTAAAACAAATCTTGCAATGCTAAGGCAGTATCTAAATGTCGAGCTTTTGTTCTACATAGGAAAAGGAGTCGGTCATTCAGCCCCTCAAGCCTGTTCCGCCATTCAATTAGATCATGGCTGATCTGTATCTTAACTGCATCTACCATCTGTATCTAACACTTTTCACTTCATGGGGCACTGGTACCAGTACTGGGGAAAGAGGGAGCTGTTCCGTTGGGACAGACGCCACTTAAACTGGGCTGGGATCAGTGTCCTGGTGAATCAAATAACTAGGGCAGTAGATAGGCCTTTAAACTAATGAAAGGGGGTAGGAGGATTCAGGAAAGGGAAAATTCAAAAGCAGTAAGAGAAATGTCAAGGCTGTGGAGCAGAGTAGCGATTTGGGTAAAAATAAGCTGAGTGGGTCAGAAAGGGACAGAGAGCTTAACAAAGGGCATTAGAGACTAAGGTGACATCAGGGAAAAATAGAAAAAAGTGAAAGCTAAAGACGTTATATTTGAATGCACGAAGCATTCGCAACAAAATAGATGGATTAATAGCACAGATGGAAATAAATGTGTTTGATCTAACAGCCATTACGGAGACATGGTTGCAGAGTGACCAAGGTTGGAAACTAAATATTCCAGGATACTTGACTTTTAGAAGAGATAGGCAGAATGGAAAAGTGGGGGGGTTAGCCCTGATAATCAAGGATGGGATAATGACAGAGAAAATGAAGATCTAGAATCAGTTTGGGTAGAGCTAAGAAACAACATGGGGCGGAAGCATTGGTGGCAGTCGTTTATAAGCCCCCAACAGCAGTTGTAGTGTTGGGCAGAGTATAAATCAGGAAATTAGAGGTACATGTAACAAGGGTAATGCAGTAATCATGGGGGACTTTAATCTTCATATAGACTGGGCAAACCAAATTTGCATTAATAGTGTGGAGCATGAGTTCATGGAATGCATTCAAGATAGTTTTGTAGATCAGTATGCTGAGGAACCTACTAGAGAATAGGCAATTTTAGATCTAGTATTGTGCAATGAGACATGGTTAATTAATAACCTTATCGTAAAGGAGCCTCTAGAGAAGCGCGATCATAATACGATAGAATTTTATATTGAGTTTAGGAGTGATTTAGTTAAGTCCGAAACTAGGATCTTAAATCGGAACAAAGCAAACTACACAGCTATGAGGGGTGAGTTGGCTAAGGTAGATTGGGAAACGAGATTAAAAGATATGACCGTAGATAAGCAATGGCAAACATTAAAAAAATTCATAATTTGCAACAAATATACATTCCCCATAGGAATTAAAACCCCCATGGAATTTGTAGTCCAACTGTGGCTAACGAGGGGAGTTCAATATAGTATTAGATTAAAGGAAGAGGCTTATAATGTTGCCAAAAAGAGTAGTAAGCCTGAGGATTGGGAGGATTATAGAATTCAGCAAAAGCTGACCAAGAAATTGATGAAGAGGAAAGAGAATGAGAGTAAACTAACAAGGGGCATAAAAACAAATTGTAAAAGCTTCTATAGGTAAGTAAAAAGGCAGAGATTAGTGAAAGTAAACGTGGGTCCCTTAGAGGCAGAGACAGGAGAAATTATAATGGGGAATAAGGAAATGGTAGAGACATTAAACAAATACTTTGTATCTGTCTTCAGGGTAGAAGACACAAATAACATTCTGGATAGTATGTACCCAAGCATCTAGTGAGAATGAGGAACTTAAAGAAATTAGTATTAGTAAAGAAATAGTACTGGATAAATTAATGGAGCTAAAGGTCAACAAATCTGGACGTGATGGCCTACATCCTAGGGTTTTAAATGAAGTAGCTAGAGATAGTGGATGCATTGGTTTTGATCTGCCAGAGTTCCCTAGATTCTAGAACAGTCGCTGTGGATTGGGAGGTAGCAAATGTAACTCTGCTATTCAAGAATGGAGGGAGAGAAAAAACAGGGAACTATAGTCCAGTTAGCCTGACATCTGTAGTAGGGAAAATGCTAGAATCTATTATTAGGGACATGGCAACAAGGCACTTAAAAAAATCATAATTTGATTGGGCAGAGTCAACACTGATTTATGAAAGGGAAACTGTAATTGACAAATCTTGAGGTTTTTAAGGTTGTAACTAGCAGGGTAGATAAGGGGGAACCAGTGGATGTAATGTATTTGGATTTTCAAAAAGCATTTGATAAGGTGCCACACAAGAGGTGATTACACAAAATTAGGGCTCATGGGATTGAGGGTAATATATTAGCGTACATTGAGGATTAGTTAATGGACAGAAAACAGAGTAGGGATAAACGGGTCATTTTCGGTTGGCATGCTGTAACTAATGGGATACCGCAAGGATCAGTGCTTGGGCCTCGGCTGTTTACAACCTATAGCAATGACGAGTGTAATATATCCAAGTTTGCTGACGATACAAAGTTAGGTGGGAAAGTGAGGATGCAAAGAGGCTGCAAAGGGATATAGACAGGTTAAATGCGTCGGCAAGAACATGGCAGATGGAATATAATGTGGAGAAGTGTGAAGTTATCCACTTTGGTAGGAAAAATAGAAAAGCAGAATATTTTTTAAATGGTGAGGGACTGAGAAATGTTGGTATTCAGAGGGACCTGGGTGTCCTTGTACACAAATCTCAAAGTTAACATGCAGGTATAGCAAGCAAGTAGGAAAGCAAATGGTATGTTAGCCTTTATTACAAAGGGGATTGGAGTATAAGAGTAAAGAAGTCATACTACAATTATATAGGGCCTTGGTGAGACCACACCTGGAGTACTCTGTACAGTTTTGGTCTCATTACCTAAGAAAGGATATACTTGCCTTAGAGGGAGTGCAACGAAGGTTCACCAGACTGATTCCTCGGATGAGCGGATTGTCCTATGAGGACAGATTGAGTAGACTAGGCCTATATTCCTTAGAGTTTAGAAGAATGAGAGGTGATCTCATTGAAACATGTACAATTCTTAAAGGGGTTGACAGGGTGGATGCGAGGAGGATGTTTTCCCTGGTTGGGGAGTCTAGAACTAGGTCACAGTCTCAGAATAAGGGGTTGGCCATTTAGGACTGATAACGAGAAATTTCTTCACTCAAAAGGTTGTGAATCTTCGGAATTCTCTACCCCAGAGAGCTGTGGATGTTCAGTCATTGAGTATATTCAAGACAGAGATCGATAGATTTTTGGATACTAAGTGAATCGAGGGATATGGGAATAGTGCGGGAAGGTGGAGTTAAAGTAAAAGATCAGCCATGATCTCATTAAATGGCAGAGCAGGCTCGAAGGGCCAAATGGCCTACTCCTGCTCCTATTTCTTATGTTCTTATGTTTATTGAGTCACTGCTGATCAGCTCAAGTCAGTGCAGTCTCCACCTTCTCAAATTTTGTGAGGAAATGCTTTACCATTGTGCCGAGCTCAGGGATTCATGTGGAAATTATGGGTACATACACAGGTCCTGCCATTCAACAGCACAATTTATATTTCAGACATTAAATGTATAGTGTGATTGAGTGGGTTCTAATTTTTATTTCCATTTCTTGAAGAATGTTAATCAGTCATATCTGTCATCTGAACTCATTGAATTGTACAAAGCTGAACCTAGCAACATGCTACTCAGGCAGCTGATACCTGCTGACACGTCTATGGAAGATTTTAAAAAACAGTTATCACAGAGATTCAGAGAGGTATGTAAATGGTAGAATACTGGAAAACATATCAAAAGGACAGTCCATTTTTTCTTGTTTGTTGATTTTGTTACTGTCTCTCCCTGTACCAAGCATCATCTACAGCTAGGAAAGTCCTCTTATTAATCATAGAATGATACAGGAGGCTAAGTGGCCCAAAAATGACACCCTCAAACTTTTGCTGAGCCCCTCCTCATGGCAAAGATTTGAGAACTGAGGCTGTAGGGAATGAGAATGCCCAATCCTATACCATTCACAGCTGAACTTCTTTCTGATTTCCCCATTTGTACTGCAGTTTGAACCAAGTTCACAGGAGATGGGGTAAACAAAATGGTTATGCAAGCAAACCTATTCATTGGATATTTGTTCTTCAGAAGTGCTGTTTAAGTAAGTGCTATTGAATCATATTGTGGTCATGTTTCCATCCCTCAGCCTGCCTTCACCACAGGGACTGCAGCGGTTCAAGGCAGCGGCTCACCACCACCTTGGGGGATAATTAGCAATGGGCAATAAATGCTGGCCTTGCCACTGGCATCCACATCCCAGGAATGAATAAAAAAGTCAGTGGTTCCCTCTTTTCAGTCACGACTGCTCAATTTCAAAACTGCCATCATCACACCCTTTAAAAAAAAAATACACCATTGACCTTTCCATGTTGGCTAACTATCACCCCATCTTCAAACTTCCTGTCCTCTCCAGGGTCCTTGAATGGGTCATTGCCTCCAACTCTGCTCCCATCTCTCCCTCGACTCAGTTTAAACTCCCACAGTACCAAAATGGCCCTAACCATTAACATCTATGACTGTGAACATGGTACACTACCCTTTGCCATCTCTCCTGCAGTGTCTAACTCTTTGGGACTGGTCATCCATGATAATTGTCCTACTTATTGAAATATTGCTCGAGCATCACCAGCAATATCTTCTACCCTGCATCATTACTTCGAGTCCCCCAAGGATCTATCCTCGGCCTCCTTTCGCAACACAGTGCCTCAATATCACCATCGATAGACGTAGGGCAAAATGTTCAATTTCAGTGTGGGTGTAAAATGGGAAGTAGTGGACCGGCCGCCTGTTCATACAACCCGCCTGATTTTTCAACTGAAATTCTGATTCCATAAGTCTCTGGCAACTGTTGAGCTTAATCAGACTGTTAGCAATCTCAGAATCGTGTTTGACCCAGAGCTGAGCTTTAGGCCCCATATCCCCTCCATCACAAAACCTGCTCACCTCCATCTCCACCAATGAAACCTTTGTCACCTCCATATTGACTACTCCAACGCTCGCCTTGCTGGCTTCCCATCCTCCACCATTCATAAATGCCAACTTGTTCAAAGTTCATTCCCGCTGACCTATTATTGCTGTTCTTACCGACCTGCATTGGCTCGCCATCCCCTATTTAAATTCTTTATCATCTTTAAATCCCTCATTGGCTTTGCTTCCATCTCTATGATCTCCTCCAGTACTATAGTTTGGCACCCAAACTTCAATTCTCAGACTTCAACCTCTAGTATGGTTGTATAGTGGTTATGTTACTGGACTAGTAATCCAGAGGCCTGGACTAATGATCCAGTAGACGGAGTTCAAATCCCACCACAGCAGCTGAGGAATTTAAGTTTGGTTAACTAAATAAACAAGCAAGTATCGTTGGTGACCTCGAAACTACTGAATTGTCATAAAAACCCATCTGGTTCACAAATGTCCCTTTCGAAGGAAATCTGCTGTCTTTACCTGGTCTAGCCTATATATGACTCCAGCCCCACAGCAATGTGGTTGACTCCTAACTGCCCTCTGAAATGGTCTAACAAGCCACTCCGTTGTCAGCCATCAAACCACTATGATGTACAAGAGTAATAAAACTGGACAGACCACTCAGAGCTAGGCACCAGATTCAAACACAACAAAGGCACACCCAGCCAAGTCCTCATCAATTTTGGCACAGCTGTCCCACAGATTAGTCACGCAACACCGACAGTCATACAGCCATCACGGCATGTCCTGTCCCACCAGGAGACACCAGAGGTGGCAGCACAGTGGTATATAGTCCAGAGGGAGTGGCCCTGGGAGTCCTCAACATTGACTCCAGCCCACATCATGTCTCATGGCATCAAGCCAAACATGGGCAAGGAAAGCTCCTGCTGATTAACACCTACCGTCCTCTCTAAGCTGATGTATCAGTACTCCTCCATGTTGAACAAGCGCTGAGGGTAGCAAGGGCACAGAATACACTCAGGGTGGGTGACTTCAATGTCCATCACAAACAGTGGTTCGGTAGCACCACTAGTGACAGAGCCCTGAAGGACATAGCTGCCAGACTGGGCCTGCAGCAGGTGGTGAGAACCAACACGAGGGGAAAAAAAACCTACTTGACCTTGTCCTCACCAATCTACCTGTTCAGATGCATCTGTCCATGTCAGTAGTGGTGGTAGTGACCACCTCAGTCCTTGAAGACACCTACCACCGTTCTAAATGAGAGATTCAGAATAGATCTAGCAGCTAAATAACAGGTATTCATGAGGCACTGTGGGTCATCATCAGCAGCAAAATTGTATTCCACCACAATCTAACCTCCTGGCCTGACATAACCCTCACTACCATCAAGCCAGGGGACCAGCCCTGGTTCAATGAGCAGTGTAGACAAGTATGCCAGGAGCAGCATTAGACTTTACCTAAAAATGGAGGTGCCAACCTGGTGAAGCTACAAGCACCACATGCTTGCTAAACAGCATGATCTAGCCAGAGCTAAGCAATCCCATAAGCAACAGATCAGAGCAAAGCTCTGCAGTCCTTCCACATCTAGTCATGAATGGTGGTGGACAATTAAACTAACAGGAGGAGGCTCCATGAACGAGATAGGTGAACATGAGTGACAAGAACCTTGTATGTGTCCAATACTCAACTAATCAGTTAGACATCTGGATTCTAATTCAACCAAACTTTACAATAGATAATATGGAGGGCAATTTGTTACTGTATTTTCCCCTACAAAATACTGTTGAGAACCCTGTCCTCAGGATTTTGAAGTCACATTATAAAACTTAAACCTTCGGTAGACTTTTTTTTTTTAATGCCTAGCAGCACAAACACACTGGTAGGAAAGTAACTATGATCATCTCTCCCTACGAGCACAGCTCAAGCTAAGAAACAGACTACATCACCTGTTTGTACGACAATGAAATAGCTCAAGTCTTTACCAGTTAGAGATTTTTTTTTAATTTTTTTTTTTTTAATAAATATAGGTTCAGTTGCAGAAGGTAGTGTACCAGTTTTAAACAATTTAGGCCACAAAGTCCTTAATGAAGTTGTCTGTTGCACATTGTAGGTTATTAGTTTCTCTTCATAACTCCTTATGTTTTTCAATTCCACAGCTAGTGTCAAGTTGCTGACAGTAGTACTTTGCCACCTTGCCCAAAGTTCTGGATTCAGAGACACAACAGAATCAGAGTACCAGCTGTGCTTCAAGGATTAGAAGCCCTTCCTGCACAAGTCAGCAATAGATACTTGGAAAAAGGCAGCACTGCACAATCCGATGCAGCTAACAATGCATGATGAGGTCCCATGACAGAACATGCAATTATGCAAAAAAGCATATACTGGAAGGTAAAGCATGCCTCAAGAAAAACCCATCGCATAGTCCATAGAAGAACCAACATGGGGTGAGGGGTTGGAAAGCTGATGCATAAAAACAGCAAATGTCAAGGGGGGGGGGGGGGGGGGGGGGAAGAATTAGGGGACAAGGCTAAAGAGGCTGCTGATAGGGTGGAAGGTTAGCAAGGAAGGTTAGCAAGGATTTTGCATTCAATGTTTTGGAAAGTTGAGGCAATAAACAAGTGGCACTAGTGCAGGCACCTGGGTTCTGAACAAGTTGTTATGGAGGATGGATAATGATGCCAATAATGAGGACATGGGAGAAAAACCCAGCAGTGAAAGGGTAAAGGAGGGGTGGAGAATGAAAGCTTAAGTGGCAATAAGTGATCCTCAGGGGTAGTAGGATGTAGAGTTTGAGGCTAAGCTATGGGTCAAATGGCTATGACTGACTTTAGTCAAAGTTCTATCCATCCCACCCAAAACAGATGGTGGCAAAATATGGAACTGGGGTTTCAGCACTTAGCTTTTGTTTCAGCAGACAAAGGAAGAGTGCCTTTGTTTGACAGAATTTCATGTAACCCTACTTTGAATATTCTCCTGATTGGCACTTTCCTTCCTAATTCATTCTAATTGAAAGAAATAGCCACTTCGCTTTGTAGCCAACTTTAGATCAACTCTGGTCACAGGATCTAAACAAAGCAGCCTTCTGTTGGCATCTTGAAAGGTTTGACCACAAAATGAAATGCAAGCTTTAGCTGCATGAAGGTCAGCTGGAAAAATGCTTGAAGGTGCTAGGTCATTCCAGTACCCCATCGATCAGCCCAAGAGCCAGACTTCAACTGGGCACAGACCTACTCTGCTGCATCACACAAGCAGCACCCCAACAGATGGCAGCCTGGTTTAATGAAAACAAATGCTTGTAGCTGGGGGGGGGAAAAAAAGGAACAAAGTAAATTGTAAAATGAAACAAGGCCACTAGCTCCAACTGAACAGCTAAAAGCTAGGGCCACTGATTTACTAAAATTGGTAACAGAACTGTCAAAAATACACCTTGTGCAGTGAATAGCTAAGCTTAAAAAGCAGAAACCACCACCAAGTGGCTAGAATTGTGTAGTACACCCAAGCTGCTACAAACAAAGTCCCCAAACCACTTCTACCTTACAGGAAAGAATTTAGTCCCTTAATCCAAAAGTTAGTGTGCCCGAAGCTGTTAAATACTCCAAGACGCAAGTTTGCAAATTACATCTTTATTGAATATTTCCACAATGTATTACAAAAACAGTTCAAAAAGCCAATCAAAAAATACATTATGTACAAAAAAGGTCCTGTATGTGGGCAAAGTATCGCCAGGCATCCAAACTTCTATTACTGTAGCTAGCACTTTGAGCTGCTGGTTGACTTCAGGGAAGCAGTTTCAGTTTCTTCTGACTGAAAGAGGAAAAAGCAGGTTAAAATTTTGTACATGATTCTAACAGACCATGAAAGTTTCCTACATCTAATATGCAATTATGCAAGATAACTATGGTCTGACCAGTTTATAATAAACTGCAAAAAGTTCAAATTTCATTATTTCTCACTTCCTCAGTGTGCACAAGTGACCAGTGTGAAACAAGTACCCACCACAGGCTAAAAAGGACCCTCACATCAGCAGTTACGCATGATAGAAGTTTACGGCACACTAGGCGGCCATTTGGCCCATCATGCCTGTGCCGGCCAAAAGAGCTATCCAGCCTAATTCAGTTTTCCAGCTGTTGGTCCGTAGTCTTGCAGGCCATAGCACTTAGTGCACATCCAAGCCGTGGTTTTTAAAAAAAACCACGATGAAGATTTCTGCCTCTACTACCCTCAGGCAGTGAGCTCCAGACTGCTATCTCCCCACCTGCGAAATAATCTCTCAACTCCCCTCTGATCCTACTTTAAATCTATTCCCCCTGGTTACTGACCTCCAAGGAAATAGGTCCTTTCTCTCACTATATCCTTGCATGCATCAGGTCCATTAGTAAAATGGACAAGTTACAGACAAGTACGTGTTAACCAGTGAGGAGAATCTAGCTTGTACAATTGGCAGCAAGTCAATTCTTCTAGTTAACATTTGCTAATTTAGTTTAACAAGGGTCTATTGCATTATGCTAAAATATAACTGGTGGTATTGTTCAATTTCCCAATTTGGCTCCAAGGGGTAATGGATCATATAAAAAAGGCTATAAATGAAATGAACTTACTTCCATTTTCTCAGGAACTCCATTCCGGTCATGGGCAGTATCGCCACACCCACCATTCACAGCAGACTCCTCCTGCTTGGCTTTTTTAGGCTCTTTGTTCTCCCCTTCACGGTCTTCAGGTTTCCTCTGCAATGAGGACTTTAAACGTTTAAATACTTTACACTTATTAGCATACTGTGCGCATTAATATTCAAATATGCTTACAGGAACAAAATTTGAATTACCAATTATTTTCTTGTAATTGTCAAAACTTCCTACATCTCTCAAGGCCAGGAAAATGTAATTGTGGAATACCACAAAAGATCATGGCCATCAGTCACAATGGCATTCAGAGTCCGTCAGCAGAATTTCATTGTGGGTAATTCGGTTTGTACCATGCTGCTACAATGGGGGGGGGGGGGGGGGGGGGGGGGGAGATTTTAAACTGGGAGTATGTGTCATGGACAGTGCAAGCATCAAACCCACCCATCAGACACCCAGACAATATCAACTCATGGGACTCATTTACATTCCGCTAACCAGCTGCCTGCCAAAAATGGGTGGAAAGAGGCAGCTGGACAGCTTCAGGCAGGTCAAAATTGCAGAGCCTTGAGGCCACCTACCTGCACCAAGGTAAGTGGTGAGCCCAGAACAGATTTACCCCAAGACGACCTCTCCTCTTCTTCCCTGCCAGCTTTTATTGAGCAGGGTGTCCTACTCAGGAGGCAGCTAAAATGTAATTGGGGCCCTAATGAGAGTGAACCAAATTAGCATGTAGTAATGAGGCACCCACCCAAGACAGCTGGGTGCCTCAGCCATCCAAAATAAAAAGGCTCTAGTTAAAGTGGCAGTAATTTTTCTTGGTAATTTTAACTGCATGGCCACCAGCAGGGAGAAATAAACCCACCACCCCCAAAAAAAAGCTTCAAAATTGGATTTAGTTAATATTTAATTCAAATGAAATTGGGAGGTCAACTGACTGGGGAGGCAGCAAACTAATTTGCAGCACCCATCCAGTTGACCCAGCTTCCAATCCTCACTGAATTTGAAAGTTTGCAGTAGTTGTGTGATCCATGCTTCAGATCAATGCAGCAGAACTGAGAAACTGGCTCCAGATATACAGCACGACCAAGGCACAGCAAGATTACCTCAAAGCCCCAGTAGCTCCAAGCATCAAAGTCATTTGCAGGATACCAGTTCAAAGACAAAAGAAAAAGAAACTCACCTTTTTCCTTACTAAATGAGAGATGTTAGATACACAGTTTGAGCTGGAGGTAGAAGCTTCATCTGTTACTTTTCCAGCCTGTATCTACAACAATTCAGAATAATGTAGTTACAAAAAACTCCAGGTTCTCCTTCAAGCAAATTATCTGAATTCAAAGCACTCTGCCTAGAGCTAAGCAGCATATCTAGGAGGCATGTTTTACAAATACTTACAGCTGATGCTGGTGCACTGCTTACAATACTTTGTGTTGCAAACCCTGAACTGGCAGGTGTTCTAGACTGATGTGGAAAGAAAAAAAAATTCATACACAATACCCAGATAGCTATACAGAGGAAAAATGCAACAATACATGACATTAGAAAACTTGCAGACTGGCCAGTTAAGTGGCAAAATGAACTACAGGTAAATGTGAGGTAATGCACTTTGGTAGGAAAGTAGAATCACTACACCTTAGAAAAAAAGAAACTTGAATGGGGTAGAAGATCAAAGGGATCTAGGGACACAGGAACAAATTAAAAGCAGCATCACAGGTTAGCAAAGCAATTTTTAAAAATGCTAACAAAGCATTTCTAGGGGGTATAGATTTCAAAAGTAGTGACATTATGTTAAAACTTGTACAGGACCCTGATCAGACCACACAAGTACTGTGCACAGTTCTGGTCTCTATACTGTACACCAAGGACTAGAAGCACTGGAGATAGCAGAGAGAGATTTACAAGGATGGTACTAGAACTGAAACATTAGTTATGGGAAAGATTGAACAGATTAGGCTTTTATCTTTAGAATAAAAGACTTTAAAAAGGTAACCCGGCAGAGGTCTTTCAAATTATAATTGATTGAACAGGGTAGATGTGGAGAACATTTCCACTTGTGGGAGAATCCAAAACTAGGGGCCATAGATACAAGAGTTACTAATAAATCCAATAAGGAAATGAGAAATGTATTTACTGAGTGAAACTTGCTCCCACAGGAAGTGGTTGAGGCAAATAGCTTAGATACTTTCTAAAGGAAACTAGACAGGTATGAGAGAAAAAGGAACAGAAAGATGCACTGAAAGTGATATGGTAGATAGAATGGGTAGAACATACAAAAAGCCAATCTTTGAATTGTAATTTTAAAAATTAACTTTTACATGTGGCATTTTGCCCTTCCTCATTGCCATTCAAAGCTTCAGGACACATGTTATCCAAAGGGCACACTTTAATATTCTCAGGTTCCAAATCATCCAACTCAGCAACCAGTTGTCTAGTCCTGTCAATTTATAAATTTACTACTTAACATGTACTGACCAAAGTTTCCTGAAGGGCTTTAGTTGCTTTCCCGTCATCTTTGGATTCTTCTGCATCCTCAATTTTTGCCTTTATCTCTGGCAATAGCTCTTTAAGTTCCTCAACCTCCCGCTTATCTTCAGAAACAGCATCAGTGTCTTTTGCTGGAGATTTGCCTTTCTCTTCTGCTTTTTCAATCCTTTCTGTTAACATAGCTGCAGATAAAAGCATAAAATTAGTTCAACTGTAAATCCAACAGGTTTTTAAAAAAAGTGGCTGGAAGCCTAAAGTAGCCATAAGGGTTTACTACCATAAGAGCACAAGAAATAGGAGCAAGACCAGGCCATACAGCCCATTGAGCCTGCGCCATTTAATTAGATCATGGCAGAACTTCTAAATTAACATCTATTTTCCCACTCAATCCCCATATCCCTCAGTTTCCTTTGTGCCCAGAAAACCTACCAATCACAGTCTTGAATATACTCAATGACTGAGCATCCACAGCCCTTTGGAGGTCGAGAATTCCAAATCACAACCCTTTGAGTGAAGAAATTTCTCATCGGTCTTAAAGGCCGACCCCATTATCCAGAGACTATGATCCCTGGACGGACTAACAAGGCAAGGGAATACACAATGAATGGTAAGACCCTAGGAAAGACAAAGGATCAGAGGGACCTTGGTGTGCATGTACATAGATCCCTGAAAGCAGCAGGACAGGTGGATAAGGTGATTAAAAAGGCATATGGGATACTTATATGCTATGCCTCGGCTAATGAAGGCAAGAGCAGGGAGGTTATGATGGAGCTGTACAAAATGCTGGTAAGGCCACAGCTGGAGTACTGTCTACAGTTCTGGTCGCCACACTATAGGAAGGATGTGATTGCTTTGGAGAGGGTGCAGAGGAGATTTACCAGGATGTTACCTGGGCTGGAGCGCTTCAGCTATGAAGGAAGACTGGACAGGCTGGGGTTGTTTTCCTTGGAGCAGAGAAGGCTGAGGGGGGACCTGATTGAGGTGTACAAAATTGAGGGGCATAGATAGGGTAGATAGAAAGAAACTTTTCCCCTTAGTAGAGGGGTCAATAATAAGGGGGCATAGATTCAAGGTAAGGGGCAGGAGGTTTAGAGGGGATTTGAGGGAAAACTTTCACCCAGAGGGTGGTTGGAAGCTGGAACTCACTGCCTGAAAGGGTGGTAGAGGCAGGAACCCTCACAACATTCAAGCAGCATTTGGATGAGCACTTGAAATGCCATAGCATACAAGGCTACTGACCAAATGCTGGAAAATGGGATTAGATTAGACAGGGCTTGATGGCCGGTGCGGACACGATAGGCTGAAGGGCCTCTTTCTGTACTGTTTAACTCTGACTCAGTTCTAGACTCTGGCCAGGGGAACAGCCCCTCAGCATCTTCCCCATCAAGCCCTCTCAGAATCTTATGTTTCAATGAGATCGCCTCATTCTTCTAAACTCCAGAGAATATAGGCCCATTCTATTCAATCTCTCCTCATATTCCAAGAAACAATCTAGTGAACTTTTGTTGCACCCCCTATAAAAAAGGCAAGAATATCCTTTCTTTAGGCAAGGAGACCAAAATGTACAGTACTCCAGTGTGTGGTCTCACCAAAGCCCTTTATAATTGCAGCAAGACTTCCTTACTCATACTCTAACCCCCCTTGAAAAAGGCCAACATACCAGCTGCTTTCCTAATTGCTTGCTGTACCTGCATGTTATGTGATTCATGTACAGGGACCCCCAAATCCCCAAATACCAACACTTACTAGTCTCACCTTTTAAAATATTCTGCTTTACTATTCTTCCTGCAAAAGTGGCTAATTTCACCCTTCCCCACATTATACTACACCTGCCATGACTGTACCCACTTAATTTGTCTATATCCCTTTGCATCTCAACTTATTTTCCCACATAGCTTTGTAGTCAGCAGAATTGTCCCCCTCATCCAAATCATTGATAGATTGCAACTAGCTGAGGCCCAAGCACTAACCCTTGCAGCACTCCACTAATTACACCCTGCCATCCTGACAATGAACAGCTTATTCCTACACATTTTCTGTGTTAACCAATCCTCAATCCATGCTAATATATTACCCCCAAAAGATAATTTTTAAGAAAGATTTGATCAAAATGTTCCTCAGAAGTTTGAATTTGTTCCTCAACTCAAGATTCTGGACACAAAGGGCATCAAGGGGTATGGAGAGGGCAGGAATATGGTATTGAGATAGAGGATCAGCCATGATCATATTGAATGGCAGAGCAGGCTCAAAGGGCCTACTTCTGCTCCTATTTTTTTTTCTATGTTTCTACTCTTCCACATGAACTAGCTTTCAGACTCAAGGGGCAATCCAGACAAAAGTACAAGGAGAGGAGAGCCCATTGGAACAGACATTTCATGTTAGTTACAAAAGTATAGCAGTGCATTCTGGATCATAATTCACTGCATAAAAAAACTCCCATCTTGTTCTTTTGCCAATTATCTTAATTGTGCCCAGGTTACTGACCCACTTGCTAGTGCCTCCTTATTTACACATCAAAACTTCATAATTTTGAACACCTCTTAAATCTTCCCATAAGCTTCTGTTCCAAGGAGAATAATCCCAGCTTCTCGCGTTCCCTCCACATAAAATCCTTCATCCCTGGCATCATTCTGGTAAATCCCCTCTGAACCATCTCCAAGGCCTTGACATCCTTCCTAAAGTGTAGTGCCCAGAACTGGACAATACTCATCTGAAGACTAACTAGTGCGTTAAAGGTTTGGCATATCTTCCTTGTTTTTGTACCCTATGTATTTATAAAGCCAGGGATCCCATATGCTTTAACCACCTTATCAAGTTGTCCTGCCACCCACAGAGATGTGTACATGAACATCCAGGTCTGTGTCCCCATTTCCACTGGCAAGCATTTTCCGGTTAAGGTGGATGCACTCAATGCAGTTACTCAGTCTTTTCTCCACCCCCTCCCCTAAAAGACCACCCTACATGTTGAATACAGATCAATGAATCCAATAATGACGTTCATTTGCAAGGCAACAGCACAGCCAACCTTATTTGGAAAAATATTAGGGCAGCTAGCACCTTGTTTACCAAGAGATAGAGTACCACCTCACTAGTCTAGCCACAGTAAACTCTGCAGCAAACAAGCATAGCAGTGCTGGTGTTGCATGTTATCCGCCCCAGATAAAAGCAGGGCATAATGTTTTAGCATAAAAGCTAAAGCTTATTCTCCTTACCTAACCTTTTCTCTATAACACTGAAGGACTCCTTGAAGTGCTTCAGAGAGAAATCATATTGATTGTTAAAACTGTAAGCCAGCCCCAGCTGATAATGAATCTCTGCCAGTAGTCGGTTATGTGGCTCAAGGTGTTTTTTCTGAATGTTCAGACACTCATTGAAATCCTCAATAGCCTGTATGTAGTTTTCTGGAATAGAACAAGATTAAATCAATCTGCAGTCAGTCACTTACTTTACACATCAATACCATAGGCCAAACTCAATATTCAGTTTACCCATCACTGAAATCTTAGGAAAAAATTTATGAAATCACAAGATAGAACAAAAATGCCATTAGCAGTTTGCACTGTACAACAAGAACTAAAGACCATGCAGTTTTTACAGCTTACCAGATTCTATTCCAACTTCTCCCAGTTTCAGATAAGCCTGTGCTGCACACAGTTGTACTACTTTTGTTTCTTGCCTGAAAGATTGACGAAATGGAGATGAGCTTGTGCACAGAATTAATGCATTGAATTGTTCAACTCTTGTCAAAATTGAATGCCTTACTCTACTCCTGTTCCTATTAAAAGGCATAAACATGACAATTTTAAATGCTAGGATGCTGGTTTAGAGACTTGCCTTTTGAAGATAACTTTTGCCAATTCAAGCATTTCCCAGGCCAGCTGCAAATTATCAACTTCCTCACTTTCAGCATCCTGCAACAAATAGTTTGCACATTAAATCTCAAGTTCAAACCCAAGCTGGTGTTTGAAGATAGAGCAATAAACCCACCTTTTCTGCAGCAGTCTCTTCATTTTCATCATCACCACTTGCATCTGCAGCACAGGAAGCATCTGGAAAGATTGGTGTAAAACATTTATACATTGTCCAATTTTCAGCTCTACATGCTAGCTAAAGCGTGAGCATGCCAATTACTGCATTATAGGCAGCTTTCACTAGCCATGGTTACTGGAAATACTACCCTAACTCAATTCTGGATCCATACCCAATTTTTAAAAAGCTACCAGTTATTGGAATTTTTAACTTTTGAAGCAACTGGAGATTTAGAATGGGAACTATTTACTCAGTCCTGCAGAGGTTTACAAGCTACCCAGGTTAAAAGTTAGTTGAGTAGCAATGAAACCACTGCAGACATCTCTCCAGTAGTCCTAGCACTAAAGTTATGTTAGTCTTGAGGATGTAACTGGTAAAATAGATAAGGGAAAACCAGTGGATGTGGTGTATTTGGATTTTCAAAAAGGCTTTCGATAAGGTCCCACATAAGAGATTAGCGTGTAAAATTAAGGCACATGGGATTGGGAGCAAGGCATTGACTTGGATAGAGAGCTGGTTGGCGGACAGAAAGCAAAGAGTTGGAATAAACAGCTCTTTTTCCGAGTGGCGGGCAGCGACTAGTGGGGTACCGCAGGGATCGGTCCTGGGACCCCAGCTATTCACAATGATCTGGACGAGGGAACTAGATGTAATATCTCCAAGTTTGCAGACGACAAAGCTGGGTGGGCGCGTGCTGCGAGGAGGATGCCGAGAAACTCCAGTATGATTTGGACAGGTTGGGTGATTGGGTAGAAGCATGGCAGATGCAATATAACGTGGATAAATGTGAGGTTATCCACTTTGGTGTCAAAAACAGGAAGGCAGATTATCTAAATGGCAATAGATTGGGAGAAGGGGAAGTGCAACGAGACCTGGGCGTCCTTGTGCACCAGTCGCTGAAAGTAAGCATGCAGGTGCAGCAGGCGGTTAAGAAGGCAAATAGTATGTTGGCCTTTGTAGCGAGAAGGTTTGAGTACAGGAACAAGGATGTCTTGCTGCAGTTGTACAGGGCCTTGGGTGAGGCCACATCTTGACTATTGTGCAGTTTTGGTCACCTTATCGGAGGAAGGATGTTCTTGCCATGGAAGGAGTGCAGCAAAGATTCACCAGGCTGATACCTGGGATGGCAGGAATGACAGGAGAGATTGGGTCGATTGGGCTTGTACTCGCTGGAGTTTAGAAGAATGAGGGGATCTCATTGAAACTTATAAAATTCTAACAGGACTAGACAGACTAGATGCTGGAAGGATGTTCCCGATGGTTAGGGAGTCCAGAACCAGGGGCCACAGTCTAAGGATAAAGGGGTAAGCCATTTTAGGACAGAGATGAGGAGGAACTTCTTCACCAAGTGGCAAACCTGTGGAATTCTCTGCCAAAGGCAGCAGTAGAGGCCAATTCATTAAATATATTCAAGAAGGAGTTGGATATATTTCTTAAGGCTAAAGGGATCAAGGGATATGGAGAGAAGGCAGGAACAGGGAACTGAATTTGGATGATCAGCCATGATCTCATTGAATGGCAGAGCAGGCTCGAGGGGCTGAATGGCCTACTCCTGCTCCTACTCTCCTCACTGATAGGAACGTGCAGTGCAATGCAACTGCACTACAAGTCAACATTGCACCAATGCTGCAGTGTAAACAGCCCAAATCTGGGGTCAGTGTCAGACTTGAGGAGGGAGTCTCACTACTTCAGAGTCAGTCGCTGGCCATCAACCTCTTCAAATCCAATGTTAATGAAAAGCTGAAACTGCTTGGAATTAATACCATCCTCCATTATACAGTATCTGGGTTTATTCTTCACTGCATTACACAAACAAATGTCAAAATTAGTGCCTTACATTTTAAAAACACTGCAACAGGACAGTTTTATCCCCAGTGATTGGTGCCAATGTATGCAACTCCCATGAAGACCGTTCCATCCCCAGTGAGTACTGCAAGTTTAAAAACACCACTTTTCTCCATTCTTTTGTGCTCTTCATAGTATAGTGTTAAGTGGGTAGATTTACCAAGTGCTTATAAAGACCAATTAGGTATCTATAGCCATAAAGTGTCTATAAGCAAGAGACAGTTGTGTGGTTTTAGTTCAGTTGATTATCCCCAGGCCATTTAACCATTTAAACCAACTTTGCAAATCTGACACTTGTCCTTGAGCTTATACCTTCACCCTCTTCCATTTGTTCTTCAGAACCAGCAGTCCCATCCTCTTGGTCAGCATCAATGGTCTTCTCAACTGTGATTTTACTGTCGATTGATTCTTTGTTATTTTCCTTACTGTCTTCGTCTTTCAGGTTCTCTTGTGCTGGTTCCTCATCTGTATCTGATTTTTTATCTTGATCCCCCAGAACATTTTTCAAAGGCAGAGCTACTTTTTCCTCCAGTTCAATTTGACCAACACCTTCCAACGATTCATCAGTAGTTGCCTTCTCGCCAGCATCCTCCGTCATTGGGGAATCTTCTACAATCACCTCTTTACCAGCACTGGTTTTATCCTCAAGATAGTCCTTTACATCCTCAGGAATGTTCACATGGTCCTTCACTTTCCCCTCCTGGATACCATCACCACTCCCCAGATGAGAATCATCTTCATCCATTGGTTCATTTTTACCACGGTCAACTGATGATTCTATTTTGGTCTGCATTTCATTCTTAGTACAGAGCTCTCCTGTGGGAGAGTTTAAGTTTTCTTCACTAGTTTTCTCAGCAGGACTTTTGGTTTTTCCATGAACTGCATCCTGGTCACCAGAAACATTTTCAGTTGGTGCCTCATCTTCTGCTGGCTTCTCATTCTTTTCTTCGGCTAGTGCTGCATACACCTGTTCCCTCAATTCCTCCCTCTCTTTTTCTATACACATTAAGGAAAAAGAAATGCATAAAATTGGAGTTTCCAATGCTGGCACCAGCAACAAAAGTCTGGATGAGACTATCTGGACAGTCACAGTTGAAAGATCAAGGAAAGTGGAAAAATCAGGTAGAATGTAGAATTAAGTTTAGTCCAGAGTAGACAGCAGTACAGATTAAGGCAGCTACTGGTAAATCAATCTTACCAATTTCATTTACAACCCTCCCTTGCCCCCATATTGCTCTTGGGTTCTTATGCCATATAGCGCCCTCTGGCTGCAAGAGCCCAAACATCTGACCAACTCAGGGCAGCAATTAAGATATTTTTTTTTTTTAAAAACAGAAAATAAATGAGTTAGCATTTTCATGCTAAACCACATCAATACAACATTTCTGTGAAACTCTTGGGAACTATATTCCACTAGTGACCCATGATACCAAGTGCAATTGGGGGTGGGGGAGGAAACCAAAGAATAAAGACAGAGGTGTACACTATCTCCTCCTAGATCATGTGATTAAAATCTGCCCAAAATTTGATCTTGCAGTTGCTTTCCTTCAGTTACAGTAAAGAGATCAACTGCAATCCAAAAATCTTGCTTTCATAAGAATATTTGCAAGTCCTAATCCTTTGTATAAAGCTGGAGTTTATATCCAAACATTGTTTGAACTACATTTTATACTTAATAGCCCACAGAAATGCACTCTAGACTACATTATACTCCCCAACATAAGGAATTCATATTCCTTCAAATACACAAATATATGCAAGCTAACCGATATTCTGTCTATAGTAACAAGGACATCAGGTTAATGGCAAATTTGTCACTACACAAACTGCAAAGTCCCAGTCAGCCACTGTGGAAATTAGATCCACTGAGAATATATGAAGATCACACAATGGCTAAATTCAATTACCTACACGTGATATATATTTAAAGTCTGCACGCTTGCAAGTATTTTGCGGAGTTGCCCACCAGCATAAACAGGCAAGCATTTTGTCTCAATTTTTGCTTTAAAGAAAAATGTCACTCCCAACTGGCTAGAGAAAACAGCTAGATGTAGTCTACAGATGCTGTGCAATTAAAACAAGGACAAGTACTAACTGGATGCTATGCTTTAAGCAAACAATAAACCCACTTGTCAATATAGAAGATACTCACCATCTACACTCCCTGCATTTTCTACTTTGGAGTCCTCATCTGCTGCTGCTGTTTCTTCATCATCGTCATCATCATCAGGAACTCCTTGAAGGGCATTGCCAAGAACACCACTCTCCATTCTGCAAGTAGAGATTATGATGGGCATCCTGCTCCTTTATACCCCTTCATCCCAAAGCCACAACATGCACCCAGTTACAAAACTACACCAGGACAAATCATAGAAGTAACAGCCCATTCAGCCCAACTGGTTTATGCTCCACATGAGCCTCCTCCAAGCTCTCCATCTAACCCCATCAGCATATCCTTCTATTCCTTTCCTCATGTTTATCTAGCTTCCCCTTAAATGCATCTATACTAGTCACCTCAACTACTCCTTGTGGTAGCACGTTCCACATTCTCACCAGAGTAAAGTAGTTTCTCTTGAATCAACTGTAAAAATCTGGCCTGCAAATCAAGTTTTAGTGAAGTGGAAAAGTGCGACCTATTTTCCAGCCAGCAAGCATACACAAGTTATACTACAGAACAAGATTCAAATGGTAGGTACCAAACTTTAGTTAATCATCTTCAGAGGCTAACTTTTTTTTTATATAAAAGTCAAAATGGACATTAGTGTCTAAAACTCACAGGAACCTCAGTGGTTAGAACATGAAATTGGATTTTTATAAAGGGATACAAGTACTTAGTGTTGTATAGACTTGTTAGGGAGAAAATGGGTGCCAGGAGTCTAAAAATCAACCTAATTCTCAACTTAATAAGTGAAACATCTGGTTTCACTACCATATCAAGACAAGAGTTAAGAGGTTAGGTAAAGTTGAGGAGACATGCAGCTGCAAGGTTGAGATTGTTGGAATACAGGGGACAAGCTTTTGTTTTAAATATTCTTCCTTGCATTTCCCATCAACTAGTTTAGCCAGTCTATTTTTGATCATGAGTTGTAGACTAACCTTGCTAACTCCAGAAGGGCTTTTCCATAACAGAAGTAGGCTTCTCCACATTCATTTGCCATTTCTCCATGTGTTGTGCTCCTTTAAAAAAAGGGGGAACAAAGTCATGGTTTTGTACATCTAATACAATCACAACAGCAGGACCAATCTGCATCAACCATACTACTGAGAGAAGAAATGTGAGCAGCATGAAAAATTCAACATGCCACACCAAGTCATACATTTACTTTACCCTTTAAAACTGAAGCTTGTTTTAAATAAACTCTCCCCCACCCCCCAACCCCCACCTTATCAACTTCTAAACATGACCATTTTAAGGGCAACTGGTATCGGACATTTCTCTTCTGCAATTTTAACACCCGACAGCCCACAGCAAAATACTTACAATAGCCTGCATGCATCTTGAAAGGCATTGACAGCTGCTACAAAGTCTTCCATTACCATGTGTCTTTTGCCAGTCCCAAGCAGCTTCATGGCTTCAACACCAACATCAGCACTATGAAATAAAATGTTACATGAATGAATGTTTGATAGAAGACATCCACTTTTACCAGCTTGTCACCAAGATTGCCTAGTTTTAAAAACTTGGCATAGAATGTTAAAAAAAATTCAAAATAAACTCTTGGTGACATGTCTACTTCAGTATTTATGAAAAAGCTAGTTAAAGTTGAAACTATCCTCCCTCCAAATGAAGCCATAGACTGGCTTTATGGTAATGCAGCTAAACAGCTGTTCAAAAACACATTATATCAAAGGTTCTGAATGACTTTATTCAAATTGACAAGGAGTGGCATAGATTACCACTGTCTGAATCGTGATCCATTTGTAGAGTCCATTATGAGAGAGCAAAAATCATCTAGGGGCAATTCCCAAATATCAAAACCCCACCAGGCTTAAAATCTGGAAATGGCAGAGAAATATGTTGCATGGCATAACTTGCCAACGGGTTAGTTTTCAGTTCTACTTAAAGCATCTGAATGCCATGGACAAAATAGACCTTGCATCATCTACATGCAGCAGTTCACTTTTAAAAAGTCTAAAACGTAGATTTTAATCCAGAAATCCAGCTCAGTTAGTAAAAAACACCATTTGAAGGCAGCATGTTAAACTGTTGGATGAACCAATTCTAGTTAGAATCATAGAATGGTTACAGCACAGGAGGCCATTCGACCAGTCGAGTCTATGCTGGCTCTCTGCAAGAGCAATTCAGCTAGTCCCACTCCCCTGCCTTTCCCCCGTAGCCCTGCAATTTTTTCTCCTTCCAGGTACTTATCCAACGCCCTTTTGAAAGCCGTGATTGAGTCTGCTTCCTCCACCCTTTCAGACAGTACATTCCAGATCCTAACCACTCGCTGCGCAAAAGGTTTCTCATGTTATCTTTGGTTCTTTTGCCATCTTAAATTTGCCCCTCTCGATCCTTCTGCCAATGGGAACAGTTTCTCTGTCTAGACCCCCCTCATGATTTTTTACACCTATCAACTCTCCTCAATCTTCTCTGCTCTAAAGGAGAACAACCCCAGCTTCTCTATCCACATAACTGAAGTCCCTCATCCCTGGAATCATTCTTGTAAATCTTTTCTGCATTAAATTTCATCTGCCACGTTTCCACCCATTTCACCAGCCTGTCTTCTGAAAGTCTATCACTATCCCCCTCACTGTTCACTATACTACGAAGTTTTGTCTCATCTAAAAATTTTGAAATTGTGCTCTGTACACCAAAGTCATTAATATCCATGAAGAAAAGCAGTGGTCCTAGTACTGACCCCTGGGGAACACCACTGTATACCTTCCTCAGTCCAAAAAAAAAAACTGTTTACCACTACTGTTTCCGGTCACTTAGCCAATTTCATATCCATGCTGCCACTGTCCCTTTTATTCCATGGGCTTCAACTTTGCTGGCAAGCCTATTATGTGGCACTTTATCAAATGCCTTTTGGAAGTCCATGTACACGTCAACCACATTGCCTTCATAACCCTGTTACCTCAAAAAAACTCATTCAAGTTAGTTAAACATGATTTGCCATTAACAAATCCATAAATTAATCCACAGTTGTCCAAGTGACTGTTAACTATGTCCCTGATTTATTATTTCTAAATGCTTCCCCACTAGAGGCTAAACTAACTGGCCTGTAGTTGCCGAGTTTATCCTTGCACTCTTTTGAATAAGGGTGTAACATTTGCAATTCTCCAGTCCTCTGGCACCACCCCCATATCCAAGGAGGATTGACAGATTATGGCCAGTACCTCCACAATTTCCTCCTCATCTTCCCTCAGCATCCTACAATGCATCCCATCCGGTTCTGGTGACTTATCAACTTAAGTACAGAGTCTTTTTAGTACCTCCGCTACCAATTTTTCTCTCATCCAGTAACTCCACTACTGCCACTGTCACTATGACTTTGGTAGTATCTTCTTCCTTGGTGAAGACAGATGCAAAGTACTCATTCAGAAGTTCAATGGTTTTTATGCCCCGTTTAATACTCTGCTGTGTCTTTCTGCCAGCATGCATAATTCTACCTGGATGAACTTAACCAAGAAGTAATTGTAGTGTATGTACCTTTAAGAGGAACTATGTTTTTGAAGCCCCTGTATACTGTAGTACCAGTAGTGACCACTCAGGTATATAAGCCTATGTAGCATCTTGTGTAGTTAGTTCACCTCCAGACTTTGTTCAGTAAACACTTGTTAAATCAACTCCTGCATTCCGTGTCTCCATTAACACACAGATTAACAGTGGCGACGAGTTAGAAACGAACTTACTTGCAATTCGGCAGCACCTTAAGGGGATCGATTCCTCAGATGAAGGTCGAAGCCAGAGAAAAAAAAACTGTAGTTTCACCAGCTAAACGGGCTGGTGGCAGGTAGCGCACTGATCCTTCCTGGGCTGCGGCAGGCTAGAGCTCGATCGGGTGGCTTTGCAACGGGGCCGGGCAGCGAGTCGGGAAGCAGAAGCAAAGAGAGAGGGTGGAGCACTCAGGGCGCGGCCGGTGCTGCAAAGCAGGTCGGCGTTCGGACCAAGCAGAGGGAGGGGAAAGTCCCAGAGGGTCCGCTCCATGACGGGAACGGTTCTCCAAGTAACGGAGAAACTATTGAAGCGATATACATTAAAAAAAATAGAAATACCGCGAAAAGCTGCAGGTCGCAACGGGAACCGCGGAGAACAGCGTTGGCAGCAGCGGCAGGAAGCGTCATCTTAACTCGGCGGGGAACGAAAGCGCAGGAGGCGCCATTTTGATCCATCGGGGACGGAGGAAAAGCGCGGGAAGCGCCATTTTAGATTTTCAAGATGCCGAAGACTGGCAATATTACTGCTTTCAATAGTGATATAGAAGATTGGACCACATGTGGAAAGAGTGGAGGTATATTGCAAGGCGAATGAAGTAGTGGATGATTAAAAAGGCATCGGTACTTCTAAATCTGATGGGCGCAAGGACATACGGGCTGTTACGAAACTTGATCACTCCAGCCAAACCGATGGACAAGAATTTTAAGGAGATTGTTGATACCTTACAGGAGCACTTAAACCCAACACCGCTGCTGATAGCGGAACGATTCAAATTCTTCAGGAGGAATCAGCACAAGAATGAAAGTAACGCTGATTACCTCACCAAATTACGAAAGCTGTCAAAGCACTGCCAATTCGGGGCAGGACTGGCAGATTCTCTACGAGACAAATTCGTCTGCGGTCTCCTAAGCGAAGGAACACAGAAAAGACTACTTTGAGAAAGATTTGACATTGGACAAGACTCTGTGGCTGTATCATACGAAGCAGCAGCAAGAGGAGCTGCAGAGATACAGCAAAAGCCACAGGACTTCAGCACCCATGAAATGACACAGGGTTTCGAGAGATGTTATCGCTGCGGCAGATCCACCCATGACCAGAAGGACTGCTGGTTCAAGGACAAAGCATGCAGGCAATGCGGAAAGATGGGACACATTGCACGTGTATGCAGATCTGGAAAGAAATCTACTGACAGTAAAAAGGTCAATAAGGAAAAGTACAGAAAGGTACAAATGATGACGGACAGTAGCTCCGAAGACCAGAAGAGCGATAGCGACTCCGGAAACAAGAGACTAAGCTGTCTCAAATTACATAATGTAATTGCCAAAGAAGATTACCAGACCATTTGGGTTACCCTCACGATAGCGGGGTCCCCAGTCAAAATGGAGCTAGATACAGGATCAGCTCTGACCGTCATGAGTCGACGGGATTACGAGCGGCTATTTCCGCATATACCTTTGAAAGACACATCCATTATCTTGAAGACATAAACGGGGCAGAAAGTATACCCCAGAGGGAAAATATGGGTGCCTGTTGTATACAACGGCAAGGAAATACAGAAGTTGTATTTATACGTTCTGCAAGATGGTGGTCCACCGTTGTTGGGACGTGAATGGATCAGGAAGATAAGTTTAGACTGGCACTCCATTTAGGCACTGACGGTGACCAGTAAGAAAAAAAACGATGACGATGTCATACCTGGACGATTAAAAGAAATCTTGGCTAACGCCAAAGAAGTGTTTCAACAGGAACTAGGAACCCTGAAAGGCACCACCGCCTCAATAAAAGTGGAAGATGCGGCAATTCCCAAGTTTAAGGCAAGGCCGGTGCCATACGCAATTCGTCCAGCCGTCGAGGCAGAGCTGGAGAATTTGGAAAAAGCAGGCGTGTTATCCAAGGTAGATTGGAGTGAGTGGGCAACACCCATCGTCCCGGTCATGAAGAAAACGTTGAATAATGATAAATCTGAAGAACAGGGAAAAGTTCGCATCTGTGGGGATTTCAAGGTGACTGTAAACCCGGTTCTTCACACGGTACAGTATCCTCTTCCGAGGATAGAAGATATTTTCGCCTCACTATCCGGAGGGAAACGTTTCACCAAAATTGACTTAGCACAGGCATATCTACAGATGGAGGTTGAGGAGGCCTCTAAAAAGTATCTCACGATAAACACACACAAAGGCCTGTACCAGTACAATCGACTGGCTTTCAGAGTGGCATCAGCTCCGGCTATCTGGCAAAGAGCTATGGAGCAAGTCCTGCAAGGGATTCCGGGGACTAAATGCTACCTAGACGACATCCTTGTAACAGGAGAAAACAACAACGAGCACCTTGCCAACTTGGAGCAGGTGCTCACGAGGCTGAGAGAACAGGGCTTATGAGCAAATCGCCCCAAGTACAAATTTTTCCAGAAACAAATATCATATTGTGGCCATGTCATTAACGAAGAAGGGTTGCATAAGTCACCTGAAAAAATTGAAGCGGTCGTAAAGGCCCCAGCGCCTGAAAATGTCTCACAATTAAGGTCATTCCTGGGATTAGTAAATTACTATCATAAATTTTTACCAAACCTAGACGGTTCTGCACCCTCAACGCACTGCTACAAACAGGAGTAGTTTGGAAATGGAGCGAAGACTGTAAACGTGCCTTCCATAAATGCAAAGGCTTGATCACGTCCAGGGAAGTGTTGGCTCATTACAACCCATCACTGCCAATCAGGCTGGCGTGCGATGCATCCCCTTACGGCGTGGGAGCAGTATTATCGCATAGATTCCCTGATGGCTCGGAGCGACCGATAGCTTTTGCATCACGCTCATTGAACTCAGCTGAGCGTAACTATGCCCAGATCGACAGGGAGGCACTCAGCCTGGTTGGGGGGGGGGGGGGGGGAAGAAATTCAACCATTACCTACACGGACAAAAATTTACCTTGTTGACTGACCATCAACCCCTCGTCTCCATATTCAACCCTAAAAAAGGGCGTTCCCATTATGACAGCGCAAAGGCTACAGAGGTGGTCCCTTTTCCTAGGGGCACACCAATATGACATAGAATACAAAGGAACAAAACAGCATGGGAATGCTGACGGGTTATCGTGCCTACCGTTGCCAACGGTGGAAGAGGCGCCTACAGTGGAGATGTTCCACTCGACCATAGTGGAATGTCTACCGGTGACAAATTCTACCATTGAAAAGGAAACGCAAAATGACCCAACTCTCACGAGTCTACGATTTAATGGTGAAGGGATGGCCAGCACATAGCAAACCACTGTTGCCAGCATTCTCGCAAAGAGGAGAACAGCTGTCAGTGTGCCGAGGAACCTTGATGCGTGGATCCAGTGGTGATTCCACCCAAACTCAAGGATAGAGTGCTAAAGGAGCTTCATGAGGGGCATCTGGGTGGAGTGAAAATGAAGAACTTAGCCAGAGCGTTTGTGTGGTTGCCAGGTATCGATGGAGACATCGAAGAAATGACCAAGAGCTGTCTAGGATGCCAGAAGGTCCAAAACACCCCACCACAAGCCCCTCTACATCCATGGGAGTGGCCCTCATCTCCATGGCAAAGGGTACGTATCGACTTTGCTGGTCCATTTATGGACTCAATGTTCTTAATTGCGGTGGATGCACACTCCAAGTGGCCGGAGGTAATAAAGATATCCTCCACCACCACAGAAAAAACCAGCACAGTATTAAGGACCATATTCGCCAGGAATGGGCTGCCTGAACAGATCTGTTCTGATAATGGACCGCAATTTGTATCCAAAGAATTCAGGAAGTTCTTAAACAATGGGGTTAAGCACTACACGTCCACCCCATACCATCCCACCACCAATGGATTGGCTGAAGGTTTGTCCAGACCTTCAAGAAGGCCATAAAGGCCATGGGTAACAAAGACATAAATCTACAACATAAGGTAGATAACTTCTTGTTTGCATACAGGAATGCAACACATGTGGTTACAAACCAAACCCCCGCCATGATGTTTTTCAATAGAAGACTAAGATGCCGGCTGGATTTGGTCAAGCCAAACGTCAGAAGGGACGTAGAGAACTGGCAATTTCAAAGCATGAATGAAAGGCCAACTAGAACCTTCCAGATAGGTCAACCAGTTTTGGCCCGGGACTACCATACCGAGAAATGGCAGCCTGGAACTATTTGCACACGACTAGGACCGCTGATGTATACCGTGGACATTGGAGAAAGCATAATAAGGCGCCATGCTGACCAGATCATAGAGTCATCCGAAAAAGGACAACCTACACCACAACTCTATACGCCTAGTGATGAAGCAGAGATACCCATAGTATCTACCTCCAATCCGGTGATACTGGAACCAGATGAACCCGACACTGGCATCGAAGCCGAATCGACCTTGCCAAAAGAACCTACTACACCACCGAGGCGTTATCCGGACCGAGTCAGGAAGCCTCCAGAGAGACTGAATTTGTAATTGATTAACTTCAGCAAATGTGTATATTATTGTTCTTGTAAAAATGTTATTTAATTACTTAAAATGTTATGTACTATTTATCTAAAAAGGGGAGGAATTGTAGTGTATGTACCTTTAAGAGGAACTATGTTTTTGAAGCCCCTGTATACTGTAGTACCAGTAGTGACCACTCGGGTATATAAGCCTGTGTAGCATCTTGTGTAGTTAGTTCACCTCCAGACTTTGTTCAGTAAACACTTGTTAAATCAACTCCTGCATTCCGTGTCTCCATTAACACAGATCTAACAGTTATGCATTACTTTGATGTTATTTTCCATCTTCAAAAATGACAGGAGAGCGCTCTGATGAGCAATATACAATCAGGCATTAATTGTTAACTTGGGCATCCAATTCTTTCCACAAAGCAAACACATGAGAATTTGATTTCCCATCAAGTTGTTAGGATGTGATGCTGACTACTAGGCAACTTCAGATAGCAACAAGAATCAACCAACCACAGTGTGGGGCTGGAGTTGTAGGCCAGACTGGGTAGGGGCAGCAACAGATTAAAAGCAAGTAGTCATTTTATTGGCTAAAAAATTGAACTTACTACTTCTGGGTCTCTAGTCTAGTACCACAACCAGCAGGACATTGCACCTTATTTAAAGTTCCATCCAGCATATAGCACTATAAAAGGCACTTCACAAAACCAAGTAAGTGCTTTCTGCAGTTCCACACAGATCAATCACTTCTAGCATGAAGTTAGAAACTTAGCCCTTCACAGTCAGCAAGAACCATCTGGATCACAGAAATCACCAACACAATGAGATATCAGCCACCATCAACCTGATATCATGATCAGATATGGTGGGGTCTTCAAACTGCAGGTAGATTCAAATGCCAGATTTCAAAAGATACAATTTTAGCTAAAAGGTTTTATTAAACATTAAAAAGGGAAAATACTGGAAATACTCAGCAGGCTAGGCAGCATCTGTGGAGAAACAGTTAACATTTCACATCGATGACAGATTATCGATCTGAAACGTTAACTCTTTCACACTCCACAGATGCTGCCTGACTGCTGAGAATTTCCAGCATTTTCTGTTTTTATTTCCAGCATCCGCAGTATTTTGCTTTTGGAAAATACTTGAGTTGGCCAAACAATGATCAAGACACTGTGGGAAATTCACAGCTGAAATTACAACTGCTGAAAAAGCAGTTTGGCAGCAGTTAGTCCCCACCAAGTGGGTTCAAGCCCCACTACAGACTCAAGCAAATAATCTAAACCAACTTCAATGGGTGATTGCTGAATTGTCACATACATGTTAACCAACCCCCTGCCCAGGTACATGTAGAAGATCCCAACCAACATCTACCCCATTGGGCAATTAGCAGTCACTGAAGTCTACATAATAACACTTAATTCATTGGCTGTGAGGCAACTTTGGGATGCTCCAACAATGTTAAAGATTTATATTTGATAACATTTTAACACCAATTTGCTCCTTTGAGGTTAAAGAAGCACTGTTCATAGTGAGAAACTGACAAGATAAGCAACCATCAGCTTTTTGTAACCGAGCACAAAGATGGTAAAATTCACTCCAGCATGTGCCATGTAAATTTTTTTCTTAACATGTTAAAATCCAAAATTGTGCAGAATGTAAACTTCAGAATAGAGTGACGTCACAGCAGATTAGCACCCACGGGGAGGTGTTTCAGGTGTAATTCCGATACACCTCAATGAGGGTTTAGAACAAGGATAATTTCCAGTTATCTACCTTTTAAGGTACCACTAAAATATATAAATGTTAGAATTAGTCTTTCCAGTAGAAATAGTTCCACATTTTACTTATTTTTGCCCCTCTATTTCCAAAACAGGCAAATAGATATTAACTTTTCATAACACACACGACCTAGCTATATAACCCACTAGCAGCTAAAGATTTATTCAAAGATTAAGTATCTAGCAGAAGTGTCCAAACTACAGCACGTGGGCTACATGCAATCCCCGTGTCCCGGTGTTCCAGCCCACAAAGCCAGTATTAGTTGCGCTTGCATTATGCGCTGGGTTTGTCTTGGCTGACTTTTGCAGGCCTGGCGGTTTGGAAAAAGCTGCTGTCTCATTGGCAACGAACTAAAACACCAAAGATGTCTGTATTAGCAGCTAGAGATACTGTAATCACAACAGATTTAAACTTCATACAGCCCTCAGCGAAGTGATCCACAAAGGCAAAATCTAGAACCAACATCCACCTTCGGCACACATCATGTAAACCCAGATACTTCAAAGTACACTATTCCCATGCAGCCTCTACCACTAAACAGGACAAGAACAATGTTGTGGGATTACCATCACTTCCAGGTTTGGACACCATGACAGTCGAGGAATAGTGATCAATCACTAGTGTAGTGCAACACTTGTGTAGCACCTTGGGACATTTTACTACATTAAAGGCACTATACAAGTACAAGTTGTGTAAAAGTCACTACCCAGCCCTACTGTGGGAGCACAGTCACAAGGACTGCAACAGTTCAAGGCCAACCATCACATTGAAACATAGAAGATTCTGAAGGGGGATTGACAGGGTAGATGCTGAGAGGTTGTTTCCCCTGGTTGGAGTGTCTAGAACTAGGAGGCATAGTCTCAGGATAAGGGGTAGGCCATTTAAGACTGAGATGGAGGAATTCCTTCAGAGTTGTGAATCTTTGGAATTCTCTGCCCTAGAAGGCTGTGCTGAGTCGGAGTATATTCAAGGCTGAGAGATAGATTTTTGGTCTCTAGGGGAAATCAAGGGATATGGAGATCAGCTGGGAAAGTGGAGTTGAGGTCAATGATCAGCTATGGGCTTATTGAATGGCAGAGTAGGCTCGGGGCTGTATGGCCTACTCCCACTCTTATGTTCTTATGACAGGGTAACCAAGAACAGGCAATAAATGCAGCCTTGCCATCATCCACATCCAGAGAGAATTTTCCTTTTTTTTAAAAAAAAAAAGACCAAAGAACAAATGGAAAAGAAAATTTGGAACAAGAGGAAAAGTCTCTTCACAATAACCAACCAAACAGGAAACTAGAGGTATAAATGGTGGGGTTCAAAATACAATTGGATATGGTGGTGATGGCAGTCAATGTCCTAGAAGGGTGAACTTCGGTAGACTGAATAAACTTTATCACTGACCGATAGGCAAGCAACAAAACCTACTGTAGGTGCACCTACAAAGGTTTTAAAACGTTCTCACAAAATAAGTCTTAAAAGGTTATTCGGTGTTGACGATTAAACTCTTGCTTATCAGGTGGTTCGAACACTAATCCCACTAAAGTACAGGCTATCAAACAACGACACCAACTTCCGCTCACCCAAAACGTTTCTTAGCGGAAAGGGTTTCACAGCAGCCAGCAAAACAAAAAAAAGCAAACTGACGGCGCTTGTGGTCAATTTAGAAAAAAACGTTTCAAACACCTCCAATAAAACTTGGAAGAGGACACACACACACATACTCATGTTGCGCATCGTGTTATTGCAAGAGAAGCGGTGCATTTGCAGCAGGGGGTCCCAGACTGGCAGCTTTGCGAGCGGAGTCTCCGGGCTCGCTCCAAATTGTAGCAAAAAACAAAGTAGAACGCGGTGAGCGCGCGCCCAGAGCAGAGAGCACAACACAGAGCACTCAGCCCAGAGAGCAGAGAGCCCAACACACGGAGCACTGAGCCCAGAGAGCGCACACAGCCCAGAGCAGAGCCCGGCACAAGGAGCACTAAGCACACAGCCCAGAGCAGAGAGCACAACACACGGAGCACTGAGCCCAAAGCAGAGAGCCCAGCACACAGCCCAGAGAGCAGAGAGCCTAGAGCAGAGAGCCCGGCACACAGAGCACTCAGCCCAGAGAGCACAACACGCTGAGCCCACAGCAGAGAGCATAGCACACGAAGCACTGAGCCCAGAGTAGAACAGAGGGCACAGCCCAGAGAGTACAACACACGGAGCAGAGCCCACAGCCCAGACAGCATAGCCTAAAGCACAACCCACAGAGAGCCCAGCTCAGAGAGCACAACCCACAGAGAGCCCAGAGGAGAGCACAACCCACAGAGAGCCCAGCTCAGAGAGCACAACCCACAGAGAGCCCAGAGGAGAGAGCACAACCCACAGAGAGCCCAGCTCAGAGAGCACAACCCACAGAGAGCCCAGAGGAGAGAGCACAACCCACAGAGAGCCCAGAGGAGAGAGCACAACCCACAGAGAGCCCCGGGAAAGCTGCAGCGAGGCAGCGGCCGCTCGCCCACCCCCCTCACTCACTCACCCCTCGGCGCTGGCCGGAACACTGGACGTAGAGGCGCTCGGTTCCTGATCCGCCATTTCAAATTCTCCTTCAAGCTCGTACTTACTGTGCGCCTATATTAAAAAAAAATCCTGCAGGGCATTGAACAATAAGAATAATTATGTAGCCAATAAATTATTTTTAATATTTCCCGGGTTTGCCGACCCTCTCTTTTTAAAATACGGCAACAGAAAGAAACAGCTCCTGTTCCCGCCTTTTATCGCCCGCCCGCACGGCACTTCCGCTTCACCTTTCACCCCGGCTCGCGGCCGGAAGCTGCCGCGCGGCCAATTGTTGAGGCGCGTGGCGAGTTGATTGTTACAAATTGTCAGTGAGAGTGCGGGAATCTGCTACAGTCCGGACATGCACTGCGGAGACATTGGGAGTTTTAATTACAGTCTATTTGTTTAATTTACTTGGTCCATTTAAAAGAGGGACATTGGGCTCCACTTTTGTTCACGGGATTTAAGCTTTAAACTGTAACATCGATGTCAAGAGTGGAATTTATGCTGAGATTGAAAACCCATTTAAACTTCTGGAGGTGTGACTGTTTAAACGGGAGACGTGTCAAAAAGTTGCCATGTTCAATGCAGACACTGATTGCTTTGAATTATTCCTATGATAAGTGAGGCTGCAGACGGGGATTCTGCCAAAGTCCACCTTGGCAAATGGTGACAGCATCAAATGACCATCATTGTCGGCATTCTCTACTGGTTTAACTTGTAGTGTCTGTTAATTCAGTTTCTACCACATATGTGGACACAATTCGTTTGTTTTGCCTGAATGTTTTTAACTTTGTACATTTTACAATCCTGGAATTGTATACCACACTCACACCTCTGCAGTAATGCCATTTTCAACTCTTATCCTGGAACCAGCATAACGATGGACTGCAGTACTCTGCAGCAAAGTCTAGGTGGGGTAGAGGAACAAAGGGATCTCGGAGTACAAATACACAAATCACTAAAAGTTGCGACAAGTTAGCAAGGCCATAAAAAAAGCTAACTAAGCACTAGGGTTTATTTCTAGAGGGATAGAATTGAAAAGTAGTGAAGTTATGCTAAACTTGTATCGAACCTTGGTTAGACCACACTTAGAGTACTGTGTACAGTTCTGGTTACCATATTCTAAAAAGGATATAGAGGCACTGGAGAGGGTGCAGAGAAGATTTACAAGGATGATACCAGAAATGCGAGGGTATATATATCAGGAAAGGATGAACAGGCTGGGTCTCTTTTCACTTGAAAAAAGATGGCTGAGCGGTGACCTAATAGAGGTATTTAAAATTAGGAATGTTTCCACTTGTGGGGAAGAGCATAACTAGAGGCCATCAATATAAGATAGTCCGATAGCAAAATACTGCAGATGCTGGAAATCCGAAATAACAACAGAAAATGCTGGAAAAATTCAGCAGACCAGATAGTCACCAAGAAATCCAATAGGGAATTCAGAAGAAACTTCTTTACCCAAAGAGTGGTGAGAATGTGGAACTCGCTACCAATGGGAGTGGTTGAAGTGAAAAGTATAGGTGCATTTAAGGGGAGGCTGGATACGCATATGAGGGAGAAGGGAATAGAGGGTTACGCTGATAGATTTAGATGAGGAAAGGTGGGAGGAGGCTCGAGTGGGGCATAAACGCCGGCATGGACTGGTTGGGCCAAATGGCCTGTTTCTGTGCTGTATATGCTATGTAATCCTATGTAAAGATTGCTTTGATTAATCGACCAGCTGTTTCTCTTCATGCAACTTGCTGTAAATAGTGTTTTTTCTTTCTCTCTTTCATCATCTCTGTGCAGTGGAATAAAAACGGTACCCAATTCTTTTCACTTATTCTGCAATATCAACACGGGCCAATCCACATCCACAGTGAATTTGTAAATTGCCATGTAATTAGATCAAAGTACAATTGCATAAATGGAGCATCAGAGCAGCCAAATGTCACTCATGAAGACAATCAGTCATTTTGGTATTTAAATATAATTCATTTGTTGTGTATCACTCTTTTTAAAAAGGAGCAGTATAGGGCCAATTTTGGAGGCTCTACTAATACAGGGGCTCGATAGGGGTGAGAAGAAGTCGTAAAGTTGGACTTGAGATGTAGCATACTTCATTTTTCAGCTAAGTAATTTAGGAGCTTTCCAGAGACTACACTGTCATCGAGCACAAACTTCAGTAATTTCCTAGATTTCCCACGTTATTGCTAGGCTCCAACCCAGCGTTGAGCTCGCCATACAAAATGGGTGCACAGCTAGTCCTTTGTCCTGGCCTCTTGAAGTTGGATTCTTAAAACAACATTACTGTTAGAAAACTTGATTGCAAACTTATGGATTTATTTTCACTTAGCATTGATATTTGGTTTAATTTTTCTCCATGCATTAGTTTTTGTTGCTGTGCTGTGCCATTTTTGCATTTTTTGCAATGATTTCCTGCAGTATTATTCCCTGCTGCTGCAATTCAATTTTCAGCAAACAAAGTGGGGAGAATGGGAGGTTCCAAAGCCCTGCAAAATCTAGACGAGGAAGACAAATTCATGAAGGGACAACAAATGCAAGTACGATGACATCTAAGGTGTTTTATCTGCACCCATCACTACTCCAGGACCTGAGCTTACAGACCCCCCCACCAAGTCTACCTGAACATGGGTGCATGCATGGTCATGAAATGACCCTGGTACACCTGAAGCCATGTCCGAAAAGGCACAGGCTACTAGCACCTGCCCACTAACTAAGGTCTTATGAGCCTTTGTGTTAATTGTTTTATTTATTTTTTCTGCCGCACCATTATAGCTATCAATAGGTTTCCCAAAGGGAATCCCCTGACATGAGGTGCAGGGAAAATGGAGCCTGAAGGGAAGGCAGGTGGGTCGCAATACATGAGGTGTACTGTGCCCAACCTCTAGTACCCACACAAATGCATGAAAGGTTTCCAGATTTCACTTTGGCAGATGATTAGTACAAGCAGAGGCTCCAACTTTCAAACTTGGCTGTGGCAGCAGGCATGATGGTATAGATACATAGAAAGGCCTAACTAACCATTATACTGGATGGTTTTTCATAGGAATTCAATCTTAGCATGTTGTACTTTATGTGGTACTACATGAAAGAAGGTCTACCAGGATGATTAACCAGCATAGGAACCAGAGTAGGCCATTCAGCCTCTTGAGCCTGTTCCGCCATTCAATTAGATCATGGCTGACCTGTATCTTAACTCCATCTACCCGCCTTGGTACAGTAAGCACCACCAAACACATCTTCCCCTCCCCCCCTCCACTTTGAGCATTCCGAAGGGACCGTTCCCATCGTGACACACTGGTCCACTCCTCTTATTGCCCTCAACATTGAATCCACTTCCCATGGCACCTTCCTGTGCAAGCGCAGGAGATGCAACACCTGCCCTTTTACCTCCTCCCCACCATCCAGGGCCCCAAACAGTCCTTCCAGTGAAACAGCGATTTATTTGTACTTCTTTCAATTTAGTATACTGTAATCGCTGCTCGCAATGCGATTTTAAAAATTAGTTCACAGGATGTGGACATTGCTGGCATTTATTGCCCATCTCTAATTGCCCTTGAGAAGGTGGTGGTAGTTGCCTTAGAGTCATAGAGTTATACAGCACAGAAAGAGGCCCTTTGGCCCATCGCGTCCGTGCCGGCCATCAAGCCCTGTCTAATCTAATCCCATTTTCCAGCACTTGGTCCGTAACCTTGTATGCTATGGCATTTCAAGTGCTCATCCAAATGCTTCTTGAATGTTGTGAGGGTTCCTGCTTCTACCACCCTTTCAGGCAGTGAGTTCCAGATTCCAACCACCCTCTGGGTAAAAAAGTTTTTCCTCAAATCCCCTCTAAACCTCCTGCCCTTTACCTTGAATCTATGCCCCCTTGTTATTGACCCCTCTACTAAGGGGAAAAGTTCCTTTCTATCTACCCTATCTATGCCCCTCATAATTTTGTACACCTCAATCAGGTCCCCCCTCAGCCTTCTCTGCTCCAAGGAAAACAACCCCAGCCTGTCCAGTCATAGCTGAAACGCTCCAGCCCAGGTAACATCCTGGTAAATCTCCTCTGCACCCTCTCCAAAGCAATCACATCTTTCCTATAGTGTGGCGACCAGAACTGCACACAGTACTCCAGCTGTGGCCTTACCAGCGTTTTGTATAGCTCCATCATAACCTCCCTGCTCTTATATTCTATGCCTCGGCTAATGAAGGCAAGTATCCCATATGCCTTTTTAACCACCTTATCCACCTGTTCTGCTGCCTTCAGTGATCTATGTACATGCACACCAAGGTCCCTCTGATCCTCTGTCTTTCCTAGGATCTTACCATTCATTGTGTATTCCCTTGCCTTGTTAGTCCGTCCAAAATGCATCACCTCACACTTTTCAGGGTTAAATTCCATTTGCCACTGTTCCGCCCATCTGACCATATCGTCCTGTAGCCTGAGGCTTCCCTCCTCGCTATTTACCACCCCACCAATTTTCGTGTCATCTGCGAACTTACTGATCATACCTTTTACATTCACATCTAAATCATTAATGTAGACCACAAACAGCAAGGGACCCAGCACCGATCCCTGCGGTACCCCACTGGACACAGGCTTCCAGTCACAAAAACAACCTTCCACCATCACCCTCTGCCTTCTGCCACTAAGCCAGTTTTGGATCCAATGTGCCAAGGCACCCTGGATCCCATGGGCTCTTACCTTCCTGACCAGTCTCCTATGCGGGACTTTATCAAAAGCCTTACTGAAATCCATGTAAACCACATCCACTGCACTACCCTCATCCACACACCTAGTCACCCCCTCGAAAAATTCAATCAAATTGGTCAGACATGATCTTCCCTTGACAAAGCCATGCTGGCTATCCCTAATTAATCCTTGCCTCTCCAAGTGGAGACTAATTCTGTCCCTCAGAATTTTTTCCCTACCACTGATGTTAGGCTCACTGGCCTGTAATTCCCTGGTTTATCCCTACTACCCTTCTTGAATAATGGTACTACGTTAACTGTTCTCCAGTCCTCTGGCACATCCCCTGTGGCTAGAGAGGTTCTGAAAATTTGTGTCAGAGCCCCTGCAATCTCCTCCTTTGCCTCACATAGTAGCCTGGGATACATCTCGTCCCGGCCTGGGGATTTATCCACTTTTAAGCCTGCTAAAACCGCTAGTACCTCCTCCCTCTCGATGCTAATATGTTCAAGTATATCACAGTTCCCCTGCCCGATTTCTATGTCCACATCGTCCTTCTCCATAGTGAACACAGATGCAAAAAATTCATTTAAAACCCCACCTACATCTTCTGGCTCTACACACAGCTTGCCACTTTGGTCCCTAATGGACCCTACTCTTTCCCTAGTTATCCTCTTGTCCTTAATATACTTATAAAACATCTTAGGATTTTCCTTTATTTTGCTCGCCAGTGTTATTTCATGGCCCCTCCTCGCTCTCCTAATTTATTTTTTAAGTATCCCCTGCACTTTTTATACTCCTCTAGGGCTTCCTCTGTCTTTAGTCCTTTGTATCTGCCAAAAGCCCCCCTTTTTTTCCTAATCCATTCTCGTATATCCCTTGACATCCAAGGTTCCGTGGGCTTGTTGGTCCCACCCTTGATCTTTACGGGAACATGTTGCCATTGTACTCTCTCAATTTCCTTTCTGAAAGACTCCCATTGCTCTGATGTGGATTTTCCTTCAAGTAGCTGATCCCAGTCCACATTGGCCAGATCCTGCCTTATCATATTAAAATCGGCCTTCCCCCAATTTAGAACCTTTATTTCCAGTCCATCCTTGTCCTTTTCCATGACTACCTTAAATCTCACCGAATTATGGTCACTGTCACCAAAGTGCTCACCTACTAACACTTCTACCACTTGCCCGGCCACATTCCCTAGAATTAGGTCCAGTACTGCCCCCTCTCTTGTAGGACTTTCTACATGCTGGCTCAAAAAGCTCTCCTGGATGCACTTTAAGAATTCTGCACCCTCTAAGCCTTTTACACTCTGACTATCCCAGTTAATATTGGGGAAGTTGAAATCCCCCACTATTATTACCCTATTCTTTGCACACTTCTCTGAGATTTGCCTACATATCTGTTCCTCTATCTCCCCCTGACTGTTTGGGGGCCTATAGTACACTCCCAGCAAAGTGCTTGCCCCCTTTTTGTTTTTAAGTTCAACCCATATGGCCTCATTAGAGGAACCTATTAATATATCATCCCTCCTTACAGCAGTAATTGACTCCTTAATTAATATTGCGACCCCCCCCCCGTCTCGCCTGAAGATTCTATACCCCGGAATATTGAGCTGCCAGTCTTGCCCCTCCCTCAACCATGTCTCTGTGATAGCAACAATATCATACTCCCATGTGTTCATCAACAACTTCAGTTCATCCACCTTATTTGCAAGACTCCTTGCATTAAAATAAATGACATTCAGCCTTGCCCTACTCCCTTGTGCCATTACATATTTGCTCTGCCTTCCAGTCTGACTTGTTTTTCCTCTATATTTGGCTGTACATCACCCCCAATTTATAGCTCCACTCTGTATCCCATCCCCCTGCCAAGTTAGCCTTCTTGAACCTCTGCAGTCCCTGTGGTGAAGGTGCTCTCACAGTGCTGTTAGGGAGGGAGTTCCAGGATTTTGACCCAGCGACTATGAAGGAACAATATATTTCCAAGTCAGGAAGGTGTGTTACTTGGAAGGGAACTTGGAGGTGGTGGTGTTCCCATCAGCCTGCTGCCCTTGTCCTTCTAGGTGGTAGAGGTCGTGGGTTTGGGAGGTGCTGTCGAAGAAGCCTTGGCGAGTTGCTGCAGTGCATCTTGCAGATGGTACACACTGCAGCCACGGTACGCCGGTGGTGGAGGGAGTGAATGTTTAAGGTGGTGAATGGGGTGCCAATCAAGGGGGCTGCTTTGTCCTGGATGGTGTCAAGTTTCTTGAATGTTGTTGGAGCTGTACTCGTCCAGGCAAGTGGAGAGTATTCTATCACACTCCTGGCTTGTGCCTTGTAGGTGGTGGCTTTGGGTGACAAGAGGTGAGACACTTGCCGCAGAATACCCAGCCTCACCTGCTCTTGTAGCCACAATATTTATGTGGCTGATCCAGTTACGTTTCTGGTCGATGGTGACCCCCAGGATGTTGATGGTGGGTGATTCGACGATGGTAATGTCGTTGAATGACAAGGGGTGGTGGTTAGACTCTCGCTTGTTGGAGATCGTCATTGCCTGGCAATTGTGTGGCGCGAATGTTACTTGCCACTTAACAGCCCAAGCCTGAATGTTGTCCAGGTCTTGCTGCATGCGGGCACGGACTGCTTCATTATCTGAGGAGTTGCAAATGGAACTGAATACTGTGCAATCATCAGCAAACATCCCCACTTCTAACCCTGAAGGAGGGAAGGTCTTTGATGAAGCAGCTGAAGACTTCCCTGAGGAACTCTTGCAGCGATGTCCTGGGGCTGAGATGATTGGCCTCTAACAACCACAACCATCTTCCTTTGTGTTAGGTATGACTCCAGCCAGTGGAGAGTTTTCCCTCTGATTCCCATTAACTTCAATTTTACTAGGGCTCCTTGATGCCACACTTGGTCAAATGCTGCCTTGATGTCGAGGACTGTGACTCTCACCTCAGCTCTTTTGTCCATGTTTGAACCAAGGCTGCAATGAGGTCTGGAGCCGAGTGGTCTTGGCGGAACCCAAACTGAGCATCGATGAGCAGGTTATTGGTGAGTGCCACTTGATAGCACCGTCAATGACACCTTCCATCACTTTGCTGATGAATGAGTAGAGTGAGGGGATGGTAATTGACTGGATTGGATTTGTCCTGCTTTTTGTGGACAGGACATACCTGGGCAATTTTCCACATTGTTGGGTAGATAAGGAGGTGAGAGTGACTGTGCTTGACATCAAGGCAGCATTTGACTGAGTGTGGTATCAAGGAGCCTTAATAAAATTGAAGTCAATGGGAATTGGGGAAATCTCTCCACTGGCTGGAGTCATACCAAGCACAAAGTAAGATGGCTGTGGTTGTTGGACAGCAATCATCTCAGCCCCAGTACATCGCTGCAGCAGTTCCTCAGGTCAGTATTTACATTGGGGAGAACAAACGCAGATTGGGTGACCATTTTGCAGAACATCTCCGTTCAGTCCGCAAGCATGATCCCGAGCATCCGGTTGCCTGTCATTTTAACACTCTGCCCCACTCCCACTCTGACCTTTCTGTCCTTGGCCTTCTACACTGTTCCAATGAAACTCAACATAAGCTCGAAGAACAGCACCTCATCTTTCTATCAGGCACTTTACAGCCTTCCGGACTCAATTTCAAATCATAACCTCCGCCCCCATTTTTTCCAGACGGCAGCTATTACTGATATTCTCATTTACACCACTTCGAGATTCATCTTTTGTTTCTTTACTTGTCCCATTACCATCTCCTTCTGCTTTGTATTATCATCCCTTTTGTCATTTAATCTCTCCTGCCTTCCACCCTATCACAGACCCTCCCTTTTGTTCTTTCCTCCCCTCCCTCTTTCCCTGCCTCTGTACTTGCTTAAAGCCTGTTATATCTCCTACTTTTTCCAGCTCTGACAAAAGGTCATCAACCTGAAACGTTAACTCTGTTTCTCGCCCCGGATGCTGCTTGACCTTCTGAGTATTCCCAGCATTTTATGTTTTTATTTCAGAATTCCAGCATCTGCAGTATTTTGCTTTTTTAACTATTAAATCCTTGCCTATAAAAAATCTATCAATCTCAGTTTTGAAATTTTCAATTGACCTAGCCTCAACAGCTTTTTGGGGGAGTTAGAGATTTCCATTAGCCTTTTGTGTGGGAAAAGTGCTTCCTGACATCGCCCCTGAACAGCTTAGCTCTAATTTTAAGGTTATACCCCCTTGTTCTAGAATCCCTCCACCAGAGGAAATAATTTCTCTCTATCTACTCCTTCTATCATCTAGAAGGGGTTAATTCATTTGTTGGGCCTTTCAAGGTGAGGAATGTCAATGGTAGGGAATAGAACATTTTCTCATATTTTACACCCATAGTCAGTATTAAGCAGGTGTCGTTGAGTACATGCTGTGGATTAAATGCAATAGGGTAAAGGTTCTGCTACACTGTACGAATCTCAACTTTAAAAGAACATCCAATAGCACACTAGTATGGTCATTCTTGTCCATAATAGGCACAGGCAGACATACCCAACTTTGTGTGTCCGTTTACCACTGAAGTGCACTGGTGTCATGATGAATTTAGGCACTCCTTTGAACTGGAATTTTCCCTCAGTTTCAGAATCGATAATCCACCAATTGCATCAAACATGGAATGCGGATCGGTGACTTTTTTTTAAGCAAATATACTTTCCGCAATAGAAAGAGGCTAAATTTAGGTTTACATTGACATTGTTTAGGAGAGAAACCTTATTGAAGCAGAGTTTATTTGGGGAGGAGTGGGAAGACTCAATAGAGATATATGCAGGGCAGAAAGAGAACACATCTGAAAATGGTGAAAATTTGTCATTGACATCGCTCTGGTGCTTGCTCACGAGACAAAAAATGTGCAGTTAGATTTCAATAGAGCAGGGAATGGCTGCTAGAAGAGATAAGAATTTATTAACTCACTCCATATTTAGCAAAGTTATTGTGTTTAGGGGTGGCTACAACTGGCCCCAAAACAGATAGCTACATCAAGGATTTCAGTAAAACTTTAAAAATGATAAAAATTGAATAGAATTTTTAAAAATTCATTCACAGGATGTGGATGTCAATGGAAAGGCCAGCATTTATTCTCCATCCCTAGTTGCCTTCGAGAATGTGGTGGTGAGCTGCCTTCTTGAACCACTGCAATCCGTGTGGTGAAGGTACTCCCACAGCACTGTTCGGTAGGGAGTGGCAGGATTTTGATCCAGCGATGATGAAGGAATGACAATACATTTTCAAATCAGGATGATGTGTAACTTGGAGAGGAACTTGCAGGTGATGGTGTTCCCATACGCCTGTTGCCTTTCTAGGTGCTAGAGGTTGCGGGTTTGGGAGATGCTGTCGAAGAAGCCTTGGCAAGTTACTGCAGTGCATCTTGTAGATGGTACACACTGCAGCCACGTTGCGCCAATGGTGGAGGGAATGAATGTTTAAGGTGGTGGATGGGGTGCCGATCAAGCGGACTACTTTGTCCTAGATGGTGTCGAGTTTCTTGAGTGTTGTTGAAACTGCACTCATCCAAGCAAGGGGAGAGTCTTCCATCACACTCCTGACTTGTGCCTTGTAGATGGTGGAAAGGCTTTGGGGAGTCAGGATGAGTCACTCACCACAGAATGCCTAGCCTCTGACCTGCTCTTGTAGCCACAGTATTTACAGCTGGGATGTTGTCAGGGCCTATAGCCTTTGCTGTATCCAATGCGCTCAACCGTTTGATATCACATGGAGTAAAATTGGCTGAAGACTGGCATCTGTGATGGTGGGGATCTCAGGCAGAGGCCAAGATGGATCATCCACTCAGCACTTCTGGCTGAAGATGGTTGCAAATGCTTCAGCCTTGTCTTTTGCAGTCGTGATGGGCTTCTCCGTTGTTGAGGATGGGAATGTTCATGGAGCCTCCTCCTCCAATTAGTTGTTTAATTAATTGTTCATTACCACAACTGGATGTGGCAGGACTGCAGAGCTTTGATCTGATCTGTTGGTTGTGGAATCACTTAGCTGTCTGTAGTATGCTGTTTCTGTTGTTTAGCATGCATGTAGTCCTGTGTTGTAGCTTCACCAGGTTGGTATTTCATTTTCAAGTACGCCTAGTGCTGCTCCTGGCATGCTCTTCTACACTCCTCCTTGAACCAGGGTTGGCTTGATGGTAATAGTAGAGTGAAGAATATGCCAGGCCACGAGGTCACAGATTGTGGTGGAATACAATTCTGCTGCTGCAGATGGGCCTCAACGTCTCATGGTTACGCAGTTGAGCTGCTAAATTTGTTCTTAATCTATTTCATTTAACAGTGATGGTAGTGCCACACAATACAATGCAGTGTGTCCTCAGTGTGAAGATGGAACTTAGTCTCCAGAAGGACTGAGAGGTGGTCACTCAGCACTACTGTCATTGACAGTAATGGTATGTGACAGGTAGTTTGGTTAGGACAAGGTCAAGTAGGTTTTTCCTTCGTGTTGGTTCTCTCATCACCTGTATGCCTAATCTGCTAGCCATGTCGTTCAGGACTTGACCAGTGGTGATACTCCGGAGTCACTCTTGGTGATGGACATTGAAATGCCCCACCCAGAATACATTGTGCCCTTGCTCTCCTCAGTGCTTCTTCCAAGTGGTATTTAACATCGATCCCAACGTGATGAACTTTGTTCTTATAATCCGCAATAAATAATTTAATGTACTGTAGTGGCCTAGAGTAGAATTGTAAAAGTGCCAGAACAGGATTTGGTGCTTGTTTTTTTTGGATTGGGACATTTCTTTAATCTCTCCTTGGCACACTGGCCCACATATCTTATGTTGCGGAAAGGGCAGTCAGGCTGCCTGTCTGTACTTTGGCCTCTGGCAATCAGGTGAGAGTCAACTAGGTAGTCTCTGAACACTAAAATGTGTAGCAATCTCCTGATTATTTTTATGATTTTAAAATCTCTGGTTCTCTAGAGGAGCTGAGAAATTATAAATGAGAGAATTTGCAGCGAACTTAGTGAATTTTGACTAAACTGTTACATAGTTGCTAAATTACAGTACATCAATATTTGTATAGATTCAAAACTACAGCAACCTTTATGAAATTTCTATAATTGTGAATTAATAGCTGGGAACGTTAATAAGCAAGACCCACAAAGCACTAAAACAGTATACAATTATAGATTCATAATACTTTGAATTAATACTTGGGGGTAAAGAGTAGCATGGATTGAGAATTGGTTAACAGACAGAAAACAAAAAAAAGAGTAGGGATAAACGGGTCTTTTTCAGGATGGCAGGCTGTGACTAGTGGGGTACCGCAAGGATCGGTGCTTGGGCCCCAGCTATTCACAATCTATATCAACTATATCAATGATTTGGATGAGGGGGACTAAATATAACATTTCCAAATTTGCTGATGACACAAAGCTAGGTGGCAGTGTCAGTTGCGAAGAGGCTTCAAGGGAATCTCTACAGGCTCAGTGAGTGGGCGAGAACATGGCAGACGGAATATAATGTGGATAATGTCAAGTTATCCACATTGGTAGAAAAAACAGAAAGGCAGAGTATTTCCTAAATGGTGAAAGCAGATGCTCAAAAGGGACCTGGGTGTCCTTGTACATGAGTCACTGAAAGTGAATGTGCAGGTACAGCAAGCCATTAGGAAGGCAAATGGTATGCTGGCCTTCATTACAAGAGGATTTGAGTACAGGAGTAAAAGAAGTCTTACTCCAATTATATAGGGCCTTGGTGAGACCACACCTGGAGTACTGTGTACAATTTTGGTCTCCTTACCCAAGGAAGGATATACTTGTCATAGAGGGAGTGCAATGAAGGCTCACGAGAGTGATTCCTAGGATGGCGGGACTGTCGTATGAGAAGAGATTAAGTAAACTAGGTCTGTATTCTCTTGAATTCAGAAGGGGATCTCATTGAAGCATACAAAATTATTACAGGGCTTGATAGGATGGATGCTGGGAGAATGTTTTCCTTGGCTGGGGAGTCTAGAACCAGGAGCCACAGCCTCAGGATAAAGGGAAGGCCATTCAGGACTGAGATGAGAAGAAATTTCTTCAGAGGGTGGTGAATCTTTGGAATTCTCTACCCCAGAGGGTTGCGGAGGCTCAGTCATTGGGTATATTCAAAACAGAAGTCGATAGATTTCTGACTAGTAAAGGCATCAAGGGATATGGCAATAGGGCCGGTGAATGGAGTTGAGGCAGGTCAGCCATGATCTCATTGAATGGTGGAGCAGGCTCGAAGGGCCGAATGCCCACTCCTGCTCCTATTTCTTATGTTCTTAAATAGGAATTAAATGTGCAAAGTCTTGTGCTCGACCCTCTGGATGGTCAGATGCTGTATTGATTGCTTGTATATCAATATTACAGGAACATTGACAGTATTACAATTTTATTAATACTCAAGCGTCTTGCCAATAAATCAGATACATTAATGAAGTTGATAAAGAATAGAGCACAAAGCAGGATATCAGCAGCAGTTAGTAGTGCATTTATAATCTGATTGTAAAGAAAACAAAATCACTAGGGCTGTGTGTTCACTACTTTTGCAGCGATTGTGTTTGAAGTAATATCCATGAAATCATGTTTTGACAAACTTCAAGGAATCGGCAGATATTTGGGTGATAAGTGAACATTAAACCAAAGTTTGTATTTCACAATCTAGTTTTTAAACTCACCCATCCTGTATATATAGTGATGTCTGCCATTAACCTTCCTATACGTACTCATATCTTGGAGCCCCTCTTCCCAGATAGGTTGATCGGTGAAGTGGGTTAAGTGCCAAATGAAGTGGAGTTCAAGTCACAGAAGTAATTCTCAACCGAGGAGTGTTTGTGGTCTCAATTGCAAACTCACCTCAGTTGGGAGGGTTATTTCAGTTTAAGTTGCTAGTTAAGTGCGAAGAAAATAGGAATGAGAAACAAATCAGCTTGCTAAATCATCCACTGCAGATGACATGAAACTTGGAAGTACAGTAAACAGTGAGGAAGATAATAGACTTTAAGACATAGACAGGCTGGTGGAATGGACAGAGACATGGCAGATGAAATTCAATGCAGAAAAGTGAGATGATATGGTGCAATTTTAAAGGGGATACAAGAACAGAGTCACCTGCGGGTGCTTGTGCACAAATCTTTGAAGGTGGCAGGACAGGTTAATGAAGCAGTTAATAAAGCAGATGGAGTCCTGGGCTTTATAATTAGAGGCAGAGTACAAAAACCAGGAAGTTATGTTAAACCTATATAAAGCACTGGTTCGGCCCTAGCTGGAGTATTGTGGCCAATTCTGGGCACCACACTTTAGGAAGGATGTGAAGGCTTTGGAGAGGGTACAGAAGAGATTTACTAGAATGATTCTAGGGATGAGGGATTACAGTTACGTGGATAGACTAGCAAAGCTGGGGTTGTTCTCCTTGGAGCAGAGAAGGCTAAAAAGGAGATTTGAGAGGTGTTTAAAATCATGAAGGGTTTAGATAGAGTAAATAAAGAGAAACTGTTTCCAATGGCTGAAGGGTCAATAAGAGGGCACGGATATAAGATGACTGGCAAAAGAACCAGAGACGACATGAGGAAAAACTTTTTTATGCAACGAGTGTTTAGGATTTGGAATGCTCTGCCTGATAGGGTGGTGGATACAGATTCAATAGTAGCCTTCAAAAGGGAATTGGATAAATACTTGGAGAAAAAATTGCAGGGATATGGATAAAAAGCAGGGGAGTGGCACTAACTGGATTGCTCTTCAAAAGAGCCAGCACAGACTCGATGGGCTGAATGGCCTTCTTCTGTGCCGTATGATTCTATCCAAGCCCTTTTCATATCCCAATGGACAAGCTAAACCAACTTTTTACTGAATCAGAATTGATCCAATCCAATGTTTTGTGGGTTACAGAGAGGCATTTTATCTCGAGGAGTGGAAGGAGCTACACAGTGATGAAAATAATAATTTTGCATGTTAAAAGTAAATTCACTCTCCACAAAACAAAGGATGTATACTTCCAACCAGCACTTGGGTGATTAAATATTCCTCAAACCTCAAATTGGGAGTGTCAACATTTTGAAGATATGCAAGATTACTTACTATGGCAAAATTTCCACTCCCCCACCAAAAGCTACAGTGTCTCCAATAAATTCATTAGGTACAAGCCTATTCGTGATTTTTGTTTTGGGAGGTGGGTGAATGTCAAACTACATTTCTCTCTAGGTCTGATTTAAAAAAAAATATAGAGGAAAATGAGGAAAGGAAAAATCTGAATTGAGGTCTCCCTTATGTTAACTTTTCTCCAGTAATTTTATTGTTTTGCTTTCAAACATTTGACATTTCTATGGAATCAGTGGAGTGCTAGGAGTATCTGAAAAGCTACAAAATACAGCAGTGATTTTGAATAAGACTTTTCAAACATTGCTTTTTCACAAAGGAATTATTAAATGATCCCATCAGCAACTGGTGCAAGAAGTTAGTTTTTGCACAAGGTTACAAACATCAAAGCAGAAACGGCTCATCCTGCAGACACTAATACGGATCATTGAAAGGGTAATGGGGATGCAGTGCATCTCTGGATACAGATTTGTTGTCAACCTGTATTAACAAGGAGGAAAAAGGGTTAGTGTAAGAAATTACATTATGATGCACATAATCTGCCTAATTATTAACTAAGTGTTTAATATTTTCTGCTGCATTTTAGTGATCAGCACAAGTCAAAAAGAGTGACCCCAATACCATGCCAATATTAAGATCCTTTATCAAACAGTAGCTGAATTGGCTAAAAGTAGACCCTCATTTCTAAGTAGGACAGGCAATTTCCAAACTGCCTCCAAGGAAACAATGGGAAACACTACCAGTATTAGGACAAAAAAAAACATCCAAATAGATGCTGCAACTACTCTGACTGTTCACAGCAGTTTCTCTTTCCCCCCCCCTCCCCCCCCCCCAGTCTAAATTCAAACATGAAAGGGATTCAAAAAACTGCACCACTCCTTATGTACATACGTAATTACATGGAGGTGCAACGTGAGAATAGCTTAAAAAGTCTTGTTCCCTATTGTACAGTAAAAATGGAACCATTTGATATCCTGGGACACGGCCAGGCACGCGCAGAGTTGGAAAGGTCAGTAGCTCTAGCAATACAGCATCAGACTCAACGGTCAATGATTGCAATCTTAGCCTCAACATTGAAATTCAACTGCCCTCATCTATACAGTTTACAGTTCTCTTAGCACCCATACAGTCATAGTACACTTGGGAGTGGGCAGAAAGTGTGTGGGGGGGGGGGGGGGGGGGGGGGGGGCAGAAGCCCATGAATACTTACTACAATTGTTGGAACAATGTACCGCCAGTTACTGTTAAGAGTTCCAATTGTTTTCATCTCATCTTCAGTCAGAGTGAAATCAAATACCTAAGAGAAGAGAGTGACAATTACAGCATTCTTAAAACTTTCCAGTGTTATTTGTTTGGCAACTTTACTTGTGGATAAAACAACTCCTAAAGTAATAAACTATTGTTGCACACAATAACACTACCACATTGTGTTTTTGGCCCGGGGGGGGGTGAAAAAGTAGTATACACATAATCCCTCCCCAACCAGGCTGCTCTCATCCATCTAGTCTAAAAGTGACACTGGCAGAGAACAAGCAGGAAGTTGCCGTGTCAACTTCCTTAGGGAAGACATGTAGTTCAGGCGGATCTTGATGCTGGAGTTTCAAGTGCTAGGGCTTTTGTTTTTGTCTGGAGCACCCAGGATAAATTTGCTGAAGGAAAATAATACTGTCTCTTTTACAAAGGTTCTGATGATATCCAGCCCAGAGCATTAAAAGAAATAGGTGAGGAAATTGCAAATATATGAGAGTCATCATTTACCAAAGCGCTCTAAGCTTTAGGAATTGTGCCTTTGGATTCGAAAACTGCAAATGTCACTCCATCATTTAAGGGAGGGAGGGAAGGAGAAACCACATAACTACAGACTCACCAGTTTAACACAAGCTGTGGGAAAGTTACTGGAATCTATCAGACAGAGTGACTGACCACTTGGACAAGTATCAGCTGATCAGAAAGTCAGCATCGATTTACAAGAGTAGGTCATGTCTGGCTAATCTAGTTCAATTTTTTTTAATTTTTTTTATATAAAATAAAAAAGGTCACTAGCATGGTGGATAAGGAGTACCTATGGATGTTGACTATATGGACTGGAGAAGATTCCACGAGATTAGCAAAAAAATGAAAGCACGGAATTGGAGGCAACTTGTGTTTGGATTGGTATTTGGTTGGGAGGTAGGAGACAGAGTCGGGATAAAGGGAATGTTCTGATTGCCGTGATATGACAGGTGGTGCTTCCCAGGACCTTAGTTTCCCCTCCCACCCCGCTATATATATTATTAATGACTTGGATGAAGAAGAGGGAGTTGCATATCCAAGTTTGCAGATGACACCAAAGTTAAAAAAAAAATCACAGTAAGTTAGGTGGGAGCAGGAAATTACAAACAGGTGTAGACTAGGTGAGTGAGCTAAACTAGGGGAGATGGAGTTCAATGTGAGGAAGTGAGAGATCATGCACTTTGGATCAGAGAAAAATAAATCAGAATATTCTCTTAATGGTGAGACACAAGGAACTGTGGCAGAGCAAAGGGATTTAGGTGTCCATATACACAAATCACTAAATAACTAGTGCACAGGTACAAAAAGGCTAATGGAATATTGGTCTTTATCAGAATACAAAAGTGATGGTGACACTTCAGTTGTACAGAGTCTTGTTCAGACCCCATCTAGGAGTACTGCTTTATGATCTGAAAGTTGTTGGCAGTTGGAGTGAAATGAGAAGCAGCAAAGACAGAGCAGCTGCAGGGGAGAAATCTGGACAGCACAGAATGCAGATTCACAGGGAAAATGTAACTGCAGCTGACTAGATGCCTTCAGTAACTCTTTTTTATTTTCCTGTGACTTTTTCTTTCTAACGTCAGGTCTTGATAAAATGAACTTGTGGGAGGAATTTGCAGCAGACTTTCTCCTTTGCAGACACTGGGGACTCACTGATATGGAGTCCGGTGAGTGGGGGAACCTACAGGTTTAAAGCCAGAGCACTGGATCACGCTTGAACAGGAAAAGCAATTTTATGTTTTAAGAGTGATTCCATGGAAATCTACCAACAGGAATGCAACAGAGCCAGAGTTGAGAGCAGGATAGGTAGGAGTGTGAGATGATCATCTCCACAGTGGGAAGGCAGTGGATTTAAAATCCACTCCAAGTCTTACTAGAAAGACTGTCAAGCAATACAGAACTGCTTCTTGATCCAGTACATCAAGGAAGTCACGACAGACAATGCTCATCTTGATCTCATTTTTGTTATGATCCATAAAATGGAGGTTGTAGCACCCTGAGGCACAACAATGACACAATGATAAAGTTTAACATGATCTGGGAGTCAAAAATACCTAGGAGGCAGGTAGATAACGTCAAAGATAACTTCCATGAAATGAGGAACAAGTAAAAAATAAATTGGGGGAAGACTGTTCAACAACACCGCAGTTTAAGTGAAGTGGAACACTACTACTTGTATTTATATAGTGTCTTTAACATAATAAAACGTCCCAAGGCGCTTCACGAGTATTATAAAACAAAATTTGACAACGAGCCACAAGGAGATTAGGGCAGAGGACCAAAAGCTTGGTCAAAGAGGTGGAGAGGTTTAGGAAGGGAATTCCAGATCTTAGGGCCCAGGCAGCTGAAGGCACGGCCACCAATGGTTGAGTGGGGATGCTCAAAAGCTCAGAATTAGAGGAGCGCGTTTAAAGGTATCTTGCATGCTCAGCATTACAAATACATTTCCAAAACCAAAGAAAACAGGACCCTAAATTAATTAATTGAGAGATGAGGAGGGAGAATGGCCTGTACAAATCCTGCTGGGAGAAAGGAGAATGGCTCACTGGAATGAATTTAAAAAAAAAAAGTTTTAAAAGGGTGATCAGAGGGGTGGAGACCTGGAAAAACAGTAGCTGAAGCCAAGTCTAATTATATGCTGCCTGTGGTTATTGCAGCCAGCCGTTTGACATTGATGGGAATGGCAAATGGCTAAGGCACAGCGAATGCTGTATTAAACGCTCCAGCTATTTAGACAGACTCAAATCAGTTGTTCACACCATTACCTTGACCACTTAATCCAGTCATTGGTGTCAGGTTACAGTTTGCACTAACAGTACTGACTGCAACAGCAAACATGGCTGGAAAGAGAAAAGCGATGAGCCTTAGCATTAACTTCCGAAGATGAGCCAGCACGACCTAGTGCAGCACCTCTATCTACCTAAATCTACTGTTGCCAACTTGGAGACAGCCTTTATTTTAACTGCACTCTACCAAAAAAAAGATGTGACCCTCCTCATATGCGCTGGTTTATTTTGTTTACTGGTGATTTGGGGGCATTTTGAATGTCAGGTTAATATTTGAGAAGCGCTACTCGTTTTACTGTCTCCCTCATAGCAGGCAAACGGCGATAATACCAACGCATCTGATAAGCGGTGGGGACAAGTGTGAGGAAAACCATAAATAGCTTGAAACTGAGGAGTACAAACTAGTAAATATTCTGAAACTACTTCCTCTCAGTATCCATAGGGGAAGGCATTAGTAACATGCCTTCTCTAAACAAAGATATCCCAAGCAAAATCAATGACTTCATTATAAATGAAATTTAGCCTAGGCAGGCCAAATGGATTCAAAACAAACAAATCCCCAGGGATATATGGCATTCATCCAAGAGTGCTGAAAGATACCAGGGAAGAGATTAGTAACGCACTGACACTCATTATGAGGGAGTCAATGGACACTGGGAAGTACCAGTAGTTTGGAGACAGGCTGACGTGGAGCCCATATTCAAAACCAGTGAGAAGAGTCAGCGACAGAGCCATTAGTCTTACTTCCATTCCCTGTAAAATAATGGAATGGATCAGGAGTAAAATTGATCATCTGTACCTAGTTAATAAGTCAGCATGGATTGATAAAGGAAGATCCTGTCTGACCAACCTCTGTTCTTTGAAGTGCCAACCCAAGTGGACTGTGTTAAGCCCCATGGTATGGCGTACCTCGACTTCAAAAAAGCTTCGATAAAGTTCCAAAATATATTAAATTCAGTTGTGGGGATGCAGGATAAACCTAGGAATGGATAAGAAATGGACTGAAGGATAATAAAACATCTTCTCTAACAAGTACTTGCTATGCAGAGTGGGGGGTACTGAGTCGGGTGCCCTCAGGGCTCAGTGCTGGGACGACTGCTCAATCTAATTTCAGAAACTTAATGCAAATTGTGGAAATGGAAGCTATGTAAGAAAACTGAAATAAAGTGAAGGAATCACCACGTGTAAGGGATACTGGATAAATAATGCAGAGGTTCAGGAATGTTCTAAACAGAGGACTCATAGGTAACCTTGTCAGACACAAGTGAGATCACTACAGACGCCAGTTAAATGAAGTAAGACGTAAACTAATCAAGGAGATGAGACAGGATGTGAAATAGGGTAAACTAATCATTAGGATGCAGGGACAGTAACAAATGTGTAACCAAAGAGATGGGACAGATTTTAGAATCGTATAAGCCAGGAGGAAAAACCCCAGATAGGAAGAGAGGACCTAGGAGCAACACTCGACAGCAGGGACCTGGGGACAGAAACCCTACGTAGAGGTTTGGACAGAGATTGATCACCTCGGACCAAATCGGGTAGTATCAATAGAAGTTGCGAGTCCTTTATTTTGGAATTGTACTTTAAATAATGAATGGTGTTTGTTAAGCATTTATTAAAGATAAATCTTTGTACATGAAATCTGTTGCCCGTGTGTTTGTTCAGACCAAACTTACATTTGAACCCTAAAAGGAAAATTGCGAACCTATTTGTTCGATCTTTCGAATATCTAGCGAAATCTGAGCAACAAAATGGTTAAATTTGCAGATGCCAAACTGGGAGGGGCAGTGGAATCAGAAGACAACCCAGCAATTAAAGAATGAGCTGTACAACACAGGTAAGTGGGCAGAATATTGGCAGATGAAATTTGATGTAGACAAATATAAAGTGCTGCACATAGGAAGGAAAAAAGAGAACATGCATACTCCATGAATGCTGTAGAAATAGTATAGAATCAAACAGAGACCTAGAAGTCTTTGTAGAACATGTCCAACCAATGGAGAGCAACAAACAAAGCCAATAGGATATTGAACAACATAGCTAAAATAGTGGAATAGAATTAGTGATCAAATATCATTCTGCACCCAGTTCTGGTGGCCAAGAAACAGACAATTAAGCACTGGTGACAGTGCAGAGAAGAGCCATGAGACCGATCCGCAGTGTCAGTGGTTTGCGTTATGAGGAAAGACTGGATACACTTCAGTCATTAACATGTGGAAAAACCCTGGAATCATTCAGGAAACAATTGGATGCTACAAAGGATGGGGATTTTAGGATCTCTCTGCATGGGTGAATTAACATGGGCTGAATGGCCTCCCTCATCTGTACTTGACTTTTTACTACAAGTTCACAAGATAATGAGGATCATTGCACACGTTATGAACATGAGAATCTTTATTGCTACATGTAAAATTAAGTTAGTGAACGTCCATCCCTGCTGTTTCTTTACTAATCATAGAAACATAAATTGAGCTCAATTTGAACACTGGTGAAACATCCAAGTTACCTGTAGATTCTGTGCAATTCGTGCTGGATTGACACTCTTGGGAACAGCTACCACCTCACGCTGTACCTGCCACCTGCAGAGAGAGGCATTCTAAATGAAGTTACATGGAAAGAACTGTGGAAAACCTAGAGTAAACAGTTTTAGTCATTAATTCAAATTCATTGGCCAACTACAAGAGCAAGTTGGTAAACATCTGGCGAAACAGATTTTTGAAATAAAATGACAGAGGCTACTGCATTTAGAGCATGAAGATTTAAGGAAAGTCACTTCCTTAAGCTTCCTTTTATACAGGTTTTAAATTTAAGTGTCATCTCCTACAGGTAGCAAGATGCTAGGAATCAATATTAGATCAAAGTTAGATACCAAAAGTTAATTTAAAAAAAATATCCCCAATACTGAAGCCAAGTCAAAAAAAAAGACAACAGTTGGTATAGTAAACCTACTTCAAACTTAACATTTTGCAAATCGTTTATAGCACCATTTGTCATAACAATAGTCCAATTTGACACTGGTTCATTTATAAGATGCCCAATTCACACAAACATCTATTCCCCATTTGGCTGAATCAGTAGGAATGTCAGATACTGAAGAAACTTTTGAAAACAAAAGCACATGATTTAAAACTTTGTTTCATCAATGCAAAGCTATTGAAATGGGAGTTCAGCAGTTTTGTTAGCGCATTGGTGTCTCACTGTAGGACCAGAGTTGTAATTACAGTACCAATTGGGGCTTCCAATATAATTTCCCCCAGGACGGGCACGATACAACATAGACTAGGATGATTTCAAATCTGTTCTAAGAAGATTCCAAAGACATGGCGAGACTAATCTCCAATACATCCTATTAGCAGTTCAGATACTCAAACTGATGATCCTTCCTAACTCAATGCACTCAGCTTCCTAGATTACTTCAAGAACTGGCCTGTTCTCAACAAGAATGTTGTAAATGCTTGCCGAAGACACTACTTATTAAAAAAAAAGAGCAGCTCATTCTGCTAAGAACTACATAGTGCTGTATCTGGTTCATGTTAGCAGGATTTTGGAATACAGGAATCAGGTTCGAGAGCCAAGAGAGTGAATCTAATTGATCATCTTAAAATGTGGTCAATATTAAAATAGTGACAAAAATGTAAATTTTGACTTGAGGTCACCAGGTTTTTGAAAAGACCCTTTTTCTGGTCAGCAACACAAAAGTTTTTGCCACAGCAATTTTTACATTGGAAACAACCTTCATCACTATTGAAGTTTAAGACTGAATCGGATTCACATATATCAAAAGAAAGAAAAAGTCTTCATTTATATAGCACTTGTCACGACCACTGGACATCTCAAAGCGCTTTATAGCCAGCCAATGAAATACTTTTTTTTTTGAAGTGTAGTCACTGTTGTAATGTAGGAAATGTGGCAGCCAATTTGCACACAACATTGCCCCACAAACAGCAATGTGATAATGACGAGATTGTGGCGGTTCTACCGAGTGTCCCTTACTTATAATGATGTACATAATTCACTAACTTAACGATGTATGTATATATCTGCAGTATTTTGCTATCGTATGTATATAACTTACCTGTTAGGGCTGTTGCCCCTTTAAGAACGCAACGTAACGCACCGACGTCACGCATCACGTGACGCACGCGCGGCAGCCGCCGGCCCGGCCTCCGGCACGGCCTCCGGCACAGCTCGGCCTACCGCAGTGCCGGGTGCCTCCCACTCGCGACTTCAGCCACAACGGCCAGCTACAGTGCCAGGTAAACGCGTCGACGTATCGACGCGGGTCACATGACCGTCCAAGCGACCGAGTGTGATGACGGCATCACGCTAGCCACGGGACTGCAAACTCAGTCCTCGTGGCGTCCCCGTTGGGACAAGACCTACTCCACGGCTCTCCTGCATCCGTCGCCATTGTCTGCTGTACTTCATCTGTTTCCTGCATTAAATAACTTAGATTGTTCCCTGAAGTCGAACTCGATTATTTAGTATAGGCATTCGTCCAATACCTACTTAGGTGAACCCGAATACCTACAAGATAATCTATTTTAGGGATGTTGTTAACTCCCCTGCTCCTCTTCAAAATAGTGCCATAGGATCTTTTACGTCCACCTGAGAGCAGACGGGGCCTCGGTTTAACGTCTCATCCAAAAGACAGCACCTCTGACAGTGCAGCACTGGAGTGTCAGCCTAGAATTGTGTGCTCCAGTCTCGATTGGGACTTGAACAGACAACCTTCTGACTCAGGCAAGAGTACTGCCGACTGAGCCACAGCTGACAAACATGCATTAGAAAGGTATATGGACTCTGCAGGAGTGTTTCAGTACAATGTATTTCTAATTTGAACACCAATTAGGATAATTTGATGCTCTCGGGTTCAGCCGCATCAAGAAGATTTCAAGGATTCTGCCAAAACTTGGCTGGAGCTGGGGGTGGGGGTGTAAAGAGATCCTACAGGGCTGTGCGAGAGACTTTCACAACTCAGTAGATCAGAAGAGAATTATTGCCAGCTTGTGATCGTATCCTGGAGTCAGGCTGGGTGTGGGGATGGGGATATCTGGGTAGGGTAGGCTTCAGACTACCTGGTGCTTCGAGTTCCAGGCAGCATCCATATATTACCTGGCATATGTCCCACAATTGTTTCACCCAGGTGTTTGTGATAGAGAGGGTTGCACTTCACCATGATGGGGCCAGGGGAAACCAGCTAGCAGGAACAATTGCATTACCTTAAAAGTTGCCGGGGGAGGGGAGACTTTCTCTAGTGGGTAAGCTCCATAGGCAAAGACCTGTGTCTGTACGGATCAAGAGTCCTGTCACATTCTCTGTGGTCTCTCAGATGTCCAAACTGTTCTCAGGTGGACTGTGGGAGTCACTGCCAGAATATTTATTGCAATGTACTTCTCTGACCATAGCCCCACCAACAGTCATTTTGTTTTGTTTTAAAAAGAATTGCGCTGTTCATTCTTTTCAGAGTTATCTTGATTGAATTGCTTTAAGTCTTATAATAACTTACAAAATTATTCTAAGATCCCGTACCTGAGCACAACTTGAGCAGGTGATTTCCCATGTTTATCAGCTAGAGTTTTAATGTTAGTATCTTCAAGTAACACTGGTTCATCTGGGGCTTTCCACATCCGATCAAAGGAACCAAGAGGACTGTATGCAGTCACCACCAACCCACGCTTCTGGCAATGTGCAATCAGCTCATTCTGGGCAAAATATGGATGGCATTCAACCTAGGAATGATATACAGCGAAATGCCATGAGTCACACAAAGTTCTCAGGACTTAAGACTTGTTCCTGGATCTTAAAAGACAGTTTGGTTTAAGTACAAGGTAACTTTTAGAAAGTGTTCAGCACTAGAAATAATTAAATTGATTTACAGAAAAATATTCTTCCTTTCACCAGCCCACAAATCATCCAGATTAGTTGGCTTATATAGCAATTATTATTTGGTCACATGCCCCACAAAATAAAAGGCTACATGTGCAAGTACAGGTAACTGAAATCACAATTCCGAGTGTGCCTGCACATTTAGTCCCCAGTTATTGTACGTCTAAAGTAATTCATTTTGACCATTGATAAAATGCAATGTTATATGGTACTATGCAAATATTGTGTTATATAGTCATGAGTCCAGAAAACAGCTCAATATATCTTTTTTGGGGGAGTGAAACAGATTATGTACAACTGACTCACTTGATGGTACTACAATAAAAATTCCAAAAATGTTCTTGCCTGCAACACTGCAGGTTTGATAGTAGCTGTGGCAATGACATCATCTATCTGTCGACTGTTGAAGTTTGAGAGTCCGATGGCTTTCACCAGCCCCTTTTCTACTAGCCCCTCCATAGCTTTCCAAGTTTCCTTATAATCAATATAATCATACTGTACTGTGCCATCAGGATTCTTTGGAAAGGGGATGTCACCTCGTCTGTAAACAGCACAAAATTCAAAATTGAAACTGTAATTACAACACATGGGGCAGGATTTTCATTGGGTTATGGAGTCAGGATTGGAGGCGTGTGGGGGTTTAAAATCCCGAAATCGGGGGTCCTGATCCCATCCCGCCTCCGAGGCGGGAAGGGGATTAGTGCCAATTAACTGCCTGTTAACAGGTAGTTAACAGGCAGTTTTTAGCCTAATCCCTATTTTCATTGTTGAAGTGTGGGATTCTCAACAGCTCCAAACCACACCAAGCCGTTGGGGTAAAGGGCTTGGAGGGGTCGAGATGTCCGGTGTTCAGGTGAGTGATGGGTGCATGAATGCAGGGGTAAGTGTGTTTGGTTTGTGTAAAGTGTTTAAAGAAGTTCTACTAGCCTTTACTTACTTTTACAGCCTTCCTTCCTTCAGGTCGCAGGAGTCCCTCATCTCACTGGCACAGAAAGCAGAATGGCCACCAGCTGTCAAAATCTGCAGCCTCTGCTTTCTGTTCCAGGAAGATCTCTAAATCCTGACAGGAAGGAATTAACCTGGAGTACAGATTGTCAGTGTTTGACAGCTTCAAACAGCTGTGAAACACTGATATTTCATCTGTCAAAAGGTCTTGACAGATGAAATTTCAATGTGACGTCACCCGTTGCCGGGTGGCCCTTAATTGGCCTCAAGGTCAATCAAGTCAAAATCACGTGGGTTTGCTAGAACTCGGTGGAGGCGGGACTACAACCCCAAAAGTTGTAGTCCCGCCTCCTGAATGAAAATCCAGCCCATACTGTAGAACATGCAAGATACTCAAACTACTGTTTAGAAATGTTGAGTCTTATTGATAATCATGGTTATCATGTAAACTGATCACAAACCCACATTTATGTGGATACAATAAATGCAAAACCAATTTTGTAGTCAGCATTCTGTGCAAGCCAATGGCTTTCAACAGACCAATGAGCCCACTACAGTTAGTCAAAGGAAAGCTTCCAACAGTCTGCACTATTTCCAGAACGAAAAGTGCTATATTCCAACTCAGAACTATCCAATCCCACAACAAACTTAGATATAAACTATGCCTTACTGAAAGGCATAAGGCCAGTGAATCAGGTACAAATCCAGGTAAGCAAGCTTCAGGTCATCCAGGGATTTGCGACAGGTAGGCTCCACATCTTCAGGATGATGCTTAGTATTCCACAACTTGGAGGTCACAAAAAGTTCTTCACGCTTTACCATCTACAAGAGGAAGTGTATGATATAAAAATTAAATTCCTCAGTTAGCTTGGATGTTCAGTCAACTTTACATGCCAAATATGATATGCTTATCATTTGGATCTAAAGACCAATTATATTGATTTTTTCCTCTAAATTTGATCTTCAGCCATCATTCAAAACACATTTTGCTTTTTGATTCATTAGTGCAGTCATTGTGACCAGTAAATGCAGATACCATACTAAACACCTGCCAATAATTTTTTTTTTTTTGGAATGAGATTGTCAAACAATTTATTTCTGCAATGTGTTAAGAGTACCCAGATTGGACTTTGTCATATTCATTGCTCCAGTGTAAAAAAAATGGAACCATCGCAAGCTGGCCTGCAGGACTTAACTGGAATTCTAAAATAAGGCCATTCACTGATGTGAACTTAAATTTCTAACCACATTTTTAAAAATTAAAAATGCAATCAAGTGCATAATGAATATTTTTGTATAGTTTAGTATAAGTCACAAAGAAGCTGACCCATACCAGTCAGACATAATGGAAAAAAAATCTTTAATATATTTCAGATAGCATCTGGGCATTGGCTGAATAAAAAGAGGTGGCTGTGCAAAAATACCTTCAGGGAAAGCTGTAGCACTATAGGGATAACATATTTGAAACGTACAGGAGACAAGACTGCCGACAGCTTAAATGCATCATTCAGTTCGACGTCACTTTTTAGTGTGGTTGTTTGAGACTATTCTACCTTTCAATGTAATAATTTAGAGTGTCAGCTGTGGCACAGTTGGTAGCACCCTCGTCCCACTCCAGAGACTGGAGCACAAAAATCTTAGTTGACACTCAAGTGCAGTACTGAGGGAGCGCTGCATTGTCAGAGGTGCAGTCTTTCAGATGAGACATTAAACCGAGGCCCCGTCTGTGCTCTCAAGCAGACATAAAAGATCCCATGGCACTATTTTGAAGAGGAGCAAGGGGGGTATCCCCGGTGTCCTGGCCAATATTTATCCCTCAAACAATATCACTAAAATAGATTATCTGGTCATCATCAAATTGCTGTTTGTTGGAGTTTGCTGTGGGCAAATAGGCTGTCGCGTTTCCTACATTACAACAGTAACTACATTTCAAAAATAGTACTTCATTTGCTGTAAAGCACTTTGGATGTCCAGTGGTCGTGAAAGGTGCGATATAATGCAAGTCTTTTTTTTACATTGAAAAAACCCTTGCAGGGAAGTCTGAAGGATGTATGAAAGTAGAAATTTGTAGACAGAATGTTTAGATTGCTAGCATGTGGATCAGCAGTTCAGCGAGTAGTCCAACAGTACTATAAATCATGACTACAATGTGGAACAGTGTAATCCAACTGTTAATCAGTAATATACTGCATGCTTCTAACTTGTAACAGTATAAGCACATCAAGGTGCTAGCCAGAAGATGGCTGAAAAACCAGGACTACAGATGATTTGAAGGCATTTGCCAGAAGTTGGAACAAGTGCATCGGAGAAAGTAGGTAACGGTTTTGATGCAAATGTTAAACTTAGACTTGATCAAAACGGCTGCATATTTTTAACATCTTCAAAGATATACATTTAAACAGGATGAGCATGACTGCTAACTGTTACTTTACTATATAAACTGAAAAGGACCAACTTTGCAAAGAATATACTGGAATTCTTGAAATTGAATATTACTGTTACATTTAAGTTGAACTCAGCTGTTCTATTTGCAAAGACTATGCTGATAATCGTAATATCCAGTACTGTGGCGATTTAGTGAAATAAGAGTCAGTAATACATCAAATTGCGATCTGTTCAATCTATGATATTTTGGGGGACGAACCAAGAGTTAAGTGATATTTCATTCTGGTGGTTCGATCTTTGTAATTTAGTCAGTTTATGAAAGAGGACAAGAACAAAACGACGCATCACAAAAACCCAAAACTAACCCAAATCTGGATTCATTATTTTTAATAGCGTGGTCCTCATTAATGGGTCATTTAAATTCTTACATCTTACCTTGTCAGCACCAACTATCTCCTTAAAGACCTCTCCAATTTCCGCTTCATTGTTGTACACTGCAGCACAGTCTACATGACGATAGCCTGTCTTTAAAGCATTCTGTACAGCTCCTTTTACCTAAGCAAAAAAGAGAAAATATGATCATACATTGTCTAAAAAAGCAATTTCAAGGTCCTTTCCAGCATGAATAAAATTCTATTGGGGATAAATTGCAATTTGAAAAGTTCTTAATCTCAACTGTGCCACTATGAGGAAGGCCATTTGGCCCTTCGAGCATGGCTGATCTTCTACCTCATCGCCACTTTCCTGCACTATCCCCATATCCCGTGATTCCCTTAATATTCAAAAATCTATTGATCTCTGTCTTGAATATACTCAACGACTGAGCCTCCACAGCTCTCTGGGGTAGAGAATTCCAAAGATTCACCACCCTCAGTGAAGAAATTTCTCCTCATCTCAGTCCTAAATGGTCGACCCTTTATTCCGAGACTGTGACCCCTGGTTCTAGACTCCCCAGCCAGGGGAAACATCCTCCCTGCATCTACCCTGTCAAGTTCTGTAAGAATTTTGTATGTTACCAGTTAGCCCAAGTCGCATTCCTCAGTGGCTAACTACTGTATATAGTAATGGCCTGACAATTCTTCAGCCTATTACCCCAGGAAGGGCAAGGGGGAAAACAAGAGATTCAAGTTATTTATTTGGATTGTTCATGGTTTATAATTGACCGCAGATAAACATGATTTCACTTACTGATACATCACAAAACCTCTACAAAATAAAAGTGCACTGATGTATAATTCTGTGCAACACATCTATAGTTGTATACAAGACTCCTTTCTAACCCAATATGTAAAAAGCCCAAGGGAGGATTCGCTATTGGATCTAGTAATGGGGAATGAACCAGAGCAGATAAGAAAAGTGAAAGTAGGGGAACATCTAGGCAATAGTGACCATAATATAATGCGCTTTAAAATAATAAATGGAGAAGGACATAAGTATGACGAAGACCAGGGTAATAGATTAGAGAAAAGCTGATTTTGCAGGGCTGAGAATAGAACTTGGGAAAATAAAATGGACAATGATATTGTCAAACAATGACACAGAACAGCAATGGGAAACATTTAAAACAGTGTTCAACAGAGTCCAGGAAAAATATATTCTGCTAAAAAAAAGCTAAATACTAATGAGACACCAAGGACTGCAGTGGTTCAAGGTGGTGGTGAGCCACCACCTTGGCAAGCAATTAGGGATGGGCAATAAATGCTAACCTTGCCCACATCCTAGGAATGAATTTAAAAAATGAATAAAGCCATAAGGGGAAAAATGAGGGCAAGGAAAGAGGCATACATTAAAGTACATGGACAGCAGGAAAGAGCATAAGGGAAAATACAAAGAGATTAGGAGAGAAGTTAAAAAAAAGTTAGGAAGGCAAAGAGGAACTATGAAATTAAATTATCATGGAACATAAAACAATATAGTAAAATATTTTACAGGCAGGCACAAAAATTAAAAAAAACTAAGGTCGAGATGGGAATAAGACCACTAAGGTATGGACAGGATAATACCACAGGCATGAGAGAGAGAGAGAGAGAGAGAGATGGCAGAAATATTAAATAATTAGTTTGCCTCAGTATTTACCAGGAAGATAGAACAGGTGGACATGACATTGGATGAGATTAGTAATGAAATAACTATTTAAAATAAAAAAGGAGATACATTAAACTAATCAAACTCAGGAAAAAAAACCCTGGTTCAGATAGATTACATCCACGCATTTTAAAAGAATCTAGGGAAGAGATAGCAGAGGCATTACTACACATATTTAATAATTCATTAGAAAAAGGTGTAGTGCCAGAGGACTGGCGGATAGCTGACATCATACCTATATTTAAGAAGGGAGATAAAACATGTCCAGGGAACTATAGACCAGTCAGCTTAACATCAGTGGTAGGAAAGATAATGGAATCCCTACTAAAGGAGAAAATAGAACATCTAGAAGTTAAAAATATGAATAGTCAGCATGGATTTTAAAAAGGGAAAGTCTTGCTTCACCAACCTCATTGAATTTTATTTAGAGGTAACAGAGAATAGACAATGGTAATGCAGAAGATGTAATTTATCTAAATTTTCAAAAGGCCTTCGATAAGGTACCACATAATAGACTAATGAATAAGGTCAGAGAATGTGGAGTTAGAGGGCAAGTAGCAGAATGGATAGCGAGCTGGCTTCAAGACAGAAAGCAGAGAGTAGGGGTGAAGGGTAACTATTCACAGTAGTAGAAGGTGGGTAGTGGTGCTCCACAAGGATCAGTGCTGGGACCACTGTTCACAATTTATATTAATGATTTAGACTTTGCAATCAAAAACAATGTCTAAATTTGAGGATGACACCAATTTTGAGGGGCGGGGGGGGGGGGGGGGAGGGGAAGATAGTCAATAGTGAGGAGGACTGCAACTAATTACAGGAGGACATTAATAAACTTGCAGAATGGGCATATAATTGGCAAATGAAGTTCAAGACAGATAAATGTGAGGCATTACATTTTGGTAGGAAGAATAGGGAGGTCACATTACTTGGAGGGTGAGAGTCGGGGGGGGGGGGGTAGAGGAACAAAGGGATCTCGGAGTACAAATACACAAAGTTGTGACACAGGTTAGCAAGGTCATAAAAAAAGCAAACCAAGCACTAGGGTTTATTTCTAGAGGGATAGAATTGAAAAGTTGGGAATTTATGCTAAACCTGTATTGAACCTTGGTTCAACCACACTTGGAGTATTGTACACAGTTCTGGTCGCCATATTATAAAAAGGATATAGAGGCACCGGAGAGGGTGCAGATTTACAAGGATGATACCAGAAATGCGAGGGTATATACACATCAGGAAAGGATGAACAGGCTGGGTCTCTTTTCTCTTGAAAAAAGGCTAAGGGGTGACCTAATAGAGGTCTTTAAAATTATGACAGGTTTTGATAGTGGATAGAGAGAGAATGTTTCCACTTGTGGGGAAGAGCATAACTAGAGGCCATCAATAGAAGATAGTCACCAAAAAATCAAATGGGGAATTCAGAAGAAACTTCTTCACCCAAAGAGTGGTGAGAATGTGGAACTCGCTACCAGAGAGTGGTTGAAGTGAATAGTATAGGTGCATTTAAGGAGAGGCTAGACAAGCATATGAGGGAGAGGGGAATAGAGGATTATGCTGATAGATTTAGATCAGGAAAGACGGGAGGAGGCTCAAGTGGAGCATAAATGCCGGCATAGACTGCTTGGGCCGAATGGCCTGTTTCTGTGCCATATATCCTATGTTTGTAATCTATGAATGATTCGGTAATTCCTCCCAAACACATACCAGAGACAATTAGCACTGGTTATTCACACAGAACTAAACTATGGTTTAATTGTGATGTATATTTTTAAGTTAACGTTTTTAAACTAAGGGTGCCAACAGAATTTTACCCGTAGCATTTTCAAAATAAAAATAAGGTGCTGTGATGCTACACAATTATAGGCTTTCAGACTGGGAGCACCCAATCCCAAGGGGTCTGCAAGATTATCATAGCGGTCTGCCTGGGTTGGAGCACACTTTCTTTCCCTGTATTTGTTGATTTACTAGCATATTATTTCTACTGCTTTGTATTGACAAAACATTTTCTGTAACAGCAGCACTGTGTTCCTTTGGGTAGCTGGACCTGCTGTTTTGGTTGTTACAATGGAGTCCCTAAGAGTTCATCAATACAGTACTTGCAAGGGTTCCATCCCCTTCCCCCACCAGAGTGAAAATGAATGATAACTCAATTTGGAAAGCCCATTCCAAAACCAAACTCTCAGCAACATTGGGTTGTTTTTTTTTTTTGGGGGGGGGGGGGGGGGGGGGGGAAATCAAGGCAATTAAGAAACTGTAGTACAGAACTGTTTACCACAGATTAATGTTCATACCATGTATGCCAATAGCCAGTGCTAATTTTCCCATCACTTAATAAGCATGCATTAAAAAAAAACACAAAATTTAGTGTAAAAAAATCTCTTTTGGTGGTAGGTGCTCCTGTGGATTAGGCAATGAATTGTCACCTCTGGAACCAAGTTCAAATCCAGCCCAAACTGAATGAAAGTCGTCTTTGCTGGAGTACCGACCCTGTGGGCAAGTTTGGGCAGTTCCAATTAAGTTAAAATTAGCAATTTTGAAATTGCACAGGATGACTTCTGTGGGAAATGGAAAATTGCCATACTAAGAAATATTGCGCTGTGTGAAGGTTGGGGCTGAAGGACATTGTTGAGGCACTGTAGACAGATATTTACTCTGCATTTCTAACCTAGGAGTGCTCCTGAAAGGCAGGAGAGGAAGAAAATCATTATTTGTTCAACTATACGGCGTCACCTGAAGGGTTTTTAAGGTCACTGGCACTTGTGAAAACTGAAAACATCTGAAAATTAACCAATGAACACAGGAACTAGCTAGTTTCCTGTTTACAACTGTATGCTGTTGGTTGGCCAGCTGGCTTTCTGGTGATCAGACTTTGCACAAACAACTAGGACTTTAAAAAAAAGTTCATGTTTTTCAGTCACTGTGCCAGATTCAGAGGAGGAAGGGGGGAGGCATAGAAGAAAGTGTTCTTAACACTTACTTTTCACCATGTTTTTAATAAATTTAGGAAAACAGGGAGGGACAAAAACCAAAAGCAATCTGTTGTTTTTAAGCTTGGTGAAAAACAGAATAGATCATGCACAGTAAGAAAATATATTAGGACAGATTCTACCCAGAGATTTATTTTAGCTTCCAGCGTATCACTTGCCAAATATAGGCAAACAAGAACAGTCAGTTTGATATACTAGATGGACAGTTATTTAATTGTTAAAAGTTTGATAGCTTAACTAGCCATGGAAAATATGCATTTAAGCACATCAGAACATGTGGATTTACTGTGAAATGAATGTTCATCAGCTAATTCATCCTGTGACAATCAGATTATGCCTTAGAAATAAATCAATGACAGTGTCTTAACAAAAACAGTCATTGATTATTTTGTTAATTCTGTTCCTCAACTGGGCAGTACGAAGGGTTATAGACCTGAAACAACAACTTTTTTGACAAATGCTGCCCAACCTGATGAGTGTTAAGCATTTTTCTATTTCAGTTTCAGAAAACAGACTGAAATACTACACACATTTTCATTGTTTAAACTGCTGGACATGGAACCCAGGAATTTATAACGATCCCTAGGAAATACCTGTGTTATTACAAACTTGGACTGCTCACTGACAACAAGCTGATGAATTGATGATTTTTTGTATACTTAAAATGGGGAAATTCTCACCATCAGAATCCTTTAAAGAGAGAAAAATACAAAAGCTGGATATCATTGAAGTTCTTTTAAAAAAAAAATTAAAAAAAAATTTAAGAAAGGAAAATACAAGAGTTAATGACATCAGGGTGTCGATGGAAGTATTAAAGTTGAAGTTATAAGCACCCTGAATTAACAATTAATATTGAAACATAGAAGACAGGAGCAGGAGTAGGCCATTCGGCCCCTCGAGCCTGCTCCGCCATTCAATGAGATCATGGCTGATCATCCAAATTCAGTACCCTGTCCCTGCTTTCTCCCCATATCCCTTGATCCCTTTAGCCTTAAGAAATATATCTAACTCCTTCAATATATTTAATGAATTGGCCTCAACTGCCTTCTGTGGTAGAGAATTCCACAGGTTCACCACTCTCTGGGTGAAGAAATTCCTCATCTCTAAATGGCTTACCCCTTATCTTTAGACTGTGACCCCTGGTTCTGGACTCCCCTGCCATCGGGAACATCCTTCCTGCATCTAGTCCTGTTAGAATTTTATAAGTTTCAATGAGATCCCCTCATTCTTCTAAACTCCAGCGAGTATAAGCCCAATCGACCTCATACATCATTCCTGCCATGCCAGGTATCAGTCTGGTGAATCTTCGCTGCACTCCCTCCATGGCAAGAACCTCAGATAAGGCGACCAAAACTGCACACAATACTCAAGGTGTGGTCTCACCAAGGCCCTGTACAACTGCAGCAAGACATCCTTGTTCCTGTACTCGAATCCTCTCGTTACGAAGGCCAATATACCATTGCCTTCTTAACCGCCTGCTGCACCTGCATGCTTACCTTCAGCGACTGGTGCACAAGGACACCCAGGTCTCGTTGCCCTTCCCCTGCTCCCAATCTATTGCCGTTCAGATAATAATCTGCCTTCTTGTTTTTGCCACCAAAGTGGATAACCTCACATTTATCCACATTATACTGCATCTGCCCAATCACCCAACTTGTCCAAATCATACTGGAGTTTCTCGGCATCCTCCTCACAGCACACACGCCCACCCAGCTTTGTGTCATCTGCAAACTTGGAGATATTACATCTAGTTCCCTTGTCTAGATCATTAATATATATTGTGAATAGCTGGGGTCCTAGGACCGATCTGCTTGCCACTCGGAAAAAGACCCATTTATTCCAACTCTTTGCTTCCTGTCCGTCAACCAGTTCTCTATCCAAGTCAGTACCTTGCCCCCAATCCCTTGTGCTTTAACTTTACACGCTAATCTCTTATGCGGGACCTTAGCGAAAGTCTTCTGAAAGTCCAAATACACCACATCCACTGGTTCTCCCTTATCTATTCTACCAGTTACATCCTCAAAATTCCAGTAGATTAGTCAAGCACGATTTACCTTTTGTAAATCCATGTTGACTTTGTCCGATCCTATCACTGTTTTCCAAGTGCAGCATTGGGTTAAAGACAGTCTCTGCTAAAGCTAATTTTTCCTCATCAGACTCAGCAATTCTTTCAAGCTTTATGAATGCTTATAAAAATAACGAAGAATCATCACTATAATTCATATATTTCTTAAAAGGCTAAGAGAACACTTCTTTAAACCAGAGAGCTCAGTGCAAATCAATCTCAAAAGATATAGAATCTTAGTTTCCCTTCCTTCAAAAATTTTTAAACACACTTTCTGGGGAGGAAAATAAAATGTAGTCTCCTCAAAATCGAGCAGTCCACGACTGTTCTTGTCATTCAGAATTGTTTGAATTATATAATATGAACCTTTCTTTCTCCCCAGTACTGCACATCTCCTGCATGCAAGGGATAAGATACATAGCCTATCCCCAGCCCATTAAGGGTATCACTCTGGGGTAGCCACCAGGTGCCATGTCAAATTCCCCAACTGCTTTTCCATCCCCAATACTATGGTTGAAACAGAATTCAGAGAAGAAAAAGAACTGAGAATAAGACGCAAGAGCAGGAGGTGGTCATTTGGCCCCTCGAGCCTGCTCCGCCATTCAATAAGATCATGACTGATCTGATCTTGGCCTCAACGCCACTTCCCTGCCCGCTCCCCATAACCCTAGACTCCCTTACCATTCAAAAATCTGTATCTCCACCTTAAATATATTCAATGACCCAGCCTCCACAGCTCTCTGAAGAGAATTCCAAAGATTCACGACCCTCAGAAGAAATTCCTCCTCATTTCTGATTTAAATGGGTGCCCCCTTATTCTGAAATTATGCCTCCTAGTTCTAGATTCCCCCATGAGGGGAAACATCCTCTCTGCATCTACCCTGTCAAGCGTCCTCAGAATCTTATGTTTCAATAGGATCCCCTCTCATTCTTCTAAACTCCAATGAGTATAGGCCCAACATGCTCAACCTTTAAGACAACCCTTTCATCTCCGGAATCAACCTCGTGAACCTTCTCTGAACTGCCTCCAATGCAAGTATATCCTTCCTTAAATAAGGAGACCAAAACTGTACGCAGTACTCCAGGTGTGGCCTCACTAACAGGACTTCCCTACTTTTATACTCCATTCCCTTTGCAATAAAGGCCAACACTCCATTTGCCTTCCTAATAACTTGCTGTACCTGCATGCTAACTTTTTGCGATTCATGTACAAGGACCCCCAGGATCCCGCTGTACCTCAGCATTTTGTAATCTCTCCCCATTTAAATAATAATTTGCTTTTTTATTTTTCCTACCAAAGTGGATAACCTCGCATTTTCCCACATTATACTCCATCTGCCAGATTCCTGCCCACTCACTTAGCCTATCTATATCCCTTTGGCGATTCTTTGCGTCCTCCACACAATTTGCTTTCCCACCTATCTTTGTATCAGCAGCAAATTTGGCTACATTACACTCGGTCCCTTTATCCAAGTCATTAATATCGGATTGCATCACTCTGTAGTGCTGCATTTTGGTTTTTCAATGCAGAGAAACACTCTCCAACAAGCTGCTTTTGAAATACATAAGTAGGAGCAGGAGTAGGCCATACGGCCCCTCGGGCCTGCTCCACCATTCAATAGGATCATGGCTGATCCGAACCTAGACACACGTCCACTTCCCTGCCCGCTCCCCGTAACCCCTAATTCCCTTATCTGCTAGGAAACTGTCTATCTCCGTTTTAAATCTATTTAATGTTGCAGCTTCCACAGCTCTCTGGGGTAGCAAATTCCATAGATTTACTACCCTCTGAGTGAAGAAGTTTCTCCTCATCTCAGTTTTGACAGGGCAGCCCCTTATTCTAAGATTATGCCCCCGAGTTCTAGTCTCACCCATCAGTGGAAACATCCTTACCGCATCCACCCGATCAATCCCCCTCACAATCTTATATGTTTCGATAAGATCGCCTCTCATTCTTCTGAACTCCAGTGAGTAGAGGCCCAACCTACTCAACCTTTCCTCATAACGTCAACCCCCTCATCTCTGGAATCAACCGAGTGAACCTTCTCTGAACCGCCTCGAGAGCAAGTATATCTTTTCTTAAATATGGAAACCAAAACTGCACGCAGTATTCCAGGTGTGGCCTCACCAATACCATGTATAACTGCAGCAAGACTTCCCTGTTTTTATACTCCATCCCCCTTGCAATAAAAGCCAAGGTTCCATTGGCCTTCCTGATCACCTGCTGCACCTGCATACTAACTTTGTGTTTCATGCACCAGGACCCCCAGATCCCTTTGTACTGTAGCACTTTGCAGTTTCTCTCCATTTAGATAATAACTTGCTCTTTGATTTTTTCTGCCAAAGTGCATAACCTCACTTTCCAATATTATATTCCATCTGCCAAATCTCTGCCCACTCACTTAGCCTGTCTATGTCCTTTTGCAGGTTTTTTATGTCCTCCTCACTCACTGCTTTCCCTCCTATCTTTGTATCGTCAGCAAACTTGGATATGTTGCACTCGGTCCCTTCCTCCAAATCATTAATATAGATTGTAAAGAGTTGGGGTCCCAGCACTGACCCCTGCGGAACACCACTTGTTACTGATTGCCAGCCCGAGAACGAACCATTTATCCCAACTCTTTGGTTATCTAACAGAAAACAATCTTCCACCCATGCCAGTATATTACCCCCAATCCTGTGATTTTTTAATCTTGATCAGTAATCTTGTGTGGCACCTTGTCAAATGCCTTTTGGAAGTCCAAATACACTACCTCCACCCTGTATGTTACGTCCTCAAAGAATTCAAGCAAATTTGTCAAACATGACTTCCCTTTCATAAAACCATGCTGACTCTGTCCTATTAAATTATGTTTATCCAAATGCTCTGTTACTGTTTCCTTAATAATGGACTCCAACATTTTACCAACCACAGATGTTAGGCTAACTGGTCTATAGTTTCCAGCTTTTTGTCTACTTCACTTCTTAAATAAGGGTGTTACATTAGCAGTTTTCCAATCTGCCAGGACCTTTCCCGAGTCCAGGGAGTTTTGGAAAATAATCACCAATGCATCCACAATCCCTACCGCTACTTCTCTCAAGACCCTAGGATGTAGGCCATCAGGTCCGGGGGATTTATCTGCCTTAAGTCCCATTATTTTACTGAGTACTACCTCCTTAGTGATTTTAATCGTGTTTAGCTCCCCCCCCCCCCACCCCTTGCCCCGTTTGTCCAGTTTTGGGATATTTTTAGTGTCCTCTACTGTAAAGACTGATACAAAATATTTGTTCAGCATCTTTGCCATCTCCATGTTCCCCACTAGTTTCCCGGTCTCATCCTCTAAGGGACCAACGTTCACTTTAGCCACCCTTTTTCTTTTTACAGTATATAGCTGTAGAAACTCTTGCTATCTGTTTTTATATTTTTTTGCTAGTTTACTTTCATAATCTATCTTCCCTTTCTTAATTCATCTTTTAGTTATTCTTTGCTAGCTTTTAAATGCTTCCCAATCTTCTATCCTCCCACTAGATTTGGCTACTTTATATGCCCTTGTTTTCAGTCAGATACTATCCTTTATTACTTTACTAAGCCACGGATGGCTGTCTTTTCTTTTACTCCCCTTTTTCCTCAGTGGAATATATTTTTCTTGAAAGATGTGAAATATCTCCTTGAATGTAGACCACTGCTCTTGTACCGTCTTACACTTTAATCTGTTTTCCCAGTCCACTTCAGTCAATTCTACTCTCATACCTTCATAGTCTCCTTTATTTAAGCTCAATACGCTGGTTTGAGATCCAACTCTCCCCCTCAAACCGAATTTGGAATTCAACCATATTATGGTCACTCATTCCAAGGGGATCCTTTACTAGGACATTTTTTATTAATCCTGTCTCATTACACAGGACCAGATCTAAGATTGCCTGCCCCCTGGTTGGTTCAGTTACATACTGCTCAAAGAACCCTTCGCTAATACACTCTATGAACTCTTCCTCAAGGCTGCCATGCCCAATTTGATTAGTCCAGTCAATATGAAAGTTAAAATCCATGATTATAGCTGTTCCCTTATTACAAGCACCAACTATTTCTTGATTTATACTCCGACCAACAGAGTTGCAATTGTTAGGAGGCCTATAGACTACGCACACTAGTGACTTTTCCCCTTATTATTCCTTATCTCCACCCAAACTGTTTCACTATCCTGATCCTTTGACCCAATATCATTTCTGACTATTGCAGTGATTCCATCCTTGATTAACATAGCAACCCCACCTCCCTTTCCTTCCTGTCTGACCTTCCTAATTGTCAAATACCCCTGGATGTTTAGTTCCCAGTCATGATCATCTTGCAGCCATGTTTCCGTAATGGCCACCAGATGATAACCATGTGTAGTTATTTGTACCGTCAACTCGTCTATTTTGTTACGAATGCTGCGTGCATTCAGATAAAGAACTTTCAAATATGTTTTCTGACAATTTATTCCTGTTTTTACCCCTTTTACTACTTTACCTTGATCATACATTCTGTCCCTTCCTGACATGCTCTGGTTTTTAATTCCCCCACTGCTACCTTGCTCTTCCTCCGCTGTCATTTTTATTTTTCGCTTTCTTAAAACCTCCCCAACTAATTAGTTTAAAGCCCTCTCTACAGCCCTAGTTATTCAATTCACCAGGATTCTAGTCCCAGCACTGGCCAAGTGAAGTCCATCCCAACAGAACAGCTCTCTCCTGTCCCAGTACTGATGTCAGTGTCTCAAGAAGCAAAACCCATTTCTCCCACACCAGTCTCTGAGCCACGCATTTAACTCTTTAATTTTATTTATCCTAGCCAAATTTGCACATGGCTCAAGTAGTAATCCAGAGATTATTACCCTTGTGGTTCTGCTTTTTAATTTGGCCCCTAACTGCTCAAACTCCCTCAGCAGAACCTCTTTCCTTGTCCTATCTATGTCGTTGGTACCAACATGGACCACGACAACTGGATCCTCCCCCTCCAAGTTTCTCTCCAGCCCAGAGATGTCCTTAACCCTGGCACCGGGCAGGCAACACAGCCTTCAGGACTCTCGCTCTCGGCTGCAAAGAACCCTATCTAGCTCCCTAACGATACTATCCCCTATCACTACAACATTTCTTTTAACTCCCCCCACTTGAATGGCCCCCCGCTCCACGGTGCTGTGGCCAGGTTGCTCATCCTCCCCGCAGTCCCCGTTCCCATCCTCACAGGGAGTAAGAGCCTCAAACCTGTTGGACAAGAGCAAGGGCTGCGGCTCCTCCAACACTACCTCCTGGATCCCCTTACCTGCCTCACTTCTAGGCACACCATCCTGTCCCTGACCACGGACTACATTTGAATGAATTAATCTAATTGGTGTGACTACCTCCTGAAACAGAGTCCAGGTAACACTCCCCCTCCCTGATGTGTCGCAGTGTCTGAAGCTTGGTCTCAAGCTCATCAACACGGAGCCGGAGTTCCACTAGCAGCAAACACTTATCGCAAATATAATCACCGTGAGCATCAATGGTGTCCACCAGCTACCACATTTCACAGTAGTAACACATCAGCTGCTCTCCCATTCTATGTAATTAATTAAATTTATTTAAGAAGACCCTCTGCCCCATTTTAGGTGAAGATCACACCTTTATTTAAAAGAACTTACCAACTTATAAAGATTTTAAAAAGACAAAAACAGCCCCTCACTCCCCCTTGCCTGAACTCTCTCACTTACCAAACTCTAGATAAGCTCTCTTTCGCTGCCCGTGCTCGCACTGGCCTTTTAAACTTTCAGCAGCCAGTCAATGTCCCCTATTCAATGAATTAAAAAATCGGTAAAAAACCAGAAGTGTAACGGTTTTTCTTCCTGCCCAATTAACCCCTGCTGTTTGACTTTTTAAACAATAAATTTTCCCTTAACTTAAATTGCTTAACATCTTAATAATCTAATTAATTAATCTTATGCCACAACTCAAACTCGCACTTACCAAACTCTAGATAAGCACTCTTTCGCTGCCCGCAGCATAAGCTCCCTCGACAGCTAAGCAAATTTACTGAGTGAGTAGGTGAGCTACAGTGTCTTGGAAGGTCTCATGTTCCGTCACCAGTCTGTGCTGACTGTCAGCTGACCTCGGCCAATGTGGCATTAGGGCCTTGACAATGTGCTTTGTCTAGCTACTGGAAAATGATTTGTTCCTGGCATTCTCACTGATTTGATGTGCGAACGTGAACCAGGAAGATCATTTCAAAAATACAACCAATGCCATGCTGTATCATCATTCAATTTGGAACTGAATACCAAGTGACAATTAAGCAGTGAACTAGTACAAGATCTGCACTTTCTGGCTGCATTAAATACATGGTGAATTCTATAAATAATGACAAAATATGACACTTAAAAGTCTCTGTTGGGAACTGTGGGAGAGGAGAGATTGAATCACAAGGAAGGGGAATGAGAGATACAGGAAACTTTCGTTTATCCGGAGGTTAAATGTCCAGAAAGCTCTATCCACTGGCAAAATTCAGGAGTCGGTTCAGATAAGTTTTTTTTCTTCTTTTCGTTGCTTTTTTTCTGCAGTCGTGGCTCTGCAAGGTCTAGCTGAAGCTGTTGCTTAGCTACAGAGATGCTTGCAAGCTACACCGACTGTTTTGAAGCTGTTGCTAAGGGTTTGTTGCTTCACACAGAGCTCAGAAGCTCCGTATGTTTTAACATTAGCGCTGGTTTCTACGGCAGTTTTGATGGGACGGCACCAGCTCGGTCCCGTCAGTGCCAGATACCAGAAAGTTTCCTGTATATTGAAGACATGGAGACATTTGACATTCACTAGAGTATAGCTTCAAAAGGCCAGCAAGTTTAGTGCAGCTATCATGCAAGTCTTTGTTCTGTATGTGATTTACATGTTAAAGATCAGTGCAAATAAACTTATTTGGAGCCTGAAAAGAACTAGAGAGTGGTGTCTAGATATTTCTGTCTTTCAAAATAGTTTGAAGCAAAGCAGCTCTGCAGAGGGCACTGGTGACCTACAATTGCTGTGAATCCTCAAGGTACAAGATCTCTGTAGGACAGAAATAGATGAGGGGACAGTTTCTGGTCATGGGAAATATGAGGCCTGTTTAAGGGGAATGTAACAAGACAGGCACGAGAGCCCGCAAGACAGGAGAGTGAGCGTGTCATTAAAGCACACAACATATGGCAGAGGAAAAAAAATGGTTTCCACTCACTATAAAATGAGACTTGCTGGAAGCGGGCTTGTGTAGTCTCAGGCGAGGGTAGGATCAGTCTCAGCTGTTACACACTACCACGAATGAGCCTGCCAACATTTATTTATCCTGAAGGCTCACCAGCACCAGCTTAGTCCCACAAATGCATGGCCCTTGTCCCAGCAAGGAATCAATACCATTAGGAAAGGAGATGGGAGGAAGTTGGGGAGAAAAATAGCAGGGGAAAAAAAAAATACATGTATGCTACCAGATTGGGACAGCTACACAACCATACAAATCAGTGTTAACAATTCATTCGAAAAACAACTGATGCTGCTCAAAAGAAAGTCAATCAAGTTGTCTGTGTAAATGTGGTCAGGTTACCTCGCCAGGTGCACTTTTCCATGTCCCCAATCCAATGAGGGGCATCTTCTGTCCAGTATTGAGCACAACATAATTGGAAGTGGCCATTTTAACCTAAACAAAAATAAACATTTCTAAAAGCTCCAAGACATAAACACTAATTATACAAACCTTTGAACTTCATAAATCAGTGCTACTTACACTTTTTTTGAATATCACGTTGAGAATCTGGAGTACTGCATGCAGTTTTGGTCTCCTTATTTAAGGAGGGATATACTTGTATTGGAGGCAGTTCAAAGAAGGTTCACTAGGTTAATTCCTGAGATGAAGGGGTTGACTTATGAAGAAAAGGTTGAGCAGGTTGGGCCTATACTCATTGGAGTTTAGAAGAATGAGCGGTGATCTTATTGAAACATAAGATTCTGAAGGGGCTCGACAGGGTAGATGCAGGGAGGATGTTGCCCCTCGTGGGGGAATCTAGAACTAAAGTGCACAGTTCCAGGCGAAGGGGTCGCCCATTTAAAACTGACATGAGGAGGAATTTCTTCTCTGAGGGTCGTGAATCTTTGGAGAGCTCTGGAGGCTGAGCCACTGAATATATGCAAGGCTGAGATAGACATATATTTGAGCTACAGGGGAGTCAAGGGTTATGGGGAGTGGGCAGGAAAGTGGCATTGAGGCCAAGATCAGATCAGCCATGATCATATTGAATGGCGGAGCAGGCTCGAGGGGCCAAATGATCTACGCCTGCTCCTATTTCTTATGTTATCTTAACTTTTTTTTTAATTTTTAAGTTGACATATTGATATCGAAGTCGGGGGAAAAAAACTGGGTTAGGGGGGAGGTTAAATCAATCAACCTGGGTTCCCAGTGATTGCTATGCGGTGAACCTCATTGGAAAGTGCATGTGTGGACAAGATAAGGCTTGACCAAGATGCTCTCGATGGTTGAATAGCTGCTATTTAAGTTTGAGGGGTACAGGAAAGGAGTTAGCACCTGCGGAACAGAACCTCATCTGGTTCCTTCAGGAGGAAAGAAAGTTAGAATTAATACTTTAAAAGAGATATAAAAAGGAGAAAATAGAATTATAGGCAGGAAACTGAGAAAAAGAACTGAAAAGGAAAGAGAAAGTGGAACATTTACTAGTCTGTCACTCGTCTCAAGGCACCTCCTAGTGTTGGCAAAGGCTTTAGCCACAAAAATGTAACATAATTGGCTTTAAGGCCTTCACAAGTCATACAATTTATACAAATATACTTGTGCAGAATACCAGCATTAATAGCAAAAGCACATTTCTACTTGTTACCTTGCAGAAGTTTCTGGAGATTTGCTTTGGCCTTAAAAACAGGATTAAAATCTTTTGCATGTTGCCCCTTCAAAATTGAAATATACAACTTTTAATACAAGAAATCGCTAACTTTCGAGTTCTCATCTATAGGATTTCAAACCGCATCCGGGGAGGGAGAGGTCTCAAAAGGTCAGTAGATTTCAGAATTTTTGCTGAATTTGTTCATTTACTAGCTCATTACTTTTGTTGTACACTAATAAGTCGCTTTCTACAACTACTATTTTGGGTAGCTGACAGCATCCTTTGAAAAAAAGGACAGGGAATCACTGAATATTTAGAGGACCCCCACACAGAAGTTTAAAAACCATTGACAAAAAAATAACTTTCACAATGAGATTAACTATCAGATTACACTGCTGGGTATGATAAAATTGTTGCATTGAATGGAAACAGGGAATGGGGGAAACGGAAAGAAAAAAATGCATTCTAGTTGGGCCTACACTGCAGTAAAGGGCAATATTTCTAGTATTATCCGAATTTGATCAAAGAATGAATAACTCAGTACAACAATTTTTTTTGGTCTGACTACACTCTGAACTCTTTGGGGCATTTTCTACATTAAAAAGTGTTGCACAAATGCAGCATTATGCCTCCTATTGTCTCATGTTAACATCACTTCAGCCATTTAACCATATCTTGATTTCCACTTAAGCACTTTACGTGTGCGTGAGATCCAACAACTTATACACATTTGAATGAATAGTTTCCTTTAAATCCAATCCTGAAACGTCACGAATAAAACAATACTGTAACACATAGCCAAGTTAAAGAGAATGCACCTACTCGCATATTGATTCAAGAGTGCAGCAAATGTTAACACTGTACTTAATCGGAACAAAATGCATCAATCTCCCAAATCGTAAGACAAATGACCAACTGCATACTCCAAATGCCCGAAAATACCTGTTTACCGATGCTGACCAAGCTACTGTGTATTTCCTGTTCCTCCAATTTCTATTACTTTTACTGTTGCAGTTGCACACCCTGCTATTTTAAACAGCAGCAGCAGCAAGAAGCTGCTTTTTTTTCCAACCAGCAGACTCGCCCCTCAACACAACCCACAACCTTCCTCTGCCCACTCACGCGCGATCAACGTGCTGCTTCCTGAAAGTACGTCATCGACCGTCGTTGGTCGGCTGAGAATGATTTAATTTTTTTTAAATATATTTTTATGCTAAGGGAAGAAGGTGGAAACTATTTTTTTTATTGTTGAGATGATAATGGCACGGAAGATAAATCAAATGTTTGACGCGCGCACTTTCAAACCGCCAGGTCTGGGGCTGGCCCCGGGGCGGCTGCGCAGGCTGGGGCTGGGGCTGGCCCGGCTGCGCAGGCGCGGGCTGGGGCCACGCGGCGCTCGCGCGGTTAACGGTTTCCAGTGCAGGAGCGAGGCGGGGCCAGGCGGTTTGGTGATAACGGCAAGTAGCGGTCAGCCTCTCGGCTCAAATTATAGAGAGCGGCGTTTCTGTATAAGACGAAAAAAAGGACACGGTTTAAAAAAAAGAAATATGATACGAAGTTCGGTGACATTGACGTTATCAAGAACGGTTTCTGCTATTGACCATTCGTGACAAAATTAAACGGTTTCTAACTCTAACCGCTCGCCCCAACCACGAATCATTGATCATTAACCCCTAACCACTGATCATTAACCCCTAACCATTGATCATTAACCCCTAACCACCGATCATCCCGGGTGGCCCTAGAGCTGGAGCACGCGGTGTCCGCCGGCGCGCTAGATCAGTTTCGTGACCGGTGGGCGCCGCGGGGACTGGAGTGCATAATTGGGCTGGAGAACCAAATTTTAATTTGATTATTAAGGTTTATTTGAAGTTTTATTGATTTATTACAGTTTTATTGGTTTATTTACAGTTTTAATGGTTTATTTACAGTTTTTATCTGTCTAAATTTATGGTTTCACCAAAAGAGGACCACCGATCATTAACCCCTAACCACGGATCCTAATCACTAACCATTAACTCCTATAAGAAGTCACAAAACACCAGGTTATAGTCCAACAGTTTTATTTGAAATCACAAGCTTTTGGAGCGCTGCTCCTTCGTCAGGTGAAGTGGAGAGATGCATAAAGACACAGCTTATATAGTCAGAGAATAATGCCAGATGATTACAGGTAATCTTTCTAACTGCCATTTATCACACCTCGGCAGAGAGATAATCACAGCAATCAAAGGTGTGAATGGTGTCCAAACAGGTCAGTCAGGAAAACATTACATCAAAGAAGCATACTGACAACTGGACAACCAGGAACACTACAGACAGTTACCCGCAGATCAGACCAAAGAACACACCCGCCAACTCAACAGACTGATCAAGACCTTCAATCCAGACCTTCAAAGCATCCTACGCGCTCTCATCCCACGTACTCCCCGCATGGGAGACTTCTACTGCCTCCCAAAGATACACAAAGCCAACACACCCGGACGTCCTATCGTATCAGGCAACGGAACCCTGTGTGAGAACCTCTCTGGATACGTCGAGGGCATCTTGAAACCCATCGTACAGGGAACCCCCAGCTTCTGTCGTGACACTACAGACTTCTTACAGAAACTCAGCACCCACGGACCATTTGAACCAGGAACACTCACGATGGACGTCTCGGCACTCTACACCAGTATCCCCCACGATGACGGCATCGCTGCGACAGCCTCAGTACTCAACACCAACAACAGCCAATCTCCAGACGCCATCCTACAACTCATCCGCTTCATCCATGACCTCAATGTCTTCACCTTCGACAACCAGTTCTTTACCCAAACACACGGAACAGCCATGGGGACCAAATTCGCACCCCAATACGCCAACATCTTCATGCACAAGTTCGAGCAAGACTTCTTCGCTGCACAGGACCTCCAACCAACGCTATACACCAGATACATAGACGACATTTTCTTCCTATGGACCCATGGCGAAGAATCACTGAAAAGACTACACGATAACATCAACAAGTTCCATCCCACCATCAAATTCGCCATGGACTACTCCTCAGAATCAGTTTTATTCTTGGACACACGAATCTCCATCAAAGACGGACACCTCAGCACTTCACTCTACCGCAAGCCCAGGATGCTCCACTTCTCCAGCTTCCACCCTAACCACGTTAAAGAAGCAATCCCCTATGGACAAGCCCTACGAATACACGGGATCTGCTCAGACGAGGAGGAACGTGATGGACACCTACAGACGCTGAAAGACGCCCTCGTAAGAACGGGATATGACGCTCGACTCGTTGATTGACAGTTCCGACGGGCCACAGCAAAAAATCGCATAGACCTCCTCAGAAGACAAACACGGGACACAACCAACAGAGTACCCTTCGTCGTCCAGTACTTCCCCGGAGCGGAGAAACTACGCCATGTTCTTCGCAGCCTTCAACATGTCATCGATGACGACGAACACCTCGCTAAGGCCATCCCCACGCCTCCACTACTCGCCTTCAAACAACCGCCTAACCTCAAACAGACCATTGTTCACAACAAATTACCCAGCTTTCAGGAGAACAGCGACCACGACACCACACAACCCTGCCACGGCAACCTCTGCAAGACATGCCAGATCATCAACACAGATACCATCATCACACGTGAGGACACCACCCACCAGGTACATGGTACATACTCATGTGACTCGGCCAACGTTGTCTACCTCATACGTTGCAGGAAAGGATGCCCCGGAGCATGGTACATCGGCGAGACCATGCAGACACTGCGACAACGGATGAACGGACACCGCGCAACAATCGCCAGGCAGGAGTGTTCCCTACCAGTCGGGGAACACTTCAGCAGTCAAGGACATTCAACCTCCGATCTTTGGGTAAGCATTCTCCAAGGCGGCCTTTGAGACACACAACAACACAAAATCGTAGAGCAGAAACTGATAGCCAAGTTCCGCACTCATGAGGACGGCCTCAACCGGGATCTTGGGTTCATGTCACGCTACATGTAACCCCACCTGACGTAGGGTCATCCAGACTTGAGTCGTCGTTGGCTTGTTCTCTCTACACAGATGCAGCCGGACCTGCTGTGATTTCCAGCAAAAAAAAATGTTTTTTTGTCTGTTTTTTGTTTTTCATACAGACCCCAGCATCTGCAACATTTGACCCCTTGTGACCCCACCTCTTTGTTCTTTGATGTAATGTTTTCCTGACTGACCTGTTTGGACACCATTCACACCTTTGATTGCTGTGATTATCTCTCTGCCGAGGTGTGATAAATGGCAGTTAGAAAGATTACCTGCAATCATCTGGCATTATTCTCTGACTATATAAGCTGTGTCTTTATGCATCTCTCCACTTCACCTGACGAAGGAGCAGCGCTCCGAAAGCTTGTGATTTCAAATAAAACTGTTGGACTATAACCTGGTGTTTTGTGACTTCTTACATTTGTCCACCCCAGTCCAACACCGGCATCTCCACACCATTAACTCCTAAACACTGATCATAATCACTAACCACTGATCCTAATCACTAACCACTGACCATTAACCCCGAACCACGGATCCCGATCACTAACCACTAATCATTAACCCCTAACCACTGATCATTAACCCCTAACCACTAATCATTAACCCCTAACCACTGATCTGAACTTCCGCGACCTGTGGCCACCGTGGGACTGGAGTGCATCATCACCCCGGCCAACACAATTTTAATTTGATTTGTTAAGTTTTATTTAAAGTTTTATTGATTTACAGTCAATTTGTTTAATCAAAAAGGTAAAAAAAAGTTGATTAGTGCGAACAAAAGAAGCACCACTGATCATTAACCCCTAACTACTGATCATTAACCACTGATCAGTAACCCCTAACCACCAATTATTAATCCCTAACCACCAATTATTAACCCCTAACCACCGATTATTAACCCCTAACCACTGATCTGAACCATTATCACCAATAACTAACCACTAACACTAATAACTATAAATACAATAGGGAATTCAAGAGAAGCTTCTTTACCCAGCGTGTGGTGAGAATGTGGAACTCACTACCACGGAGTAGTTGAGCTGAATAGCATAGATGCCTTTCAGGGGAAGCTAGATAAACACATGAGTGAGGGAGGGAGGAATAGAAGGCTATGTTGATGGGGTTAGATGAGGAGGCTTGTGTGGAGCATGAACACTAGCATAGCCCTGATGGGCCAAATGGCCTGTTTCTGTTCCTGTGCTCGGTGGATTTCACTATTGCGATGCACGACCTGTCATCTTGACGTCATTGATGATGCAGATCGGACGCGTTGTCAATAACCACTCCATTTTAATCAGGCTGTGACTTTAACTCAGGCCTGAGCAGGGCAGTTGCCGTGGCTTTCCCATTAGATAAAGGCGTATCAGAAGCTGTTGGAAGGAGTAAAAGGCCCCCTGAGGTAAGTACAAATCCTTTCTTTGTGGAACCAGAAGGAGCACTAGTGCTCATCCGAGCCCCACAAGAAAAGTCGCGGCCTTTCCTGCCCCAGACTCCCCCACCCCATCACCTTCGAGACTCTCCCAAAACCCCTTCCCCGCCACTTCTTGCCGGTAAACTTTCCTTTGGTGGCGGCAGCCCGAACGTATGGACAAACCCACAGGCCAGCTGACACTTTCTGCCTCTTTTAGGTGGGATGCTGATTAGCAGTATGCAGATGAGGTCTGGGAGTTAAAATACCCTGGGACTGAACTTTGGGCTTGCGAGTGTGTTTTGCACTTGCCCCACCCCTATAGTCGCTAGAAGTTAAAATCGATCCAGGATGTTTCAACTCTCCTAGGGGAGCTATAGCAGAAATGCTTAGTTGCTGTGATTTGAACCTTGTTTGTTTGATGAGGACTGATTTTAACTCTGGGTGCGAATCGGCTGCATAGGAAGCCCTGTGATATTGTCGTTGGGAGGCCCGGGCGATTTTAATGCCTGGACCTCATTTCCATTTAACTGACTGGTTGCCCTCCTGATCGCATTGGGAATCAGCCTGCCCACATGACGCACGTAATTTTGGTGCGACTCTGATGCCTATTTGTAGCAGGGATGCATCTCTTAAAGCGAGGATGCATTCCCTGCTTTGATTTGTTTCTTGACCAGCTGTGGAAGAAATTTTTACATTGGAAATGAGACGAAGGCCGCCCCCCCCCCCCCCCCCCCACTTTTCTGACGCCTCCCTGGAGTTCCAAGTGGAGAAAGTCCGGGTAAGGAGGGGAAGTACTGTTCCCTGGCAGCTACAGGAGCCACTACAGGGCCACTGTTCAGCAGGTCTGGACAGAGGTGACGACACAGTCAGCGCCAGCACCATCACCCCAGGACCTGGCTTCATGTAGAAAGAGGCTCCGTGACCTCAAGAACAGCAAGGGTGAGTACAGCTCTTCACCTCGCCACCTTTCTCGAGCACCTTTCATCCTCTTCCCCACCACTCTCAACAGTTCCCTCCCCTCCCTCACACCCTTCAGCGTACAATCACAAGGGTACACTGCAATGCCTCCCTTTCCTATCCCAAGCACACTCACCTCTTCCTTTTCTCTCTTCACACCACAAATGAACAGCATTCTCTTCTCACATCCTACCACTTGCACAAGCAACAACTACTCCCAGTACTCCTTCCTCACTTCACATTCCACACATTAGGCTTTACATTCATCACATCCCCATCCTCATTCCACTTTGCCTCTTTCCAAGTTCTCGGCACATATAATATGCCCAACACATCTCCACCTACGTTTTCAGCATCCAGTCACTAACTTTCCCTCTCTTTCTGCAGGACAAGGCAAGGCGTAATGCCAGTGAGAGTACCAAACTGGGGGTGGAGTCGCCAACGTCATTGCTCTCACCCAAGCAGATCAAGCCCTGGAGATCAGTGACCCAGGCAGAGCCATGAGTATCGGGGATGGAGAGCTGGCGCCTTATCTGAGTAGTGTGTCTGTATATTCCTTGTATCCTTACATTCACTCGGCAAATATGCAGCAAGCTTTACAGCTTTAAGCTGCATTCTCAAGACCGTCACCTGCAAATGTCCAGTTTCTATCTGCTATTCTAACTCTTTTCTCTTTCATTTAGGTCTTAGACAGCAAAAGGTTACTGCAGAAGATGCCTCGGAGGAGGACACTCTCCTGAGGATGCACCGTCAGCCATTCCATTACTCCCAGGCACCAGCTCAGACATTGGTGATGCGCCTCAATGACTTCAAGACTCAAAGTTAACTGAATAAAACAAGGCTTTTATTAGCAAAGAAAAGATGCCTGTGGCTTCACCTAGCATGCTGCTGTTCTGCTGCAAGACAAGCCTGGGCTTGTCTTAAGTAGGGTCAGGTATGGGCGGAGCCGACACACAAGGGGCGGTCCACTATACACAATACAAGGTAAAGCACCGGAGCAGGCAATACAATATGTGTAGTTAACTACAGAGTCTGATGAATGACATATTTCATCACATTCACCCCTTCTACAGATTTAGTCTATCCGGGGGTGTGATAGTCCTCTGTGACCGACGTAACGGTTGCGGTGCCGCGGGTGCCGGCTGGGTGTCCCGGGTGGTCTCCTGGGTCTCTGCCGGGGGCGCCACCGGGGTTGTTGAAGGAGTAGGTGGTGGGGGTACCGTTGGCTGGTGTTCTTCTGGGGGTGATGAAAGAATAGTGGGTGGAGTGGGTGGGTAATAGTTGTTGTGGTGTTGTGGTTGTTGTTGTTGTAGTTGTTGTCGTCGTTGCTGTTGTTACCGGCTGGGGCGAGGTCTTTTATGGACACAGTGTCCTCCCGTCCGTCGGCGTGCCGGACATACGCATATTGTGGGTTGGCGTGGAGCAGGTGCACTGGCTCCACGAGAGGGTCCGTCTTGTGGCCCCTCACATGCTTCCGCAAAAGTACCAGACCTCGGGTGGAGAGCCATGACGGTATGGATACGCCTGAGGTGGATTTCCGGGGAAACACAAACATTAGCTCATGAGGCGTGGCATTAGTGGCGGTACACAATAGTGACCGTATTGAGTGGAGCACATCTGGGAGGACTTCCTGCCAGCAGGAGATAGGGAGGCCCTTGGTCCTTAGAGTTAGGGTGACTGCCCTCCATACTGTCCTGTTCTCTCGCTCCACCTGACCGTTACCCCGGGGGTTGTAGCTGGTGGTACGGCTCGTGGCAATCCCCTTGGACAGCATGTACTGGCGTAGCTCTTCACTCATGAAGGACGCCCCCCTATCCGTGTGGATATAGCTTGGCATACCGAACAGGCAGAACAGGCTGTTGAGGCACTTAATGACCGTGGCGCTGGTCATGTCTGGGCAGGGGAAGGCGAATGGGAAACGGGAGTATTCGTCCACAATGTTCAGGAAGTAGACATTGCGGTCGACGGATGGGAGGGGGCCCTTGAAATCTAAGCTAAGCCACTCAAAGGGCCGTGTAGCTTTGATTAGGTGGGCTCTATCAGGGCGGTAGAACCGAGGCTTGCACTCAGCGCAAGTGCGGCAGTTCCTGGTCAGAGACCGAACTTCCTCAATCGAGTAGGGTAAGTTGCGGGACTTTATGAAGTGGAACAGCCGTGTGACCCCTGGGTGGCAGAGGTCGTTGTGGAGGGTCTGTAGCCGATCCCCGGTGGCGTTGGCACACATCCCTCGTGAGAGGGCGTCGGGGGATTCGTTAAGGGCCCCCGGCCGGTATATGATGTCGTACTCGAAGGTGGCGAGCTCGATCCGCCACTTAAGAATCTTATCATTTTTAATCTTCCCCCTCTGTTTATTATTGAACATAAACGCTACCGACCGCTGGTCGGTAAGTAAGGTGAAGCGTTTGCCGGCTAGGTAGTGCCGCCAGTGGCGCACTGCCTCCACGATGGCTTGGGCCTCCTTTTCCACGGAGGAGTGTCTGATCTCGGGCCCCTGGAGGTCCTCGAGAAGAAGGCTACGGGCCGCCCCGCCTAGTTGAGGGTGGCCGCCAAGGCAAAGTCAGATGCATCACTTTCCACTTGAAAGGGAGTGTTCTCGTCCACTGCCTGTAGCATGGCCCGCTCAATATCCTGCTTAATGCTTTTGAAGGCAGCATGGGCCTCAGCAGAGAGCGGGAAAGAGGGTGCTTTCAAGAGGGGGCGGGCTTTATCGGAGTAGTTGGGGACCCATTGGGCATAATACGAGAATAACCCCAGGCACCTTTTCAGGGCTTTGGGAGTGTTAGGCAGGGGCAGCTCCCGTAGGGGGCGCAATCGGTCGGGGTCTGGTCCGATTTCCCCATTCTCCACCACGCTGCCTAGTATGCAGAGGCGCGTGGTGTTGAAAACGCACTTGTCCTCGTTGTAGGTGAGGTTGAGTTTTTGTGCGGTTTTCAGAAACCTCGCGAGGTTTGAGTCGTGGTCCTGTTGGTTGTGGCCGCAGATGGTGACGTTGTCGAGATAGGGGAAGGTTGCCTGCAAGTGGTGGTCATCGACCATGCGGTCCATCTCCCTCTGAAAGACCGAGACCCCATTTGTCACCCCAAAGGGGACTCTGAGGAACTGGTAGAGGCGTCCGTTTGCCTCGAAGGCAGTGTACGAACGGTCCTCTGGTCTGATAGGGAGCTGGTGGTACGCTGACTTGAGGTCGATGGTGGAGAACACCCGGTATTGGGCGATTTGGTTCACCATCTCGGATATGCGGGGTAGCGGGTAGGCATCTAGTTGGGTATAGATGTTGACTGTTTGACTATAGTCAATCACCATCCGCTTCTTCTCGCTACCCCTCACCACCACCACTTGGGCGCGCCACGGGCTGTTGCTGCGTTCAATAATGCGCTCCTTCAGGAGCCTGTCTACCTCGGTCGCGATAAACCGCCTGTCCTCCCAGCTGTACCTCCTGCTTTTGGTCGCTATTGGCCGGCAGTTAGGGGTAAGGTTCGCGAATAGCGAAGGCGGCTTTACCTTCAGGGTAGCCAGACCGCACACTGTGAGGGGCGGCTGGGTCCCACCGAAATTGAGCGTGATGCTTTGGTGGTGGCACTGAAAATCCAGGCCCAAGATCACGCTCACACATAAATCCTTCATAATTAACAGTTTAAAATTATTATATACAGTGCCTTTAACGGACAATCGTACCGCGCAGTAACCCGCAATAGTCGATATCTGGGTTTTGTCGGCCATAGAGATCCTGCCCTGAGTAGGGACTATAGTTAGAGAGAGTCGTTGTACCAGATCAGGGTGAATGAAGCTCTCCGTGCTCCCGCTGTCAATTAAACATTTAACCTTGCACCCGTTTACCTCGATGTCCACCATCGATTTGGATAGTGGGTGCAGTCTGGACTGGTCCACTGTGATCGACGCCACTGTAGGGCCCTGATCGGGACAAGATGGTGGGCCACACGAGGCCGGGTAAGATGGCGTCCACGATGTCTGCTCGCGAGATGGCGGACCCCACGAGGTCGGACAAGATGGCGTCCAAGATGGCCGCTCCCACGGCGCGCACACGGCGGTGGCGGTTTTGCCTGCGGGGTTCCCTCTGCACACCTTCCCAAAGTGCCCCTTCTTACCGCACTTACAGCAGGTGGTGCCTTTCGCCGGGCACAGGTTCCTGGTGTGCTTCGGCTGCCCGCAGAAGTAGCATTTGGGGCCCCGATGCGTCGCGGCGGTCGTAGGGCTTCTGGGGGGAGAGCAGGGCCCTGACGGTGTTGGGCTACCGGGCGGGGAAGCAGAGGCGGCGTGGGCTGCGCGGCCTGACGAGTAGGAGTCAGAGTTCTTCTGAGCCACATCCAGCGATCGCGCTGTGTCCACAGCCTGTGTCAGATCTAGGCCCGTTTTCTCTAGCAGTCTCTGCCGGATGTAATTAGAGCTAAGGCCTGTGATAAAGGCATCCCGAATAAGCTCGTCTGTGTATACCGTGGCTTTCACGTCTTTGCATTTGCAGTCTTTGCCAAGCACTTTTAGGATGACTAGAAAGTCCTCTAGCGACTCTCCGGGTCGCTGTGTGCAGGTAGCAAGCAGGTGCCTGGCGTATACCTCGTTGGTAGGCCGCTGATAGTGGGCCTTTAGAATGTTGCAGGCATCCAGGTAGGTGGCGGCGTCTTGGATGAGTGGAAAAACCCGGTGGCTTACCCGATTCTGCAGGATCCCGAGTTTCACATCTCCGGTGGCTTTAGAGGCTGTGACGGCTTCGGAGTTGGCCATAAAGAATTCCAAGCACTGGAACCAGTGTCCGAAGCATGCGGGTCCAAATCCAAGCGTTCCGGTTTCAAAAGTTGATCCATCGTTAAAGTTTCAATGTGATGAAATATGTCATTCATCAGACTCTGTAGTTAACTACACATATTGTATTGCCTGCTCCAGTGCTTTACCTTGTATTGTGTATAGTGGACCGCCCCCTTGTGTGTCGGCTCCGCCCATACCTGACCCTATTTAAGACAAGCCCAGGCTTGTCTTGCAGCAGAACAGCAGCATGCTAGGTGAAGCCACAGGCATCTTTTCTTTGCTAATAAAAGCCTTGTTTTATTCAGTTAACTTTGAGTCTTGAAGTCATTGAGGCGCATCAATTTTATTAGCAAAGAAAAGATGCCTGTGGCTTCACTTAGCATGCTGCTGTTCTGCTGCAAGACAAGCCTGGGCTTGTCTTAAGTAGGGCCAGGTATGGGCGGAGCCGACACACAAGGGGGCGGTCCACTATACACAATACAAGGTAAAGCACTGGAGCAGGCAATACAATATGTGTAGTTAACTACAGAGTCTGACGAATGACATATTTCATCACAATTGGCATGCTACATGGGTTAGATTGTGAGGCAGAGGGGTCAGCACATGGTGAAACATGAAGCACCAGTGAGCAGCAGCAGCAGCTGCTGGTGGCAGGGACAGCTCAGGAGAGCGAGGTCCTCCCAGCTCTGCTGAGGAGGACAGAGATATGAACTTTGTGGGCATAGCCATGAAATGAAAACTGCTGGCCTCACATTAGCAGTTATACAAGGTATTGGAAGGCCTGCCAAGGAATTTCACCACTATAGAATCATAGAATGGTTATAGCACGGAAGAAGGCCATTCGGCCCGTCGAGCCCGTGCCGGCTTTCTGCAAGAGCTAGTCTCACTCACCCGCCCTTTCCCCGCAGCCCTGCAAATTTTTTTCCTTCAGGTACTTATCCAACTCCCTTTTGAAAGCCATGATTGAGTCTGCCTCCACCACCTTTTCAGGCAGTGCATTCCAGATCCTAACCACTCGCTGAGTAAAAATGTTTTTCCTCATGTCGCCTTTGGTTCTTCTGCCAATCACCTTAAATCTGTGTCCTCTGGTTATTGGCCCTTCTGCCAATGGGAACAGTTTCTCTCTATCTACTCTGTCCAGACCCCTCATGATTTTGAACACCTCTGTCAAATCTCCTCTCAATCTTCTCTGCTCTAAGGAGAAGAACTCCAGCTTCTCCAGTCTATCCACATAACTGAAGTCCCTCATCCCTGGAATCATTCTCGTAAATCTTTTCTGCACCCTCTAAGGCCTTCACATCCTTGCTAAAGTGCAGTACCCAGAATTGGACACAATACCCCAGTTGAGACTGAACCAGTGTTTTATACAGGTTCATCATAATTTCCATGCTTTTGTACTCTATACCTCTATTCATGAAGCCCATGATCGTGTAAACTTTTTAACTGCTTTCTCTTTAGTTTATATTGCCTCTCTTCATTCTTCCTACCAAAACATATCACTTTGCACTTTTCTGCCACGTGTCCGCCCATTTCACCAGCCTGTCTGTCTTCTTGAAGTCTATTACTATCCTCCTCACTGTTCACTAGGTAGACTATCCTTTATCCGAAAACCTCGGGACCAGCCGTGTTTCGGTTTTCGGAAAATTTCGGATTTCGGAAGGTATTTTATAAGACTGGGAAATTTGTCGGGGGTGGGTCGGCGGGGGTCAGGGTCCGCGGGGGGGGTCGTCGGTGTCGGCGGGGGGGTCCGCGGGGGCGTCGGCGGGAGTCGGGGTCGGCGGTGGGGGTCGGCGGGAGTCGGGGTCCGCGGGGGTCGGGGTCCGCGGGGGGGTCGGCGGGAGTCGGGGTCGGCGCGGGGGGTCGTCGGCGGGGGTCGGGGTTGTGCGCACGACTTACGCTGACCCTCTGCTCAGCGTAAGTCGTGTGCCACTCTGGTCATGTCGTGCGCACGACTTACGCTGAACGAAAAAACCTTCGGTTTTTAGAGGGTTTCGGTTTTCGGAAGTTCGGATAAAAGGTAGTCTACCTGTACTTCCAAGTTTTGTGTCATCTGCAAATTTTGAAATTGTGCCCTGTACACCCACATCCAAGTCATTAATATATATCAAGAAAAGCAGTGGTCCTAGAACCGACCCCTTGGGAACACCACTGTGTACCTTCCTCCAGTCTGAAAAGCAACCGTTCACTACTCTCTGTTTCCTGTCACTTAGCCAATTTCGTATCCATGCTGCCACTGTCCCTTTTATTCCATGGGCGTCAACTTTGCTGGCAAGCCTATTATGTAGCATTTTGTCGAACGCCTTTTGGAAATCCATGTACACCACGTCAACCGTATTGCCCTCATCAGCCCTCTCTGTTGCCTCATCAAAAAACTCGATGAAATTGGTTAAACACAATTTGCCTTTAACAAATCCGTGCTGGCTTTCCATAATTAATCCACACTTGTCCAAGTGACTGTTAATTTTGTCCCTGATTATTGTTTCTAAAAGCTTCCCCACTACCGAGGTTAAACTGACTGGCCTGTAGTTGCTGGGTTTATCTTTATACCCTTTTTTGAACAAGGGTGTAACATTTGCAATTCTCCAGTCCTCTGGCACCACCCCTGTTTCTAAGGAGGATTGGAAGATTATGGCCAGTACCTCTGCGATTTCTTCCTTCACTTCCCTCAGCGTCCTAGGATGCATCCCATCTGGTCCCGGTGACTTATCTACTTTAAGTACAGCCAGCCTTTCTAGTACCTCCTCTTTATCAATTTTTATCCCATCCAGTATCTTCTCTACCATCTCCTTCACAATGTCTATGGCAGCATCTTCTTCCTTGGTGAAGACAGATGCAAAGTATTCATTTAGCACCTCAGCCATACCTTCTGCCTCCATGCGTAGGTCTCCATTTTGGTCCCAAATCGGCCCCACCCCTCCTCTTACTACCCATTTACTATTTATATGCCTATAGAAGACTTTTGGATTACCTTTTATGTTAGCTGCCATTCTATTCTCATATCTTCTCTTTGCCCCTCTTCTTTTTCACTTCTCTGAACTTTCTATATTTAGCCTGATTCTCAGATGTATTCTTGACCTGACATCTGTCATACGCGCTCTTTTTCTGCTTCATCTTACTCTCTATCTCTTTCATCATCCAGGGAGCTCTGACTTCAGTTGCCCTACCTTTCCCCCTAGTGGGAATGTACCTTGACTACCTGAACTATTTCCTTTTTAAAGGCAGCCAATTGTTCCATTACAGTTTTGCCTGCCAATCTTTGATTCCAATTTACCTGGGCCAGATCCGTTCTCATCACACCGAAATTGGCCTTCCTCCAACTAAGTATTTTTACTCTAGATTGCTCCCTGTCCTTTTCCATAGCTAATCTAAACCTTATGATACTATGATCACTGTTCCCTAAATGTTCACCGACTGACACTTGCTCCACTTGACCTACCTCATTCCTCAGAACCAGATCCAGCAATGCCACCTTCTTCGTTGGGCCAGAAACATACTGATCAAGAAAGTTCTCCTGAACACACTTCAGAAATTCTTTCGATAGCAAAATACTGCAGATGTTGGAAATCCGAAATAACAACAGAAAATGCTGGAAAAACTCAGCAAGTCAGGCAACATCCGTGGAGAGAAATTTGAGTTGACGTTTCGGGTTTGACCCTTCTTCAAAACTGGAGAGAAAAGGAACTAGATCGAAGGCAGGGCTGCGATCGGACAAAAGAATCCGATCGCAGCCCTGCCTTCGATCTAGTTCCTTTTCTCTCCAGTTTTGAAGAAGGGTCAAACCCGAAACGTCAACTCAAATTTCTCTCCACGGATGTTGCCTGACTTGCTGAGTTTTTCCAGCATTTTCTGTTGTTATTTCAGAAATTCTTTCCCCTTGTTGCTCTTTACATTATTACTATCCCAGTCTATATTAGGATAGTTGAAGTCCCCCATTATCACTACTCTATAGGTCTTGCATCTCTCTCTAATTTCTCTGCAAATTTGCTCCTCCATATTTTTCCCACTAGTTGGTGGCCTATAAAATACATCTAGTAGTGTAATGGCACCTCTCTTATTTCTTAACTCTAGCCATATCGATTCTGTCCTTGACCCCTCCAGGACATCCTCTCTCTCCAGCACTGTAACATTTTCCTTAACCAATACTGCCACACCACCTCCTATCTTTCCTTCCCACCTTATATCCAGGAATATTTAATACCCAATCCTGCCCTTTTTTGAGCCAGGTCTCCATTATTGCCACGACATCACATTCCCATGTGGCTATTTGCGCCTGCAGCTCACCAACCTTGTTTACTATGCTTCGTGCGTTCACATACATACACACTGTAAACATACAAATACTGTAAACCTATCTTAGACCATCCTGTGTTCTCTCCTAGTCTGGCCCAACCTAATACCTTACTATTTATTACTTTAGTGCTATCTGTCTTTCTCAGTCCTTTGTGCCCTTTGTTTCTCCTTTCTAATGCTACACCCTGGTGCCCATTCCCCTGCCAACTTAGTTTAAACCCTCCCCAACAGCACTAGCAAACCTCCCTGCGAGGATATTGGTACCGGCTCTGTTGACCTGTACAGGTCCCAGGAATCTGAAGCCCTCCCTCCTGCACCATCTCTCCAGCCACGCATTCATCTGCTCCATCCTCCTATTTTTATACTCGCGCCACATGGCACCGGGAGTAATCCAGAGATTACTACCTTTGATTTCTTTCCTAGCTTCCTAAAATCTGCTTGTAGGACCTCACCCCTCTTTGTACCTATGTTGTTGGTACTGATATGGACCACAACCTCTGGCTGTTCACCCTTCCCCCTCAATGTTCTGCAGCCGCTCGGTGACATCCTTAACCCTGGCATCAGGGAGGCAACATACCATCCTGGAGTTACACCTGCGGCCGCAAAAATGCCTGTCTGCTCCCCTAACTATCGAATCTCCTATCATAGAATGGTTACAGCACGGTAGAAGGCCATTCGGCCCGTTGAGCCCGTGCCAGCTCCTTGCAAGAGCACCTCAGCTAGTCCCACACCCACGTCCATTCCCTGTAGCCCTGCAAGTATTTTACTTTCAAAAGTGAGTTGGATAAGTACCTGAAAGTCTGCCTTCACCACCCTTTCAGGCAGTGCATTCCAGACCCTAACCACTCGCTGCGTAAAAAAGTTTTTTCTTATGTCGCCTTTGGTTCTTTTTGCCAATCATCTTAAATCTGTGTCCTCTGGTTCTCGACCCTTCTGCCAATGGAAACAGTTTCTCTCTATCTACTCTGTCCAGACCCCTCATGATATTGGACACCTCTATCAAATCTCCTCTTAATCTTCTCTGCTCTAAGGAGAACAACCCCAGCTTCTCCAGTCTATCCACGTAATTGAAGTCCCTCATCCTTGGAATCATTCTCGTAAATCTTTTCTGCACCCTCTCTAAGGCTTTCACATCCTTCCTAAAGTGTGGTACCCAGGATTGGACACAATACTCCAGTTGAGGCCGAACCAGTGTTTTATACAGGTTCATCATAATTTCCACGCTTTTGTACTCTATACCTCTGTTCATGAAGCCCAGGATCCCATAAGCTTTTTTAACTGCTTTCGCAACCTGCCCTGCCACCTTCAACGATTTGTGCACACATACCCCTAGGTGTCTCTGTTCAAGCACCGCCTTTAGGATTGTACCCTTTAGTTTATATTTCCTCTCCTCATTCTTTCTACCAAAATGTATCACTTTGCTCTTTTCCGTGTTAAATTTCATCTGCCACGTGTTAAATTTCATCCTACCACTGTTGCTTTCCCTATCTTCCTCCTTCGCCCCCCTCTCCCGCCGTACAGCTGAGCCATCCGTGGACTTGGCTCTGGCTGTACTCCCCTGAGGAACCATCGCCCTCACTGGTACTCAGAACAGGATACTGGTTGGAGAACGAGATGCACTCTGGGGACTTCTGCACTACCTGCCTGGTCCTTCTCTTCTGTCTGGCAGTCACCTATTTCCTCTCCTGCCTGCGCACTCCTTAGCTGTGGGGTGATCACCTCCTGAAACGTGCTATCCACGTAGCTCTCAGCCTCGCGGATGCACCACATCAACGCCAGCTGCTGCTCAAGCTCCGAAACCCAGAGCTCGAGTTCCTCCAGCTGATGACACTTCCTGCACGGGAAGCGTCCTGGATTTCCCACATGGCACAGGATGTGCATTCCGCTGGACTGAGCTGCCCTGCCATGCCTTTATTTATTCGACTATTAACTAACTTTACAGAAACTTAAGACTAAGATGTACCTAATTCAAGTTATTATATAATATAACAGTTACTAATTTAATATATTAAGTTACAAATTTAATGTAGTATTAACAGTTACTAATCTCCAAGCTCCTGCTTTATCCCATACCAGCTACTTAACCCCAGCCTCTAACTTGAAGAGCAAAAAAACCTGATGTGACCTTTACCAACCAATCAGTTGCCAGCTGTCCTGTGATGTCACTCCTGTATTTTTTTTTCCCCTATCTGCTCTGGTCCCCGGTTAGGACCGCTTTCCTCCTTGGCTGCTCGCAGTGAGTTCAGGCCCCTCTCCGACCGCGCTCTATATTTACCTGCCTCTAACACGGTCCCCGGTTAGGTCCGCTTTCCTCCTTGGCTGCTCGCAGTGAGTTCAGGCCCCTCTCCGACCGCGCTCTATATTTACCTGCCTCTAACACGGTCCCCGGTTAGGACCGCTTTCCTCCTTGGCTGCTCGCAGTGAGTTCAGGCCCCTCTCCGACCGCGCTCTATATTTACCTGCCTCTAACACGGTCCCCGGTTAGGTCCGCTTTCCTCCTTGGCTGCTCGCAGTGAGTTCAGGCCCCTCTCCGACCGCGCTCTATATTTACCTGCCTCTAACACGGTCCCCGGTTAGGTCCGATTTCCTCCTTGGCTGCTCGCAGTGAGTTCAGGCCCCTCTCCGACCGCGCTCTATATTTACCTGCCTCTAACACGGTCCCCGGTTAGGTCCGCTTTTCTCCTTGGCTGCTCGCAGTGAGTTGAGAGTGTGGAGGAGTCTGTTTCCGTGGGGTACGGTAGTGTAGTGATTATGTTATTAGTCGAAAGGCCTGGACTAATAATCCAGAGAATGTAAATTCAAATCCCATCATGGCAGTTTGAGAATTTGAATTAAGTTTTAAAACCATTTTGAATTAAAAAGCTGATATCAGAAAAAGTGACCATGAAGCTGTTGGATTGTCGTAGAAATCCAATTGGTTCACTAAGGTCCTTTAGGGAAAGAAACCTGCCATCCTCACCCAGTCTGGTCTATATGTGACTCCAGCCCCACACCGTGGTTGACTCTTAATTGCCCTCTGAAGTGGCCTAGCAAGCCGCTCAGCTGTATCAAACCACTACAAAGAGGAACGCCCACCACCACCTTCTCAGGGCAACTAGAGATGGGCAATAAATGCCAGCCTTGCCAGTGACACCCACATCCTGAGAATTTTTTTAAATAAAGCCAATTAATGCATTCACACCAAGCTTGAATTGCACTGATTCTTCTACCAGAGGCAATGGCCACATAGAACGTGATCTGAGCAAAGAACTTTCGTTTACGGGAATCAACAGGTATGTTAAGCAGGAAATGACTATGTTGCTGTCCAGCTTGACAGCATGTTTTTAGTGCCATGAGGACTCTTGGGACACATTCAGACTTGTGGAAAACAGATCTAATTGACAAATGAACTATTAGAGAACTGCTTTTTAAACTGGAATCGTGAAGGTATTTGAATTGAAGAAAAGAGGGCATGATTGTGATTCACTTCTTTATTTATACACCAAAGAATAAAATCCCAACTAATTGGAATTATAAGCCAATTTTGTTGAAATAAATGTACAGTACAGCACAGAAGGAGGCCATTCATCCCATCGCGTCTGCGCCAGATTAATTTTAAGGTGTAGTTATTGTAATGTAGAGAAATGGGACAGCCAATTTGGACAAACAAGGAGCCATAAACAGCAATGAGATAAATGACAATAATCTGTTTGTGGTGGTGTTGGTTGTGGGATAAATGTTGGTTAGCACACTGGAAAATTGCCCCATCTTTTCTTTGAATAGTGCCTGTTATGTTCATTAATAACTAGACATTCTTATTATGAACAACTAGCTTCTAGCTAGTCATTTATTCAGTACACGTTCTCTAGGTACAGCATCTGTAGAGATTCAGCATGTGTACTTTCTGTGTGCAGGCAGCCATTTTGACTACTGCCTTGTGGGTAGCCTAGTGCATCGTGGGTAGTGTCTTAAACACATACAACTATATACACAGCAATACAGCTCTACGGCTCCATCTAGTGTACCACTCTAGAATGACATGTTATTGATCATTACATCCCCCTTTGAGGTTAAACAAAATCAATATCAATCAACTTACAAGAAACACGATAAAGAAGATATCAGTAACACTTTTGTTAGTGCTCTATGAACATAAACATTTTCACAACAGTCGATACATTTTCAATATAGTTTTTCTTTGTACTCAAAGATTAAGTCTATCAGGCTTTTTTACTACACGTGTGGATCTTCTCAGCACGGGTAAGTCTGATGTGTTTTCATGAGATTGTTCTGGTGGTGAATGACAAGATTCAGTTGCGGCATTGTCATCAATCTGCTCTTGGATAGTTTCTTGTGTTTTCAGGAGGGAACGGCGGTTCCTCCTGAGAATCTGTCCTTCCTCAGTTCTAACAGTGTATGACCTTGGTCGTACTTCCTCAAGAACTGTAGCTTTCCTGTTCCATGCATCTGGATCCTCAATCCTGACAACATCATCCCTTGTCAATGGTTTTAGAGTTTTGGATGACTTGTCATAGTATGATTTCTGTTTCAGCTTTAACAGTTGAAGTCTCTGTCTCAGTTCCTTACTTTGCTTTTCATTTGCACAGCAGGGCAGCGTGGTGCGCAACTTGCGACCCATTAGTAGTTCAGCAGGTGAAGAACCACAGTCTAAAGGTGAGGCTCGGTAGCTCAGCAGGGCGAGATAAGGATCAGACTTGCTTTCTGTCGCTTTCTTCAGTAGCTGCTTGAGAACTTGAACACCTTCTCTGCCTTACCATTTGACTGAGCATACAAAGGACTGGATGTGATGTGCTGAAAGTCATAATGTGCTGCAAACTGTTGCCACTCCTTACAGTTGAAGCATGGACCATTGTCACTAACGGCAATCCTGGGAATTCCATGTCTGGCGAAGATGGATTTAACATGCATTATGACACTGCTTGCTGTGGTGCTTGAGAGCAGCGCCATCTCAGGATAGTTAGAATAGTAGTCAATCACTATTAGATATTCTTTACCATTCAAATGAAAGAGGTCCATACCAACCTTTTGTCATGGTGCTGTTGGTAAGTCAGCTACTATCATTGGTTCCTTTGTTTTGGTGTTTCTGACATGTCTCACATTTGCCTATCATGTTCTCAATGTCCTTATTTATGCCAGGCCAATAAACAGTGTCTCTTGCTCTCCTTTTGCATTTTTCAATTCCGAGGTGTCCCTCATGAATCTTTTTGAGCATGTCTTGACGTAGAGCCTGTGGAATGACTATTCTGTTCTGTTTTAGTAATAGTCCACTTGCGACACTCAATTCTGACCTTATGTGAAAGTATTTTGGACAGGAACCTTTTGGCCAACCATGATGAATGTTCTCTATTACTGTTTGTAACACTGTATCTTTTACTGTTCTGCTATTTGCTTTGATTTTGTGTCTGACACGGGCAGCGCAGCAGTGACCATACTCACATGAACATCCACGTCTTCTTCAGTAGAGCTCACATGACTCATTGTGGGTGCTCGGGATAGTGCATCTGCTAACACTGTAGCTCGCTGTGTTGCCTATTTCTTTACGCGGGAGGCCGTAGTCCCCCACATTGGTGACCCCGAATGTCGGCGGCCGACATTTCACTGGTGATTTCTTCTCGCTTGGGAATCTGGTAGTGTTCACGTTTTATGTTTACATTTAAGTCCTTTGGATCCATGCATATTCTTGGATCCATGCATATTCTTAGATCATTGTTCTTTTTCTTTACACATACCATGGAGTTAACCCAGTCTGTTGGCTCATCGACTCTCCTGATGACTCCTAGTGTGGTCATTCTGTCCAGTTCTTTCTTGAGCCGGTCACGCAGGGGTGCTGGAACTCTTCGTGGAACATGTACCACTGGCTGAGCATCCTCCTTTAGCTGGATCTTGTAAGTGAATGGTAGAACTCCAAATCCTTTGAACACATCCTGGAAATTACTCATTACAGAATCCACCGAGTCATCTGGTCTGCTTATGGCACAGTTTATACGGTAGACTCTCTTGACCAGTTCTAAGTCCTCACAAGCTTTGTCACCCAGTAGTGAATCAAGTCCTTCAGCCACAACAGAAAACATGAGATGATGCACTTTGTCTTTGACTGTCACTTTAAGTCTGCATACACCTAAGCTATCTATTTTCTGTTCATTATAGTCCTTCAGTAGTACTGACTTTTTCTGTATTGTGGGCTTTTCTTTCATGTTTTTAATGTCACTCATACTGATTAAGTTTGCTTTTGCCCCAGTGTCTAGTTTCAATGTAACTAATGCTCCATTTACCTGCAGTGGGATCATCCATTTGGCCTCTTTTACTGCATTGACATTATGTTCAGCATTGTCCATATCTGAGGGCTGCACATTTTCTGTATCCTTTTTGATATTGTCACATGACACCATTCCTACAAAAAATGTCTCACTTAAATCAGTGTCCTCAATCATATTGACTTGTTGCCCTTTCTTTGTTTTTACTTTTGAAAAGCATTGTTTGGCAAAGTGATTCTTTCCATGACATTTTGTGCATATTTTTCCAAACGCTGGGCATTGTTTTAACTGGTGTTTGTAACCACAGCGTTTACAATTAAAAATTCCTTCCTCCGATTGCTTTGCATTTCTGTTCTGCCCATGTTTCTTTCCTTTGTAGGACACAGCACCGACAGCAGCACTTACTACAATCGCATCATTATTGATTTCACTGAAAGTCTTCGCATGTTTTTGAGCTAGCTCGCTGGCTTGGCATATTGTCACAGCATTTTCCAATGTTAGTTCGGTTTCTCTCAACAGACGTTCCCTGACCTTTTTATCATGAATACCAAACACAATTTGGCCACGAATCATGGATGCTTTCAGCTCAGAGAAATTACATGTCTGTGCTTTCAGTTTCAGATCGGTCACAAAGCTATCAAAAGTCTCATTTTGCCGCTGTGTCCTTGAACGGAACACGTATCTTTCATAAGTCTCATTCTTTTTGGGAGAACAATGTGTATCAAATTTCTTTAGCACATCGTCTAAATTTTCTCTGTTCTCCTCTGGATTAAATACAAATGTATTAAATACCTCTATCGCCTGTGGGCCTGCAACCGTAAGCAGCAGTGCTACTTTCTTTGCATCTGGCTTCGTACCGAACCCGATGGCAGCAATGTAGAGTTTGAATTGTTGTTTGAAAGCCCGCCAATTGCAGTCGACATTTCCTGTGAGGTTCAAACCTCCTGGTGGCTTCAAAGACTCCATGTCGTGTTTCACAATGTTTAGCAGATTTTCACAACTCCTGGTACCATGTTATGTTCATTAATAACTGGACATTCTTATTATGAACAGCTAGCTTCTAGCTAGTCATTTATTCAGTACACGTTCTCTAGGTACAGCATCTGTAGAGATTCAGCATGTGTACTTTCTGTGTGCAGGCAGCCATTTTGACTACTGCCTTGTGGGTAGCCTAGTGCATCGTGGGTAGTGTAGTCTTAAACACATACAACTATATACACAGCAATACAGCTCTACGGCTCCACCTAGTGTACCACTCTAGAATGACATGTCATTGATCATTACAGTGCCATGAGATCTTTTACATCTTCCTGAGGGGTAGACAGGGCCTCGATTTAATGTCACGTCTGGAAGATGGCACCTCCAACAGTGCAACACTCCCATAGTACTGGAGTAAGATATTAGCCTAGATTATGTGCTTAAGAAAGGCAAAAAAGACTTCCTTTACCAAGCTGAGCTGGTACTGTTCTTTTCAGGGGAAAAAAATCACAAGGTGAACTTTTAAGCATGATATCAGTACTATCATATCAAAGGTGTTTGACCTCTTTTTGCTCTCGCACTCTGGCAAGCCTTATCACCTGAGGCTTCAGTTTGGATTTTTTCAGTCTCAGCGCAACACTCCCTTAACTTGCACTTCTCAGATTTGTAAAAAAAAAATTGACGTCTCACTTTAATTGTTAACTATCCTCAGATAGATATCATTTTTTTAAAAATTTGTGATCTCTTTGTATTTGTACTTCGTTGGTTCTTCCTTTTTCAGTAGTAGTTCGAATTAAGTCTTTTTAGGAATTCAAGTCTTATTTAGATCAGATAAAATATTCTTGAATGGCTTCAAACACTGCAGTAAATACTCACCTACCCTTTCCTTTGCAGATGGTCACAATAATTGTTTCAATGCTTTAATGCCAAGCATATATGGCAGTGTGAGATTTGTCTTTTGTTTCTGTCCACAGGGACTATCTTTGTCAATGATGTGGCAGCAGTTTGTTGAGATTGTTAGTGCCCCTAGTTCCTACCAGCTCCACTCTATTTGCTGAATATACAGGAAACTCTCGATTTACCGGCACCCAAACAACCGGAAATCTCGGTTAACCGGCAAAATTCAGGAGTAGGTTCAGTTAAGTTTTCCTTCATATTAGTGGCCGTTTCTTGATTCTTGGCTGTGTAATCGGAGGTTCCTGCACTTGTTGCTAAGCAACAGGGACGCTTGGTCTGTGGTCGGGCTTCTTGCAGCTGTTGCTAGGCAACAGGGAAGCTTGGATTTGTTGCTGTGTACGAGCTCTCGTACCTTTTAACTATAACTCTCTGTAATCCGGACTTTTTGATAAACCGGCACCGCGCCGGTCCCGTCTGTGCCGGTTAAAAAAGAGTTTCCTGTAACATGGTACTGAAAGGCTTTGATTCTGTTAAAGCACCTTTAACTGAAATTCATAGAATCATAGAAAGTTATGGCACAGAAGGAGGCCATTCGGCCCATCATGTCTGTGCCAGCCAAGAGCTATCCAGCCTAATCCCACTTTCCAGCTCTTTGTCCATAGCCTTGTAGGTTACAGCACTTCAAGTGCATAATCAAGTACTTTTTAAATGTGATTAGGGTTTCTTTCAGGCAGTGAGTTCCAGACCCCCACCACCCTCTGGGTAAAAAAAGTTCTCCTCAACTCCCCTCTAATCCTTCTACCAGTTACCTTAAATCTATACCCCCTGGTTATTGACCTCTCTGCTAGGGGAAATAGGTCATAGAGTCATAGAGTTTTACAGCACAGAAAGAGGCCCTTCGGCCCATCGTGTCTGCGCCGCCCATCCATCCCTGTCCAGTCTAATCCCATTTTCCAGCATTTGGTCCATAGCCTTGTATGCAATGGCATTTCAAGTGCTCATCCAAATGCTTCTTGAATGTTGTGAGGGTTCCTGCCTCTACCACCCTTTTAGGCATTGAGTTCCACATTCCAACCACCCTCTGGGTGAAAAAGTTCCTCCTCAAATCCCCTCTAAATCTCCTGCCCCTTACCCTGAATCTATGCCCCCTTGTTATTGACCCCCCTACTAAGGGGAAAAGTTCCTCTTTGTCTACCCTATCTATGCCCCTCATCATTTTGTACACCTCAATCAGGTCCCCCCTCAGCCTTCTTTGCTCCAAGGAAAACAACCCCAGCCTGTTTAGTCTTTCTTCATAGCTGAGGCGCTCCATCCCAGGTAACATCCTGGTGAATCTTCTCTGCACCCTCTCCAAAGCAATCACATCCTTCCTATAGTGAGGCGACCAGAACTGCACACAGTACTCCAGCTGTGGCCTCACCAGCATTTTGTACAGCTCCATCATAACCTCCCTGCTCTTATATTCTATGCCTCGGCTAATGAAGGCAAGTATCCCATATGCCTTTTTAACCACCTTATCTACTTGTTCCGCTGCCTTCAGAGATCTATGTACATGTACACCGAGGTCCCTCTGACCCTCTGTACTTCCTAGGGTCCTACCACTCATTGTGTATTCCCTTGCCTTATTTGTCCGTCCAAAATGCATCACCTCGCACTTTTCAGGGTTAAATTCCATTTGCCACTTTTCCGCCCATCTGACCAACCCGTCTATATCGTCCTGTAGCCTGAGGCTTTCCTCCTTGCAATTTACCACCCCACCAATTTTCGTGTCATCTGCAAACTTACTGATCATCCCTTTTACATTCTCATCCAAATCATTTATGTAGATCACAAACAACAAGGGACCCAGCACCGATCCCTGAGGTACCCCACTGGACACAGGCTTCCAAAAGCAACCTTCGACCATCACCCTCTGCCTCCTGCCACTCAGCCAGTTTAGGATCCAACGCGCCAAGGCACCCTGGATCCCATGGGCTCTTACCTTCTTGACCAGTCTCCTATGCGGGACTTTGTCAAAAGCTTTACTGAAGTCCATGTAAACCACATCCACAGCATTTCCCTCATCCACCTCCCTAGTCACCCCCTCGAAAAATTCAATCAGATTTGTCAGACATGATTTACCCTTGACAAAGCCATGCTGACTATCCCCGATTAATCCTTGCCTCTCCAAGTGGAGACTAATTTTGTCCCTCAGAATTTTTTCCAATAATTTCCCTACCACAGATGTTAGGCTCACTGGCCTGTAATTCCCTGGTTTATCCCTGCTACCCTTCTTGTATAATGGTACTACATTAGCTGTTCTCCAGTCCTCTGGTACATCCCCTGTGGCCAGAGAGGTTCTGAAAATTTGTGTCAGAGCCCCTGCAATCTCCTCCTTTGCCTCCCACAGCAGCCTGGGATACATCTCGTCTGGGCCTGGGGATTTATCCACTTTTTGGCCTGCTAAAACCGCTAGCACCTCCTCCCTCTCGATGCTAATATGTTCAAGTATGTCACAATCCCCTTGCCCGATTTCTATGTCTGCACCGTCTTTCTCCATAGTGAACACAGATGCAAAAAATTCATTTAAAACCCCGCCTACATCATCTGGTTCTACACACAGATTGCCACTTTGGTCCCTAATGGGCCCTACCCTTTCCCTGGTTATCCTCTTGCCCTTAATATACTTATAAAACATCTTAGGATTTTCCTTTATTTTGCTCGCCAGTGTTATTTCATGGCCCCTCCTCGCCCTCCTAATTTCTTTTTTAAGTATGCCCCTGCACTTTTTATACTCCTCTAGGGCTTCTTCCGTCTTTAGTCTTTTGTAACTGCCAAAAGCCCCCCTTTTATTTCTAATGCATTTTTGTATCTCCCTTGTCATCCAAGGTTCCCTTTGCTTGTTGGTCCCACCCTTGACCTTTACAGGGTGGTCCTTCCTATCCACTCTATCTAGGCCCCTCATAATTTTAAACACCTCAATCAAGTCTCCCCTCCGCCTCCTCTGTGCCAAAGAAAACAATCCCAGCCTATCCAAGCTTTCCTCATAGCTAAAATTCTCCAGTCCTGGCAACATCCTTGTAAATCTCTTCTGTACCCTTTCTAGTGCAGTCACAACTTTCCTGTAATGTGGTGACCAGAACTGTACGCAGTACTCTAGCTGTGGTTATGTAGTTTAAGCATAACCTCCCTGCACTTATATTCTGTGCCTCGGGTAATAAAGGAAAGTATCCCATATGCCTTCTTAACAATCTTATCTACCTGTCCTGCTACCTTCAGGGATCTGTGAACATGCATTCCAAGGACCCTGTGTTCCTCAACACTTCTAAGTATCCTACCATTTATCTTCCCTTGCCTTGTTAGCCCTCCCTAAGTGCATTACCTCACACTTCTCTGGATTGAATTCCATTTGCCACTTTTCTACCCACTTCACCAGTCCATTGATATCTTCCTGCAGTCTCCATTTTCAGCTTTGCCTCTCTCCCTTCTGAATCTACGCTCAGGTTCCCAACCCCCTGCCAAGCTAGTTTAAACCCTTCCCAATAGCACTAGCAGAACTTGCTGCGAGGATATTGGTCCCGGCCCTGTTGAGGTGCAACCTGTCCGGCTTGTACAGGTCCCACCTCCCCAGAATTGGTCCCAATGCCTCAGGAATCTAAAGCCCTCCCTCCTGCACCATCTTTCCAGCCACTCATTCTTCTGCTCTATCCTCCTATTTCTGTACTCAGTATCGCATGGCACTAGGAGTAATCCAGACATTACTACCTTTGAGATCCTGCTTATTAATCTCTTTCCTAGCTCTCTAAAATCTGCCTGCAGAACCTCATCCCTCTTTCTACCTATGTCATTGGTGTAGTGTCAGCAGTCTCTACTTCATCTGTGTCCTGAAACCTCAAATTCAATTTGAAAGCATTGAGATTCATGGCCAAGACTGGACCTAGAAAATCTCTTAAAATTGAAGCTATTTAAAAAAGCAGGCATCATGTTAATGACATCTTCTCAGCTGAGATGACATTAGGAGCAGCAGTTTGCTCCTGCACCTCTTTTAAAGCAGTGCACAGAAATTTGGGTTGAAAAAGAAATTCATATTTTTTGAGATATTCACTAAAGAGGATAATTCAAACATTGTTGTTTAATTGTTGCTGTGCATCAAATATGATGGTGGCTTTTGAAGTCTATTTGCACGGGCTAAGGGGACTGAAGATAAATAAATCCTATTAGCCTGATAGCATATACCCAGATTTGTTGAGGGAGATCATGGAGGCAATTTCTGGGCATTGGCTATTGTCTTGAGAGTTGCTTAGAGCTAGTGAGATGTTACAAGACTGAAAGCATGCAGATATATACTGTATATTTAACAAGGAATGCCATTCCAGTTCTATACTGGGCAAAGTGTTGGCAAGGATAAACCCCTGCACAGAATTCATGTGCTAAAGGTTGGCAGTATTGCAGATGGCCATTATTGAATTCAACTGACATTCTGAACACGTACATTTTGAAACTACAACTACTTCAGCAGCAATGGAAAATCCCTCCGTGTTTGACATCCCAGAGATTCCTGTCATGCCATTGTTATTTTGCAAATTCTGACACTGCATTGTCTTTGCCAGCAACTGGTATAGCTCCACCAACTGGTACCAGCAAAGCTGAACCTACTATTTTAGGAGCAGGACAAATTAATTCTGCTCATTTATTATGGGATTTGCACATCAACTCACTGTCAGATATAGCATCTTAAAACATCCACAAGCCATCGCATGGATTCATTTTTGAAATGCAGTCACTTATGTAGGAAAACAGCAGCCAATTTATGTACAGAAAAGTCCAAATCACAGCAAATGAGAGGAATCACCATATAATCATTTTTTTGTTGTGTTCAAGTCACACTCCAGAGACTTGAGTACAAAGTCTAGGCTGACATTTCAGCGCAGTAATGAGGATGTGCTGCACTGTTGGAGGTGCAGTGTTCCAGATGAGACGTTAAACCGAGGCCTCATCTTCCATCTTTCATGGACGTAAAAGCTCCCCAGGCACTATTTGAAGAATAGGGGAGTGCTCCCTGTGTCCTGGCCAACATTTTTCCTCAACCAACACTTGGTTAATTCTCTGATTGCTGTTCATGGGAGCTTGCTGTGAGCAAATAGGCTGTCGGGTTTCCTATGTTACAACAGTGACTACGCTTCAAAAAGTACTTCATTGGCTGTAAAGCGCTTTGGAATGTCCGGTGGTCATGAAAGGTGCTATATAAATGCAAGTCTTTCATTGTCTGTGAAGAGCTTTGGGACTTCCTGAGGTCATGAAAAGTGCTATAATAATGCAAGTTCTGAGCTAGATGGGCCAAATTACTTCTGTTGACTACTTTAAATATATTCAAGAAGGAGTTGGATATATTTCTTAAGGCTAAAGGGATATGGGGAGAAAGCAGGGACAGGGTACTGAATTTGGATGATCAGCCATGATCGCATTGAATGGCGGAGCAGGCTCGAGGGGCCAAATGGCCTACTCCTGCTCCTATCTTCTATGTTTGTGATATCTTTGTACATTTATACTTTAATCTGGTCAGTGCACACAGGTTAAACAAAATAAAACACAATTTGAAGAGATGGAATGAAAGTGCGCATGTGTTGGGTTATATGGTAATATTTTCAAGCAAGCTGCTATATTAACCATTTTTAAAAATAATAAATTCATATTTAATAAAAATAGCAAATTTAAAACAAAGCATAGTAGATTAATAGTGGAGCAAAAGAAAATAAGGCTGTCTGAATTCACACACAAACCTTTCCTAGCATTTATAATGATAATATAGTGCAGTGAAAACTTATCCTTAGAATTGTGCTAGCGGTTGCCTTTTGATCCGTACATCTAGGTAAATAGTTGATGGTGGAAAATAATTTAACATGAATTTTTACAGTTGTCAATATTTAACTCAAAAGAATTTGCATTTATATAGTAACTTTCAGATCTTCAGAGCAATGCAAAGTGCTCACAGCAATGAATTACTTATAAAATAGTCACTTGCTATATATACGCAATTTACACTTTCTTCTTGGTTGTTCCTTTGTTTATTTCTCAATCCTTCAATCTGATTGATTAAGGAGAAACACAGTTGGTTGCCCTGTTCAGTCTGGTCCCAGATGCCCTTTTACCCTCATTGCGTCATTATCAGCTTGCACTTTCAGCAACTTTCCATGCAAAAAATTTAAAAACAACGTGCAAGGGCAAGTCTAACTAACGGCAGATACCGTTAGATGCCCTGCTACAGCAAAATCTGGGCTAATGTGTTTTTTGATAGCGCTGGTTGATGGATGAATTTTGGCTAGGACACCAGGAGAATGTGCCATAGAATCTTTTACATTAGACAGTGCCTCCGTTTAATGTATCATCGGAAACAATGCTGTACTTCCTCATTACTGCACTGAAGTGCTGGCCTAGATTATATGTTGAAATTCTGGATTGGGATTGGCCCCGTGATTTTCTAACTCAAATGCAAGAGTGAGGCCACTGAACCAAACTGACACCTCAATATTCATCTGGCCAATTAGGCCATTTTCAGCAGTTCCTCTACTACTGGGTTATCACACTCTTGCTGGTATTATCATAATCCAGAATTCCTAAATGTTGGATGTGTCTCTTAAGACTATAACTTAGATTACAAGGTCTATACACTAAACAATAAAGGTACTTCGAGGTGTCAAAGAATCTGCTAGATTAATAGGACAAGTCTATATTCTAAAAATATTTTTTCTCAGACTGATTCAGAATGACTGCCGGAAAAGCTACGATTGGGAAGCTAGCCCCTGATTTTGAAGCCACTGCTGTGATGCCCAATGGACAATTTGATCAACTCAAACTGTCTAAATACAGAGGTAAGAATAATGACAGGGTTTTAGGTAAAGTTAGAAAACAAAGTCACTGGTTTAAAATTTTCTGAAATGTTGTAATGATATGTCTGTTTTCTCAAAATCACAGTCTGAATTTTGGAAGCCTTTACTGAAGTATAGTTTAAGCTGTGTGAGCATACAGTGTGCCAGGCTTAGTGCATATCTTTTGATGTACTGCATGGAATTGTAAAGTGATCGGAAAGTCAGACTCTTGCAGTCATTATGATCAAATTGCTGTAACTATTAATGGTTGGGATAAAATTGGAACATTTTGCTGACTTCTTAACATGATGAAAGGAAGAAGAAAGACTTGCATTTATATAGTGCCTTTCATGACCGCAGGACATCCCAAAGCATTTTACAGCCACTGAAGTACTTTTGAAGTGTAGTCACTTGTAATGTGTAGGAAAAGCCAATTTGCACACAGCAAGCTCCCACAAACAGCAATGTGATAATGACCAGATAATCTGCTTTTTAGTGATGGTAATTGAGAGATAAATGTTGGCCATGACACCGGGGTAACTCCCCTGCTCTTCTTTGAAATAGTGCCATAGGATCTTTTACGTCCACCTGAGACGGCACCTCCGACAGTGAAGCATTCCCTCAGTACTGCACTGGAGTGTCAGCCTAGATTTTTCTGCTCAAGTCTCTGGAGTGGGACTTGAATCCGCAATCTTCTGACTCCGAGGCGAGGGTGCTACGAACTGGGCCACGGCTAACACATAATGATGCAGGGATATCACTTCACTGTCTTCCTGAATTTCTTAGAGACTCCTGTTTCTCATCAGCATCTGTGTTTGTAAACGGCCTACAATATAGTGGTGTATTGATACTTAGATTGTTAATATTAGAGATCAGTAGCTATTTAGGAAGTTGGAATTTTTTTTTAAAGTCCAGATTTCTCATACCCAATTTTCCAACGAGTGATTTTTGGGAATGGGAGAAGATCATCCTGGCATGCACTGACCTCATATTTTAAATGAAGAAAATGTCCTATATAGAATTTCACAAATTTGCGTGAATCTCTGCATGCAGTATCAGACTCGCCCCATTAAAAACTCAACACATGACTGCTAAGCAGGTGATGCCTGCTTTGCACCTTCTTAAATAGTTTGCGGTTTTTCAGGCTGCATTTCAATATGCATTCTTTGTGATGGGAGCATGTTTGTATTTGTTCATTGAACATCTTGCTTTTTTCATTCTCTAGTACTGCCTTTTTGCTCAAGCCTTGCTTTTGCTGTGTAAGAACATAAGAAACAGGAGCAGGAGTAGGCCATTCGGCCCTCGAGCCTGCTCCGCCATGCAGTAAGATCATGGCTGATCTGATCTTGGCCTCAACTCCACTTTCCTGCCTGTTCCCCATAACCCTCGACTCCCCTGTAGTTCAAAAATCTGTCTATCTCAGCCTTGAATATATTCAGTGACTCAGCCGCCACAGCTCTCTGGGGTAGAGAATTACAAAGATTCACAACCTTCTGAGAGAAAAAATTCCTCCTCATCTCCACCTTAAATGGGCGACCCCTTATTCTGAAACTATGCCCTCTAGTTTTAGATTCCCCCACGAGTGGAAATATCCTCTCGGCATCTACCCTGTCAAGCCCCCTCAGAATCTTATATGTTTCAATAAGATCACCTCTCATTCTTCTAAACTCCAATGAGCCCAACCTGCTCAACCTTTCCTCATAAGACAACCCCTTCATCCCAGGAATCAACCTAGTGAACCTTCTCTGAACTGCCTCCAATGCAAGTATATCCCTCTTTAAATAAGGAGACCAAAACTGTACGCAGTACTCCAGGTGTGGTCTCACCAACACCCTGTACAGTTGTAGCAAGACTTCCCTACTTTTATACTCCATCCCCCTTACAATAAAGGCCAATATTCCATTTGTCTTCCTAATTACTTGCTGTACCTGCATGCTAACTTTTTGTGTTTCATGTACGAGGACACCCAGATCCCTCTGTACCGCAGCATTCTGTAGTCTCCATTTAAATAATATTTTGCTTTTTTATTCTTCCTACCAAAGTAGATAACCTCACATTTTCCCACATTATATGCCATCTGCCAAATTTTTGCCCACTCACTTAACCTATTTATATCCCTTTGCAGACTCTTTCTGTCCTCCTCACAACTTTTTTTCTCTTTGTATCATCTGCAAATTTGGCTACAGTACACTCGGTCCCTTCATCCAAGTCATTAATATAGATTGTAAATAGTTGAGGATCCAGCACTGATCCATGTGGCACCCCACTAGTTACAGTTTGCCAACCTGAAAATGACCCATTTATCCCGACTCTCTGTGTTCTGTTAGCAAATCCTCTATCCATGCTAATATATTACCTCCAACACCATGAGCTCTTATCTTGTGCAGTAACCTTTTATGTGATATCTTATCGAATGCCTTTTGGAAATCCAAATACACAACATTACTGATTCCCCTTTATCCACCCTGCTCGTTACATTCTCAAAGAACTCTTGTAAGATTAGGATCGCAGGCTCACACACAGATTACCCAACAGGGCTTTAGAAGTTGTAAGGCTTTTATTAAAGAGCTACAGTTTTAAAGCATAATCAGATATTACATATGGTTTAAGCCGAGTATAATAGACATACAACTCGTGACAGTAGAGAGCGATCTACAACTCCCGAATCGGAATGCCACGACCGGACGGACGGGGAGACAGTACGGTGGTCTCGGATTGGGTGGATTCCTGCAGTCTGCTGCAGCGGTCACTTCCGTTGGGTCACCTCTCAAGCTGCTGGAGGTGTTAGGCCATCAGCCACCTCAGAGGCTAAACTTGACCAAGGTGTTAGGCCGTAGCCACCTCGGAGAAGCCTTCACCCCTGACTGCCTGATTTCCTCTCTCGGTCGTCTATATTTATAGTTATTTCGGTGGGCTGGTAATCACCTGGTGTCAATCATTTGATCCCCATCCTATTGTCCAATTGTGAAGCGGGAAGGCATCCCTCACCGTCCCTTTCTGCATGACTGACAAGGCCTCCCTCTTCTCTTTCTGAGGAATGTTTTGTCAAGTTTCTTCAAGGGCATTTTATGGCTTCGTGGCTCCTTGTTATCTAGCAGGTGCTATCCTCCCTGTTTCTTTGCATTTTACGATTCCCTTATCACTTCTATTTGTCTTTTGATGCTTGATATTCGACCTTGCTGGCATTTATGCTATCTGTTCCCGGTTGCATGTTGTCAGTCTCTGTTCTAAGAATTAAAGCCCATCTTTGAATCTAACAGCTATTTCTTACACGCTATAATAAATTTGTCAAACATGATTTCCCTTTCATAAAACCATGTTGACTCTGCTTGATTGTATTATGATTCTCTAAATGTCCTGCTACTACTTCCTTGATAATGGATTCCAGCATTTCCCCACTGACAGATGTTAGGTTAACTGGCCTATAGTTTCCTGCTTTCTGTCTCTCTCCTTTCTTGAATAGGGGCGTTACATTTGCGGTTTTCCAATCTGCTGGGACCTTTCCAGAATCTAGAGAATTTTGGAAGATTACAACCAATGCATCCACTATCTCTGCAGCCACATTTTAAGACCCTAGGATGCAGGCCATCAGGTCCAGGTGACTTGTCAGCCTTTAGTCCCATTAGTTTGCCTAGTACTTTTTCTCTAGTGTTAGTGATTGTTTTAAGTTCCTTCCTCCCTTTTGCCCCTTGATTTTCCGCTATTATTGGGATGCTTTTAGTGTCTTCTACCGTGAAGACAGATACAAAATATTTGTTCGAAGTCTCTGCCATTTCCTTGTTTCCCATTATTAATTCCCCAGTCTCATCCTCTAAGGGACCAACATTTACTTTAGCTACTCTCTTCCTTTTTATATACTTGTAGAAGCTCTTACTGCCTGTTTTTATATTTCTTGCTAGTTTACTCTCATAATCTATTTTCTCCCTTTTTTTTAGTCATCCTTTGCAAGTTTCTAATAACTTCCCAATCTTCTTGCCTACCACTAATCTTTGCAACATTGTATGCATTTTCTTTCAATTTGATACCCTCCTTAACTTCCTTAGTTAGCCACAGAGGGTTCGTCCTTCTCGTAGAGCCTTTCTTCCTTCTCACTGGAATATATCTTTGATGAGAGTTATGAAATATCTTCTTAAAAGTCTGCCACTGCTTATCTACCGTCTTTTAATCTATTTTCCCAGTTCACTTTAGCCAACTCTGTCTTCATACCCTTGTAATTGCCTTTATTTAAGTTTAAGACACTAGTTTCTGACCCAAGTTTCTCGCCCTCAAACTGAATGTGAAATTCTATCATGTTATGATCACTCTGCCCTAGAGGTTTTTTTTACTATTAATTAACCCTGTCTCATTACACATTACCAGATCTAAAATAGTCTATTCCCTAGTTGGTACCACAACGTATTGTTCTAAGAAACTGTCCTGAATACACTCTATGAACTCGTCCTCAAGGCTACCTTTGCCAATTTGATTTGTCCAATATATATGAAGATTAAAATCGCCCACGATTATTGCAGTACCTTTCTTACAAGGCCCCATTATTTCTTGATTTATACTCTGACCTACAGTGTAGCTCCTGTTAGGCACCATGAAGCACTACTATGCACTTGGCACCACTTCCCTTGCCCAATCACATGTCCTTCTGCACAAGGATCCCAAGACAACCTGCAAGCAACTCTTTCTCTGATTTGCACCTTCATACTGCATCTTTCTGCTCTCACCAACCCTATAGAGTGCATCTTCACATATGGGTGTAGGTACATTCCAAGCAGACAAACTCACCGTTACCATCTCTTCCTCTTGTAGGAGAAAGCCATGAGCAACATAAGACAGCTTTCTGCTCCTGTCCGCCTCGCTACCTCTCTTTCCTCCTTTAAGATGCTCCTTAAAACCTACCTCTTTGATCAAGCTTTTGGTCACCTGCCCTAATTTATCCTTATGTGGATCGGTGTCATTTTTTGTCTTAAAATACACCTGTGCAGCGCCATGAGATGTTTTACTACGTTAAAGGCGCTATATAAATACAAGTTGTTGTGGTGATGGAGATGGAGGGACAGGGACAATCCATGATCTGACCCCCATATGAGGAGCATGCTCTGCAAGTCTAGGGTTGTGGTTTTGGAGGAGATGGTGAAGTAGGCATGGTCTGAACTGAAGGTTTGTATCACACTGCTGCTCCTTTCATGCTCCATCCTACATGTTCTCTTTCATGTCCAAGCTGCCATACATTGGCTATACTGTGCCAGCTACTTAGCAAAGTAAGTACCTCAGAACATTCTCCTGACACTTTTGTCTTTCTGTCTCTTTAGTTGTGCTGCCATTTGCTGCAGTAGGGCCATCTCAAGACCACCCTATTTGCACCTCATCACCGCAACTTACACAGGCAATCACCACCACAGAGACCATCCATCCTCGGGGACCTAGATCCTGGGTGATGTACAGAGCACTGATCAGCAAGAGTTGGAGGTGATAGTACTTGTTCATGGCTGCAGTTTGAGGATGACGCAGACAGGTCATGAGCCACGGTTTGGTATACTTGGTGCCCAGAACCCAAACCTTCGCTTTGTGGGTAACCATGAACAATGGGAGCACTATTGATTGTCTCAATGTGTGCAGGTGGGGAATGTCATCTTCAGCTGTATGATCTTATGCACAAAAGCTGAATATTCATAGATTAGAAGCCCTTCCTATTCATATATGAGGCACTGGCCTTGCCAGCGACACCAACATCCCATGAACGAATAAAAAAAAACTAGTTTACAGAGGAGCATGAAGGCTAATGTGTATGTTATTGATCAATCCCTGCACTTTGGGGAAGCCAGTGATGTGGAAAAAAAGCAAGTTCCTTGGCTTGCTGATCCTTGGGATTCATGGCAAAGGTGTTGATGTATTGGTTAGCTCTGGTGAACAATGCATTGGCCACTTGGTGAATGCACAATGCACTACTAACTGGCTAATGTTAACTATGGGCTCGATTTTGCCATTGGGGTCGGGCTGGGGCGTGTCAGGTGGTTTTTGCGTCAGAAGCCCGACTCCGATGTGAAGTGGGAAAAAAGTGCGATTTTCCCCTAATTGGGCACTTGATTTCCAGCGTGTGGGAACCCCTGGCCCAATTAGTCTTTCCATCCTGAAAGTTGCCTCCGATGACGTCATCAGTGCTGCTGGATTTAAGGCCTGCAAGCAGCCTTGCTTCTTCTGGAGACTGGAAACGCTTTGGACATTGTATGAAGGACTTCATTTACCGACCATGTCCACCAGCAAGCAAAAGTGTGCACCTGGCTTTGATGAGCCCTCCCTCCAAGCTCTGGTGCAGGGAGCAAGATCTAGTAAGGAGGTGCTCTTCCCTTCCTCAGGGAGAAAAAAGCCACCACAATAGACTAAAGCTGTGTGGCTGCAAGCGGCCCAGTAGGTCAATGCCATCTCTATGTTCCGCAGAACCTGGCTGCAGTGCAGGAAGAGGTTTCATGACCTTCTCCGCACAGGAAAAGTGAGTATGACTTTCTCATCACCCTCAATCTCATCCCCATTGCCTCGCCTCACCAGCATTCTGCTTTGCCAACCTCTTCCTCCACTTGACACTGACATCCCTGCACCCTTAACCATTCCCTCTCTATGGTCACATTCACTTAACTATTCGACCATGCAGCCCTCACACTCTCTATCACTGTGACGCAATGACAACAACTTACAACACACAGGGAGGGCCCTTTGTCTCCTTCTAAGTTTCTATGCTATGGATTCTCTACACTCACCCCTTCATTCTCACGCAAACTCCACTTGTGTCCCTCATCGCAGGAAAAGAGAGCCCACAATAAGAGGGAAAGAGCGAGGACAGGAGGAGGGCCACCCTCAGTAGCCCAGCTCACCATCTCGGAGGAGGCGGCCCTGGAAATTGCCGTGATCGAGGAGGATTCCAAAGTGGGGACGGACAGGCGGGCGCATCACAGCAAGCTTGTGACAGAATAGTTTGGCATCTCTCTCATTGACATTGCATGAGTGACGGATAATGATTCTGATGCTCTAACAGATTAACTTATGATCATCTGCACAATTCAATGTGCATGCAACCTTTACCTCACATCTCTAACTCTTTACATTACTCCCCCACAGGACCATCGAGAGCCCCCGTCCCCACTGTCCAGGAGGAAGAGCCTGAGCTTCCAGACTCCTCAGGAAGCTGCAACCTCTCAGGGCGCTCCGTCAGCAGAATTAAGCACACCCTGCACCAGTGCAGACACTCGCACCTCGGTGGGACCTTCGGGACATAGAGTAGAGTTGTCACCTGGTGTATCACAGCTCACAAGTGAGCATCAGCAGATGGTGGAGACAGGGACAGCAGTGGAGAGTCCTCGTCGCAGTGGAAAGGACGCTCCCAGCTCGGCTCCGCTGCATGTCGACCCTGTGCCTCCGGGTCCATCCAGAAGGAGAGCGGTGCTGGAACTCCAGGAATAGGTGCAGGAGTCTCTGGCAGGTTTTGTCTCCAGAGTCGCTGCGAGTGTGGAGCAAATGGAGGAGTCCATCGCTAACATGAGCAGAGCCTTTGTGGAGGCATTGGCGCATGAACGCATCACCACGGAAAGAATGGCAAGTTCCTTGGAAAGGATGGCTACCTCCATGGTAAGGCTGGATACCGTACAGGAGAGGATGGCTACGGTAGAGGAGAGGATGGCTACGTCCATGGAGGAGCTTAGTTGCCAGGGAATGGAAAACATGGTAATTGTTCAGAATAGACTGACCTCTCTTGAGGCGATGGTCAGCTATTGAGCAAACAAACCAGACCTTCATGCAAGTCCTCTGGAGTAGGACTTCCAGTGCAGAAACGGGTCCTCATGGCGCCTCTGCAGTGCAGCAAGATGCTGTCCAGCCACTTGCTAGCTCTGAAGTGGGGCTGACCCATGAGAGGGATGTTGGTGGCATACAAGAAGGAAGTGGGGGCTCCTCTCCAAGTGCTCACACGACCATGCCACTGCAGAGCCCTCGGTCAGAGCCCCACCAGAGTCCCCACCCAACCGAGATCGGCGTCTCAACCCCTGCACAGCCGCAAGAGCAGCAGACTGTTGCCGAGCCCTCACAGGTTCGCAACCCCAGAGGACACCCGCCAAAGGTGTCGAGACAGGAGCAGCAAGAAAGTGAGCAAGGGACCTCCATCTGCTGAAGCCACGGGGGAAGCACCACGTAGGAGCACGCGTAAGAGGAAGATAATGCACAAGTAGTCACAAGGTTAGTCACTTGGGTGTAATGTGTGTAATTTTGAAAAGCCATTAGTTGCTTATTGTCATAAAAAATTCTGATGACAAACTTGCAGTTGTGGCGTGTGTCATTTCGCTAATGGGACTTCCACATTGAGGGCTTAGGGCAACTTGCATTTGTCAGTATGGTGGTCAGAGTGATCGGAATCCGCAGGTTCTTGGCCATTGTCAATGGTCTGATAAGAAGGTGCGAGGCAAAAGTGTTTGATTGTGCAGGCTAAGCAAATCTGGCCAAGATGAGTGCGTCCCTTGCATCCCGGGCAGCAATGTGGTTGCGCGCTGGCGCCTTCTGGCCTGTGCAGCTTCAGGTGGGTGAGCAGCAGCTTGGCGCCCCTGTTGTTACTGCTGCTGTTGGTGGTGTTTTTCATGATTCTGCTGCTGCCACGGCTGGTCTTCGTCCAAAGGAAATAAATGGTTCCCATGCTTCTGGTATATGTCTCAGTTGAGGAAGCGCTCAGTCAAGGTGGCGAGTGGGGTTTCCCAGGAGGTCACACTGGAGATGGGTATCAGGCTCCAAACTTCCACAACAATGGGTATGCCTGCTAAAAGTTCCCCCAGACCTGAGACAACAAAGTTCTGCCACCTGCAAATGATGATTTTACCACCACACACGCCTCCAATCCCGCCTCCTCGGGCCTGGCAAAATCGAGCCCTATGTCTCCCAGGACCCACTTGAAGCTATGGTTACATCACTGCAACTGTCAGTGCTGTGTCAACCCTGCTGCATGACTCCAAGGGGGAAAAATTTGGTTTATATGCGCCTCCCGTTAGCGCCCTAAATTCAGCGGGAGGTTAGCGGCAGCGGTGACTGTTAGTGTGCTGCGCCGCTGGCGATGACGTCATTGCCGTGCGCAGCGCCCCGGCTGCGATCTTCGGTAGCGCCCCCTGACTTACCGCCGAACGCTATGTCCGACAGGGTCAGGGGGGCCTACCTGTGGCTGGGGCGGTGCAAATTAAAGGGAATTTTTCTGGCCGCCTGCCAGCACCTGCCCGTTTTGCCGTCCCTGGCCTTCTGTGCAGCCCCCCCCGGCAGGGTGCCGGCTACGCTCTGTGAGCCCGGCACTTCTTGAGTGCCAGGTTCTTTTGCCGGCACTCCGGCCCAGCTGGGTCGCGCTGCGCAAGGCCCCTCCCCTCCTGCTTGGGGCGCTACCAGTGAATTTCGGGAGTGAGGACACTAAACGTAGCGCCCCAAAGGGGGTGCGACCCAATTTTTCGCCCCCAAGTCTTCCTGAAACAGGTTGCTTAACTTTTGCACTACCCCCTTGCTGAACCTTGCAAGGAATTGTGGGTAATTAAAAGGGCTATGAATTAAAGGGGCAATGCACTCAGAACTAATACAAATTAAAATGCAGCTTTCAGCCCTTACTGCCTTTCAAAAAAAAATGTGACTTTAAAACTCTCAATGTGATTATTCAGCTCTTAAAGCTGAATTCCCTACCGAATCTCAAAAAATGGGAAAACTGATTCAGCACTAACACACATGACTCAGCAACGGGCACCCAGGGTCTCGCACACAGTACTCTAGCTTTGTGCAGGGGGTCAACACTGCAAAACAGGTCCTCCACCCACAGGGGCCAGGAGGCCCTCCAGAAAGAAGGATGTGGGACTACATCACCGAGGCCATCACTGCCAGAAGTGTCGCTCCCACCACCTGGCTCCAGTGCCCAAAGAAGCTTCATGACTTCAGACCACTGGTCAAGGTCAGTGAATGCATTTTCAAATGCCGACTCCTACCAACTGCATCACTAGCCTCACACAATGCACGACCCCAATCACTCACCCACCAACAATCTGCACCAATCACGAGGCACATCTCCCATTCCTAGTCTCACCTCACCCCCTTGGAGGAGACGGTGCAGGTCATTCTTGGCAGAGGCATGGCTGAACCCTTGGCCAGTGGCAGGGCTGAAAGGATAAACAATGCTGGTATCCTCATATGTTATCCTCCTTCTGACATGTACCCCTTGCTTTCCCACCCTCCCATCACCACAACTCCACCCTTGTGCCTTCCTCATTTCACACACCCAAGAAATGCAGCCTGCCGAGCCAGTGGTTGACCAAGAAGAGGGAGAAGAAGAAGAAACAACGTCACTTGATTTGACACTCCCAGCCACCAGCTCCTCAAAGTCGACCAGCAAGGGCATTTGCAGTGTCCCCCACTGAAAGTCAGCAGCCTTCCACCAGTCATGCTGCAGCCACTGGGGTAGCACTGCGTGACATCAGTAGGATAGGTAAAGGCACACACAAGACAGTCACTAAGAGAATGCATAAGGATGATGATGTTGATTTCTTGATGTCATATTGGATGGATAGATGTGTAAAGTTGGATTGGAAAGTTTGCTTTGTGGTGGCTTTTATTTCAGCACTGTGGCCAAGAGGGTGCTGTGATGGTCAGTAACAGAGGGAAGGTAAGGTGTGGGACAAATGTGAAAAGGGGAATTGGGGTTGTGGTCACTAGTACCGCAGGCGGATGATTCCATCCCAGCCAGAAATGGGCTGTCTGGGTTGCATCCTTCCTTCTGCTTCCTCCTCTTTGGCTTCTTCCTCTTACGTGTCTTCCTCTTCCCTCTGTGAGCGGATGCTGTCAATCTGAATGACAGCATAAAATACTGGAAAGACGTGAGCTCTCTCTCCATGGATGTTTCCTGACCTGCTGTGTATTTGCAGTATTTTCTGTCTTCTCCAAGTCCTTCCTTTAACATCCGAGACCTTGCAAGCATCCAGCAGCACTCCCTACACACTTAAACTTTTAACATGTATTGCAGCAAGCCACTACTTCAATAAAATTAAAAAAAAACCAGTCCAAAAGCTTAAGTGCAAACTTACCTGAAAGATGTGTGTGTCCCTTTAAGAGGTGCTGATATCGCCACTGTCAGCCTAAACCTGGCGTGCTTAGGACCCTGCGCTGAATTCAGCGCTAGGGTCAAAGTTTGGAGTGGTGACGTTAAGTCGGCGTTGCATGCCGATTGACGTCACCACCACTATTTTTTTTCCCAGGGCGTTGCCAGTTACCGGCAGCGCAAAGAAGAGGAAAAAGGCAGCTGCCGCGGGACCCGCCACCAGCTGGCGAAAGAGCAGCAGCTGCCATTTTTTCGTCATTTCATGGCGCTACGGAGTGGCAGTGAGTACATGAATTTTTAGCCCAATAAATACAGACAGTAGAGTAACAGTGAATAGGTGCCTTCCTCCTCTTGTGATTTTGAGCCTTCCTGGCATTCAGAAGAGCTTCCCGTTCATCTTCCTTATAAGCCAAAACCCCCATTGTTTTGATGGGGATTGTGAGCTTTAAACAGTTCACATCGCACCCACAACAATCAGCTGACCAAAATAGTAGGATCATTTTGCAACACCAAACTTAACAAAATGTAGAATAATGACTGCTGCACTAATTGCTTCTTGGATGTTTAGGTAGACATAGGGGGTGATTTTCATTCAGAAGTTGGGAAGGAGGCGGGACTACAACTTTCGTGGTTGTAGTCCCGCCTCCATTGAGATGCGGCCAATCCACGCAATTTTAACTTGATTGACCTTGTTGAGCCCGCCCAGCGGGCTCAGCAGGCCAATTAAGAGCCACCCGGCAACAGGTGACGTCACAGTCTGAAATTTTATCTGTCAAGACGTTTTGACAGATGAAATATCAGCGTTTCACAGCTGTTTGAAGCTGTCAAACACTGACAGTCTTACTTCTAACCTGAGTCCTTCTACACAGACTCAGTTAGAAATCTCACCGGCACAGAAAGCTGCAGGCTGTCACTTTTGACAGTTCGCAGCCATTCTGCTTTCTGTGCCGGTTAGATGATGGACTCCCGAAACCTAAAGGAAGGAAGGCTGTAAAGGTAAGTACAGGTCATTTAAACTTCTTTACACACTTTAGACACACCAAACATACTTACCATTGCACTCATGCACCCATCACTCACCTGAACACTGACATCTCGACCCCTCCAAGTCCTTCAACCCGACGGCCCGACTCCTCTAACTTGGCGTGGTTTGGAGCCGTCGGGAATCCCACACTTCAAGCTTTAAAATAGGGATTAGGCTAAAAATTGCCTGTTAACTACCTGTTAACAGGCAGTTAATTGGCACTAATCCCTTCCCGCCTCGGGTAGGCAGGTCCCAGTGCGGGTTGGGTACCCGCCTCCTTTGAAACTTACATGGATGCAGGATGGTGTCGGGTCCCCCGATTTCGGGACTTTAACCCCCCGCACGCCTCCAATCCCGACTCCACGGGTCAATGAAAATCGACCCGAGTCTTTTTTACTCAGCACCAACTTTTACAGGGGCAGTTGGCCCATGATCCGTGCAAACAGAGGAAAGCGGGTAGCAGGCCTTGATGTCATCATCTGACCCTGAATTGCATGCTATTTCATTTGGAATGATTCATTATGTTGCAGTCAGACACACCAGCAGGAATCCAGAGGCAGCATTGGGCAGAGCTATGCAAGCATCGAGTCATTGTAGTGACAGCGTCCATTTTTCTTGTCAGGAATGCCTAAAAAATTAGGGCAATTTGTGCGCTGTAAGGGGAATCTTGGGGCTCGGGTCTTCCTCTGCTCTATATTTCTTGTACTGCTCTTTGGATAGTTCTCGTAAATAGTAAGTGAGCTAGCATTCTCAACATAGGTTCCAGCTTTGGTACAAACCTGACATGCTGAACAATAACTTATGACTTTTGATTGCACAGCACTGTGTTTATGAATTAAACTGTTCATTTTCTCAACAGGAAAATATGTAGTCTTCTTTTTCTACCCACTTGATTTCTCCTATGTGTGTCCGACTGAGATTATCGCTTTTAGTGACCGTGTAGAAGATTTCAACAAGATTAATTGTGAAATAATTGCTGCATCTACAGACTCCCATTTTGCTCATTTAGCTTGGTATGTAATACTGTTGTTTTTCCTTTTTTTGACCAATGCAGCCAGTGATTGAATTGCAACTTACAAAGTAATGTAGGAATGTAGTGTTAAGTGTTTCTTTTTCCTTCTTTCCCCCTTCTAGGTTTATTAGTTGATTTAATGTAGTGATTGTAATAACCAGAGTGAGAATATTTGGGAAACCATTGGCAACCTGGATGCTGCTATTTTCATGTTCACCTTGTTTTTATTAATCTGGTATTTTTGCGTGGGTGAGTAACAGTGGCTAGAGGATTCAAGTAGACATTGTGTGCGGTGGGTAGGGGAAGCAGTGATCCCGGTGGAGAGGGGAAGATTCTAAGTTGGCGCAGTGAAGTGGTGGTCAGCCTCAATTTTCCACCATTCTCGTTGCTATTCTGGGCGGGATTGTGGAGGAGATTCCAACTCTACAGTTTTGAAACTCCTAATTTTCAGTGGTCCCAAATTTGTGTAATCTGGGCAAAGGCAGAATTTGGTGCAAAGCCTGGTTACACCATGTTTCTGCCCCTTTATTTTGTAAACATTTTTGTCAGAAGTGGTGGTGAATGCTTCTTTTATCTGCCTCCTTCTGCGTGGACGTCAATAAAAGAGGCAGAACTGGCGGGAAATTATTAATTGTCAAAATTCTCACCAGCTGCGCCTTATTTGCCCCAATTGCTCATGAAACAGTTGTACTTGCTTGCCAAGACCTGATCTCAGCAGTGAAAGGGCACAGTTGTGTCAACTGTGGCTCCGTGTGTAGCACTTTTCCCTCTGAGTCAGAAGGTTGTGGGTTCAAGTCCTACTACAGGGATTTGAACACAAACAATCAAAGCTGACACTCCAGTGCAGTGCTGAGGGAGCGCTGCACTGTCAGAGGTGCTGTCTTTCAGATGAGATGTTAAACTGAGGCCCTGTCTGCTCTGTCAAGTGGACGTAAAAGATCCCATGGCAATGTTTCGAAGAAGAGCAGGGGAGTTATCCCCGCTGTCCTGGCCAATATTTTTATTTTTATTTTATTTGTTTATGGGATATGGGCGTTGCTAGCAAGGTCAGCATTTATTGTCCATTCCTAATTGCCCTTGAGAAGGTAGCGGTGAGCCACCGCCTTGAACCGCTGCAGTCCGTGTGATGAAGGTACTCCCACAGTGCTGTTAGGTAGGGAGTTCCAGGATTTTGACGAAGGATCGACGATATATTTCCAAGTCAGGATGGTGTGTGACTTCGAGGGGAACTTGGAGGTGGTGGTGTTCCCATGTGCCTGCTGCCCTTGTCCTTCTAGGTGGAAGAGGTCGCGGTTTGGGAGGTGCTGCTGAAGAAGCCTTGGAAGTTGCTGCAGTGCATCTTGTAGATGGTACACACTGCAGCCACGGTACGCCGGTGGTGGAAGGAGTGAATGTTTAAGGTGGTGGATGGGGTGCCAATCAAGCGGGCTGTTTTGTCCTGGATGGTGTCGTGCTTCTTGAGTGTTGTTGGAGCTGCACTCATCCAGGCAAGTGGAGAGTATTCCATCACACTCCTTACTTGTGCCTTGTAGATGGTGGAAAGGCTTTGGGGAGTCAGGAGGTGAGACACTCGCCGCAGAATACCTAGCCTCTGACCTGCTCTTGCTGCAACAGTATTTATGTGGCTGGTCAAGTTAAGTTTCTGGTCAATGGTGACCCCCAGGATGTTGATGGTGGGGGATTCGGCGATGGTAATGCCGTTGAATGTCATGGGGCGGTGGTTAGACTCTCACTTGTTGGAGATAGTCATTGCCTGACACTTCTGTGTTGCGAATATTACCTGTCACTTACCAGCCCAAGCCTGAACGTCGTCCAGGTCTTGTTGCATGCGGACATGGACTGCTTCATTATCTGAGGAGTTCTGAATGGTGCTCAACACTGCAGTCATCAGCGAACATCCCCATTTCTGATCTTATGATGGAGGGAAGGTCATTGATGAAGCAGCTGAAGATGGTTGGGCCCCAGGCACTGCCCTGAGGAACTCCTGCAGCGATGTCCTGGGGCTGTGATGATTGACCTTCAACCGCCACTACCATCCTCCTTTGTGCTAGGTATGACTCCAGCCAGTGGAGAGTTTTCCCCCTGATTCCCATTGACTTCCGTTTTACTAGGGCTCCTTGATGCCACACTCGGTCAAATGCTGCCTTGATGTCAAGGGCAGTCACTCTCCCCTCACCTCTGGAATTCAGCTCCTTTGTCCATGTTTGGACCAAGGCTGTAATGTCAGGGGCAGAGTGGTCTTGGCATAACCCAAACTGGGCATCAGTGAGCAGGTTATTGGTGAGTAATTGCCGCTTGATAGCACTGTTGATGACACCTTCCATCACTTTGCTGATGATTGAGAGTAGACTGATGGGGCGGTAATTGGCCGGATTGAATTTGTCCTTCATTTTGTGGACAGGACATACCTGGGCAGTTTTCCACATTGTCGGATAGATGCCAGTGTTGTAGCTGTACTGGAACAGCTTGGCTAGAGGCGCAGCTTGTTCTGGAGCAGAAGTCTTCAGCACGATAGCCGGGATGTTGTCGGGGCCCATAGCCTTTGCTGTGTCCAGTGCGCTCAGCCGTTTCTTGATATCAGGTGGAGTGAATCGAATTGGCTGAAGACTGGCATCTGTAATGGTGAGGACCTCAGGAGGAGGCCAATATGGATCATCCACTCGGCACTTCTGGCTGAAGATGGTTTCAAACGCTTCAACCTTGTCTTTTGCACTCACGTGCTGGGCTTCACCATCATTGAGGATGGGGATATTCATGGAGCCTCCTCCTCCCGTTAGTTGTTTAATGGTCCACCACCATTCACGACTGGATGTGGCAGGACTGCAGAGCTTTGATCTGATCCGTTGATTGTGGGATTGCTTAGCCCTGTGTTGCAGCTTCCCCAGGTTGGCACCTCATTTTTAGGTACGCTTGGTGCTGCTCCTGGCATGCTCATCTACACTCCTTATTGAACCAGGGTTGGTCCCCTGGCTTGATGGTAATGGTAGAGTGAGGGATATGCTGTGGCATGAGGTTACAGATTGTGGTGGAATACAATTTTGCTGCTGCTGATGGCCCACAGCACCTCATGGATGCCCAGTTTTGAGCTGCTAGATCTGTCTGAATCTATCCCATTTAGCACGGTGGTCGTGCCACACAACACGATGGAGGGTGTCCTCAGTGTGAAGATGGGACTTCGTCTCCACAATGACCGTGCAGTGGTCACTGCTATCAATACTGTCGTGGAGAGATGCATCCGAGACAGGTAGATTGGTGAGGACGAGGTCAAGTAGGTTTTTCCCTTGTGTTGGTTCTTTCACCACCTGTCACAGGCCCAGACTGGCAGTTATGTCCTTCAGAACTCGGCCAGCTCGGTCAGTAGTGGTGCTACCTAGCCACTCTTGGTGATGGACATTGAAATCCCCCATTGTACATTCTGTGCCCTTGCTACTCTCAGTGCTTCTTCCAGGTGGTGTTCAACATGGAGGAGTACTGATTCATCAGCTGAGGGAGGGCGGTAGGTGGTAATCAGCAGGAGGTTTCCTTGCCCATGCTTGACCCGAAGCCATGAGGCTTCATGGGGTCCGGAGTCAATGTTGAGGACTCCCAGGGCCACTCCTTCCCGACTGTATCGCCACCCCTGGTGGGTCTGTCCTGCCGGTGGGACAGGACACACCCAGGGATGGTGATGGAGGAGTTTGGGACATTGGCTGAAAGGTATGATTCTGTGAGTATGACTATGTCAGACTATATGTGCGACAGCTCTCTCAATTTTGGCACAAGATGTTGGTGAGGAGGACTTTGCAGGGTCGACTGGGCTGGGTGTGCCGTTGCCGAGATCGATGCCGGGTGTTCCATTCGGTTTCATTCTTATTATTGTATTTCGTAGCGGTTTATTACAACTGAGTGGCTTGCTAGGCTGTTTCAGAGGGCAGTTAAGAGTCAACCACATTGCTGTGTGTCTGGAGTCACATATAGGCCAGACCGGGTAAGGACGGCAGATTCCCTTCCCGAAAGGACATTAGTGAACCAGATGGGTTTTTATGACAATCTGATAGTTTCATGGTTACCATTACTCATACTAGCTTTTTTAAATTCAAGATTTATTTAATTAACTGAATTTAAATTTTTGAATTGAATTCATGTTTCTGTATCATTAGCCCAGGCCTCTGGATTACTAGCCCAGTAACATTACCACTATGCTACCGTTCCCTCAATCAACAACAAAAACATGATCTGGTCATTATCACATTGCTGTTTGTGGGAGCTTGCTTGTGTGCAAATTGGCTGCCATGTTTCCTACATTACAACAGTGACTACACTCCAAAAGTACTTAATTTACTGTAAAGCGCTTTGAGACGTCTGGGGATCATGAAAGGTGCTATATAAATCCAAGTCTTACTAGAAATTTCAAAAGGGCTGCAATGAAATTAACTTCACTGCCCCCCCCACCCCCGAGTCAGTTGTACTGCAAATGGTGCAACCACCTAACTGCAATATGTAAATGGCTGAGATTTGGGGCAGATTCACTGCACCATGTTGCAGACAGAAGTTTTGCTCTGCCCTAGAACTGCCTTTAAAGGCCTCACCAAGGCTTTCTGGGCATAATTATTGTTTGATATTGCACTTTTAAGTGAAAAATGGGGGAATGCCTGTTTTTGCTATAATTAATAACCTACTAATGAACATTCTCAGAATTTCATCAGTGGGTCTTCAATTATAGTGTTTAATTTTTTTTAAAGGGTTTGCCTCCTTTGGGCGCCCATTGGGGGGTAATAATATAGTCCCGGCGCTGGAACTACTGCATACTGGCTGCTGGCATGCCAGTATCCCGAGTTAAGGCACAGTGGAATGGAAGAAAACGAATATGGAAACTCATAGGCACTGTGCTCGAAATTTTCTGATAAACCATCAGCTGTGTGAGGCCCTGTCAGTGGTGCAGATTCATGAACATTTTCATCCTGTATATTTTTCTCTCACTGGGTCCAAAATGCTTCTGTGCACTGGCAATGCAGATGCATACTGGGCAGAGAGGGGGCGGGACACCAGGGGCAGAAGCCTTGCACCTGATTTATTCCTGGTTGGGGTTCCCTTTGGGGGAGCAGGAGCCTCATGCTCCACTTTGACATGCGTCTCATTAGGAACACTAATTTGGGACGTGTACTTGCTGCCCCAGAAAGTCCAGCCTGTCACATCATTGGAAGAATGTCATTGTAGTGCGCTTGCACAGTGGATTCCTGCAGGTGCACAGCCACCAGAAGTACCCTTAAAGCTGTCTCCAGCCTGATCTTTTGCAATCTTTAGGAAATCTTGGGGGTTAATTCCTCAGACCTACAGCAGAAACCCTGTTTATGTCCCACTTCTGGCAGAGCAGAAGCAGCTCTGAAAAATTTCCTGGCCCTTGTTTTTGGGCCTTTATTTTTGTTTCTTTGAAAGGTTCTGTCTACTTTGCTCAGAAAGCAACCTTTTGGATAGTGTTAATCATCTATGAGGGACGCCTGGAGCAGCACCCCCCCAGCCTACTTCCTGCTGCTCTTCTGCCACCTGCAGTTGCTCCTAGCTTGTGCTGTGTGTTTCACCTAATGCTCCTGCTCTAACTCTTTCTCTACATTTTCCCCTTGAATGGATATTCCTATGCTGATGCTTGCGACAGGTGCAGTGAGTGATGCAGTGTGATGGGAAGGGGATGGCCTTGTGAGTTGCTCGGTCAGAGGTTGCTTGTGGGAGCAGAATATGAAAGATGCAGTGGATGAGTGGGATTTCTCACTGATCGGGGAGAAGGTTATCCATTGCTCAAACTACCTTCTTCAGAATCAGTCAGAAACCTGACCAACCTCGGATTTCTGCAGTTAAGCTAGGGTCAGCCAGCATTGATATCAAACATGTCCTAAAGTCGCTAGGTCTTTGACTGGTGCTGTGGTGGTGTTGCCACCTCTGTTAGTGCAGACTATGCATAACCCACAGCAGTGGCTCTGCAGCAGAACAGAGTATGGTTATAAGTCTGTTGACACAAATATATAAAACATAAAGCACTGCTTTTGACTGGTAAATTCCTACACTGGTTATTCTATTTCATTTTGAGGTGTCAACTGTGACTCAATGGTAGCACCTACACCTCTGAGTCAGAAGAATGGGTTGAAGCCCCACTCCAGAGAAGAGTATATAATCTAGGCAACACTGCAATGCAGTACTAAGGTCCTACACCAACAGCAGACCCTTACAAAATGGGCACTATAGACTTCTGATGGTATCTGAGCTATTGTAACATCATTCAAACAACCAAAGCAAATTCAATGAAGCAGCTGTTAAAATGATGATCAAATAGGATTTTTTTTCATATATTTTACCAAATGAACCTCACTTTATTGTACATAAGTTTTATGTGCTTCTTAGATTCAGTTTAAGTATTGCATTCAAATATAAAATAAAACTAAGTTTTTTGTGTTTCATAGGATTAACACCCCAAGAAAGCAAGGAGGACTTGGTCCAATAAAAATCCCTTTAGTTTCGGACCTTCGTCACACGATCTGCACAGATTATGGTATCTTAAAAGAAGACGAAGGCATTGCTTTCCGGTCAGTTGCTGGGGGGGGGGGGATATAAGAATAAAATGTAGGGTAGAACTGAAGCTCGCTATTAGTGACCTACATTGGCAAAGTACAGACCCAGAAATGAAAAGCTAATGTTTTGGTTTAAGTCTGATATGGCAAAATGGGACATTCTAGCCTAGATTTTAACACCCCTGCCCCTCTCCCCCCGCCCCTCTCCCCCCGCCCCTCTCCCCCCTGCCCCTCTCCCCCGCCCCTCTCCCCCCGCCCCCCGCCCCGCCCCTCTCCCCCGCCCCTCTCCCCCCGCCCCTCTCCCCCCGCCCCTCTGCCCCCGCCCCCCCGCCCCTCTCCCCCCGCCCCGCCCCGCTCCCCCGCCCCTCTCCCCCCCGCCCCTCTCCCCCCGCCCCTCTCCCCCCACCCCCCCCGCCCCCTCTCCCCCCGCCCCTCTCCCCCCGCCCCCTCTCCCACCGCCCCTCTCCCCCGCCCCCCGCCCCGCCCCTCTCCCCCCACCCCTCTCCCCCCGCCCCTCTCCAACAGGCAGGAAAGGGTTGACCGAGGGATTAAAATCTTGACAATCGAAATCCTGCCTCCAACCACCGTAATATTAACGGTGGCAATTCAGGCCCTTGTGAGGCTCTCGCTAAATGCAGGCGGGGGCCTACTTAAGATGCAAAAGTCGTGGCCTGGTGACACCATCAACAATGCAACGTAATATTGACGTCAAGCCAGGGAGAGTCCAGCACACTCTGCTGCCGAGCAGACAAACCATGGTGGGAGGAGTTGAATGGCCATAAGATGCTATTGTAAGTCTAAGAAGTTTCTGTCTGTTTGAACTCCTTGTGGGCCAGGAGGAGTAGCAATGCCCGTTTGCAAAGGAAATCTCCAGCCCGGTATCCCTCTGAGCACAAAGGAAATCCCCAGTCCCGGCCTCCCCCCGATCGCAAATGAAATGAAAGCAATATTTTTATTATACATGGACAAAATTCTGAACACTCCAGCATCATCTGTGCCGAGAGGTCAGCAGGGCTTGGCACTGAACCAGAGTAGAAGAATGTTCAACTTCACTCATTCAGACCTCAAAGCCTTTTTGAAGGCAGGACAAAAAGACTCCTGGGTATGGGTGTCACCAAGTCACCCAGAATTATTAAGTCATGCCACTTGGAGGGAGCTGGCACTGGCATTGAATGTCAACTTCCTCACTTCCAGGACTGCAGAACAGTGCTGCAAGAAGTTCTCCATCTTCAGCAGGGCACACTGCATACCTCTCCCTTTTCCTCCTTGCCCACCCTGTGCACTACTACTGTCTTCATCCTCTTAAAGCAACACTTCTGCAAATCACCCATCACAATGCTTTCTCCTTAAGGGGGACACCAACTCAACATCCTGCACTATGGCTACCCATCTCCTCTTACATACAAAGCCCTAAAACCCCTTTCTCCACTTTTTAACAGCCTGATACCCCCACATCTCTTACTTCATCTCTCCCATGCCAATTGGTTACACACTCTCAACTGATAAAGTGAATAACGGTAAGGCTATCATCTTGTAGGACAAATTAGCACACAATGCCCGCCACAGGCAGGCCACCAAAGGGGGCTTCCCCATCCTTACGTACTTCACCCATTTTGATGAGAAGGCCATGCAGTCTGTGCGGAGGCACTCAGTTCTTGCTGTAGGAGATAATAAAGTCGGCGACATCTTTCTGGTGCCACGTACTCAAGGAGCACCTGCATTATTGCCCAAGCATTACTGTGAAGCACCACACAGCCACAACCTTCCACCTCCTTTGTCTCCTTAATCCCAAGGGGACAATGCAATCCCATTCTTGGCTTCTACCCTTCTTTCCTGCAGATCCACCACAGCAACAGGCGGCATAGGAGGAGAAAAATGATGGTGAAGAAGTTGATAAGGACCAAGCCACCCTGGAGTTGCAGTTGCATGATACTGCCGTCTCTCAGGACAGTAGCACATGCCAGGCCTCCAGCTAGCCCCCCTGCCCCCACCACCCCCCTCATAGCACTATACCATTGGAGCGTGGTAAGTAACACCAAACTGCCATGAGGCGAACACCACTTCAGTCCCATGAGCCTTTTGTAGATCATGGTAGTCAACCACCTCCCGCAATCCAGGTCTTCAAGTGGTAACTAAAAGAAGCACGAGAATAGGTTTAAAAAAAGGCACGTGTTGGATGCACTTTAGAACTCACTAAGAAAATAGAATGTTCACTGACATGGCGCTTTGTTCCTGATGGAGATAACAGTCATACAGGAAATAGTTCACTTATGTCGTGCTGATGTTCTCACTGATGTGATGATGCTCATTTAGAGGAAAATAGGGCCGCTATGTTATGTGGTTGGATGGGTAACCTGTCTATGTCCAGAAGTCTTTTATAGTCGTCTTCACTGGCCAAATGCCTACTTTTGTGTCATCAGTAAATTAGCAATATTGTACCCCAAATCAAAGTCATCTATCTATATATATATATATATATTGAGAACCAAAGTGGACACAGCTCTGACTCCTGGGGTACATTAGTTCTAACATTTTTCTAATGTGAGCAACACCCATTAACTTTAACCCTCTATTTCCTAACTAACTTCCTATCCATGCTCGTGCATTTCCTCATACCATGTGCGTGAATTTTTGTTACAAGACTACTGTGAGATACATTGTTGAACATCTACTGAAAATACATATGCACCACAGCTTTTCTTCCTTTGTGCTTGGGCATAAAGCAATGCCTGAGCGCACAGAGGAGCACCTGTAGGGAAGGACTGCATGCCATAACACAGCCAGCCAATTTTCTGCCCATTTAAATATACTCCCAAAGAACTAATGATTGGCTACTAGATTTAAATGTCTAATATTAATTGTCTTAATTTGTGTAGCTAAAATTAAAGTCTGTTGATGAATTCCTACACCGTAACTAGAAAATTACATTTTATATATTAGTTGCCTTGCTTTTTTGCTATTCCCATTGGTGCCACCACATGATTGCTGGATTATAGGTTTACTGTGTGCGCTAATATTGAGTATTAACTCGCAATTAAACAAATGGAAGAAGCATCCTCCACTCTAAATAGTTTTTGAATTTTATAAGATAATTATTCTGAAATAAAAAGATAAAACTGAATTACTGGATGGAAAATTGGACGGACTCCCTTACAGGAGTGCAGTCTGTCCCGCTTGAGTTTCCTCTATTTGATGCACCTATGCAGTTCAATATATCCAATTGCAATACAGGAAACTCTTTTTAATCCGGCACCGACGGGACCGGCGTGGTGCCGGTTTATCAAAAAGTCCGGATTACAGAGAGGTATAGTTAAATGGTACGAGAGCTCCGTACACAGCAACAAATCCAGGCTTTCCTGTTGCTTAGCAACAGGTGCAGGAACCCCGGCCACAGACCAAGCGTCCCTGTTGCTTAGCAACAAGTGCAGGAACCCCGGTTACACAGCCACAGATCTAGGAACGGCCACTAATATGAAGTAAAACTTACCTGAACCTACTCCTGAATTTTGCTGGTTAACAGAGATTTCCGGTTACAGGAAACTTTGTGTTATCCGGAGGCTAAATGTCCGGCAAGCTCGAGCCACCGGCAAAAATCAGGAGCCGTTTTGTTAGGTTTTTTTTCTTCTCGTAGCTTTTTTTTCAACAGTCAGGCTCTGCAAAGTCTCTCTGAAGCTGTTGCTAAGCGACAGAGATGCTTCCAAGGTAAGGCTGACTGTTTAGAAGCTGTTGCTAAGCAACAGTGTTTGTTGCCAAATACGGAGCTGAAAAGCTCCGTACGCTTCAACATTAACACTGGTTTGTCCGGCAGTTTTGAGGGAACGGCAACAGCTCGGTCCCGTAGGTGCCGGTAAATCGAGAGTTTCCTGTAATAGGGAAATCTGCCCAATAACATCATCTTTCCTCCTTTTCTAACATTCCTATTTTTTGAACTCTAATATTGAATTTGCTTTGAACTTTTAATCATTGTAGTTTATATTTTCTAGCATCTGTGACTGCAGGAAATTGCCGCAAATATCAATTTGAAGCAAAACTAGAACCTACTGCCAGTCTTTAATAGTTTCTCTTGAATAAAAATAGTGCCATAGAAGATTTTATTATAGTTTGAAAATACCTGTTATGACAATAGTTTTGTAAACTGGTAAACTAGAATTTTGTAAACTTTATGCCCAGTTTCTCAAAAAAAACAAAAATGCATTAACATTTGATGATATTTGTTACTAATTATTGTTTAAAGATGATAAATTTGTTCTCCAGAGGTTTGTTCATCATTGATAATGCTGGTGTCCTGCGTCAGATCATGATCAATGACCTGCCTGTTGGGCGTTCAGTGGATGAAGTCATGAGGCTGGTTCAAGCATTCCAATTTACAGATGAGCATGGAGAAGGTAATGAGCAGGGTTTTTTTAGATTAATTCCTTTAGTGTATGCATGTTACCTTGAAAGAACATTTTAAAAGACAGTATTTGGGTAATTCCAGGGATAATATTTATGTGTAATACTTTAGTTCCGCAGTGTTGTTAGAATATCGGAGCCGCATGCTGTCATTCCAATTAGGGAAGCCACCAGCCCATAATGAGCCTTTACAGATGACTTAAAGATTTTTAATGTTTGGAAATCAATGCCAGCATTCCATAGTAATTGATCCCTTCTGATCACCTTTGCTCCCTGAAATGTTGGGGTCCTTAGGCAGGCCCTGTACACCCATGCCTTTTCTTGTAAACCCAGGCTGGGTTTGGGCAGGAATCTGGCCTGGAGTATAGTAATGAGGCCTGGGAGTTAAAATGGTCCAGGCTTCATGCTGGTGAGTCCGGCATTCGCCCCGCTGGCCACAAGCTCGCCTCGGGTTAAAATCAGGGCTATAGTGTCTGCCTTATAGCCGCTTTAATAAAGCATTCCATGTTCTAATAAACCTTTGTGTAATAACGTTTCTTCTAACTTTCTCCTTTCAATTTTAGTGATAATCCTCAGTCAATATTCCTTTTGTTTCTGATTGGCTTACCAATAGAAACAATCTTTATTTATCCTTTCGAAACCTTTCCTAACAAACGTGAGTTGGTTGCATTTAATAATTGGCACCCAGGAATGCTAACAATCCAGTGAAGGATGAATCTTGTCAAGATTATTTGAAGGCTGCCGGAGAGGTGCCGGTAGCAGCAGCGTTCCTGCTGGTGTGTGTCTACTTGCCTCACCAATACAGCAGTGGCTGGTGGGGCCCATGAACCACCAGAACGGTTTCAATGCGAACAGTTAATAATTAACATCAGTGAATATCTTGGGGACAGTTAAATCTAGAGCCTAGATTTAAGAACAAGCCTTGGTGATTTTCATTGCAGGATGGGGTTATTTTATTAATAATGTCCATTTTATTATGCCATAACATGCCCTGCACAACAAAAAAAAAATTTCTGTACCCAGTTCTCCATTATGCCATTTTCCCTAATGCAGTCAACTACATTACAATCGATTGCATTAGAAAAACTGGCCATTTAAAATTTAATCTTATCTCCCTCTGCCACCCTCTAGGCCGCAGCATGCTGGAAGACAGGGACACACAATGTATTTCCCTCATTTGCATGTCATCATAATACACCCACTCAACTTTGGGTGGAATATTTGATGGGCTTCCTATTTCATGGTCCTCTTCCCCACTCCCATCCATGCCCCCAAATTATACTGATTTCCCAGTGGAACAGTGCAGGAAATTCGGTGCTCATATTTCCATTGCTCATGCCTCCTTAATATGAACAGCCAGTTAGCAGCTGCCAGCCACTCATTTACTTTTTCATTAAAATTAGTGAAGACAGTAACTTAAGCCCCTAGAAGTTTACTATCAATTCTGTTTAATCTGTGTTTCTTTAGTATGTATGCCTCGGGATATGAACTGGCTATGCACAATCACTCTAATGAATGCTGTTTTTAATTTCTGGCAGTGTACAGTTTCACAATGTGTTTCCGTCATGTGCCAGAAGTGCAGAAGCAGAATTGTTACCCCATAACACCTGGAAAAGTTAACTTCATTGTAGCTAAATAAAAGGCAGAGCACATTAATAATAATTGGCAATTGATTTGTTATTTTTATATAAAACAGTACACACCACTTATACCATCCACGCTTATCACAAGCAACTGCCTATATTGGGCAAATGGCAAAAACCAGTTGCCATTACCACTGAAGTCAATTACAAAGGCACCGCTAGTAACACATTAAGCATGCAGGGTATTTCGGGCAGCGGCGGATCTAACAGTGGTTATCACTGTTGTGATATTGGAGTATATGGCCTTAGATAAGATATGGGAGGTGGAGGCTTTGTCGTGTTAATGTTCACAATTTGCCACCAGTCATCAGGATGATGCTGCTAACTTTTGTACTTCTCCTGCATGTTTCAGAGGCCTGTACACTGCACCAAAGTTGTCTATGCAATAAACACAATGATTTATGGTATCAGATTAAACAATATTATTTAATTTGCCCTTTTAAGTGCTTTTGAATTGATTAGCTCAAAGTACTATAACAAAGACACGCAGCACTTACTCCGATACTTTTTCTCAATACTCATAGTGGCCAAATCTTGTTAACACCAACGTGCCCGCTATAAGCGATGGGGAATATACTGATACAGTGACTTGACATCACATTAGTACATTAGTTTTCACTATGTAACAAAATTGGACTTTTCCAGTTCAGGTCTGATGACATCATTATTGCGCTCTATCAATAAACTACATAATAGATTTGATTACAAAATTTTGCTAAATAAAGAATGAGACAACTTTCATACAACTAGAAATTGATGCCAGGCTATTAATCTTTTTGTTGCCAAGTATCCAGAATACGTTGAACAAGGGGCTTAAATGTTGTTCCTTGTGCTGGGGATGCAGGTAATGTCGAGTGCAGACGGGGTAGAAAATCAGGGACAGAGGCAGCAGGATGGATTTCTGTTTTCCGATAGGTCTGTGTTGTAGGAGTAGGTGGCCTGCACTGCTCTGGTGCAAGCCACATTGGTGCCTTTAGTTTTATGTGTTTGAGGGCATGTCCTTGCTGGCTGGTAAATTCCAATGCATTGCATCATTAACAGAATTTCATCACTGTGCACCTGCAAAACCTGGAGCACTGCTGCTCAGCCATTGAAAGTGTGGTAAAGCTGTCCAGCTCATCTTTTTGGTGATTTTTAAGAGCCTTCGTTTGTGCATTACACTACTGTTTGTTTCTTTGGATTGGATCTTCTTTTGTTTCCTTTGGTTTGAATTGGATCATTAATTTCTTCTGTTTTCTTTGGTTTAAAATTTACTTCTGTACCCCTTATCATTGCCTCACATCACCCTGAGCATACCATGAATTCCTTTTGAAATTTCCTTTGCCCCTGGGAGCTGAAGGAAGCAGTGTTCTTCAACCAGGAGCACAGGCAGGTGCGCCTGCATCAAAGAGGGTCTCAGGAGTCACGTACCTACCATAGATCATGATACAGTTTCCTAAATATGTTGGTGGGACTGGGTCTTCAGTGCATAACATTTCACCAGTCATAGCAGAAGTAAGGTACTCCACTGCATGTAGGAAAGGAAAACTGGAGCAAATTGACTCATACACCTAGTTGGGACTTTGCAGTGTTATGCTCCCACGGTCGGATACCAGATCACTTACCTGCCCTCTCACTTGAGAATGAGGCATAGCAGAGGGTGAAGAACAAAGAGAATAGAATATTTACATAATTAATTCTGCTGTTTTTGTTTGTGCACTTCTCAACAATGGTGTTTGAAATTCATAATATGGTAATACTTCATAAATATTTGATGAAGTGGATTGTTTTATAAATGTTAATTAAAACTTTCCTTTCTTACAGTTTGCCCTGCTAACTGGAAACCTGGTGCTGAAACCATCACACCTGATATAGAAAAGAGCAAGAATTACTTTGCGAAACAGAAATAGTTCTAGTTATTTTATGATTGAATGCATCCAATATGGAATATTAGTCTGTTATGTGTGTGTCTGAAAAAAAAGTTGTTTTAGTGCGCAGATATTTTGCTGCTGTTTGCTGAGACAAACTGACAGGTATGAGGGTACATTTTATGCATTGAGGCTCTCTGCACAGAGCCTTGCTTGATAAGAATATGGATTGGAGAATTGGGCATGGAGGTCAGTGTGCCCAATTTGTGGGCTCCTGGTTTTCCAGTAATTCATTTCAATCACTGGAAAATCAAGAGGCCATGAGTTGGGCGTACTAAACCCTGTGCCTGATTTCCCAATTGTTGCACTTGTTGAGTGAGGCTCTGCGCCTGGAGCAAAGTCTTGCAGAATTTACCCCGTGTCTTTACAAAACCGGTTTCCACACTTCTGTATTAGTTCTAAAGAATCTTCTCTTCCGAAGTTAAAATGTTTTTAACATGCTCCAATGTTTTATGAGATGAACAGGTGTCGGAGCACAGTAATGAGTTTAAATAAACCTGGCTGTTTGGGTAAAATTTATTACATATTTTGTGCATTTGTCAGTGCAAAAATAAAGTTTGAAAAAAAAAGTGTTCATTATGATTTTATTATTACTTTTTACTTTTGTTTCTTTCTTCCCCATATTCACACAAGTTGATCTTCCCTCACACATGTTCTGCAGACACTGGCAAACATATTGGGGCAGAAATTGGTCTATGCCAGTAGGGTGAAACGGTCTCAAAGCGAATCGGCAGCTTGTTTTACACTGTTCGATTTTTCTTTTCCATTGACATCAGCAACATAAGCCCCCCACTCGGGTATTCCATCCTTAAACCTCACTGCCTCTTTTCCTTTAAGACCTCCTTAAAACCTTCCTCTTTCAGTATGCTTTTGCTCACTGCTCCTAATCTTTGTCCAGCCTCCCATCTTCCACCCTCCATAAAATAAAGCCTATGCAAAACTATTTGTATCCTAACTCACACCAAGTCACAATCACCCACTACACCTGCACTCACTGACCTACATTGGCTACCGATCCATCAATGGTTCAATTTTAAAATTCTTATCCTCGTGTTCAAACCTCGTTTATTGTTATAATAAATGATGATCATTGTAATATTGCACATTTCAATGAATTTATGAAGTTTCAGAGATCATTATTTCTCACCTTTCACTTCATGGGAGTCGGTGATTTTCTTACTGAGTTTAAGTGTTCAGATCAGATTACCAATGACATGAAGTAGTTTGACACCACCCATCTGAAGCAACCCCAGCACGTAGTTTGCTTTTGTCCAGTATCTACTATCAGCAAACCATTCCCAAGTAAGTGCCTAAGATATATTTGCGCAGAGCCACCTTGTTTAAAGTACGATCAGATCCTTGGGAAGGCTGGGATCAGTACATGAGCAGGAATGGGTGAAATCTTTGCTTAACATTGGTTGCAAGATTCTGTTGACCTGCTGCAGGAGATCCAAGCTCCAAATCTTCTGGACCAGCCCTATTAAAAATTGCTGTTTGGATAAATCCCCTTCTCGGTAAGCACTTTCACATTATTTTGCAGACCCCCCGAAAAGTCTACGGACCACAGTTTGAGAACCACTGAACTAGAGGAGGTATCAGCAGGTGAGACAGTGAACAAGAGGAGCAAGTTGTAGAGAAGGAGCAGGAACATGCTGGATGGCCACATGGCTAACATTAATGATACTCTGTACTTGCAGCAATGTGGTGCAATTGGGTAGTCGTATAATGCTACTGTGCTGTGGGAAAGAAGATGAAAGTTCTGGCCATGTTGACTGGTGCATCAGTCATTCATTTGCTAGATGTGTGGACAACATAATAGCTAATACTGTAGTGCTGGCCTGGACTGAGCCAGAGGCAAAAAGGTTGAGAGCAGTGTTGGCCTTGCCTACCACTGGCAGTGCCACCCTAAGTTACAAGTTGACTGCAGCAGTCCATTGATCAATGGCAAAGCTCTGTGACAGACTTTCTGCTGACCCAAAGCAAACATTGGTAATTGTCCTCCATCATTGGCAGCATAGGTGTGCCGAGGCTTTGTTAGAAACTAGGGGTGCCTAAAAATGTACATAGCCCAAGCAGCTGCAAGTTGCTATGTATTTTTGAAAGGGAAAAAAAATTATAAAGCAACAGCTATTGAACACTGAAAGCAGCGCGAAACCATAATTCATGGGAATGTAAAAGTTCTGAGAGAAAAGTTCACAGTAGAAAAAGGGAGTAAATCATAGACCTTACTTGTGAAGGTCAGAATGGTGAGATAGCAACTGGTTAATGTGCAACAGCTTTGACTGGGGCCTTGTACTTGCTGGGTTAAGTGGGAGAGAGTAAAAAGAGATAAGATGGATTCCAATGGAGGAACCTTCAAAATGTAAAAACAAGGATGAAGTAATGAGACCTTTTGGGGAGGGCTTTCATCCAAACACCAAGACAAAGAACTTAAGCTGTCATTGGTTGATGAAGTTTTGGAGGAACCTCTATAGGTTAAATGGTCTTGTCAATAACTTGGCCTCAGGCCCACCCCTAAAAAGAGAATAAAAAGTGACACCCCAAGGGTTTGCACACAGACTGCGGAAGGGAGAGCCGAACAGCTGGTCGAAAGCTCTTTTAAGAGTGATCCCATGCTCACCATCGAAGGCCCGAGAGAGAAAGAAAGAGAGAGAGGCCAGAAGCCAGAGAACTGTTTACACATGCCAGCCGTCTGTCTGATCGGGTCCGGTACAAGCTGCTTGTCACAGTCGTATGTTTTTGCTGTATTACTAGTGTTAAATCCATGAATCTTGATGTATGGTGTCCTTCAATTAATAGAGACTGCAGAGGAACAATCAACAGGTGTTTACTGGATGAGGGTTACTCTAAAACTAACAGTACAGATCCCTACTCAGGGTTTATATACAGGTGTGGTCACTGCCGGTACTACAGTATACAGGAGCTGTAAAAAGTAGTTCTCCCCTTAAAGGTACATACACTACAATTCCTCCCCTTTTAGATTAACAGTACCATAACATTCATTTAACAGTTAACACTTTTAACATGCAACATTAACTGAAAATAGTCCATTTATAAATTCAGTCTTTGGGGCAGCTTCCTGATCCTTTCTGGATAGCGCCTTTCCTGAGTGTCTTGCTCTTGGTGCGGAGGCGATTGTGCCCCCCTGTCGTCGGTTGGTTAATCAGCTTCCGATGCTACTGTTTCTGGGGTAGATGCTACCTGTATGTCGGGTTCATCACCAGGTACGCGAGACATGGGGTTGACTCGTTCCTGTGACGCTAGGATCTGGTCGACATGACGTCTCACAATGTTCTCCCCAACATCCACTGTGTACATTAGTGGCCCCTGCCGTGTGCATATCGTTCCTGGTTGCCATTTCTCTGTTCGGTAGTCGCGGGCCAAGACTGGTTGCCCTACATTGAAGCTCCTTGTCGGCTTCTCATTGATGTGCTGGAATTGCTTATTCTCAACATTTCTTTGTACATTTGGTCTGAGCAAATCCAGACAAGATCTCAACCTTCGGCTAAAGAACATCATGGCCGGGGTCTGGTTGGTAACTGCATGTGTCGCATTTCTGTAGGCTAACAGGAAATTGTCCACCTTATGCTGCAGTGGAATGTCGTCATCGCACATGGCCCTTACTGCCTTTTTAAAGGTTTGTACAAACCTCTCAGCCAATCCATTTGTGGCTGGATGATACGGGGCGGATGTGTAATGCCTTACCCCATTCCTTCTCATAAATTTCCGAAACTCTTCGGACACAAACTGTGGTTGGTTATCAGAGCAAATCTGCTCTGGCAAATATGGTCCGTAGGACTGCAATCGTTTTCTCCGTGGTGGTGGAGGACATTTTGATCACCTCAGGCCATTTCGAGTGCGCATCCACGGCTATTAAGAACATTGAGTCCATGAATGGACCAGCAAAATCAATATGCACCCGTTACCATGGAGATGAGGGCCACTCCCATGGGTGTAGAGGGGCATGTGGTGGTGCATTTTGGACCTTCTGGCATCCTGAGCAGCACTTTGTCAGGTCCTCGATTTGCTGATCGATCCCCGGCCACCACACATAAGCCCTAGCAAGGCTTTTCATTTTCACCCCTCCCAGATGACCTTCGTGAAGCTCATTGAGCACTCTCTCCCTTAATTTGGGTGGAATTACCACTCGGGATCCACACATCAAGGTCCCCTGGCATACTGACAGCTGTTCTCTTCTGGATGAGAATGCTGGCAACAGTGAGTCGCCATGTGTTGGCCATCCCTTCATCGTCAAATCATATACCCGAGACAGTGTCGGGTCATTTCGGGTCTCCTTCTCTATATCCGTGTTAGTTACTGGCAAGCATTCAATTATAGTCGAATAAAATATTTCGACAGGGTCCACTGCTGGTGCTTCCTCCGCAGTAGGCAGTGGCAGGCGTGATAGCCCATCAGCGTTTCCATGCTGTTTCATGCCCTTATGCTCTATGTCATACTGGTTCGCCCCTAGAAAAAGGGACCATCTTTGTAACCGTTGCGCAGTCATCACCTGAACGCCCTTCTTTGGATTAAAGATGGAGACAAGTGGTTGGTGGTCAGTCAGCAAGGTGAACTTCTGCCCGTGCAGATAGTGGTTGAACTTTTTCACTCCCCACACTAGGCTGAGGGCCTCCCTGTCAATCTGGGCGTAGTTATGCTCGGCTGAGGTTAGTGACCGAGACGCAAAGGCTACTGGCCTCTCCAAGCTGTCCGGGAATTTGTGCGACAGCACCGCTCCAATACCATAGGGTGATGCATCACACGCCAACTGAATTGGTAGTGCTGGGTTGAAACTTCTGGAAAGCTCATTTACATTCGTCATTCCACTTCCATGGTACCCCCGTTTGCAGGACGGTGTTCAGTGGGTGTAGTACTGTAGACAAATTCGGCAAGAACTTATGGTAGTAGTTCACCAGCTCGAGGAACGAACTCAGTTGTGACACATTTTCCGGTGCTGGAGCCTTGACTACTGCCTCAATCTTTTCAGGGGACTTATGTAACCCCTCTTCATCAATAACGTGGCCACAATACGAGATCTGCTTCTGGAAAAACTCGCATTTGTGGCGATTAGCTCGGAGCCCATATTCCTTCAATCTAGTGAGCACCTGCTCCAGGTTGTCGAGGTGATCACTGTCATTTTCGCTCGTGACCAGGATGTCGTCCAAATAACACTGGGTCCCTGGAATCCCTTGCAGGACTTGATCCATTGCCCTTTGCCAAATAGCCAGAGCTGATGCTACCCCGAACACCAGCCGCTTGTATTGGTAGAGACCTTTGTGAGTGTTGATCACGAGGTACTGTTTCGAGGCTTCTTCTACCTCCATTTGCAGGTACGCCTGGGCCAGATCAATCTTAGTGAAGCGTTTTCCTCCAGATAGCGAGGCGAAAATATCTTCAATCCGCGGAAGCGGATATTGTACCGTGTGAAGGACTATGTTCACTGTCACCTTAAAGTCCCCACAGATGCGAACCTTCTTTGGTTCCCCAGGCGTATTACTCAACGACCTCTTCATTACAGGAACGATGGGTGTAGCCCACTCGCTCCAGTCCACTTTGGACAGTACTCCAGAACGTTCCAACCCTTCCAGCTCTGCTTCGACGGCTGGGCGGATCGCATAAGGCACCGGTCTGGCCTTAAAAAACTTTGGGCTTGCATTTTCCTCTATTTTGATCATCGCTGTTATGCCTTTTAATGTTCCGAGTCCCTCCTGGAACACTTCTTGTGCGTCAGTTAGCATTTTTGACAGTCGTCCAGATGTGACGTCGTCATCCTTTTTGGCCTCAACCTTCAGTGCTTGTATGGAATGCCAATCTAACTGTATCTTCTGGATCCATTCACGTCCTAGTAGTGGTGGTCCTCCATCTGGCAATACATATAGGTCCATTTTTGGTGTTTCCTTGCCATTGTATATCACGTTCACCCTTATTTTTCCTTTGGGGTAGACTTTTTGCCCCGTGTACGTCTTCAAGACAATCTCTGTATCTCTCAAGGGTATGTGTGAGAATAGCTGCTTGTAGTCCCTTCGGTTTATGACTGTTAGGACTGATCCTGTGTCCAATTCCATTTTCACTTGGACTCCGTCTATCTTGAGCGTGACCCAGATAGTTTGGTGGTCCTCCATTTTGATTACATTATGTCGTTTCAGACAACCCAGCTCCTTGCTTCCGGAGTCTGTATCACTTTTCTGTTCGTCTGAACTACTCTCCGTCACCTTATGTACCTTTTTGTACTTCTCCTGTGAAGATTTCTTGCTGCTGGTTTTCTTTCCCGACCTGCAGACTCTTGCTATGTGTCCTACTTTTCCACACTGTCTGCACACTTGGTCCTTGAACCAACAATCCTTATGGTCGTGTGTTGTTCTGCCGCAGCGATAACACTTCACTGCTCCATATGACATTTCGTTTGTGCCATATTCTTGCGGTCTCCGTTGTATCTCTGCAGCGCCCCATGCGGCTGCTTTGTGTGATACTGCCATGCTGAAAGCCTTGTCCAGCGTAAGATCCTTTTCTGATAGAAGCTGTTTCTGGGTTCCTTCATTTTGAATCCCACACACAAACTTGTCCCTTACAGTATCTGCTAGTCCCGTTCCAAACTGGCAGTGTTTCGATAGCTTGCGCAGTTCCGTTAAATACTCAGCATTACTTTCATCTTTATGCTGGTTCCTTTTGTGAAACTTAAATCTTTCTGCTATCAGCAGTGGTGTGGGGTTTGAGTGGTCCTGTAGGATTGCCACTATGCTTTCAAAATCCTTTTCCACTGGCTTCTCTGGGGTTACTAGGTTTCGCAGTAAGCCGTACATTTTTGCACCCATGGAATTCAACAATACCAGTACTTTCCTGGCATCTGGCCCTTCATTCGCCTTGCAGTACACTTCTATGCGTTCAACATATGTCGCCCAATCTTCGACTTCATTGTCGAACGCTGTGACACTGCCACTCTTCGACATCCCTGGGTGTGGTTAGACTGGCTAAAAATGGCGTCTCCCACACTCTCCCTTCTTCTCCGCTGTGGCTCAAAATGGCGTCTCCCGCGCTCTCCCTTCTTCTCCGCTGGCTCAAAATGGCGTCTCCCGCGCTTTCCCTTCTTCTCCGCTGCAGCTCAAAAATGGCGTCTCCCGCACTCTCCCTTCTCCGCTGCGGCTCAAATGGCATCTCCCGCGCTCTCCTTTCTTCCCCCGCGGACGCTGCTCAGCCCTTGAACACCGGCCGCGCTCTGCGCGTTTTCCTGCGCGCCTCTCTCGTTGACGCCGCTCGGTCCTGAACCCCGGCTTCGCCCTGCGCGCTTTACCCTCTCTCACTTTTTTTTTTCCCGTTGACGCCGCTCGGTCTTCAACCCCGGCTGCGCCCTGTGCGCTTTACCCTCTCTCTGCTCCCGTCGACGCTGCTCAGCCTTTTCCTGTGCCGTCGGTCGGCTCTAGCCACCGCTGTGCGGGAAGGGTCTGCGCCGTACCTGTTGCCAGCCCGTCTCGCTGGAGTCTCCGCTGGATGGTCGACGCCCGTGCTGGTGGAATCGGCCTTCTTCTGCAGAGTTGCAGGTAGGTTCGAATCGACTCGTCGCCAATGTTAAATCCGTGAATCTTGATGTATGGTGTCCTTCAATTAATAGACAGGCACTGCAGAGGAACAATCAACAGCTGTTTACTGGATGAGGGTTACTCTAAAACTACAGTACAGATCCCTACTCAGGGTTTATATACAGGTGTGGTCACTGCCGGTACTACAGTATACAGGAGCTGTAAAAAGCAGTTCTCCCCTTAAAGGTACATACACTACAATTAGTGTGTTATATTCCGTCCTAAACTCTGATTAAACACAGTATACCCACCATATTGGTTTGCACTCGATCCTGTTTACCAGAGATACGTGAATCTCAACAGCTTGCAAATATGGTTGGTGGTACAATGGCAGGATGGGCAGTGTGGTTCTGATGTCTTCTGATCTCTGTGGCATGCCTTTTATCTTATCCCATAATCCTAAGAGAGACTAGGGAGGAGTTCTGAGTAATTGACAAGCACCATGAGAGAGTCACTGGACACCGCAAGTAACAGTAAATTGAAAACCGGTTAACATAGTGCCCGTATACAAACAGGATAACAAGGCATAACACAGGCAACTTGTGGTCCTATTGGGGGTAGGAATTCCTTTGCATCTTGCTGAGTTTTTGAGCGTAAAAGCGGTGTTCCACATACCAATTTTACAGTGGGAGGTCTCGCATCAGAAGTGCATAAAAGGTGGCCGCTGCCATATTGATTAAGGTGCACATTAGGCATCCCTGGCAGCTGCCTGAAATGAATGCTGGCCTCATTAAACTATGTAAATGGGGATCCTGTACTTCCAAAAAGAACAAAAATTGGTTTTATTAAAAAGTTATTTTCCTGCTACTTTGCCTTCACTTATCCATTCATCACCTCCCCATTTACCAGCCCCCCATTCTCTGCTGCCAGCTTTCCATTCTTCATGGCTGCTTTCCATTTTTCTTCTGTGTGGGACAGGGTGGATGGACTAGAGGGTCTTTAGCTGCCCGTCATTGTTCATATGTTCACAATTAGGACACCTTTTGGAAATTGGTGTGTGGGAGTATTTCATTCGCTCATTCTTATGCTCGCCCAGAAAAGCATGGTGCGAACATCTGGGAAGCTGGCTCAAGCAGCGATATTTAAAGGGATACCCATCTCTAGTAAGGTAAGTCTCTGGAAATTCTTTTTTGGCTACTGGGGATATTTTGGAGCTATTTTTTGGCTGTGTTGGCTGAGTTTTGGCAGTTTTTGAGAGTACAAAGTTGTTGGAGAGCTGCCTTTTGGCTGCAACCACACTTTGACTTCATTGGTTATAGAAGCACCGGAAAAGATACAAATGTTTCTAGGATTGCCATTGTGGCTGCCAGAACAGTGGCAACAACAACAGCAGCGAGCACGGCAGCACAGACTTGTGGTGGGTCAAAGAAGACGGTCAAGGAGGCGTTACAGCATGCGGTTGTACCTCAACATGACAGGAGCAGTGTGTGAGAAGGCTGCGCTTCAGTAGGCAGTCACTGACCTATGTCACCTGTTGCAGCATGAGTTGGAGGCAAACACCACAGCACACACGCCTGTGGCTGTGAAGGTTACGGTGGCCCTCAACTTCTATGCCACAGGCACATTCCAGGCTGCAACAGGTGACCTAAGCAACATCAGTCAGTTTGTTGTCCATATGGCCATCAAGCAGGTGATGGATGCCCTCTTGGCGAGGAGAGAGCAACACATCTCCTGCATTGAGAGCTCTTGTATTTGCCCACATTGTTGGATTTCCTCAGGTGCAAGGTCTCATTAACTGCACATGCGTTGTTTTGCGTTCTGCCCTTCAAGAACCAGCAATGCTTTATAACAGGAATGGGTTCCACGCCCTGACTGTTCAGCTGATCTGTGACCACAGGCAGCAAATAATGCAGCTCTGCCTTCGGTTTCCTGGCAGTAGTCATGATGCCTTCATACCGCACCAGTCCTCAATCCCTGCTGTCTGCGACTCAGACCAGCGCGCGTCAGGGTGGCTCCTTGGAGACGGGGTATCCCCTCTAAATCTGGCTCATGACTCTTGTCAGGAACCTAGGCACAGACGTGGAGCACCGATGCAATGAGAGCCACACTCAAACCAGAGCTCTCACTGAGCAAACCATAGGCGTCCTCAAACAAAGATTCCAGTGACTGGACCAATCCAGTGGAGTACTGCAGTATACTCCCGAGCTCCTGGGCTCCTGTACATGTGTGTCTCTGCCATTTGTATTTCTCTCATGCTCAAGTATGGTAAGCATTTAGTGCTTTGTTTCTCTTATTAAAATATGGCTAAAATGGTGAAGCACAAAATAATTTACAGGTTATGGTATGCTTTACAGAATGTCTTTGTGGAAAGTACTTTGCATTCCAACTGTACTGTGTTGCCCTGAGGTGAGTCATCTTCTTCCTCACATCTATCTGGATTCACTGGATCCAAGAGATTGCATTCACATTGTCTGTTATTTCTTCCCAAGCGTGTTATAGAGTCATAGGGCTCGATTTTGCCAGCCCTGGGGAGACGGGTTTGGAGGTGGGACTGCCGGGAAAATGGCAGAATTTTGGGGCGGGTGCCCAACCCGCCCCCAACCCGCCTCCATGCCATCTTGCCAGGAGGCGGGTAGCCGACCCGCGCCAGGTCCCGCCTCCTCGAGGTGGGAAGGCTGGGCGGGTTCAACAAGGTCAATCAAGGGAAAATAGCGTGGGTTGGTCACAAGTCGATGGAGGCGGGGCTAAAACCCAACAAGTGGGAGTCCCGCCTCCAAAAGCTCCCCATTGACAAAATCCAGCCCTTTGAGTCATAACGGCACAGAAGGAGGCCATTCAGCCCATCGAGTCCACGCCGGCTCTCTGCAGAGCAATCCATTCCCCCGCTGTATCCCCGTAACCCTGCAAGTTTATTTCCCTCAAGTGCCTATCCAGTCTCCCCTTGAAAACATTGAGTGTCTCCACTTCCACCACTTCCGTCGGCAGCGAGTTCCAGGTTCTCACCATTCGCTGTGTAAAAAAGTTTTTCCTCACATCCCCCCTGTATCTCTTGCCCAAAACCTTAAATCAGTGTCCCCTAGTCCTTGTACCATTAACTAGTGAAAACAGCCTTTCCCCATATACTAAATGCTTCTGGGGAGGACACCCTCCTGTCCCTTACTTGCTGTATCAAAAGCTTTCTTCGCCTGATTGTCGAAGCACCTTGTGAGTCCTGCTTGCCTGCTGAGTGAACCCCTGGCCTGCTCTTTCCATCCAAATCTAGGGGTTTAAGTCTCTCCTTATTGCAGTTAACAGCAGCTCAGTGTTATTATAAGTTTTGCTGTTCCACTGGTCAACCTGCTGTGTAGGCGTTACAGCACACAATATATTCCTGCCACTGAAACAGCAATATCAGGAGTTAACCAGCAGGCATTAACTCTCCCAGAAACTTTTAGTAAGTCCCAGTTAACTGGAATGGCACTTTTCTTGGCCATAGAGATTTGTATTATGGTATGAATATCCCTGTAGTTTTGTTCTGTTTCCCAACTGCAAAATAATTCCTCATAACGCTCTGATATACCCATTTGAGAACAATGCCACATTATTTTTCTGTTGTGATATGATTTCAATAACATCAAATTTTCAGTCTGTTAGTTTAGTACTAAAAACTATTATTAACACTTTTACTAACACTTTTCATTTTGCTGAGTGCATTAGAGTGAAAGGTATTAATTAAATTTCATAGTCCACATTATTTCCATAAACTACTCACACTTCACTTTTGTGGTTTATGGTGACACCTGAGCCCTTCAATTAAATTCTATGATCCATTCTGAATCATGCCTAATTATATTAGGTTGTGTCAAGACTGAAATAAACAGACCTGACTGTTAGATCCGTGTGTTAATGGAGACACGGAATGCAGGAGTTGATTTAACAAGTGTTTACTGAACAAAGTCTGGTGGTGAACTAACAACACAAGACGCTACACAGGCTTATATACCCGAGTGGTCACTACTGGTACTACAGTATACAGGGGCTTCAAAAACATAGTTCCTCTTAAAGGTACATACACTACAATTCCTCCCCTTTTAGATAAATAGTACATAACATTTTAAGTAATCATTAATAACATTTTTACAAGAACAATAATATACACATTTGCTGAAGTTAATCAATTACAAATTCAGTCTCTCTGGAGGCTTCCTGACTCGGCCCGGATAACGCCTCGGTGGTGTAGTAGGTTCTTTTGGCAAGGTCGATTCAGCTTCAATGCCAGTGTCGGGTTTATCTGGTTCCAGTATCACCGGATCGGAGGTAGATACTATGGGTATCTCTGCTTCATCACTAGGCGTATAGAGTTGTGGTGTAGGTTGTCCTTTTTCGGATGACTCTATGATCTGGTCAGCATGGCGCCTTATTATGCTTTCTCCAATGTCCACGGTATACATCAGCGGTCCTAGTCGTGTGCAAATAGTTCCAGGCTGCCATTTCTCGGTACGGTAGTCCCGGGCCAAAACTGGTTGACCTATCTGGAAGGTTCTAGTTGGCCTTTCATTCATGTTTTGAAATTGCCGGTTCTCTACGTCCCTTCTGACGTTTGGCTTGACCAAATCCAGCCGGCATTTTAGTCTTCTATTGAAAAACATCATGGCGGGGGTTTGGTTTGTAACCACATGTGTTGCATTCCTGTACGCAAACAAGAAGTTATCTACCTTATGTTGTAGATTTATGTCTTCATTACCCATGGCCTTTATGGCCTTCTTGAAGGTCTGGACAAACCTTTCAGCCAATCCATTGGTGGCGGGATGGTATGGGGCGGACGTGTAGTGCTTAACCCCATTGTTTTTTAAGAACTTCCTGAATTCTTTGGATACAAATTGCGGTCCATTATCAGAACAGATCTGTTCAGGCAGCCCATTCCTGGCGAATATGGTCCTTAATACTGTGATGGTTTTTTCCGTGGTGGTGGAGGACATCTTTATTACCTCCGGCCACTTGGAGTGTGCATCCACTGCGATTAAGAACATTGAGTCCATAAATGGACCAGCAAAGTCGATATGTACCCTTTGCCATGGAGATGAGGGCCACTCCCATGGATGTAGAGGGGCTTGTGGTGGGGTGTTTTGGACCTTCTGGCATCCTAGACAGCTCTTGGTCATTTCTTCGATGCCTCCATCGATACCTGGCCACCACACAAACGCTCTGGCTAAGTTCTTCATTTTCACTCCACCCAGATGCCCCTCGTGAAGCTCCTTTAGCACTCTATCCTTGAGTTTGGGTGGAATCACCACTCTGGATCCACACATCAAGGTTCCTCGGCACACTGACAGCTGTTCTCTTCTTTGCGAGAATGCTGGCAACAGTGGTTCGCCATGTGCTGGCCATCCCTTCACCGTTAAATCGTAGACTCGTGAGAGAGTCGGGTCATTTCGCGTTTCCTTTTCAATGGTAGAATTTGTCACCGGTAGACATTCCACTATGGTCGAGTGGAATATCTCCACTGGGTCCACTGTAGGCGCCTCTTCCACCGTTGGCAACGGTAGGCGCGATAACCCGTCAGCATTCACATGCTGTTTTGTTCCTTTGTACTCTATGTCATATTGGTGTGCCCCTAGGAAAAGGGACCACCTCTGTAGCCTTTGCGCTGTCATAATGGGAATGCCCTTTTTAGGGTTGAATATGGAGACGAGGGGTTGATGGTCAGTCAACAAGGTAAACTTTTGTCCGTGTAGGTAATGGTTGAATTTCTTCACCCCCCACACCAGGCTGAGTGCCTCCCTGTCGATCTGGGCATAGTTACGCTCAGCTGAGTTCAATGAGCGTGACGCAAAAGTTATCGGCCGCTCCGAGCCATCAGGGAATCTATGCAATAATACCGCTCCCACGCCGTAAGGGGATGCATCGCACGCCAGTCTGATTGGCAGTGATGGGTTGTAATGAGCCAACACTTCCCTGGACGTGATCAAGCCTTTGCATTTATGGAAGGCACATTTACAGTCTTCGCTCCATTTCCAAACTACTCCCGTTTGTAGCAGTGCGTTAAGCGGGTGCAGAACCGTCGACAAGTTTGGTAAAAATTTATGATAGTAATTTACTAATCCCAGGAACGACCTTAATTGTGAGACATTTTCAGGCGCTGGGGCCTTTACGACCGCTTCAATTTTTTCAGGTGACTTATGCAACCCTTCTTCGTTAATGACATGGCCACAATATGATATTTGTTTCTGGAAAAATTTGCATTTGGGGCGATTTGCTCGTAGGCCCCGTTCTCTCAGCCTCGTGAGCACCTGCTCCAAGTTGGCAAGGTGCTTGTTGTCATTTTCTCCTGTTACAAGGATGTCGTCTAGGTGGCATTGAGTCCCCGGAATCCCTTGCAGGACTTGCTCCATAACTCTTTGCCAGATAGCCGGAGCTGATGCCACTCCGAAAACCAGTCGATTGTACTGGTACAGGCCTTTGTGTGTGTTTATCGTGAGATACTTTTTAGAGGCCTCCTCAACCTCCATCTGTAGATATGCCTGTGCTAAGTCAATTTTGGTGAAACGTTTCCCTCCGGATAGTGAGGCGAAAATATCTTCTATCCTCGGAAGAGGATACTGTACCCTGTGAAGAACCGGGTTTACAGTCACCTTGAAGTCCCCAGAGATGCGAACTTTTCTCTGTTCTTCAGATTTATCATTATTCAACATTTTCTTCATGACCGGGACGATGGGCGTTGCCCACTCACTCCAATCTACCTTGGATAACACGCCTGCTTTTTCCAAATTCTCCAGCTCTGCCTCGACGGCTGGACGAATTGCGTATGGCACTGGCCTTGCCTTAAAAAACTTGGGAATTGCCGCATCATCCACTTTTATTGAGGCGGTGGCACCTTTCAGGGTTCCTAGTTCCTGTTGAAACACTTCTTTGGCGTTAGCCAAGATTTCTTTTAATCGTCCAGGTATGACGTCATCATCGTTTTTTTTCTTACTGGTCACCGTCAGTGCCTGAATGGAGTGCCAGTCTAAACGTATCTTTCTGATCCATTCACCTCCCAACAACGGTGGACCACCATCTTGCAGAACGTATAAATACAACTTCTGTATTTCCTTGCCGTTGTATACAACAGGCACCCTTATTTTCCCTCTGGGGTATACTTTCTGCCCCGTATATGTCTTCAAGACAATAGATGTGTCTTTCAAAGGTATATGCGGAAATAGCCGCTCGTAATCCCGTCAACTCATGACGGTCAGAGCTGATCCTGTATCTAGCTCCATTTTGACTGGGGATCCCGCTATCATGAGGGTAACCCAAATGGTCTGGTAATCTTCTTTGGCAATTACATTATGTAATTTGAGACAGCTTAGTCTCTTGTTTCCGGAGTCGCTATCGCTCTTCTGGTCTTCGGAGCTACTGTCCGTCATCATTTGTACCTTTCTGTACTTTTCCTTATTGACCTTTTTACTGTCAGCGGATTTCTTTCCAGATCTGCATACACGTGCAATGTGTCCCATCTTTCCGCATTGCCTGCATGCTTTGTCCTTGAACCAGCAGTCCTTCTGGTCATGGGTGGATCTGCCGCAGCGATAACATCTCTCGAAACCCCGTGTCATTTCATGGGTGCCGAAGTCCTGTGGCTTTTGCTGTATCTGCAGCTCCTCTTGCTGCTGCTTCGTATGATACAGCCACACTGAAAGCCTTGTCCAGTGTCAAATCTTTCTCAGAAAGTAGTCTTTTCTGTGTTCCTTCGCTTAGGAGACCGCAGACGAATTTGTCTCGTAGAGAATCTGCCAGTCCTGCCCCGAATTGGCAGTGCTTTGACAGCTTTCGTAATTCGGTGAGGTAATCAGTGTTACTTTCATTCTTGTGCTGATTCCTCCTGAAGAATTTGAATCGTTCCGCTATCAGCAGTGGTGTTGGGTTTAAGTGCTCCTGTAAGATATCAACAATCTCCTTAAAATTCTTGTCCATCGGTTTGGCTGGAGTGATCAAGTTTTGTAACAGCCCGTATGTCCTTGCGCCCATCAGATTTAGAAGTACCGATGCCTTTTTATCATCCGCTACTTCATTCGCCTTGCAATATACCTCCACTCTTTCCACATATGTGGTCCAATCTTCTATATCACTATCGAAAGCAGTAATATTGCCAGTCTTCGGCATCTTGAAAATCTAAAATGGCACTTCCCGTGCTTTTCTTTCTTCCCCGCCGAGTTAAGATGGCGCCTCCCGTGCTTTCCCGCCGCTGCCGCTGCTGCCAACGCTGTTGCTGGCGATTCCCGTTGCGACCTGCAGCTTTTCGCGGTATTTCTATTTTTTTTTAATATATCGCTTCAATAGTTTCTCCGTTACTTGGAGAACCGTTCCCGTCGTGGAGCGGACCCTCTGGGACTTTCCCCTCCCTCTGCTCGGTCCGAACGCCGACCTGCTTTGCAGCACCGGCTGCGCCCTGAGTGCTCCACCCTCTCTCTCTCTTTGCTTCTCCTTCCCGACTCGCTGCCTGGCCCCGTTGCAGAGCCACCCGATCGAGCTCTAGCCCGCCGCAGCCCAGGAAGGATCAGTGCACTCCCTGCCACCAGCCCGTTTAGCTGGGGAAACCACAGACTGGAGACCAAGCCTGGCCCTCGTTTTCGAGTTTCTTCGAGTTATTATTTTTTTTCTTGCTTCTGGCTTCGACCTTCGTCTGAGGAATCGATCCCCTTGAGGTGCTGCCGAATTGCAGGTAAGTTCGTTTCTAACTCGTCGCCACTGTTAGAGCCGTGTGTTAATGGAGACACGAAATGCAGGAGTTGATTTAACAAGTGTTTACTGAACAAAGTCTGGAGGTGAACTAACAACACAAGACGCTACACAGGCTTATAGACCCAAGTGGTCACTACTGGTACTACAGTATACAGGGGCTTCAAAAACATAGTTCCTCTTAAAGGTACATACACTACACTGACAAATGAATGAATAAATATAAAACAGTATCAGACTGATAAGTAGAAGAGAAATACAGAATAGCTGGTACTTTTTTGAAATTTATTAGTGGGTATAACAGTGATGAAGACTAAGAAAAGACCCAGGGTAATTTTCAGGGCCCTAGCTCCCCATCTGTGGAATTGAAGCGCTGGTTGTCCACCCATTCCAATTTTTGGGCAGACCTCGATATAGGTGGCCAGAGCTCCCACCAGAAGCAGGCAGAAAAATCCCTGCTCCCCTGCATTATTAGTCACAGCCACCATCTCCTTCTACCCTCAAATAAACTGCATCCATCCAAAGGCCAACATTAGTGTTAATGTCAAATAACATTGCAGTGCCACCCGCTACTGCAGGAAAATTCACTGCACACAACAATTTCAAAAAGGATTGTCATTTTACAGCCTTACGCAGATGCCTACACACTAATTACTATCCTGGTGTGAGCCCCTAGTATCTGTCTTAAGTGCTCTCTTACCTATTCCATGAGGTGCACCCCAGTGGCTGCAGCATGAGAGGTGGAAGGCTTCTGTGACTCAGTCAAGGGTTCATAAAATGCTCGAGGTTGGGGACCTCTAGGAGCTCAGGTCTGGCTACAGACTGCGGAAACTCGGCAGCTGCCAGCTGACACCAGGGTGGGCATTGATTGAGGGGGTTGTGAGGGTCCAGACATGCTGTCATTCTGAGGGATGGTTACATGTTCCATTCCTATTGTATGGCTGATGTTGCGAGTGGGTTGTGGCTCAGCACTCCTACTGATCTGTGGGAGAGCAGACTGTGGGAGGTCCACGATCCGACTGATGCCCCTATCGATTCGGTCTGACCGTAAACTGCTAGAAGCTAAAGAATCCATCACACTCCTGCCTTGTAGATGGCGGAAAAGCATTGAAGGATCAATGGTGAGCCACTCATCGCTGAATATCCAAAGTGTGCCCTGCTCTTGTTGATATGGTTAGTCCAGTTAAGCTCTGGTTAGCGCCCATTATGATATTGTGGTGCTATTGAAGGTCAGGGGGATGTAATTGGATCTTTTCTTGTTGGCGATGGTCATTGCCTGGTACTTACGTGAAACAAATGTTATCTGACACTTGTAAGGCTAAGCCTGGAAATCGTCCAGGTCCTGCTGTAGGCTGGTTCATTATTGGAAGAGTTGTGAATGCAGCTGAACAATATAGAATCATTAGCGAAAAGATATTTTGGTCAAAGACACTGCCCTGAGGAATTCCGGCAGCAATCTCCTAGCACAGTGATGATTGGCCTGTGACAACTACAACAATCTTCCTGTGTGTTTTAAGAATGACTCCAGCCACTGAAGGGTTTCCCCAAGTACCTCTATTTTTCTAGGGATCCTTGGGGCCATACCCAAAGAATGTTGCCTTGATGTCGAGGATGACTTTGAGCTTGTGTTAGCTAGGCTTGACCTATCCAATAATGCACTGATGTTTAATAGCTAGGTTTCAAAACTAACATTTGTACTTGAGTAAGCCATTTGTAAATAGCCAGCTCGTACAGTGAAAGCCTGGTCAATACACTCTTTTCAACGTATTTCTTACAATAACGAAGAAATATGTATAAATCCAAAATGGCTTCAAAAATCTTTGTAATCTTTATTTTTTTAAATTTGTTTATTATGATCTCTCCTTTCCAGAAAACGGTACCTTGGCTTATTAAGGTCCTTTGTGGTACTTCCTGCTTTTCAGTCTCAAGTGTGAACTAAATGACTAAATATCCCTGGTTAAGGTAATTCAAGTGGGTAACACCGGATGGTTATGGGTTCACAACACATACAAAACATTTGAAAAATGACAGACAGGAAAAACTGGTTCATCCAGCCTGTCCCATACAGTTCAGAATAATTATGCATCACAATATATGCACACCCCACCCTACCTGGAGCCATGCAGTCTCCTGGGAGAAATGAAAAACCAGATAAACCAGGCCAATTTGGGGAAGAAAATCTTGAAAATTCCTCTCCGACACCCTTAGGCAATTAAAACTAATCCTGGTGCTGATTTAACAATAAAAGGTACCTACTCCTTGTACGAGGTGATCTCCGCCCCAGTCAGAAACATGCCCAGCTCTCGCTTGAAGATATGAGCCAGCAACCTGTTCCACAGGTCCACTATTCTCTGGGGAAAGAAGATTTTGCTAACATCTAACCTAGTTCTACCCTTACATAACTTGTAAGAGTGTCTTCTGATCCTCCCTAACTTATTCAGTTGAAACAATTGGTCTACACACATACAATCGAGTCCCTTCATCATCCTATGAACCTCGATCAAATTACCCCTAAGCCTACACTTCTCTAAAGTACAAAGATGCAGCTCTTTGTGAGCCTATCTGGGTAACTAAGCTGCTTTAAACTGGGAATTAATCTTGTGGCCCTTCTCTGTACCCTTTCGAAAGCCTCAATATCACCCGCCATGTGAGAAAACCAAAACTGAACACAGTATTCTAACTGATGCCTGACAAAGGTGTTGTACAAAAATCAAAATGGCATGCTTATTTTATAGCAAAATGTCCTGTAAATACACTCTATTCACTTTAGCTATAGCTTCATGGCATTGGTCATGAACCCTCTGCCATTTTAAGAATATGGTCCATATGGTAATACTGACAGTAATTTAATGAGGTAGTCAGTACAAGGTCCTTTAACTGCTTTAGCACACTTTGAAAAAATAACCGTGTTTATATATACAGGTTGCATTCACTTTAGCTGGTTGGAAGAATTGGGTATGGACCAAACTTCATGCAATCCCCCAAGGATTTGTGGCTCAAATAAGTCCCGTGTGCTGGGTTGTATTAGATTTAAAAATACAATAAAGGAGGGATGAGTGTCAGCATGGCTCACTTGGTGGCTGTTTCACCATCTATTCTTCAATCAAAATCAGGTAAAATGGTTATTCATTTCATTGTTGTTTGTGGGATCTTGCTGTGTGCAAGGTAGCTACTGTGTGATTCATTTCAAATGAAGTGCTTTGAGATGTTTCTAAGAAATAAGCTAAGGTGGTATATAAGTGCAAGTCTTTGAGGTTAAATTATAGTGATTTTTAATTTTGCTTAAACTTTACAGTCTTGCTCCTGCAAAATTAAATTCTTTCAGATCAATATTTTCCTGCAACAAAAATAAAATAATTTTAGTATTGTTCTGCTGTCTAAGCATTCACCTGCAAAATATGTGTGAAAATCAGTGTCTAATGACTGACTTCAGAAGTTATTCCCCTTTATCACCAGTAGAGGGTGCAGCTGAATTGAGATTGTTGTAGAATGAATTCCCATTATTGGACTGTAACAACAGCTTGATAATGGCCCGTAAATAAGCTTCGCACAAAGATCTCGCGATCTCTGTGGCGAGAAGTTTGGCTTTTCTGATGTTCAGTTGAGATCAGTGTAAATTAATGGGGAATCCCTAACGCGAGCTGCTGTGACATCAACAAACTGTCTAAGCAGCCAATCACAATGCAGGATTCTCACAGACCGAGAACCAGGAACTGAGTAAGCTCCTTTTATTCTAAATTTTTTAAAATGTTAGAGAGCAAAACAAAGATTGGGCTCTCACATGGGGAAAAGGCAAACCTGAAATTAAAATGAACAAACTTTAAAAAATGTAAGTTTCTTAAAAATTTTTAATTTTAATTAAACTGGATAAATTTGACACTCCACAAAATTGAAATTAGTTTTTCAGGGCCATAACGTTTGTTTAACAGTCAATACGCTGTTAAACCCCAGTTACACCTAATCCAAAAGGGTCTAACTTTTAATGGGGTATTTAACAGCGATATTACCGGGGAAAAGCCCAAGTTTTTGTCAGTTTCACGGATTTCCCAGATTACACTGATTGCCAGCTGTGGGCGGGGTGGTGGGGGGGGGGGTGGGGGGGGGGTGGGGGTGGTCCACAGCACAGCCAGTGTCAAGGCAGTGAATGACTGACCACAACTTCAGGATTTCCGCGTTAGGATGCGCACGCGCTAAACCCTGAAGTTGCGGTCAGTTTCAAAGGCGTAATAACAGTGAGCACTGTTCGTTCGCTGTTATTACCCACCGCATATTCCGGGCCAATATCTTCAGGGTAAAGGCAGGACATTTCTTACTTTGTTGACAAGATTTGATTGCACAATATTGTTATCATTGGCAGATAGTGTGCCAATGCAACAACAGTCATTGTACTTTAAATATTAATTTTGTGAAGCTCTTTGAGAAATATCAGTATGTATAAGGTGCTATTGAAGTGCAGGTAACTGCAAATGTTATAGTCTTAATATTAATAAACCAATAAATAGCTCCTTGAAAGGATATTGGCTTTCTTCCTTGGCAGAGGTGAAATTGGGGAAAGGAGTTGGAAGGCTAAATTCCTGAAACATGCTGTACAAAAGACTCGCCAAAAGTTTGGTATACATTTGGATCATCTTGCACTGTAACAGGCACTAGATTTGTGCATTGGAAAATTTTGTAATTGAAAAGAAATAACAACTCCTGAACCACTTGTCAGGGCAGTTGGCATTGGTGATGTGATGATGCATTGTATCACTGGTGATATCTTAGCTTCAGGCTTTGTTTTCATACAGCTAAAGGATTTCTAAGACAATAGCTCTTTCGAAAGTTTTCATCACGTGATCTCCAAGCTTACTGGGTGGCGCAGTGTGTTCTATAATCTTGCCCTTTCACATCTGTGGCCTGGTTTTAAATCAAACCTAGACACAGGGGTTCAGGTGACGTAAAGTATAAGAGCAAAGCCAAAGTGGCTTAAACATGTTATCTGAACCCCAGAGATTCTGTTAAAGCGTTCAAGTCATTCGATACCTAGCTACTTTTAATCATATTATAATAAATATAATTTTGACTTTTGTTTGTTGGATGTTAAAAATTCTCTGTAATTTTCAGAGCCTCCTAAGATTATCAATTATGCAAGGCCTTGGGATGGAAGCAAATATGCTATTGATCACCATTGGTAGAACAGCTCTGCAGTATAGCTATTTCTTGCAGGGAAGCAATAGGTGAGTTGCTAGCTTTGCTACATACCATGTAAATGCTGATGCTCATATTTATGCAAGTCAAAGACACTTCATTATATACACATTTGCACTGTTTGCTTGAGTGGTATGCACCATCTATATGAATGCTGTATTTATTTGAAATACTAAAAGAATATTGACTCCTCTATCAGCAGCACATCATACCCTACTTTCAAATATTAACATATAACTACCAGTTTACATAAGTTGATGCGGAAACATACAGTGGTCACATGGTATCAGTTATGAACAAATTGTTAGCTTTTATCTAGTGTGCAATATACGTGCACAGATACGTACATAAACCATTGAGTTTCAGATGTGAGTGATCCATCCACTTTTACTCGGTATGTACTGTACCTGTACGGGAGTTGAAAAAATATACACACAAGCCACAGTATATCAAATGTTACTAAATTGTCAGCTTTATTCCAACATATGTTGCATTGTATTAGATCAGTACATAGAAAATAACTATTAATAGTTTTATGACTCGTAACATAAGCAACCTTGGACTAAAGCAAATGAATCCACTGGGTATCAAATGTCCTCACAGAAATCAAAATAATGCATGCATAAGGATTCTCCATAATTTCTAATAAAGCTTTAAATGTTTACCTAAAGTTTAAGCTGGAGTAGGGGACAGAGAGTAAATTGAAGTATGAGACAGGAACCTTTTAAGAGTACTCTATTTCCTCAAGATAATTGATGGAGCTGACCACATGGAGCCTCAATTTATTCAGCAGGATAAAGGTTTGGCAATGAGATACTTTTACATTTATTTTAAGTAACTATTATTGCTGTGTTTCTTTTAGCAGTTAAGAATACTGATATAATACATGTTGAGCTTGTTTTTGGAATGTCATTTTTCTGCTTGAATCTCTTAGCATTTAGGAATAGGAATTTATTCTTAGAATGTTGATTGTTTGTTGCCTATGAAATTATTTTTCAGCCTACATTTCTTTACTAGGAACTAATGATGACAGTGTGTGTATTTTGTACTAATCAAGGTGAGAGGTGTTAATGATATGGAATGGGAAATGTTTTCACATCTGGCACCCAGTGTCAGCATCAAATACTCCCAGAATAGAGAAAGAATAGATTCATCAAAGGGTACAGCTTTTTCTAGACTGTCTGATAATTGAGTGAGAATTGCTCTGACCATTAAGTGTGAATGGCATTGTAAATTCAATTGTCTGTTATTTCTAGTGAGGCTATTAATGTGTTCTTTTAGAATGTGTTTATGATTTTGCTATAATTAGTGAACGAAGGAAATATTCATAAATGCATTCACACTGTTGCATAGTTCTCAGAGGAATTCTTACTCCAGTGTGCTTTAACTCCAACTGCAGACCTGTCCTCCCTATTGAACCAGGGGCCACATTTCCATTTCCTACATCAGGTACCCTTAATAAAAACAGAAAATGTTGGAAATACTCAGCCGGTCAGGCAGCATCTGTGAAAAGAGAAACAGAGTTAACGTTTCAGGTCGATTACCTTTTGTCAGTTTTCCCATTCTGATGAAGGGTCAGCGACCTGTAACATTAACTGTTTCTCTTTCCACAGATGCTGCCTGACCGGCTGAGTATTTCCAACATTTTCTGTTTTTATTTCAGGTTTCCAACATCCACAGTATTTTGCTTTTGTATCAGATAGCCTTAAGGTTTTTCTAAGTGGACTGCCAGTCTAGCACTAATTAGGGCAGCGTTGTGCTAAGGATTCATGTCCACTGGAGTAAGAATGGCCAAACTTATTTCACGTAAGGCCTTTTCAGATGACAGTAATAGACTTTCATCCCATCAGCCACATAGATTTGATTTCAGATATGAAAGTTCTGTCGGTAACCCATGATAGTCCAGTTAGTAGCACTCTTGCCACTAAATTAGAAAGTGTGGGCTCAAATCCCACTTCAGAACCTGAGCACTTAATCTAGTCTGAAACTCCAGTGTAGTATTGAAGGAGTGCAGTATTGTTAGAGATGCTATCTTTTGGCTGAGATGTTAAACTGAGGCCCCTTTTACTTGTATAGGTGGTTCAAGGGAATTGTATAGATCCCAGGACACCATTTGAAGAGGAGCACGGAGTTTTCCTGGTGTCCTGGTCAACATTCCTCCCTCAATCAACAACAGATTAACTATTCATTCATCACATTTGTTTGATTTTGCCATGTGCAGGATAGCTGCTGTGTTTGCCTATATAACAAAAGTCCATGCAGTTCAAAATAATTCATTATCTGTGAAATGTTTTGAGGCACTCTGAGAGATGTGAGGAAGTGCTGTATAAATGCCTTTCTTTTACCATCTAGTCCCAGGATCTTAGATTTTACTCAACCACTGAATAAACAGATACTGTGTGAAATATGATGGCTCCTCAATTATTGGGAACTTTGAAATGTCATGCCAAGAAAGACAACAGGCCAAGGATGTACAATGTAGGATGCAAACTTCAATAAATATTCTGGAGTTTTACTCAATTCATCTTTTGGGGCAGGGAGAAATTTTGCAGAACTTTCCTCCTGAGACGACCTAGTCCACCATACAGCAATTTTTTTTTAATGATCCACGGGTGGATTCGGCTTACTGGACTAAATAGTGTTTCTTGTTCAATGCTTGTTTTCATGTTTATCTACTTTGATTCTATGTGTTGGCTAGAAAATACTAATTTTCAGTGGAGCCACATGTACAAAAATTGTAATTTAACAGTAACTCCCAACTTGACCTGGGGATATTAAGATGGCTAGCCAATAAAGGTTGTAGCATTTGAGTCCATAGGATCTTCCGCAAACAAGGAAACTCAAGCTCAGGAAATTACTTGACAATTATTTCAAGGATTAAGCTGTTCTCCATCCCCGATTCCAGGTTAGAAACTGTATTTTGTACTGGAACACAGGCAGAGCTTGATATGAGTTCATTTGAATCAAAGTTAACACAACAACTTACATTTCTGTCGTGTTCATCATGTATAGAAAAATATTGTAATATACTTTACAGGATGGAGGACAAAGATCGACACTAATCAGACGAGAAAGAGAGAACTGGCATTTATATAGCGCCTTTCACAGGCATGTGGTCCTTCCTCAGGACATCCCTAAGTGCTTTATAGCCAATTAAGTACTTTTGAAGTGCAGTCACATTTGCAATGTAAGGAAACACAACAGTTCATTTGGATACAGCAAGGTCCCACAAACAATGTGATAATGACAGTGATGTTGGTTGAGGGAAAAATATTGGTCAGGGCACCTGTTCTTCAAATAGTACCATAGAACCTTTTACATCCACCTGAGAGGGCAGACAGGGCCTTGGTTTGATATCTTAGCTGAGAGGTGGCACCTCCAATAGTGCAGCACTCCCTCAGTATTGCACTGAAGTGTCAACCTAGATTATGTGCTTAAGTTTCTGGAGTGGGACTTGAGACCCACAACCTTTGGACTCAGAGGCAAGAGTGTTACCACTGAGCCAAGGCTGACACTGAGAGAAATGGAAATAAAAATGTTGGGATCAGTGAAAGCACGGTTTAACAAAAGGCTTTTAGGAAGCCTTTGAAAGCAGAGAAGTGTGTGCGCAGCAAATTCCACAGGGTATGGACGTAGTGACTGTAAGAGGGCTGCCAATTGTGGAGTGGAGGGATTAGAAGTGAGGAATAAGCAGTGTCTGTGGAACAGAGGTTACAGAGGAGACAGTTTCCTAGAACAATACATCATGGAACCAACCAGGGAACAGGCTATTTTAGATCTTGTATTGTGTAATACAGGGTTAATTAGTAATCTCATAGTAAAGGATCCTCTGGAAAAGAGTGATCATAATATAATAAAATTTCACATTGAGTTTGAGAGTGAAATACTTCAGTCGGAAACAAAAGTCTTAAACTTAAATAAAGCCAATTACATAGGTATGAGGGGCGAGTTGGCTAAGGTAGATGGGGAAATTAGGTTAAAAGGCATGACGGTAGATAAGCGGTGGCAAACATTTAAAGAAATGTTCCAAAATTCTCAACAAATATACATTCCACTGAGAAATAAAAACTCCATGGGAAAAGTGATCCATCCGTGGCAAATTAAAGGAGTTTAGTATTAGATTAAAAGAAGAGGCTTATAACGTTGCGAAGAATAGTAGTAAGTCTGAGGATTGGGAGAGCTTTAGAAACCAGTAAGGGATAACCAAAAAATTGATAAAAAGGGAGAAAATAGAATATGAGAGTAAACTAGCAAGAAATATAAAAACAGATTGTAAGAGCTTCTACAAGTATGTAAAAAGCAAGAGAATAGCAAAAGTAAACATTGGTTCCTTAGAGACTGAGACAGGTGAAGTTATAATGGGGGATAAGGAAATGGCAGAGACTTTAAACAAATATTTTGTATCTGTCTTCACAGTAAAAAACACAAAAAGCATACCAAAAATAGTGGGGAACCAAAGGGCTACTAAGAGTGAGGATTAAAGTAATTAATATCAGTAGAGAAAAAGTACTTGAGAAACTAATGGGACTAACAGCCGACAAATCCCCTGGACCTGATGACCTACATCCTAAGGTTCTAAAAGAGGTGGCTACAGAGATAGTGGATGCATTGGTTGGGATCTTCCAAAATTCCCAAGATTCTAGAACGGTCCCAGCGGATTGGAAGGTAGCAAATGTAACCCTGCTATTCAAGAAAGGAGGGAGAGAGAAAACAGGGAACTATAGGCCAGTTAGCCTGACATCAGTCGTTGGGAAAATGCTGGAATCCATTATTAAGGAAGTGGTATCAGGGCACTTAGAGAATCATAACATGATTAGGCAGAGTCAACATGGTTTTATTAAAGGGAACTCGTGTTTAACCAATTTATTGGAGTTTTTTGAGGGTGTAACTAGCAGGGTAGATAAAGGGGGATTGACAGAGTGGATGCTGAGAGGTTGTTTCCCCTGGCTGGAGTGTCTAGAACTAGGGGGCATAGTCTCAGGATAAAGGGTCGGCCATTTAAGACTGAGATGATGAGGAATTTCTTTACTCAGAGGGTTATGAATCTTTGGAATTCTCTACCCCAAAGGACTGTAAATGCTGAGTCGGTGAGTATATTCAAGGCTGAGGTAGATAGATTTTTGGACTCTAGGGGAATCAAGGGATATGGCGATCGGGTGGGAAAGTGGAGTTGAGGTCAAAGATCAGCCATGATCTTACTGAATGGCGGAGCAGGCTTGAGGGGCCATATGTTCTACTCCTGCTCCTAATTCTTATGTTCTTATGTTCTTACTAGAACCCTTCCATCTGGAATTTTTTCCCTAAATCCCTCCACCTTATCACTTCCTTGCTTAATGATGTTTCGGTGTAAAACCGGAATAAATGCATGAAGTTCCTTGGAAAAAACGGCGCAACGCTGCTCTTACTCCGTGGTTAAGCCAAAAAGTTCCAGGAAATTCCAGGCCATATATCTCTCTTCCTTCGTTTTGTCCACACTGTCAAAACATTTATGAAGGAAGTCTTGCCTGATGATCTTGGGTGCTCTTGTGTCTGAACACTTGTTAAAATGTCTTTTGCACATTGCGTATTTAATATTTCTGGGTTTCATCATATAATCCTTATCAGAATGAATTAAATTCATTAGAAACTTTTACATCTCATTGAAGTTTGGATTTATAGATAGGATCTCCTAGTGATACATATATTCTAAATAAATATCCTAATATAATAAAAGTCTTTTAAATAATCGGAAATCGAAGTCTTCTCTTTCCCATATTCACCCTGGCAGCACTAGGGGCGCTCTAAGCCTGATGTTTTAGAAATCTGTAGGAAATTGTAATCATCATCAGGAAGGGGGCTGAAACTCTGGCAACTGATCCAAGTGGGTTACGTTGAAGAGCAGTTCAGGAATAAAACAGGAGCCCAAAGCTTTTTGCAAACACACTAAAGAAAGGAACCGCATTCATCACATCAGTGCAGGGCTGCATTGTGTTCGCAAAGGGATTGTTTTCTTTTTTTAAAGTGAAACCTCTTAATTCATTCATTCCGCAGATCCAAAAGAGAACCATAAATTTGTTACTTCCAAAAAGTTCCTTAGTTTACGTGTTTCACAGCCAGAGCTTTCCTTTCGGGACGAACTTTTGTGCTGAAGTTGCTAAAACAAAAAAGAGTTAAGGAAAAGGTGGAACGTCCGATAGGGATACTGTAGACGAGAGACTAAAACAAAAGTTATTTTAACATTTCGGCTCCGGATTTTACAACAGTTCCACACATGCAGAGCTACAAATACGACAAAGCTATGCCTGCCGACAACCGAAATGGTGGGAATTCAACTCTGAATAATAAGGATCACAAGAAAGTCATGTTAATCTGCTTGGATCTCTTTTGCTTACTTCTTGGTGAGTACGTTTCCCAAAAGCAAAGATATTGCAAGTAGTAATCCATGCTGTGTTGTGTTTACATATTGTCAGGGGCAGGCAGTAGGTGTTGCCACTGTTCTTTAAATATTGCTATATAAAATAAAGCGAAGAATCAAACTTTAATATTAGTACATTTTTTTGAAAAAGATGACCAGCCTAGTTTAATCTCCCTTTAGCAAACTAGCCCAAGCTAAAATGTATTCCGCATGTAATCATGATCAGTCACATTTAAATAGATGTTTTTACACATATGGCTGAGGCGTCACTCACAAGTAGTCGGTTTTACTAGAGCTTGTAGAAGCACAAATCGTCTTAAAGGGAAATCAGAAACCAGCGGAATATATTGGTATATATTAAATATATGTATTGCACTTAAGCGAGTAGTTTAATCTGTGCGTGTTGTGAATCTGTGAGCACAGTTTGCATAATGCTGTGTTCCTCATATACACAGACCTGATAATGGCATTTGTATGTGTCATAGGCAGAGCCATGCAGAATTTAAACGAGCAGTGCACCCAAAGCCAGATGTGACCTAATTGTAATACATATTCATGGGCGGTATTAATGAGTTGTGTATATGAGAGAGAGAGAGAGAGAGAGTCAGAGAGGAATAGATAGCAATAATTTTTAACGGTTAAGATTCCACAGATGTATTCACAGATCCAAGTGTTAACCCTTTAGGAGCATTTTATCATTTCACAAAGTAGCATCATTACTATTGTTAATAATGCTTTATGTGGACTGCCTGTAGCTCCAGTGTGATCGTAAGAGGGTGGCAGGATTTAGCTGAGTTTTAAGGGGCATGTGATATCATTCTCTGCAACTGTGAGCTCTGATTATTTTGCAATTAGACATTTTTACGTGACTGTAAATTTGGATGATTCTATTCTATTACAGTTCATCATAAAAGTTAGAATGTCAGTAAGAGGCCATGGTGAAAATTTAAGGTGGATTTTGAACTCTGCCAATATTTGGCTCTTTAAACTCCTATTTAATCACATTAGTGTCTGAACCGACGTGTTTAATGCTGGATGAGAGGGAGAAGGAGAGGGAGCTGACTGTCATATTTGGTAATAGCCAAATGTTTTAATCTGCACAAGACTCCCCCAAGATGCTTCAATCTTTGGATTGTGCAGCTTTTAACCGATATAGTTATGTTGAAATCTGTGCGGTGCAAGTTTGAACTTTAAGTACATTGAATCATAGAATGTGTTGGCTACTGCCGATAAAAAATGTCTTTGGAATAAGCCTCCACTTTCCACCAAAGGTCACTTTATCGTAATAATTGATATGTAATTGAAATCAACAGTTCCATGCTGATACAGCTGATCAGACATATCTACATAAAGTTCCTGTTTATAAGCACACTTTGACCAACGTAGTAATGGTGCAGGCATTCCATTTATGGATCTGGTATTTAAACAACTTTTTCTACCAGTTCCAAACTCCTGCTCTACAGTAATGGGATTCCATTACACTTCTAATCTAAACAAAAGCCTGGAGGGTACCATCACTAGTCTGTGTTTTGACAGTGTTTGGACACATATGTTTCATTACATGTGGGGAATGCAACAAGCCCAGAATTCTGTTTACTTTCAAAGACAGCAAGCCAAGGGAATATAGTGGTATGACTATTGAACAGGTTCCACTCATCTTTATATCAAGGTGACGATAAGGCAGTAGGAAAACTATAATCAATTAGCAGAGCCAATGAAACTAGTCTGATGTGTGAACTCTACTAATTGAAAACTTATTTGAGGTTCGGGTGCATGCTCCAATCAAGAGCATCTGTGTTTCACGCTCATGAAAACACGACAGGATTTTGTTTTCTGTATGTGTGTGAACGTTCCAAGTTTACACCAATGTAGCTCAATGTTGTGCTCTGACAGCTGCTGCAAGACTTGGATTGTGTTTTACCACAACAATTGGATTGTTCCCACAAAATTTAAATTAGGAATTAACAACGATTTCTGGCTTGGGAACCATAAATCTCTGCATGTAAACAATCCACCTGCTCTCACTCCCCAAGTTAGTAGCTGTGATCAGTATTTGCAATAGCACGATTATTTACCTGTTTTTATATGGTGCAGTCCTTGTTATTGAGAGCTGAATAGAAACAGGGGTGTTTGATAGCTTATCAATAAGCAGTTGTCAATAATATAACCTCTCAGCCTTTTTGATTATTGGAAGAAGGGGGGAGAGAGAGAGACACGCACACATACTATTAACATAATTTTATAACGGAATTAGAAGCATATAGGAGGAGCTGGAATATAGGGGCACTGAATGGGTGTCTCACAGTTCTGCATTACTGTGGAATTCTTGAGATGATACCATGTTAATAGCGGAAAAAACTTTCCAAATATACCTAACATTTATAATACTTTGTGAGAAAGAGCAAAGGACCTACATAGTCTCCGAAGGATTTGATTTAATACGGTCAAGACAACACCGTTTCTATGTATTCTTGGAATAACCAAGTTCTGTTGCTGTGAGTGTGCTATAAGTAGCGATCCCTTCTCTTTATCTTTTGCTTTGCTCTGTTTTGCTGGGTGGTAGTCAAAGTGATTATTATTTTTGGAGATTATTTTAGAGAAGGGGCTGAGAGAAGGTGTTGCATCTTTACTTCTAAATAACTGATGGAGAGGTACACCATTTCTACTTAAATAATTAGATTAATCATGATAGAAGGTCATTGGTAAGATTTTCACTGAGAGCTACTGATTTGTCCTTTGAGGGAGGATTGGCCATTAAAACTGCTGCAGGGCATTTTCCATAGACCAACTGAAAGGGACAGTACAGCTTCCAAGATCTACAACAATACTGTTTATCTTTAAGCCTGATTCCTAAAACTGGAAGCCGTTGCATTAGAAAAAAAGTCTCCATCACTTTGCTACCATTGATCTCACTCTGTCAAACACTTTGAAGTGGATTTTGTGTGGTGTCCACTTACTGAGCATCAATCACTGATCTGATGAATTGTTGCAACATACTTTTTCAATTAAGGTGCTTAAGATATCCATTAAGTGAACTTTATCAAACCCTACGAATGTCTTGTAAAAAAAATAGGCTATTTTTCTTACAAACATAATATGAGAAGCTGAGGATATTTACTCAGATGTTGACATTGCAATAGTACCTCATCATTCTACCTCTCAGACGCAATGGGGCTCCATCATCAGGAGCTCCAGGCTTACAAATCAGAAATTCCTCTCACCAATCAATCTGATGGCTTGATGCCATCAGATCCTTCCATGTGTTAACCAATAGCTCTGGAGGAGTCAGGCTAAAATTGGGCATGTGGCCACTGGCAGCATACTTGAGGCTGTCACATGGATGCCATTACACAGAAATAGCCACACTGATAATAGAAAAGCTGTTCTAACTATTGCGTTACTATCTGAAGCTTCTCCCAATTTTATTAATGATACAGCCTATTCATAAGAAGAGTTCTCTCAAATGCCTTGAGGATTCAGGACTTGCTGTTTTTGGGAAAGGCATTCCTGAAAAAAGTAAACAAGCTCCTCAAAATATATTTATCTGTCCTTTCACCAACTGTAAAGGTGTACAGAGCTAAGAGCTTGTGTGTCTTTTGAATCCATTTCAAATTGGCATTGCAATTTTTATCTTAAAGAAATAATGATCCAGCAATCCCGAATAACACAAAATAAAAGACAAGCTCAAAAATCTTTTGCTGGGTGACGTATTTTAGGCAAAAAAGTAAACTTATCCTGGTCAGAAATTTCAACTGTTCATTTTCTTTATTAAATGCTCTGCTTCTGACCTTTTCAATAAATCGCTAGCAAAATTGATGTGCTTGTTACAAGTTTGATATTAATACCACATTGGGCTGACTATAAATTAGTTTCTAATGCACAAGACTCTGAATACATTAAGCAGTAAAGCTTTCCAGCTGTGGTATGCTTAGGAGTAATGACAGCTGAAGTCATACATATCAATTACTCTATTCATTAGTCTAATTTCACTGTAATATGTTAGCAGAAGTGAAAATGGAGTAACAGCAGTGAGGCTATCTGGCACTGCTGATGGTGGTTTATGGCATTATTCCTGTGCGAGTGTGAAAGGCTCACAATTACTACCACTGCAGGTGGCAATGCTACTCTGTAATTGCTGTTTGGAGATGCATGATATCAGCTGAGCTCAAGTCATTTCTTTATATTTTTGTTTATTTATTTATTCTCTTCCTTTAGGCAAGTGCCTTGGTTTTGCTCATCATTTCTTTTTCCAGCTATCTCACTGAAAGGCTCCTTAAAGAGAGATTTCTTCCTTCAGGATAGCTTCCAAAAGTCAAATGGTGAACAGGTATTTTGAGAAGTTTATTAACTTTTTTTTTTAACTTTTATTAATCCCTCACCCCCCCCAAATGTCGTTTATGAGTGACTGTCCATGACATAGAAACTGGCTTTGAAGAGATGCTGAACCTGAGATTACAAGAGTGCTCAACTAAGTACACGGAAATGATCCTGGCTGATTCTCAATCTGCTCACTGAATTCTCTAAGTCAATTCCCAGGTGACTCTATCAGCCCTTATCACTTACTGGAACCTATCTGAAACAAATAGAACAAAACAATAGATGCTAAAACTAATCATGATGGTATTTTTCAACTGTTTAATTTGTACAAGAGTATTTAAAATCTGTTTATAGTAAAGAAAATTTCCAATAGGGAATTCAGGAGAAACTTCTCAAACCTAGAGAGTGGTTAGAATATGGAACTCGCTACCACAAAAAGTAGTTGTTGCAAATAGCATAGATGCATTTAAGGATAAGCACATAAGGGAGAAAGGAATATAAGGATATATTGATTGGGTTATATGAAGAGGGAGAGAGGAGGCATGGAGCTGTTGGGCTGAATGGCCTACTTCTGTGCTGTAAATACTTTGTAATGCTTCGTAACTTTGTAAAAGGAAAATACTGCCGACGCCAAACCTCTGTGCTGCATACAAAACAACCCTTTCAATGTCGCTGAAGGTAAGCATGCAGGTGCAGCAGGCGGTTAAGAAGGCAAATGGTATGTTGGCCTTCGTAGTGAGAGGGTTCGAGTACAGGAACAAGGATGTCTTGCTGCAGTTGTACAGGGCCTTGGTGAGACCACACCTTGAGTATTGTGTGCAGATTTGGTCACCTTATCTGAGGAAGGATGTTCTTGCCATGGAGAGAGTGCAGCGAAGATTCACCAGACTGATACCTGGGATGGCAGGAATGATGTATGAGGAGAGGTTGGGTCGATTGGGCTTGTACTCGCTGGAGTTTAGAAGAATGAGAGGGGATCTCATTGAAACTTATAAAATTCTAACAGGACTAGACAGACTAGATGCAGGAAGGATGTTCCCAATGGCGGGGGAGTCCAGAACCAGGGGTCATAGTCTAAAGATAAGGGGTAAGCCATTTAGGACTGAGATGAGGAGGAATTTCTTCACCCAGAAAGTGGTGAACCTGTGGAATTCTCTACCACAGAAGGCAGTTGAGGCCAATTCATTAAATATATTCAAGAAGGAGTTAGATATATTTCTTAAGGCTAAAGGGATCAAGGGATATGGGGAGAAGGCAGGGACAGGGTACTGAGTTTGGATGATCAGCCATGATCTCATTGAATGGCGGAGCAGGCTCGAGGGGCCGAATGGCCTACTCCTGCTCCTATCTTCTATGTTTCTATGTTATATATTTTAAAAATTATACTCGCAGAAATGATTTTACGAAGATTCCTTGAATGTTGTTGCAGAATATATCACATTACTCAAAAATTCTCATATGGATGCAGTAAATTTCAGCGACTGATACAAGCACAAAAGACAATTTTAAAAGTCATATTTATCTTTATACATCTCCAAAGCCCCGCACAAGATAAATTAAAACATTTATAAAATCTGGGAAACTGCTCTTGCAAATTTCTGAAATCAATTTTTTTTTCTGGACAAAAAGTGAAAAATAAATTGGTGATTGTCTCGCATTCCACATTGTCAGTGGTCAAATTGCTATGAGTGACATCTGGAATTATTTTGGAGGGGGCTCCACAAAGGTGGTTGTAGCTGATGAAGTTGTGCTGGTATTGAAATGCAGTCAGTCTTGCTCTGAAATGCAAACCTTTATTGCCCAGCCCATTTCCGCTGTACTCAGAGCTAATTGGCGAGTAATTGTTTGACTTGTTTATGGCACAAACCATTTGGTAGAATTCTAGGGACCTGTTAATCCCGTAGTGGTCCCAATTGCTTGCATTCAGTGACTGAAAACATTTATTTCCCCTATCCTGATTCCCTCTCCCTTCTCCCCGAGTCACTAGGGACAATCTAATGTTGTAAGAGGTCCATATAAATCAGTAACACTGCAAGTCCTACCTTCATGGGATTTCAGAAGCCTGAAAACTACACGTTGAACATATCTACTATTTATGTATGTCCACTAAACTACCCCTCCCCAGTCTGTTTATGTAGTTACTCCCCTGAAAAGAATTGAAAATCTGAAAGGGCTTTGTGATCTGATCCTGAGGAAGTCAAGTGTTATTTTCAGCATTAGGATGCAATTTTTGTAACTAAGATCATCGCTTTGTAATTAATGTCACTTTGTTTAGTGTTTCCGAAAATAGTGCAGAAGCTTTTTCATTAATTTTACAGGGGTGATACTTCCTCTTTAAAGTTTACAGTGTTAATGCTTCTTTATCATAGTTTTAAAATTAAAAGTATTTCAAAGAAGCAGTCTCTTCTCAAAGTATTTTTCCAAGCATAATTTGATTATATAGGCAGCAATGAAAGAAAACTATGTTTGGCTCTGTTTAAATATCACAACCGTTCTGGCTAATGGATCGTCAGTTGGTGAATCTTGCGTTTTATAAGGCTGAGCTATTGGATCAGTTGGTTTTGCTCCTGTCCTCTGGAACTTCTTCCCTATAGGTTCAAACCCCGCTTTAGGATTTGAGTGCGTCATCTCGACTGACACTTCAGTGCAGTTCTGAGAGAATACTGTAATGTTGGAGGTGCAGTCTTTCAGATGAGATGTTAATTCAAGGCCCTGTCAGCTGCTCAGGTGAATGTAACAGATGCCATAGCACTTTTTGGAAATGTCCTAGACAACGTTCCTTCCTCAACCAACGCTACCAACTGATCATCTATCTCATCTGCTGTTTTGTGAGGCTTTGTTGTTTGCAAATTGGCTGCCTCATTTGCTTACATGGCGTACTTTGAGATGTCTTGAAGATGTGATAAAGCGCCATATAAATGCGAGTTTGTTCTTTTTCTTAAGGAACTGTCCAGAAGACCGTATCAAACAGTTTCAAACTCTCCAGGAGAGAAGCCTCTCCTGGTATTTCAGGTCAAATCATCATTCCAACAGAAGGCTTGTGCAGCTTGTGCATGGACTTTGTCAACACAGACCAAGGTCACGGGAAGAGCCCAGGTATCCCTGGTCAAGATGTGAACATGTTAAGAATCAAGGCTTTAAAAAAAAAACTAACATTATCAAGTTCATCCAAAACGTGGTGCAAAGAATGGTTTGTGTTTGGTTCTTCACTGGTTTAAAAAAAAGTTAGACTTGTTTGTGAGATGATTGTATGTTTGTGAATAGAGGTGTTTAAAGATTTCAAACACAACAAGACCTATACGGATGGTTACAGATAATGATGTATTTATGAGAACCAAAGTGTAGGTTTCCTGTGCAATTAGGAGGGCCGCTCATGTCAAGTTCAATTATGTCTGAAAGCATGATTGTTTTTGACACTTTCTGTGTTCCCTGCTTGGTCTGCTTGTTAGTATGTTATTACTTTGGAATAGGCTTACTATATATTTTTCCCTGCTTATTAGTACACTTCTACCATTTACTCTTGTCCTAGATTTAAAAAAAAAAAATTTTCATCGAAGACATTTTCTGCCCTATTCCCATGTTTTCAGTTGTAATAGTAGGTACAATGAGATTGGGCGCTGGACTGGTCCTGTTCCAGTACATAACCTAGTTTGACTTAACACACTATGACTGTTGCTGATTTGATGGTATTGCAGATCAAATCATCATTCCAACAGAAGGTTTCTTTTCTGCAATTTCTTTGTCAGACAGTTCCTTAGAACGACTTTCCAAGTACCACCTTTCAAGGTCCTATTTACTTACCATACAAGCAATACCCTTCCTCCCTTATGATTGGCTATCTAGTGCTTCACTGAGTTACTCGGTGCTTACGTATGACCACGTGTAGGTTAGAAGGTGGTGAATTGCACAATAAAGGCTTAGGTGGCAGCTTAATGAATCTCTATATGCTCGATTCTGCCCCACTGATCCCTGGTGAGTGGGCACTTTTCACGTTTTTATGTCATGTTATGAAATGTTACATTATGCATGTTGGGCTTGAAGAAGATGACACTGACACCTCAAACTGTCAAAACATTTTGTAATGAAGAAGATCTGCATCTCCTGCGGCCTCCTCCTTTAAAAATGTTCTCAAATCTCTTTGATCACGCTTTTGGTCACCCCTTATGATTGCTCTGTTCCTGGCTTGGCGTCCATCGTACTTATGTCTATCTATGAAGTACCTCAGGGTGTTTTCTACTTTAAGGATGCTATATCAACAACAAGTTGTTTTTGTTGGAGCCTTTTTCTCTCACTTAATTTGTTCATATTGAGAATCCATGAAGAGATATAGGCCTAGAAATTGAGTGGGCTTAGCGCCCATTTTGCGGCGCTAGAGGGCATTGCGCTGGACTTACAGCCGGTTTTGAAATTGACTAGGGCCCAACATCGGCGTTACACCGGTAGCGCTGCGCCGGCACCGATGACGTCATCGGTGTGCGCAGCGTCCCGGTTGCCGTGGTGACGGGCCCCAGCGCCGAAATTCAGTTGCGGCCGCCTCGCCCGTGGCAGCCGCAACTAAGACTCTGGCAACAGAGTCTTGCACGACTTTGCGCCGGCGCATAAAGGTGGAGCGGCGGCCGGCCGCTTTCCCGCCGGCCGCCTGCCCGCACCTCCCTTCCCGGACTCCCCCACCCCCCCCCCCCCCCCCGCGGAACAGATGCTTCGCGGCTGCGAGCCCGGCACTTCCCCGAGGTGCCGGGCTCATTTTTGTGAAGATTTTACCGGCCAGCGGGCGGGTGCAGGCAGCTCCTCCTTAACTGAAGGAGGAGGCCTGCACTTCCCGAGCCTGCCGCACTGCATCGGGCGCCGCAGCGCCGGAATAGCGCCGCAATGCGGCGCGTAGCGCCAGTTTTCAGGCGCAAACAGCCTTCAGTAGCGCCGGCAGCCGTTTGGGCGCGGCGCTACTGAATTTTTGGCGCGCACAGCGCGACTTAGCACCGGTGCTAAATTTCCGGCGTTAAGCCCCGGCGCAGCGCAACCTCAATTTCTAGGCCATATTTTCTACCTATTGACTGTGATTGGGTGGAAAATTTAATGCATTAAATTTTAGGTTATCTGTTGTGAGAATCATCAGTTTGCAGCAATTTATTAATTAGTTAGCAATTGTATTTTAAGCCTCCATTAAACTATACATAATTAAAAATCATGGGAGTTCCTGGCTGGTAGAAGTCTAATTAATGATGGAATAATTGAGTTAAACTTGTTTCCCTTCTGGGTAGTTTAGTGTTGTTACTTATCTGGACAGCATGCTACATAAACTTGCAGAGTAAAAGTAAAAAGACGGATTTTGCCACAGATATAACAGTGAGGCTAACAGCGCTCACCGTTATTAATGTGTAAATCGGACACCAACCTCCAGCGGCCACACATGCGCAATTAAATGCGTAAATCAGGAAGTTGCTGTCCGAGATGCCCTGCTCCTCCAGAAGCTGCATGAGAATAGTATCACAGAGAGACTCACCATTGAAATACATGGAATGGCGTGAAGTTACTGTACTTACCTGATATATACGCATTAAACGCGCCAAAAAAGTTAGGCTAGTCCAATCCAGTGTAAGTATTCTTTTTTAACAGCATGATAAATCTTAATTACTGCCAAACAACCTCTCTGGCACTAAAAATTAACTTTTACAAGTGTGGAGTCTCATTCCTTCAGATTTTAATTATTGTTGGAGATTTAAAAAATAAAAAAGTGTAATTAATTTTTTTAACTTTATCTTTCTGTCTGTTTTATCTCTCTCTTAAACCCATCTTTCTTTCCCTCTCTTTGTTTTGCTTTCTGTACCTGATTTGACATTGAATTAACTATTCTAACTGACACTCCCTGGTTCAGACTCTGTGCTGCTCACTAACGATTCTTCAATCTGATTGGCTAAAGAGATACACAGTTGCTTGTCCTGTTCACACAGGTCCCAGATCTCCTGTAGAGGGCGCTGCACTTTTTTGATAGTTGGCTGACAGGAACTTCCAGTGCAAAACCCTATAGAAAGTCTATGGCCAAGTGCAAGTGTAAGGAACGCTGCTGTTGTTCGTTCACCACTGTCCGCAAGATCCGGCCCATTATTGTATTTATAGCTGGAGTATTCATTTATAGTTGAACTATTCTTTCTCTAATGATTAATTAATTAATTTCAGACCACTGATATCTCTCTGAGCAACTATAATCAGCAAACCAGAGTTGTCATTTGGACAAATCAGTTTTTCCCTCTTTCTCTTGTTTTCCATGTGGTGCTCCTTCTGGATGGCTTGCTGGGAACTGGTTGAACTAGCCCACCAGGGGTGAGCAAATCAGAGTGACCCTGTACTCTAGCCCACTACCTTCTGATTGGGAACCCAGATTGCTGGACTCACTGGGTCTGTCATGGAATACTACTGCTTTAATGATTTATCTTGGCTACAGTTAAACAAATCTCTAATATAAATCCTTTCAATTTCCTATTTATTGCCTGTTTTCCTGACCAAGATGTTTTTCCTTTTCCCCCCTCCACTCTATCATGAGTTAAACATGTTTTCCTTTTTCAATGAAAACAAAGCTTAAATTTCTGTGAAATTTCTTTACGCATCTTTTACATAGCGGGCTTGTAAAATTCCTGCCGCTGATTTTCTGCCGTACCAATACACTTGTCTTCTGCTTCTCTCTCTGCTCTCACCCCATCCCCTCCCTCTCAGAACCATGATAGGGGTCCCCTTGTCCTCACCTTCCACCCCACCAGCCTCCACATTCAACGGATCATCCTCCACCATTTTTGCCACCACCACACACATATTCTCGTCCCCTTCCATTTCAGCATTCCGAAGAGACAATTCCCTCTGCAACACCATGGTCCACTCTACAATCACCCCCAAGACCCTCACCCCTTCCCGTGGCACCTTCCCGTGCAAGCGCAGGAGATGCAACACCTGCTCTTTTACCTCCTCCCTACCCACTGTCCAGGGCCCCAAACACCCCTTCCAGGTGAAACAGCGATTTACTTGTACTTTTTTCAAGTTAGTATTCGGTGCTCACGATGTGGTCTTCTCTACGTTGGGGAGACCAAACGCAGATAGGTTGATCGCTTTGCGGAACACCTCCATTCTGCAAGCATGACCCTGAGCTTCCGATCACCTGTCATTTTAATTGTCCGCCCCACTCCCACTCTGACCTCGGCCTCCTACACTGTTCTAACGAAGCTCAAAGGAAGCTCGAGGAACAGCACCTCATCTTTCGATTAGGCACTCAACATCGAGTTCAGTAATTTCAGATCATAACCTCTGCCCATTTTTTTTTCCAGATAGCAGCCGTTGCTGATGATTCTTCTATTGCCATTTACACCCCCTCTAGACCCATCATTTGTTTCTTTACTTGTCCCATTACCATCTCCTTTCACCTTGCACTATCATCCCTTTTGTCATTTAATCTCTCCTGCCTTCCACCCTATCACAGACCTTCCCTTTTGTTCTTTCCCCCTTTCCCTTCCTATGTACTTGTTTAAAACCTGTTACATTTCTAATTTTTTCCAGTTCTGACGAAAGGTCATTGACCTGACACGTTAACTCTGTTTCTCTCTCTACAGATGCTGCCTGACCTGCTGAGTATTTCCAGCATTTTCTGTTTTTATCTCTTGTCTTTATCAGGTAACTCTTTAATCAGTGAAAGTGGTAGGTTTATTTTATGGATGGTTTTCAAATCAGACCATAAAAAAACTAAGGATATAGTTCTAAATAACACAGAGGCGACTATTTGCATCATGGCATGCCTTCCGGCATTCAAGCAATACTTACATCATGTGGAAACTTGAAGATTTATCTTATGGATTTCATAGACTGATAATTTGCTATTTATACATTCTTCATTTTTCCTGCTTCTCTGTGGGCAACTTATATTGGATTAGAACATTCCCAGAATGGCTGTTAGTAGGATTCTCTGAATAGTTTGCAGTATACCAATTCAAACTTGCAGTGTGGAGATAGCAAGGACATAGATGTCAAATTTTGTAAAGCAGATAATGACCACCAAATCAACCATCAAAACTGGGCTGCTCATCAGTAAGGAAAACAAATCTGTGATGGTACTGAAACCTAGTGCTTTTTACCATGGTATTTTATTTTTAAATCTATCCCTTGTGGTTTAAAGTTTGACGTGCAGGTGGTAGCACTAAAATGGAGCCCTGAGCCATGTTCATAGGCCAGGTGCCAACCCAGCACTGAAGGAGTTCCTATTATGTCCGTGTATAATTGAGACACGGACTGCAGGAGTTGATTATAACAAGTCTTTACTGAATGGAGACAACCTGGAAACTGAAACTACAGAAGCCTGCTAGGGCCTTTTATACAGGGGTGGTCACTGCCGGTACTGCAGTCTGAGACCAGTTATTCCCTTAAAGGTACATACACAACAATTCCTCCCCTTTTAGATAAATAGTACATAACATTCATTTAACAACTAAATAATAACTAATTACAATTACAATTACGGTTGCTAGATACATTGGTTGAAGTTAAGCAATTATAAGTTCAGTCTTTGAGGAGGCTTCCTGATTCTGTCTGGATAACGCCTCTTTGGGATATCAGGTTCTTCTGGCAAGGTTGAGTCGGGATCAATGTCGTTGTTTGGTTCGTCTGCTTCCAATATCACCGATTCTGCGGTAGATGCAATTGGTACTTCGGTTTCATCGCCAGGTGTATCAGATCGTGGTGTGGAGTTGACGTTTTCCAGTGACTCTAGAATCTGGTCAGCATGGCGTCTTACAATGCTCTCGCCAACGTCCACGGTATACATTAGAGGTCCTTGCCGTGTACAGCTCGTTCCTGGCTGCCATTTCTCTGTGCGGTAGTCCCGGGCCAAAACTGGTCGACCTATCTTAAAACTCCTGGTCGGCCTTTCATTCATATTCTGAAACTGCCTGTTCTCCACATCTCTTCTGACGTTTGGCTTAACCAAATCCAAGCGGCATCGTAGTCTTCGATTGAAGAACATCATGGCTGGAGTTTGGTTGGTAACCACATGTGTCGCATTCCGGTAGGCAAACAAGAAGTTATCCACCTTGTGTTGTAGGGGTATATCTTCATTACACATTGCCTTGATAGCCTTCTTGAATGTTTGAACAAACCTCTCGGCCAATCCATTAGTGGCTGGATGATATGGGGCGGATGTGTAATGCTTAACACCATTGTTCTTTAAGAACCTCCGGAACTCTTCAGACACAAACTGTGGTCCATTGTCAGAGCAAATCTGTTCAGGCAGCCCATTCCTGGCGAATATGGTTCGTAAGACTGTGATAGTTTTTTCTGTGGTGGTTGAGGACATTTTTAGTACCTCTGGCCACTTTGAATGTGCATCCACCGCAATTAAAAACATCGAGTCCATAAAGGGACCAGCAAAATCAATGTGCACCCTTTGCCATGGAGATGAGGGCCACTCCCATGGATGTAGAGGGGCTTGTGGTGGGGCGTTTTGGACCTTCTGGCATCCTGTATAGCTCTTGGTCATCTCTTCGATTTCTCTATTGATTCCCGGCCACTACACAAACGCTCTGGCTAAGTTCTTCATTTTTACCCCTCCCAGATGACCCTCATGAAGCTCATTGAGCACTCTATCCTTCAATTTGGGTGGAATTACTACTCTGGATCCACACATCAAGGTTCCTCTGTACACTGACAGCTGTTCTCTTCTCGGTGAGAATGCTGGCAGCAGTGGTTCGCCATGTGCTGGCCATCCCTTCACTGTTAAATCATAGACCCTGGAGAGTGTCGGGTCATTTCGTGTTTCCTTTTCTATGTTTGCATTCGTCACAGGGATACATTCGACTATAGTCGAGTGGAATAACTCCACTGGATCCACTGCCAGTTCTTCTTCCACTGTCGGCAACGGTAGGCGCAACAATCCATCAGCATTCCCATGCTGTTTAGTTCCTTTGTACTCGATGTCATATTGGTGTGCCCCTAGGAAAAGGGACCACCTCTGTAGCTGTTGTGTCGTCATTATCGGTACGCCCTTCTGAGGGTTGAAAATGGAGACGAGAGGTTGATGATCAGTTAGTAGAGTAAATTTCTGACCGTGCAGGTAGTGATTGAACTTCTTCACCCCCCACACCAGGCTGAGGGCCTCTCTGTCAATCTGGGCGTAGTTACGCTCGGCTGAAGTTAACGAGCGTGACGCAAAAGCTATCGGCCTCTCTGAACCATCAAGGAATTTATGTGACAGTACCGCCCCAATGCCGTAGGGAGACGCATCACACGCCAGTCTTATCGGTAGTGATGGGTTGTAGTGAGCCAATACTTCTCTTGAAGTGATTAGGTCCTTACTCTTCTGAAAGGCCCGCTTACATTCATCGCTCCATTTCCATGCTACTCCCGTTCGTAGTAGGGCGTTCAGTGGATGCAGAATTGTGGACAAATTCGGCAAAAGTTTATGGTAGTAATTCACCAATCCGAGGAATGACCTCAGTTGCGACACATTTTCAGGCGCTGGAGCCTTAACTACCGCTTCAATTTTGTCAGGGGACTTATGCAACCCCTCTTCATCAATCACGTGGCCACAATACGATATCTGTTTCTTAAAAAACTCGCACTTGGGGCGATTGGCTCGTAGCCCATGTTCACGTAGTCTAGTGAGCACCTGCTCTAGGTTGGCAAGGTGTTCACTGTCATCTTCACCTGTCACTAGGATGTCGTCCAAGTAACACTGAGTCCCCGGAATCCCTTGCAGGACTTGTTCCATCGCTCTTTGCCATATCGCCGGAGCTGATGCTACTCCGAATACCTGTCGATTATACTGGTAAAGACCTTTGTGAGTGTTTATCGTGAGATACTTCCTAGAGGATTATTCAACCTCCATCTGCAAATATGCTTGTGCTAGGTCAATTTTTGTAAAACGCTTCCCTCCAGATAGTGAGGCGAAGATATCTTCTATCCTTGGAAGAGGATATTGTACTGTGTGAAGGACTGGGTTCACCATCACCTTGAAGTCCCCACAGATGCGAACCTTCCTTGGCTCCTCAGACTTATTGTTTAACGTTTTCTTCATGACAGGAAAGATGGGTGTCGCCCACTCGCTCCGGTCTACCTTAGATAACACGCCTGCATTCTCCAGATTCTCCAGCTCTGCCTCAATGGCTGGACGAATTGCATATGGTACCGGTCTTGCTTTGAAAAACTTGGGAATTGCATTCTCTATTTTTATCGAGGCGGTTACGCCTTTAAGAGTGCCCAGTTCTTGTTGAAATACCTCTTTGGCGTCAGCTAAGATTGTTGACAATCGTCCAGGAGTGATGTTGTCATCCTTTTTACCAGCCACCGTCAGTGCCTGAATGGAGTGCCAGTCTAAACTTATCTTTGTGATCCATTCACGTCCCAATAACAGTGGTCCACCATCTTGCAGAATGTAGAGATACAATTTCCGTATTTTCTTGCCGTTGTATTCGACAGGCACCCTTATTTTTCCTCTGGGGTATACTTTTTGCCCCGTATACATCCTCAAGACAATGGATGTCTCTCTCAAGGGTATGTGTGAGAATAGCCGCTCGTAGTCTCGTCGATTCATGACGGTTAGAGCTGATCCTGTATCCAATTCCATTTTGACTTGGTACCCTGCTATCGTGAGGGTGACCCAAATGGTTCGGTGATCCTCTTTTGCGATTACGTTGTGAAGTTTGAGACAGCTTAGTCTCTTGTTCCCGGATTCACTATCGCTCATCTGGTCTTCGGAACTACTGTCCGTCATCTTTTGTACTTTCCTGTACGGTTCCTTAGTAGCCTTTTTGTTGTCGTTGGTCTTCTTCCCAGACCTGCAAACTCGTGCAATGTGTCCCATCTTTCCGCATTGCCTGCATATTTTGTCCTTGGACCAGCAGTCCTTCTGGTCATGGTTTGTTCTGCCGCAGCGATAACATTTTGCAAATCCCCGTGTCATTTCATAGGTGCCGTATTCCTGTGGCTTTTGTTGTATTTCCGCAGCTCCCCTTGCTGCTGCTTCGTACGATACTGCCACGCTGAAAGCCTTATCTAGCGTCAGCTCTTTCTCTGAGAGTAACCTCTTCTGGGTTCCTTCACTCAGGAGTCCACAGACAAATTTGTCCCGTAAGGTATCTGCCAGTCCTGCTCCGAACTGGCAGTGCTTTGATAGCTTGCGTAGTTCCGTAAGGTAATCAGCATTGCTCTCATTTTTATGCTGATTTCTCCTGTGGAATTTAAATCTTTCTGCTATCAGCAGCGGTGTAGGATTTAGGTGTTCCTGTAGGATAGCAACAATTTCGTTAAAACTCTTCGCCTTCGGTTTGGCTGGAGTAATCAGGTCCCGCAATAGGCCATACGTTCTTGCGCCCATTAAATTTAGCAATACCGATGCCTTTTTCTCATCGGCTATTTCGTTTGCCTCGCAATATACCTCGACTCTTTCCACATACGTGGTCCAGTCTTCTATTGCATTATCGAAGGCAGTGATATCGCCAGTCTTTGGCATCTTGAAAATCTAAGATGGCGCCTCCCGCGCCTTTCCTTCTTCCCCGCCGAGTTAAGATGGTGCCTCCCGCGCTTTCCTGCCGCTGCTGCCAACGCTGTTGCTGGCGATTATATTTATTTTACTATCCTGTAATGGTGACGCCCTATGGTCTTCGCGCCTCCCCGATCGCTGCTGCCAACGCCGCTCTCCGTGGTATTTTTATTTTTGTATCGCGCTTCAATATTTGCTCCGTTAATTGAAGAACCGTTCCCGTCGTGGAGTGGACCCTCTGGGACACTTCCCTCCCTCTTCTTAGGTCTGAACGCAGCCCGGCTTCGAAGCACCGGCCGCGCCCTGTGTGCTCCACCCTCTTTCTCTCTCTTTGCTTCCCGACTCGCTGCCCGGCCCCGTTGCAGAGCCACCCGATCGAGCTGTAGCCCGCCGCAGCCCAGGAAGGATCAGTGCACTACCTGCCACCAGCCCGATTAGCTGGGAAACCACAGACTGGAGAACCAAGCCTGGCTCTCGACAGTCTCTCCTGCACTTTTCAATTCGATGATTTGGAGGGCGGTTGACCACGGTCGACGCCCGTTTCTCGAGTTTCTTTGGATTATTTTTTTTTTCTCTTTCTTCTGGCTTCGACCTTCAATAACGTCGTCTGAGGTGCTGCTGAGTTGCAGGTAAGTTCGTTTCTTACTCGTTGCCAGTATTATGTCCGTGTATAATTGAGACACGGACTGCAGGAGTTGATTATAACAAGTCTTTACTGAATGGAGACAACCTGGAAACTGAAACTACAGAAGCCTGCTAGGGCCTTTTATACAGGGGTGGTCACTGCCGGTACTGCAGTCTGAGACCAGTTATTCCCTTAAAGGTACATACACAACAGTTCCCTCTTCTGAATCTGGTGTGCGTGTCAGCCTGGGCTCCGTGGTAGCATTCTCGCCTCTGACTCAGAATGTGTGGGTTCAAGCCCCACTCCAGAGATACCAGTACATAATCTAGGTTGACACTGAGGGAGTGCTGCAGGTGCTGCCCTCTGGGTGAGATGTTAAAGCAAAGCCCCCTCTCCTCTCTCAGGTGGACATAAAAGATCCCAAGGCAGTGTTGAAAAAAGACCAGGGGACTCACCTGGGGTTCTGGCCAACATTTTTCCCTCAGCCATTATCACTAAAACAAATTACCTGGTCATTGTTTTTTGTGGGACCGTGCTGTGTGCAAATTAGCTGCTGTATTTCCCTAGTACAACAATGCTACACTTCAAAAAGCACTTCATTAGCTGTAACGCACATTGAGACATCCTGAGTCCCTGAAAGCTGTTATATAAATGCGAGTTCTTTCTTTTCTCAGTAATTCCTTCTGTTATTAGATAATACGTATCTCTGTTTATTTGATAACATTTTATTTCAGGATTACTCATTACAGTTTGATCTCCAGAAAATAAACATACATTTTTATTGGTCCCCTCCCTCACCTCTTTTTCCGATACATTGATGACTGTATCGGTGCCGTTTCCTGCTCTCGCCCCGAACAAGACAATTTCATTCACTTTGCCTCCAATTTCCACCCTTCCCTCACCTTCACATGGTCCATCTTTGACTCTTCCCTTCCCTTCCTCGACTTCCCCGTCTCCATCTCTGGGGATAGGTTATCGACCAATATTCACCACAAGCCCACTGACTCCCACAGCTACCTGGACTACACTTCCTCCCACCCCGCCTCCTGTAAGGACTCTATTCCATTCTCCCAGTTTCTCTGTCTCCGCCGTATCTGCTCCGACGATGCCACCTTCCACACCAGTGCTTCCGACATATCTTCCTTTTTCCTCAACCGAGGATTCCCCTCTATCGTGGTTGACACGGCCCTCGACCATGGCCGTTCTATCTCCCGCTCTTCTGCCCTCACCCCTGCTCCTCCCTCCCGGAACCACGATAGGGCTCCCCTTGTCCTCACCTTTCACCCCACCAGCCTCCACATTCAACGGATCATCCTCCGCCATTTCCGCTACCTCCAAAGTGATCCCACCACCAAACGCACCTTCCCCTCCCCTCCCCTTTCAGCATTCCGTAGGGACCGCTCCCTCCGAGGCACCCTAGTCCACTCCTCTATCACCCCCTTCACCTGGCACCTTCCCGTGCAAGCGCAGGAGATGTAACACCTGCCCCTATACCTCCCCCCTTCCCACTGTCCAGGGCCCCAAACACCCCTTCCAGGTGAAACAGCGATTTACTTGTACTTCTTGCAATCTAGTATACTGTATTCGCTGCTCACGGTGTGGTCTCCTCTACATTGGGGAGACCAAATGCAGATTGGGTGACCGCTTTGTGGAACACCTCCGCTCAGTCCGTAAGGGTGACCCCGAGCTTCCGGTCGCCTGTCATTTTAATTCACCGCTCCATTCCCACTCGGACCTCACCGTCCTTGGCCTCTTGCATTGTTCCACGGAAGCTCAACGTAAACTCGAGGAACAGCACCTCATCTTCCGATTAGGCACTTTGCAGCCTTCCGGACTCAATATCGAGTTCAACAATTTCAGATCATAACCTCGGCCCCTATTACATTTTTCTTATATTTTTTTTCCACCCCTTTGTTTTGGGTTTTCCCTTCCCCCCCCCTTTCCTTTTTTTTTCTCTCTCCCACATGGCAGCTGTCTCTCTTTCTGCCAGTACACTTCACACCTAATCTGAGCCATCTTTTGTACTCACTTGTCCTATTACCATCTCGTCTGGTTTTGAATACCTCTTAATGTCTCTTTACTTCTTTTGTTCTATCGCAGCCCTGCCTTCGATCTATTTCATTTCCTTTCCAGTTTTGAAAAAAGGTTCACCCGAAACGTCGACTCTAATTTCTCTCCACTGATGTTGCCTGGCCTGCTGAGTTTTTCCAGCGTTTTCTGTTGTTATTTCGGATTTCCAGCATCTGCAGTATTTTGCTATCATGCATTTTTAGTTTCCTTTTCAGAGATAATGCATTATTATATAAAACACGATTGCGTTTTTTTGTTTTGTACTCAGAGTTAAGACCTTTGGCTTGGGACAGTGGGTGGGACACCCGCATTTTGTAAACTAAAAATGTTTCCACAACATCCGTTTTATAGGGAGTGCGTTGTGGTCAAACCGGTACCACAAGAAAGGAAATATTTTTATGTATAATGAATAGCTAACCATTTAATGTAGCACAATTACTGTGAGCTGTGGCTCAGTGGTAGCACTCTCACCTCTGAGTCGGAAGGTTGTGGGTTCAAGTCCCACTCCAGTGGGGCACTTTTGGAGGTGCCATCTTTTGGATGAGTTGTTGAAACCGAGGCTCCATCTGCCCTCTCAGGTAGATGTAAAAGATCCCAGGGAACTATTTGGAGAAGAGCAGGGAAGTTCTCCTGGTGTTCTGGACAATATTTATCCCTCAACCAACATCTAAAGCAGATAATCTAGTCATGTATTTTATAGCTGCTTGTGGAACCTTGCTGTCAGCAAATTGGCTGCATTTCCTACATTACAACAGTGACTACACTTCAAAAGTGCTTCATTGGCTGTAAAGTGCTTTGGGACATCCTGAGGTTGTGAAAGGTGCTTTATAAATACAAGCTATTTTTTTCTTTCTTGTCAGCATGCTTTCTATAATTTGAGTGTGTGGAAAAATAATAATATCCTCTTACATATTTTCATATAACAAATTCACAATTCTAGTAAGAATGTATCTTGTAGAACGCAGCAGGACTTAATGCCACAAACAGGACCATCAGGATCATTTAGGCCTCTTTATACTCATTACGCATGAATGGAAATTTATCCCTGAAAGATGGATTGTTGTTCAGAGAGACAATGACTCTTTTGATGATCTTTATATAGGTTTTGTTTAAAGGTTCCTGTGTAGGTACATTGTCTTGCTTATAAAAGGCTTTTTTGAGACTAATGTCTAAATCTTGTCTTCGAGACTTAAATTACATGGTACTTGTGGACTCGAGAATACAAGGCTGTGAATAAAGAATTATCGTATATCAAAGCCGTTACCTTTTTCAGGGAGGAAAGATCTGGTTTCTCTACAGAACTAGAAGGGAACACTTGAAGTAGGCTGACACATAGAGCACTATCTACGTCTGTGTCTCCAGAATTTGCATGAATAGGTTCTGTTGGTTGGCTTACCTCTGTACTGATATAGATATCAGCAGTAGATGGGATTATCATCTAAAGTCCACAAGTTTATCAGTTAGTTCCTGGAAAGTTGTTAAATTCATTGATTTTAGGAGACCTAATCAGTATTAACAAGTGAAGGATGTCTGAGTAGGGTTATTTTAATGAAATAGACTGTCTTCCATTAGTGAAAACATTGAGAAAATCCTCTTTTCTCTTATCATGCTCTAATCTTCTTTTTGATGATATATACCCTGCGTTGTAGAACCAGGCTACTGGACGATAACTTTAGCCATCTTTTAATCTTAATTGCATATAGAAAAATATTTTTTTTTAAATTCGTTTTGGCTCTTACAGTTCTAGTCTGTCTATCATAGCTACATATCCTTCACACAGCGCAGGGAGCTTAAATGCTGATTGACAAATACCTTCCTTACCATCCAATTGCTGGAATTATGTCCAAAGCACAAGACAGCCTTTTCCCAGTGGTAGACAATCCTCTCCTATTTATTTAAATACAGCATACATTATGTTCAATGCTTAATTAAGTCTATTACATTTATTTTATTAGGTGTAAATATTTACTCAGAACAGCAGTTTGGATTAAAATATATTAAAATAAAGGAAAATGACCTTGGATGTGCAATTATATCTAGGCAATCTTCTTAAAATCAACAATCTAGATAAAGGAAATAATCGTCATGGTGACTGTGCATCATGGAGACAGGACAGCACAGTAGTATATGTAGACATCACAATTATTTTACTTTACTTCTTAAACTGCCAACAGCCTCGGCTGGTCAGTTTTCTTTTTAAAGATTTCAGCTCTAGCACTGTGATACTGAAACAAACCGATGACAGCGTAACTTTATTGCTTTAATACAAGTATTATGTGACTATGTTCATTTTTTACTATTAACCAAAAATAAAGTTTTAAAACATTTACTTCTGCTTTCCTTCTCATCCGTTCTCTATCTTAATCTCCTTTTTTCTCAATTTTCACTATTTTTGACATGTTATTGTTGGGACGGTATAAAATGGGCTTTATACAATATTTGGGAGAGCTCAAGGCTGACACAGGGCAGAAAGGGAGAAATGTTATATTTCATATCACTGATATCTCTCCCCTTTAGCAAATCGCTTGTCGTCACGAGAAAACGTTTGTGTCTGGGATAGAATTGGCCTTTGGCAATACTAAGCTTCCTTTAAATGATGTACTTCCAGCTGACCCTGAATTCAGCTGAAGGTTCCATTTTACAAGGTAAGGCTACTCAAAGTATTATCATTCACCATAATAGGCCTCTTTTGTGAGTACAACATTCAGAAATAAAAAAAAAATAAACTGGGCATCCAGACTTATCACTGTGTACAGGAAACTTCGCGATATCCGGCATCGACGGGACCGAGCTGGTGCCGTTAGATCAAAACTTCCGGATAGACCAGCTTGTAAACACTCGGCCCGTACCTTGGAAGCGTCTCTGAAGCTGTTGCTAAGCTTCAGAGACGCTTTCCACAGCCTGACTGTTTAAAAAAATGCTAGGGGAAGAAAGAAAAAAAACCTAACAAAACGGCTGCTGATTTCTGCCGTTAGATCGAGGTTTCCGGACATACAACCTCCGGATAAACCAAAGTTTCCTGTATTTGGCAGCACTAGGAACAGGAGCACTAAAATTTACTGTGAAATCACTTAACAATCTAAAGTAGCAAAGCAGAGGTCTATGGAGGACAGCCAAAGCTTTTCTTCTTTTTTTATTTTTGGTGTAAGAGTAATTGCATCAAAGCCTGTTGCAGAATGGCTAATGTTTGAATCAGTTGCTGAATGTTTACCTTTCTGTAGTCCCGTCTTGGAGACAGTCCCTGAAGTATTTAATGTACTGATAGACTGATGGTCTGGTGTAACCTCTACAGCACTTCAGTACATGAAGCTCCATGAAGTGTGTGTGTTTTTTAAAAAATTTAGTCGTGTTTGTTACAGTTTCTCAAGAATGATCTGCTGACTGCCAGAAATGCTGAAAATGGTCCTTGGCACTAATAACTTAGTTAAGCGAGTTCTTGAAAGGCTCCCAATTGTAGAGCAGCACTGAAAACAACTTTAGAGGGGGCAAAGTTATATTGGCTAACCAGTGTAAAGTATAAATAACTGTGTGTGTATTTCTTGAGCTTAGTTTTAACCCTTTATTCATCCTGATACAGTTAGAAGATGCAGAGCTCTGTCATCTATGCTGAGACCACCATCTGAACTGCTCTCAGAATTCAAGATGCAGTGGAATTGTCCCATTTAGTACATCCTCTCAGCGGCAAACAGGCGCTGCTGTTCTTTGTACTAACTCCGATAACACAAGCCCAGTGTACAATTGTTGTACGTGTACAGTTTCAATCTCTGCCTGTATTTGTATGAATTGGAATGTCACACTCTTATTACTTGGTGATTATATTTGAATAATTTTTTTGCATTGTCCTAAGTACTTATAAATCTCAAGTAGGGAAACTATGACAAAGTGGGTAAGCAAGAGCATGAGAGTATGGAACTCACATTGGATCTACACTGTGGCACCAGCAAACTCTGGCTACTGAGAAAGGGATTATTTATCTTTTTTATCGTGCTAGTGGGGGCCACAGCCGCCAATTCAGGAAGATTTATATTGTGAAAAGCATACGGGGTCCAGCATGAATCAGCCAGTGTAGACTGAGCATTGACATAGTGAAGATCCATTATGATGTGAGGAATTATAGTACAAATTGAGCACGGTGAGTTCCTGCGCAACTATGGTTGACTCAGCTTTGAAACAAAATTAGAAGGAGCATTCATTCCCCTGACGGCCAAGATCACAAGCATGTTGTATCTGGAGATACAACTTCCAAAGAGAATATTTGATCACCCTCCTTTTAATTGTTGAAATATTCGTTCACTTAGCATGTTTGATTTAACTCAATCTGTTTTATTATGAGTAATTAAATATTTAAATAATTAATTGTTGGCCTTTATTAACAAATAATTGGGAAAAAATAACTGGAACTGTTCCAATTAAACATTAACCAGAAACTGAAAACTACTATACAGTTAGTACTAAAAGCCGTAATTTGGCAGAAAACCTGTTGCTCACCTACATCCTGCAATAGATTTTCAGTATTAGAAAGGGTGAGGGGTTTAAACGCAGGATATGGCAATCGAGAGAGTGTAAACAAAGACCCCATTCACTGAACCAGGTTTTTTCTAAATGTACACGAGTTCAGGATAGCTACAATCTGACCAACTGGGACCATTTGAGGCACCGTCATGGGTGCAGGAATGTTCACTATATATAATACTGTGTTTTTTTCCCCCCTCATTAGCTAGCAGCCTCTTGTAAAAGCCATGTCTAAGAATATTAACTGTTGCCTATTTTAGCTACTCTAAGTGTGTTCAACTTATCTGATATTTGTGTCTGATAAATATAATTCTCCCCAAACTATTGTATTCACAACTATTGTATGCATTCCTGTTTACTGAAGACTTCTGAATGTGAATCTCTATTTTAGATTATTTTGTTTAAATTACATATTTTCACCATCAACAAAACCCTGAATTACCCAGACAATTAAATCAAATTGTATAATTGGGCTGTGGTTTAAATAATTGATTAGATTGACACTTCCTGTGTTCAGTTGGAGCTTTATTTAGTTAATCTGGCTCCTAAATTCTGCACATCCCAGAGTCCTTTGGGTCAGTGATCACTTCGGCCCTCCTCACTCGACCTTTCACTACTGGAATATCGGTCTGGGCGGGGTTGTACATCATCTGGAGTTGTCGCAATGCGATTTATTTGTCCCAATGATTTTACTTAGCATTATTCGTTCACATTTTTATTCACACATACAATTTAGATATACTCAGGAAGGGGGAAATTAGGAGTTCTCAGCACACTATCTGGCTTTAGTTCAATGCTGTGCCACTCAGTGTGTGGTACCGGAATAGAACAGTATCATCTAGTGGTGTGTGGTTAAAGCACTGTCATATGTTACTGTTAAGTATTTAAACAATGGGGAGCAACTAAAGATTGAGGGATGTACTACCTGTAATTAAGCGTTCCACTTGTTTAATTTTTGTCTTCTTCTTAGAGGTAAATTTTACCAGGCACCAAATCTATTTTAACAAAAAACAAAAAACTTCTTTTTTTCATCAGATCTCATGAAACATCAATCATTAAGGATTTTGTTTAAATTTCATTTTAGGAAAATCTCAGGACTCAAGTCATCAATCCGCCCTCTAGCATGCCCCGAGCTTGCTCCCTGTCTGATTTTGGATTAGGATAAAGTGGCAAACCCTTAATTCAGGGAACCTTTAGTTAAGGGTAATGGCTAGCTTCTATATACTGTACAAGTTGATTACTGTCATTTCTTCTACGGCTTTAACATAATTAAGGACAGGATCTTAGCAATTTTTGCCTATTTACTTCACCCTACTGTGAAATCCCTATTAAAGTGGGATTCTGAATTTTATTTCTGAAGCTAATCATGTGAACTTGAAACAAATAATGTGAGTCTAGTGTGTTGGTGCATGTGTGTGTGTACATGGAGTTGATCTCCAGACTATGTTAAGATGTAAGAAGAATGGGGCATTCAACCTGAAAGACAACATGATGGTAGAACAGTATCCTTTCATCTCGAGGGGTATAGTTCAAATTCATCTGACTGATGGGGTGAAAGGACAACTTGGCTCTGCTGCCAATAAAAGTCCAAGATGAAATGAGATGAACAATCTGAATCCAATTCTTAGTGGGAGCATATCATTTGTGATTTTGATTTTGGCTGCAGATGTTGACTGGTGTTGGGACAGGTCAGCAATGTGAAATTCTCATTGTTAAGCTGCACAGGCGGAATGGCAGCCCTGTGGTTTTGTTCAGGAGCAAAGTGCCACTGTAGCCCAGTGAGAGCTCTCTCCTCCTGGAAGAAGGGAACAAAACCACCTTGTGAGTTAATGTTCCCTGGCTCTAGAATCATTCCATCATCTCATTTCAATTACAGGAAACTCTTTTTTATCCGGCACCAACGGGACCGGCGTGGTGCCGGTTTATCAAAAAGTCCGGATTACAGAGAGGTATAGTAAAAGGTACAGAGCTCCGTACACAGCAACAAATCCAGGCTTCCCTGTTGCTTAGCAACAGGTGCAGGAACCTGACCACAAGATCCAAGCGTCCCTGTTGCTTAGCAACAGGTGCAGGAACCCGGCCATAGATCCAGGAACAGGCCACTAATATGAAGTAAAACTTAGCTGAACCTACTCCTGAATTTTGCCGGTTAACAGAGATTTCCGGTTATTTAGGTGCCGGTAAATCGAGAGTTTCCTGTACAATGCAACCTCCAATTGCGGCGCGTGAAGTCTTTTTGTGTAAACAAGCCTTCTTGAATATGGCTGGTCAATTGTGTTGATCATCAGCAAGTAATTGTTCCTGCAAAATACTTTGCTTCTCTAAAGTATTGTTCATAATATAAAACTGTGATGAGATCCAGTGAGACACAGAAGATGAGATCTGAAAATATAACAAATTTTCATTTTATAAATACAAAATCAATCAGTAAAATGGAGAACGAGTGACTTTTTAAAACTGTTTTTTAAACCACACCCATGTTTGTTTGTTTTTTGGTAATATGAGCCAAGTGCTTCACAATCACTAGCACAGAAGAATCGGCGAGTTCATTATTGCCCAATGTTCACACACCCAGGGCTGAATATTGCCAGCGCTCAGAGGGCAGGTTCGGAGGCGGGTCCGCTGTCAAAATCCAAAAGATTGACAGCGGGGCGGTATCCCGCTCTAAACCTGCCTCCTTGTGAGTTTCCCTAGTGCCGGTTCTGCCTGCACTTTGCAGACACGGCACTAAGCGGCGAGTCATGCAATTGTGCTAGTTAAGAGGATGTTTAAAGCAATTTAATCACCATTTTACCAGGTACAAAGCATTATGCCAAGTTTTCCACCAGGTTCCCGTTGCTCGGGGATCACGCCAGGTAAGTATCTCGGGTTCTGAACAACTCTCCATTTCTTTTAATAGGTGACAGCTGCAAAAATGGTTTAAAACCTGCCATTTTACAGCTGGTCAGTTTCCAATCTCAGAAGCTTCAGCCTTCAGTATTTAGAACCCACTTTTGAGCTTTATGCACTTTTGAAGTGTTTGGAGTAACCTCTCTATCCACTGTCACCTCCTTGGAACAACCTATCTCAACATTGACAGATTACTTCTGTCATCTCAACCTCACTTGCCATCTATTCCATCATCATCGGTGCCCTTGAAAAATTCTCACCTTGGTCCTCAGAATCCCAACACGATCAGCCCCAACACCAGCAGCACCGGGCACACCAGCAACACCAACATCCACACCAACCTTCTCCGCAATCAACTGATGTTGCACTGGACACAGGGCATCATCACCCGTACACATTGCTGCCCGGGACGCCAGCGATGGCCTCACCATGTCCAGATTTGCTTCACTTAACACTGAACACCCTGGCTGCCACATGATGCACCAGGTTGACATCACCCCACACCAGCACCATAAAGCATCCCTACAATGTCCAAGCCATTCCTTTCACACTCATTACCACTGGGGCAGGGAGGTGACGTTATGTCTCACCATTCACTGGAACTCACTAAGACACTTTCAAAGGTGCACACAAATCTGTCCAAGAACGTAAAGTGGCGAAAATAAGGATTTCTTTGAAAGGTTTGCGCCACTATAGCCTGGTCCTCCTGGCGACATTCCTGCTTGTGTCCTCCTGTGTAATGAGCAACGTTGGTGTCCTGCGGAGGTGTCTTCCACCCATTAGAAGGGAAGAGAACCTCCCTGCGTGCTGTGACTCCCTTCATAAGCATATGGAGGGAGTCATGGGAGAGCCTGGGTGCAGCCGTGCACCTTTGCCAGTGTTTGTAGCACCTCAGTGCTGTAGAACACTGACCGCAGAACTGTCAAACTAAATTTGAACCAGGCCCCTTTAAGGAAACTGGCAACTGACATCATCAGACCCACTTCCTTTTAATTGGCCGGGAACCTCACAGGGCGGGCTTAACAAGCCCCATCATCGTAAAATTTTGTTGGAGGTCAGGATCCAGACAGATGCGGGTTCCCCACACACCATGGACGTCGCCCACCCTGGACCCTCCGAGGTTGAAAAAATCCAGCCCCCGGTGTGTTGGTTCAGGATGGAGCATTTATGCAATTAGAAGAAATATTGTCTAGTCACTGAACTGTGGGTAAATAACAGATCTCATGTGCAGTGCAGGTTCCTGAATTGTGCTATAATTTTTCTATAGGCTTCAGGCATAGCTCCAGTTCCTGCTCCTGTCACAGAGAAACACGTTTGATAGCATGGCAGAACATACTGGAGTGGTGACAGCCCATGTTGACTAGACAGCCAAGTCCTCCTTCTTTGCAAATTTCACTGCATCTAACAGGGTATGGCTACTATTCCAGTGGCAAAGACATTTAATGACATACAGTGTCACAGATAAATGAGCACATTTGCTTCTACAGAAACAGCTAGACATTATTCATTGGATCTAAAGTAGTCTTACTGTTAAATTTATAAAGGAGCCTTGATCACAGCACTTAATTTTAATTAGTATTTGTTTTGATTTTTTTGGGTTATAAAGGATCACGTCATTATGATAACAGAATGTTTCACTAAATTGCGATTGGTTGATTTCCCCCTCCCTTTTTTCTAGCCCAGTCAAATTGAAAACAATTGCAGTGCAGCACTACTGTCTTAGCAGAGATTAGCTCACTCAGGACAGAGCATCGATTGAAACTGGGACATTTCTGCTCTGTAAATTTCAGTACAACAGTAGGCAGTGCTTTTACTAACTGAGCACGGTTTAGACTGCTCTATGCTGTATACATCATGAATTGCCTCTCCAGCGTGACCAATATTTACGGAGCTCCTCTTGTTCTAATACAAACGGAGAAAGGAACAGCAACAATTGTGGCATGATAACGTTATAATTCAGCATACACTGCTATCTTTAAGAAATCTGGGATAAGATGATCTTTCAATGGATTCCAACCAAATGTAATTAATTTAGGTTGTTTGAGTATGGAATGTCAGTAATGTAATTTGAAAGTCACAAATTCCTGTTCATAAACAAGAAAGCATCGATTTGAATACTTAAGATTGGTGAAAGTATATGTTTCTACAGGGACAATTCTGGCCATGTCCTTCCAAGTAAGAAAACGTAGAGCTTCAACCTCACCATGCCACCTTCCTCGTGTGGATGCTGATTAACATGTGATGTGACCGTGGGACATTGACATTACTGGAAATGGCTTGGTTTGTGTCAGAAATTCACATGTCTCAATTCTCCCACTTAAAGGCTTGTGGTGTGACCGTGAACTCTTTTCAAAATGGAAACTTTTAAATTGGGAACAACTGTACATAAATTAAAATGTGTGCATATACACACAGCACAAGACTCACATCAACTGGAATAACCCAGAGGGTAACTCCGTGTGAAAGTGGACTGTCAGCAGCTTTAAATAAAAGTTGAACTGAGGTCAAGTAAATGAAATTATTAATGGGGGGGGGACACCATTAACCTTCAGACCACAGTGTGAAACAAGAAAGTTCATATTTTTCTCTAAAGTACCTCTAGTTCAAAGTTGCATTTCCTAAAACAAAAGAGTCTGACCTGACACACCTATTAGTAGTAATGTCTGGGGAGGAGGGTGTAGTCTGATGCACTTCCACAGCGACTGTAATGAGAACAGACCCCTGTTGCTTGTTAAGCAAATTCTAATTTGTTACCACAGACCCTTCCCCCCCCCCCCCCCCGCCCCCGTCACCCAATAGGAAAGTGTTGACAGAAGTGGCCATTATCAGCCAGCCAGACACTCCTCTGTGGCCAGTTATTACTGAAACGGTGGGGTTAGATCAGAAGATCTTGTACTCTTGTTTGTGTGCTACATTCCACAACCAGCAGTGAGACAAACTGAACAGAGTTCAGTGCAATAAAAGGAGATGGAGAAATTATAATCCGTATACAAATAGGTATTAGTACTGCTACGGTTCTGGTATTTTACTATGTTGACAAAGGGTGAAATGTTTGACAGCATAGGGGGAAAAGAATATGTAGGAGATCACTCACAGCTTAGTAGGAGTGCTGTGAATTATTTAACATAACTCTGTGTATTGGAGTTTAAAAACGCTAACAAAAACGTCACAGTGGATTTAGGTAAGTACATGATGATCATTACAGGTCACCTGTTTTTTACCTTTTATATATTTTTGATGTTTTCACTATAGCTTTTAATTTATTGCTGGGAATTATTATTGAGACTGAGAAACCCCATATCTATTTTTAAAGCCAATAACTAAAGACTTTTAGAACGGCTATTTTCACATTTACAGGCTAATGTGATTTTAAAATGAGAAGTAAACTTGAGGACTCTGTGCAATAGTAACCTCGTAAACAGCAGTTAAGATGGATACAGAAGGGAACCTTTGACTTTTTTTTGAGAAATGACATTCTAAATGGATGGTGGAAAGCCATACAACATGGCTACCTAGACTTCTGAAAGGCTTTTGATGTAATTCCACGTGAAAGGAAATTTAGTTAAGCTCAAAGCTGTGGGGATTCAGAGCAAGCTAGGCATGGATTAGAAATTGGATGAAGGGTAGAAAACAACAGGTACTTGTTAGAGGAGTTATGTTGGGGTAGAGGAAGCGCTCCAGGGATTTGTGTAGGGACCACTAATATTTCTAATCTACATCAATGACTTGCATTCAAAACTCAATGCAAATTGACCAAATTTGCCGATGAACCCAAACTAGGAGAGGTAGTGAATTTTGAGGAGGCAACTTGAATGATTTGGACAAAATATATAACTGAGGTGAAATTTAATGCAGATAAGTGTAAAGTAACTGCATGTGGAAAGGAAAATTGGGAGACACACGAACCCCATGAATGGTGTTGAAATAGCTAAGGATGAAGTTAAAAGAAACCTAAGAACTGTAATATACTTGATGCTTAACATGTCCTGGCAGTGCCCAGTAACAACCAATAGATCTAATAGACTACAAGACTACGTAGCCAAAACAGTAGAACACAATTCAGGTGAAGTTGTGCTCAAACTGTATAGTTCTCTGGTAGACTATCTCTCAGTTCGGGTCACTCAAATACAAGTGAGATATTCAAGTGCTGAAGGAAAGCTAGAGAAGCGCCACAAGGCTGACCCCCAGTGTGAGAGATCTGAGTTATGTGGAAAGATTGGGCTTTTCATAGAAACATAGAAGATAGGAGCAGAAGTAGGCCATTTGGCCCCTCGAGCCTGCTCCGCCATTCAATGAGATCATGGCTGATCGTCCAAATTCAGTACCCGGTCCCTGCTTTCTCTCCATATCCCTTGATCCCCCTAGCCTTAAGAAATATATCCAACTCCTTCTTGAATATATTTAATGAATTGGCCTCTACTGCCTTCTGTGGTAGAGAATTCCACAGGTTCACCACTCTCTGGGTGAAGAAATTCCTCCTCATCTCAGTCCTAAATGGCTTACCCCTTATCCTTAGACTGTGACCCCTGGTTCTGGACTCCCCGACCATCGGGAACATCCTTCCAGCATCTAGTCTGTCCAGTCCTGTTAGAATTTTATAAGTTTCGATGAGATCCCCTCTCATTCTTCTAAACTCCAGCGAGTACAAGCCCAATCGACCCAATCTTTCCTCATATGTCATTCCTGCCATCCCAGGTATCAGCCTGGTGAATCTTCGCTGCACTCCCTCCATGGCAAGAACATCCTTCCTCAGATGTGGCGACCAAAACTGCACACAATACTCCAGATGTGGTCTCACCAAGGCCCTGTACAACTGCAGCAAGACATCCTTGTTCCTGTACTCAAACCCTCGCTACGAAGGCCAACATACCATTTGCCTTCTTAACCGCCTGCTGCACCTGCATGCTTACTTTCAGCGACTGGTGCACAAGGGCACCCAGGTTTCGTTGCACTTCCCCTCCTCCCAATCTATTGCCATTCAGTCTTGAAAGGAGGTGGCTGAGAGACAATCTTATTTAGATATATAAGTTAGTAAATGGTCTAATAAAGGTAAACCCAGAAAATCATTTCAAACTGAATTGCAAGAGTAGGACAAGGGGACACAAGTTCAAAGAAGTAAAAGGCAGATTTTGGACTGATATCAGGAGGTTCTTCTTCACACAAGGAGTAATCAGTACATGGCATGGACTTCCAGGTAGAGTAGTGAATGTGAAAATCCTGGAATTATTTAAGAAACAATTGGATACTGCAATGGGAAGGACTATCTTCGATGGATGAACTAAATTGAGCCAAATAGCCTTTCTTCTCCATAATTGTCTTGTGATAAGACTAAGACCAGCATAGAATCAAATAGTACAACACAAAAGGAGGCCATTCAGCCCATCGAGTCTGTGCCGGCTCTTTGGAAGAGCAATCCAGATAGTCCCACTCCCCCGCTCTTTCCCCATATCCCTGCAATTTCTTCTTCTTCAAATATTTATCCAATTCCCTTTTGAAAGCTCTTGAATCTGTTTCCACCCCCCAATCAGTCAGTGCTTTCCAAATCCTAACCACTCCTTGCATAAAACATTTTTCCTTATGTCGCCTCTGGTTCTTTTGCCAATTACCATAAATCTGTGCCCTCTGGTTATTGACCCTTCAGCCATTGGAAACAGTTTCTCTGTATTTACTCTATCTAAACCATTCATGATATTGAACACCTCTATCAAATCTCCTCTTAGCCTTCTCTGCTCCAAGGAGAACAACCCCAGCTATCCATGTAACTGTAATCCCTCATCCCTGGAAGCATTCTAGTAAATCTCTTCCATACCCTCTCCAAAGCCTTCATGTACTTCCTAAAGTGTGGTGCCCAGAATTGGACACAATACTCCAGCTGGAGCGGAACTAGTGTTTTATATACGTTTAGCATAACTTCCTGTTTTTTGTACTCTATGCCTCTATTTATAAAGCTCAGGATCCCATATGCTTCATTAACTGTCCTGCCACCGTCAAAGATTGTGCACAAACACCCCCAGGACTCTCTGTTCTTGCACCCTCTTTAACATTGTACCATTTACCTTGTATTGACTCTCCTCATTCTTCCTACCAAAATGTCTCAACTATCTTTTTTCCTCTTAACTCGTCTCTCGTAAAGACAGCGGAGGTAGAAGTCCATGGATAATAAGAAGTTTGCAGAATTTACAGTTGTAGATTTTTTTTATTTGTTCTTGGGATGTTGTAAAGCAGTATTTATTGTACATCCGTAGTCCTGAGGGCATTAAGAGTAAATCATGTAGTGTGCCGTCACATGTAGGGCAGACTGGGTAGGGAGTGGCAGGTTTCTTTCCCCAAAGGCCATTAAGTAACCAGTTGGGTTTTTATGACAATCCAGCAGCTTTCATGGTCATTTTCTGGTGCTAAATTACCAGACTTTTTGTATTAAATTTTGCAACTTGCCATGGTGGGTTTTGAACTTATAACCTCTGGGTTACTAGCCCAGTATCTTAATGACTAGGCTGCTGTTTCCATATACTGTATCTACAAATATATTGATAACAAATTAATTTAAAAAGTAGGATGAACCCTCTTTTTACCTACACATCCTTAACAGCCTTTTTATTTTGTTTGCAGGTGGGTGGGTAGAATGTGTATTAACGTAACAGATTCTTAAATTGTTCTTTATCTTTCCAATTAATTGAGCTATAGTAATGTAATTTGTGTGTCATTTGTTTACCTTCAGAGCTATCAGTCAGCCATGTGGGTGGAGCTAAGATCACAAATTCCTGTCAAACTGGAGCCTGAGGCCTAAGTCACACCTAACATGGTTTGACAACTCTAAAAGTACACAAATACACCAAACCTCAAGTCATTACGGGGAAGTAGAAGCTTGTGTTTTGCAACTTTTGGGATTATTTTAGGAAGTGTCCCTCAATTAAATAACAAATATTGTAGCATCCTGCACACCGCTGTCTGTTAGCCTGAGCTATGATGACTTTATGGTTACTGCTGTTGCACTATGGTGGAGTGTTCCATTTTGGGAGGCAGAGGACCTTACTCTGTTTCACCTGATGACTCAGTGATTTATTCAGTGAGTAACTGAGTCATACAGATTAGGAATGTGCCAGGCTTGATACTGAGTTAGTAGATCTCACCAGGGGCAGTAGGAGGGGGCATTACCCAGGTTGACCTCAGTGTCCTGGATTATCGAAGGGAAAATCAGCCAGTGCTT